>NW_027507764.1:446817829-447417829 GCF_037356315.1 Lithobates pipiens | reverse complement strand
GTTAACATCAAAGAGGTATTAAATCTAAAAACAAAAATTTTCTATATTGAAACTTACCCATCCTTGGATGCGGTGGCTCCATTTGTTTCCTTTTTTAAGGCTTTTCCCCCCAATGTTTTCAACTGGTGATCTGGCCAGTTATGCCGCGTACACAGGACCGGACTTTGAGGAACTAGGTCCGATGGTCTTTCCGACGGACTTTCAGCGGAGTTCCGACTGACTTTCCGAATGAACGGACTTGGCCACACACAATCACACCAAAGTCCGACCAATTTGAATGTGATGACGTACGACCGGACTAGAATAAGGAAGTTCATAGCCAATAGCCAATAGCTGCCCTAGCGTTGGTTTTTGTCCGTCGGACTAGCATACACACGAACGGATTTCTCGGTCCGGCGGAGTTCCGGAGGTATAATTTAAAACATGTTCTATTTCTAAAGTCCACTGGATTTTTGGCATGCAAAGGTGGATGCATTTGGCAAGCAATGGAGCCCACACAAGATCGAATTGTCCGACGGACTCGTTCGGTCGGACCTTTGCTGTCAAAAAGTCCGGTCGTGTGTACGCGGCATTACACACCTCCTGTCTTAGAGTGCCTCCCCTGTGGATGCACAGGGGGCACATTTGGGCAGCAGCATTGTCATTGTGGGGGGAGGGGAGTGTTAGATGTACTAGCAGATTTAGAAACACTAACGCATTGAAACCAAACTCCATATAACACTTTAAAGCGGAGGTCCACCCTAAAGTGGACCTTCCGCTCATCGGAACCCTCCGGCGCCACAATTGGCACCTTTCAGGGGGGAGGGGGGTGCAGATACCTGTACAGTACAGGTATCTGTACCCACTTCTGGGATAGCTCTCTGCGGAAAGGGGCGTATATTACGCCCCTTTCCGCAAGTGCCCGCCCCTTCCCACAAGTGCCCCGCTGCCTGCTGGGAAAACACACAGATCCCAGAGGCAGCGGGGACCGTCCTTATTGCGCAGCGCGGCTCGCACATGCGCAGTAGGGAACCGGGAAATGAAGCCAAAAGGCTCCATTTCCTGATTCCCATACCCAAGATGGCGGCGGCAGCTCCCGAGATACGATCTACAGATCGGCTTCGGGTGCCGACATCGCAAGCGCACTGGACAGGTAAGTGTCACTATTTTAAAAGTCAGCAGCTGCAGTATTTGTAGCTGCTGGCTTTAAAAAAAAAAAAAAACGAGGAGTCCCGGTGGACTCCCGCTTTAAAATCAGTAACAGGAACAGCTTTTTTTCCCTTTTGGGATAAAGGTTTTCCACACATTAATAAATGTTGATCATTTTAACCACTTCAACCCCTGAGGATTTGGCTGGCCAAAGACCAGAGCACTTTTTGCGATTCGGCACTGCATCGCTTTAACTGACAATTGCGCGGCCGTGCGACGTGGCTCCCAAACAAAATTTACGTCCCTTTTCCCCCACAAATAGAGCTTTCTTTTGGTGGTATTTCATCACCTCTGCGATTTTTATTTTTGTGCTATAAACAAAAAAAAGAGTGACAATTTTGAAAAAAACGCATTATTTTTTACATTTTGCTATAATAAATCTCCCCCAAAAATATATAAAAAAAACCATTTTTTTCCCCTCAGTTTAGGCCGATATGTATTCTTCTACATATTTTTGGTTAAAAAAAAAAAAAAATCACAATAAGTGTTTATTGATTGGTTTGCGCAAAAGTTATAGTGTCTACAAAATAGGGCATCGTTTTATGCCATTTTTATTATTATTTTTTTACTAGTAATAGCGGCGATCAGCGATTTTTATCGTTGACTGCGACATTATGGCAGACAGATCGGACACTTTTGGCACTATTTTGGGACCATTCACATTTATATTATATATATTCCCAATTATATGCGATTAAAAATGCACTGATTACTGTGTAAATGTGACAGTGAATGGGTTTAACACTAGGTGGGGCTGTAGGGGTTAAGTGTGCCCTGGGGAGTGATTCTAACTGTGGGGGGGCTGGGCTGTGTATGACACATCACTGATCACAGCTCCCGATCACAGGGAGAGCTGATCATTGACAGTGTCATTAGGCAGAACAGGGAGATGCTTGTTTACATTAGCATCTCCCTGCTCTTCCTCTCTGTGAGGCGATCGCGGGTATGCCTGCAGACATCGAGTCCGCGGGACCCGCTGTCAGACTCACGGAGCTCGCTGCGAGCTCGTGTGCCCGCTAGACAGGCCTCGCGAGATCACGTACAATAACGTGAAACTATAAAACTGCGGTGGCTATTCCTCAAGCGGTTATGCATACCTTCCAGTATTAAATAGTTTGTCTCGTCCTTTGAACTGATACAATCTGCAAGAGAGCTTGTTCTTTTGAAAAACAACAGACATACTGGCTAGAACACTAGGTGAGAAATAGAAGATAGATAAGTTAAAAAATAAAACAAATGCAGCTAGCACATCTAAAAATTGGTAATCTGCGATATATTAAATGTTTGCTTTTGTATTTAATACCACTTTAAGCTTGTCGCATTGACATTCATAATATCTAAATGCTTTGAAAAGCCTTTAAATTCCTTTCAAAATGTACTTTACACCCATTCTGTGAATCTTCCCTTTATCTAGCAATCCATACTATGTACATTACCAATGTCAAATACCAAAGGCTATAATCATTTGCCTTTGCATTTAAACAGAAATAAATTCCTACTTATATCTGCAGTTGATTGGATTAGAAATAGTATTGCATACACCTCATGGGCAATGTATCTTAGAATGCAGTTCATATGACTTGCAGCGTGAAGTGGAAATGAGTTTCAGCTGCATTTTCAAACGCAGATTCGTTTTTGTGATAGACATCAGTGAAAAGTACAAAGCAATTTATGCCATTGGCAGGTCCCCATGGATATGAGGGTAGATAAATGGACTCATGGACCATATCATTAACTAGCATTTGCTGTCTTCAGAACAAAGATGTGAGAAGTTCTGAAACAAGTAATCATATGGATTCTTTTCTAGGCACATTCCGGTATCAGGATACAGAGAAACAATCAATACAAAAATTGCATAGATTATACAGCAATAATAATACACTCACTTTTTACTGGTTGTGTTAAACATCATTACATTTAACTATATATTTGTCTTTATAGGAGATGGCTTTCTTTTTCTTTCTCCATTATGTGCTTCTAAGAGGCTTTAGTATTGAACAATTTACATATATCTCACAATGCATGAAGTTTAAACCCCATGTAAACACAGAAACTGTCCCAGCATTGCTTTTTTAGTAAATATAATAAAAGCATATGATGTAATTAGTCATAGAGATGTTTATTTTTCACATTTAAACACTTAGGGACCGGAAGGACTTGCCCCCTTAATGGCCAGGCCATTATTTGTGATACGGCACTGCGTCACTTTAACTGACAATTGCACAGACTTGAGACGTTGTACCCAAACAAAATGTATGTCCTTTTTTTCCCACAAATCAAGATTTCTTTTGGTGGTATTTGATCACCTCTACGGTTTTTATTTTTTGTGCTATTAACAAAAAAATGACTGATAATTTTGAAAAAATATATATTTTTTACTTTTTGCTATAATAAATATCCAAAAAAAAACTAATTTATTCCTCTGTTTAGACCGATATATATTCTTCTACACATTTTTGGTAAAAATATCTCAATAAACGTATATTGATTGGTTTGTGCAAAAGTTATAGCATCTACAAAATAGGGGATAGATTTGTGCCATTTTTATTATAATTTTTTTTTTTTTTTTTTTACTAGTAATGGTGGTGATCAGTGATTTTTAGTGGGACTGCAACATTGTGTTAGACAGGCTGGACACTTTTTTGGGACCATTGACATTTATACAGCAATCAGAGCTAAAAATAGCCACTGATTACTGTATAAATGTCATTGGCAGGGAAGGGGTTAACACTAAGGGGATATCAAGGGGTTAAATGTGTGTCCTAGGGAGTGGTTCTAACTGTGGGGGGATGGATCTGCCTAATGGAGGAGACCGATCGCTGTTCCTAATCAGTAGGAACAACAGATCTGTCTCCTCTGTACCGACAGAACAGAGATCTGTCTATTTACATTGACAGATCTCTGTTCAATCTCTCTAAGTAGCGATCGCAGGTGCCCGACAGACATCGCAGCCACCAGGCATGTGTATCGGCTCCAACGTTGCACACCCCCGGCACCACGTGCGTGCCCCCTAGAGTTTTTAAAGCGGCCAACACACCATGATGGTGATTTGCGCAGGGGAGCCAACCTGCCACAGTATAACTGCAGAGGCTGGTCCTTAAGTGGCTTAAGCAGTGTCTCTGATTATAACGGCAGAACCCCTTATGTATTACACAAATGTATATGCTAGTACAGTTTCGTACTCCCCCCCTTACAGATTTATGGCTCATTGCTTCTTCAGCCAATGGTGGCATTAAGATAAAATCATGTTATTGGCTTTCATTCGTCAGTCTGGAAAAACAACAACAAAAATAGAAGGGCACACCGACCTAGGGCATTACCTCAATAAAATTACATTTAAGATAAAAACAGCAATAAATATGCTCAGGGTAGTGATTACTTCCTCTTCTGGTATTGCCAAATATGATTAAAAATTGCAATCAAATCTTAAAAAAACTAGTAGAAACTAGCCTACAGGAGAACTATGGCCAAAACTTTTTTAGCCATACTTCTGGGGATCACCGGAGTGCATATAGTTCTGTGTCCCAGATTCTGTCTCAGACATCACGGAGCTGGTCCTGGCTCTGCAGGAATTTCCACCATTAATGCTGGGATCCATCCATATGCCTGATCGGCAGCTGGCTCAGCCTCCCTCCAGTGAGCCCTAGAGAGGCAGAGCAGTGAACCAGTGAAGAGGGATCAAAGACCACTGATAGCTCAGTTCCCAGTGTAGGGCCAGTGGAGAAAAGCAGCCATCTGGGTGACTACATACGATTGTTTTTTTTTTAACTCAAAGAGAGCTTTAGCACTTTTATCAGCTGTATCACTGATCTTCCTACTTAAACACTTTTTATGTCACTCACCTATAACAAGGAGGCTAATTAGGAATTCTGACTTTACTCTGGCTTCTCTTGCTTCATGAAATTTACAAAGTATTAAAGCCTTTGGGCAAGTGTAAAAGCCAGGAAATTGGCATCTTCAGAAAAAGTTCAGCGATGGTAGCGTACATATTTCTCTTACCTTTGTATTATAAAGATTGTAAAGTCCTCCCTTGACTAAGACCTTGCTCATTTCTTGACTATTATTGACTCTTTGCCCACATACACATGGTCGGAGATTTTGCCAACCAAATCCGTCGGATTTTGCCCGTCGGATTTAGTCCGACGGATTGTGTCCGAAACTGTTGCATACACACGGTCGGGCCAAGTTGGCGAAAAATCCGATCTTGCAGAACGTGATGATGTAATTTCGTTACGATGGGACTACATTCAGGCTAGTAGCCAATAGCTTTGATGTAGGAATTTGATCTGAGCATGCGTGGCACTTGGTCCGATGAAAATGCTCTACACATGATCGGATTAGGTCCGTCCGGCCCAGTTGGTCGGGAAATATTTCCAACATGTTGGAAAATTGGGTCGGACGGAGATTCGGAAAGAATCAGTCCGATGCATAGCACACACAGTCGGATTATCTGGCGACACGGTCCGATAAGACTCATTCCGACAGATTCTCCGACCGCGTGTACAAGGGCTTTGAAGTTTTAACCAAACCTTATACTTTGATCTGAAATCTAACCATTGTATTGACTTTTTTTTTTAACTTTCTAGTTTTTGCTGAAGTTTATAAAGTTTAAAGAAGTACTTAATTGGTTCCTATTTAACAATTTGGTCTTTTGTATATCATATAGATGATTTTAGTTTTTTTTCTTGTTTGTAACACAAAATGGCTGTTTGAGGCTTCAAAAAAGACAATCAACTAGAAACAGATGGTGTTCTTACCAAATGCCTGTAAACAGCTGTTGTGGGGGAAAAGCCTGAGAAAGTATCACTGCCACATTTCAGATGTTGTAGACACCAATCCTTTCGCAATGATCTGGCTAGAGTGTAATGAATTTCCATTGTTCCTCTACTGTACTCACGTCTTATGATCTCATCAGCCTTGTAAGCAATAACCTCATTTAGTGAAAACCAAGACCAAGTGTAACATACAAAAATATGCTCATTTATGACCAATTTAAAGCCAGCCATAGACATTTGAATCATGTATTGGTGGGCTGATTGTACCCAAGTTGATCGACCGATCAACTTGGGTACAACCAGCATGTTGGATTTTTCATGCAATTATTGCCTGCAGCTATAGCCATTAGCAATAACCACTGTGTGTTCTCCTGGCCAGGACAGCAGGAGAACACAATAGCTTTATGGGAGGCATTCCTCCCATCAACACTGGCTGTGTTGATGGGGGAATCAAGCAATTTCCTTTTCTGCAGCCCATGGTTGCAGGAAAGCAAATTACACCATCTATGGCTGGCTTAAAACTATAGGCAAAACTTTTTTTTTCATTTTAGAGTCGAGTAAGGGAGGGTTCTAACCCCTGTAAGTTCATTTTTTGCCATCTGTGTTGATTGTGGATTTACCTTCACTTCCTGTCACACAGCGAAAACAGGAAGTGAAAAAAAATCCCTGCAAATGAAGGGATTTCCTTGGGGATCCAAGTTTTCTTTTACTTTCACTTTTAATGATAATGGCAAACAGGACAAATAGAGAGGGTGAATCTCCTTAACCACTTAAGGACCAAGCCTCTTTTTGAGATGTGTTGTTTACAAGTTAAAATTTTTTTTTTTTTACTAGAAAATTACTTTGAACCTCCAAACACCCTAGCGAATAAAATGGCGGTTATTGCAATACTTTCTGTCACACCGTATTTGCGTAACGATCTTTTTTTGGAAAAAAATATACTTTTTTGAATTAAAAAAATAAGACAACAGTAAAGTTAGACCAATTTTCTCTTTTTAGAACAAGGAAGAGGGACGCCTCTGAATATATATCATAAAACAATTTATTAAAACAACAATATCCACTCATATGGAGGAAAGTGTGTGCTGTGTGCTGGGCTGAGGAGATGGAGTAGGACTGCAAGTCACAGCAGATCCAGTCAGGCTGGCACTACATCAGATCCAGGCAGGAAGGGGTGGGATGGCTGAGCACAGCATTATCTCCTTCAGTGGTCCAGGTCCAGGCTACTCATATCACAATTGGTGGGAAAAATAAAGTCCATCAAACAAGGATAAAGGTTCCAATAGTAGTGAGGGGAGAGAGGGGACAGACGCCAGTGCTGATGGATAGCCACGCCGTGTATCCACAATGAACGTTCTGCCTCTGTGATGTGAAGAAACACGGCCGTGTAATCAGGATCAGAACGAGGCTTGGGGAGCAAACACAGTGCGGTGCCCGGCAGTGACGTCACAAACATGCCGCGCGTTTCAGAACTGGCAGGCCATTGGTGGAGGAGTGGCTGCGTTCCTTTCTCAAGCATTATGCTCCTCATTACCAGTACTTAAATGAATCCATAAACCACACCATACTCACTGAGGCCGCGTACACACGCGCGGACTGTTTGCCCAACCTTGTTCGTCAAACAGTTTCGGCAAACAGTCCGCTCAAAATTTGCATGAGCGGACTTGCCCACACACGAGCGGACTGTTTGACGAACAAGGTTGGGCAAACAGTTCGCTCAACTTTTGAAATGAACGGACTCGCCCACGTAAGGAGGAGGCAAATCCGCCCATTTCGAGCGCGTGTACAGGTAGGCGGGGCCCGCGAAGGAGACTTCGCGGGCTCCGCCGCCTGGAATGGGCTTAAAGGGGAACCCCAACGCCGAAAAAAATCGGCGTGGGGGTTCCCCCAAAGTCCACACCAGACCCTTGTCCGAGCACGCTACCCGGCCGGCCAGGAAAGGGGGGCGAGCGAGCGCGCCCCCCCTCCTGAGCCGTACCAGGCCGCGTGCCCTCAACATGGGGGGTGCCTTGGGGAAGGGGGGGCCGCGCGGCCCCCCCACCCCAAAGCACCTTGTCCCCATGTTGATGAGGACAAGGGCCTCTTCCCGACAACCCTGGCCGTTGGTTGTCGGGGTCTGCGGGCGGGGGGCTTATCGGAATCCGGGAGCCCCCTTTAAGAAGGGGGCCCCCGGATACCTGCCCCCCACCCTATGTGAATGAGTATGGGGTACAATGTACCCCTACCCATTCACCTGTGAAATAAAGTACAAAAAAAAACACAACACAGGGGAAAAAATATTTTATTGCACAGCTCCGGGGGTCTTCCGTCTTCGGGGGTCTTCTCGCCGGACTCCTCCGCTATGTGTGTGTAGCTCTTTTACTAGCGGAGGAGTCCGGCTTTCTTCCTCCCCGCCGCCGGCCTCTTCTCCCGACTTCGGGGGTCTTGTCCCCCTCTTCGGTTCTTCTGCCGGGCCACCGCGCCTTCTTCTAGCTCTTTTACAGGCGGTGGCCCGGTCTTCTGTCGCCGCTGCCTTCCGTTCTTCTGTCGCCGCCTTCGGTTCTTCTGCCGGGCCACCGCGCCTTCTTGTAGCTCTTTTACAGGCGGTGGCCCGGTCTTCTGTCGCTGCTGTCGCTGTCGCCGCCTTCCGTTCTTGTTCTTCTTCTTCTTCTCCAGGCGATGTTGACACGTCGCTCCCTCCGGCCGGAATGCCAGGGACACACTCCGCTGCCACTTATATAGTGACAATGGGGCGGTGTCACATGGTATATGTCACATGGGTTGGTCACATGGTGACCCCGCCCCCTTACGATGTCATAGTCCCCATGTGACATCAACCCATGTGACCAACCCATGTGACATATACCATGTGACCCCGCCCCATTGTCACTATATAAGTGACCGCACAGCGCGGCTCTGGCATTCCGGCCGGAGGGAGCGACGTGTCAACATCGCCTGGAGAAGAAGAACAACAACAAGAACGGAAGGCGGCGACAGCGACAGCGGCGACAGAAGACCGGGCCACCGCCTGTAAAAGAGCTACAAGAAGGCGCGGTGGCCCGGCAGAAGAACCGAAGGCGGCGACAGAAGAACGGAAGGCAGCGGCGACAGAAGACCGGGCCACCGCCTGTAAAAGAGCTACAAGAAGGCGCGGTGGCCCGGCAGAAGAACCGAAGAGGGGGACAAGACCCCCGAAGTCGGGAGAAGAGGCCGGCGGCGGGGAGGAAGAAAGCCGGACTCCTCCGCTAGTAAAAGAGCTACACACACATAGCGGAGGAGTCCGGCGAGAAGACCCCCGAAGACGGAAGACCCCCGGAGCTGTGCAATAAAATATTTTTTCCCCTGTGTTGTGTTTTTTTTTGTACTTTATTTCACAGGTGAATGGGTAGGGGTACATTGTACCCCATACTCATTCACATAGGGTGGGGGGCAGGTATCCGGGGGCCCCCTTCTTAAAGGGGGCTCCCGGATTCCGATAAGCCCCCCGCCCGCAGACCCCGACAACCAACGGCCAGGGTTGTCGGGAAGAGGCCCTTGTCCTCATCAACATGGGGACAAGGTGCTTTGGGGTGGGGGGGCCGCGCGGCCCCCCCTTCCCCAAGGCACCCCCCATGTTGAGGGCACGCGGCCTGGTACGGCTCAGGAGGGGGGGCGCGCTCGCTCGCCCCCCTTTCCTGGCCGGCCGGGTAGCGTGCTCGGACAAGGGTCTGGTGTGGACTTTGGGGGAACCCCCACGCCGATTTTTTTCGGCGTTGGGGTTCCCCTTTAAGCCCATTCCAGGCGGCGGAGCCCGCGACGTCTCCTTCGCGGGCCCCGCCTACCTGTACACGCGCTCGAAATGGGCGGACTTTCCGAGAGGGAACAGTCCGCTCATTTCGAAAGTACAGCGGACAGGCCCACACACGGGCGGACTGTTCGCTCAAACACAGTTTCAGCGGACAGTTTTTCGGAATTTCCGAAAGACTTTGTCCGTCCAACTGTCCGCTGAAACTGTCCGCTGAAAGCCCACACACGAGCGGACTGTCCGCCCAAACACTGTTCAGCGGACAAGGTTGGGCGAACAGTCCGCCCGTGTGTACGCGGCCTGAGATATATACCCATACATAGCAAAACTGATTAACAAGGTTATAACAATGTATTAAGCAAAGATACACCCTAAAATTAACTACAAGGAAAATTAATCAATGGGGTTGATTCACTTATGCAAAATTGTTTAACTTTGTAAGGGAAGTTGCACTTTGCAAGGGACTTTGCTCCAGAAATTTACTTTGCAAACAATATCTAATCATGTGCAAGGAAAAAAAACAAAAAAACAGTATTTATGCTTGCACATGAATGTTTAATAAAAGCTCTGGGGCAAATTCCCTTGCAAAGTATATGAAACTCAAAATACAATGAGCGAATAACAAAGACCTACTGTGTAGTACAGACAAATCCATAGGAAATATATTACCAAATTATACTTCCTAGCCCAAAAATTCTACTACAGAATTAATTAAAATTATAGTCTAAAATCTCTTTTAATTAAAATGGAACTCCAGGAAGATATTTTGTCTCTACTTTTAGAGTGTGGAATGTTGAGAATCCATCAGGTGTCTATAGATTTATGTTCTTGTTGGCAAAGACTTCTTTTAATTTCTTCTGCTTCATATAAAACAGAAAGTGAATACAGATCTACAAGAAGGTATATCTTGCCTTTGACATTGATCACTGGAACAGATGTCCCCAATGTGAAATCTTTCCTCTGCTACTATTCTGTAATAACTGTAAACTCGAAGATTTCCATTCCTGTTTTATGTTCCAGAAACAACAATCTCTAGGCTAGGAAGAAGGAGTGAATCTGCCCGGCAGGGGGACAGAGGTAAAAACCTTATAAACACATAACCTCTCCTTATTACATCCAGATCTAGATAAAAAAAATTAGTTTGGAGTTCCATTGTAGGCTATTTGCAGAATCTTTTCTATTAATGGTACTGTATAGGGATGAGCTTCGTGTTCGAGTCGAACATACGTTCGACTGGAACATCGGCTGTTCGCCCGTTCGGCGAATTCCGAACATTATGGGTCGTTCGTGCCAAATTCGTGTGGCGCTCATGGCCCACAATGCACTGCGTCATCGCAGTGCATTGCTGGCTCATGATTGGCCAAGCATGCACTGTGACCCCGCATGCTTGGCCAATCACAGCGCCAGCAGCGAGGAGAGCCATGATTGGCCACAGGCATAGCTCAGGCTGTGTAGTACACGCCCCACACTATATAAGGCCGCCAGCGCGGCGGCCTTGTGTAGTGTGTTGGCGTCTGAAGCAGTTAGTGGGTGTTCTGTGTACCTTCAACACAGTATACACCGATCGTTATCGGCCGATTTTCGATCTTGCTGTTGTGTAGTGGTTGTTGTCTGCGTGCCCTGACCGCAGTATACACCGCTATATTCACCTCACCTATATAGCTAGTGATCTATATTTTATAATAGAGCTTGCAGTCAGTAGTGTTAGGAGTTTGTGCGTGCTGTCTGCGTGCTCTGTACCCAGTACACACCGCTATATCCACCTACATAGCTCTTCTCTATTTGAGCCCACTTGCCATCTTCAGGAGTTATTGGAAGTTGTGTGTGCCTTCAGCACAGCTCAGTATACATCTGTATATACCCCTTTATCTCTGGTGTTCTATAATTAAGGCATCTGCAGGAGTTAGTGGGTGTTTTGTGCCTCCAGCACAATATACACCTGTATCTACCCTTTATTGCTGTTCTCTAATAGAGCCATCTGCAGGGCTTAGTGGGTGTTGTGTGACTCCATTACAGTATACCCCTTTATCTCTGGTGTTCTATACTAAAGGCCAACTCCCTTCAGGCCATTACTATGTCTGGAAGGCCAGCAAGGAGAGGCAGACAGGCGCGAGCCAATAAAAGAGGGCAAGCAGGCTCTGTGTCTAGAGACAACAGTGCTGGTCGTGGACGCGGTGCATTGTCATCAGCACGTGGCCATGGGACATGCTTGTCCTTCTTTTCGGCAGCTGGACGTGTTGAACTGCAACATGCCAATGACTTGGTAGAGTGGATGACCAAGCCCTCTTCATCCTCCTCATCCTCTCTCACCCAGTCTCAGGGTACTAGCAAAGCAGCTGCCAACGCATCGTCTTCCCTCGTCTCAATGTCATCATCAGTGATTCTTTCCCTAGACCCACCATATCCTCCTGAGGAGTCTCCAGAACTCTTTGAGCACAGTGTTGGGTACATGCTCCAGGAGGATGCCCAGTGTTTTTTAGGCTCTGATGATGACACTCAGCTAGAGGAAGGCAGTAGCGTGAATGCAGAGAGAGGGGATGCTCAAGAAGAACAGCAATCTGGCAGTCATGTTCCACAAGCTGCAGCATATTGCCAGGTTTGCTACAGCAATGAAGAGGGAGGGGATGATGAGGGCACTGACTCCACGTGGGTGCCTGGAAGGAGAGAGGAGGAGGAGGAGGAGGCACATGTCCAACGAGGCAGGATGCCCTCTGGGGGTCAGCTTAGGGGCAGCACACCGACTGAATCACACCGCAGAGCTCCACCTGTGCAGGGCGCTGCCTCTGCGCGTTATTCTAAAAGTTCTTTGGTGTGGGCCTTTTTTGAGACGAGTGCATCGGATCACACCACTGCTATTTGCAACATATGTCTCAAGCGTATCTCGCGTGGCCAAGACATCAGCCGCTTGGGCACCACATGCTTGACCAGACATATGTTGACCTGCCATGCAGCTCGTTGGCAAGCGTACCTCAAAGACCCACACCAAAGAACAAAGCGGACCTCTCCTTGCTCCTCATCAGCTGGCATTTCCAACCCCACTAGACCTTCAGTCCTCTCTGAAACCTGAGAGGAATGAAGGTGTAGAATTAGGTGTGTCACAGCCAAGTGCTTCCGGGCACTCTGCTAGCAGTACACCCACGTCCGATTATAGCAGGCAAATGTCCCTGCCCCAGCTGCTGGACCGGCGAAAGAAGTTCACTCCCAGCCATCCACATGCCCAGCGGTTGAATGCTAGCTTGGCTAAATTGCTACCACTTCAACTGCTGCCTTTTCAGTTGGTAGACTCGGGCCCCTTCCCGGATTTTGCACAATGTGCGGTTCCTCAGTGGCAGGTCCCCAAACGCCACTTTTTCTCACGGAAGGCGATTCCGGCTCTCTACCGGCATGTGGAAGGCTATGTTCCAGGGGCTACGCAAGTACGCAGGCAAAACGATGCCATGCCGTGCTTGCGCCGGTTTGTTTGGGGGACAGGAGCCACACTGGGGCGGATGTTTTGTCAGCTCTGCAGGGGCAGGCCGAGAGGTGGTTGACGCCACGCCAGATTAAGCCAGGAATGGTGGTTTGCGACAATGGCACCAACCTCCTCTCCGCCCTCCGACAGGGACAACTGACCCATGTGCCCTGTGTAGCTCACGTCCTTAACCTGGTGGTGCAGCGGTTCTTGGGCAGGTACCCCGGCTTACAGGATGTCCTGAAGCAGGCCAGGAAAGTCTGTGTGCATTTCCGCCGATCATTTAATGCCTGTGCTCGGCTGGCTGAGCTCCAAAAGGAGTTGAACCTGCCCAAGAACCGCCTTATATGTGACATGCCCACCAGGTGGAACTCAACGTTGGCCATGCTGCAGTGGCTGCACACGCAGCAGAGGGCCATCAATGAGTACCTGTGCGACTACGGCACCAGGACAGGGTCAGGGGAGCTCGGTTTTTTCTCACCACGCCAGTGGGGCATGATTATGGATGCATGCACTGTCCTGTCACCGTTTGAGGAGGCCACAAGGATGGTGAGCAGTGACAGTGCATGCATCAGTGACACTGTACCTCTTGTCCACCTCTTGGAGCATACGCTGCGTGGAATAATGGACAGGGCACTTGAGGCAGAACAGAGGCAGGAAGAGGAGGACTCCCTTGCCTCTCAAGGCCCCCTTTATCCAGACAGTGTTCCTGCTGTGCCACCCATCACACAGGAAGAGGATGAGGAGGAGGAAGAGGAGGAGGAGGATGATTGTGCTAGCATGGAAGTGGAGGCTGGCACTCAGCAGCAGCAGTCTTGTAGGGATGATTTACAGTCCCAAGAAACCCGCGGACTTGTACGTGGCTGGGAGGAGGTAGCTGCGGATCATGTTGCCCTTAGTGACCCAGAGGACTCCGGACCGAATGCTTCAGCTAACCTACGCTGCATGGCCTCCCTGATCCTGCAAAGCCTGCGGAAGGATCCTCGTATTCTTTGGATCAAGGAGAGGGACCATTACTGGCTGGCCACTCTCCTTGATCCACGGTACAAGGGTAAGGTTGCCGACCTTATCTTGCCATCGCAGAGGGAGCAGAGGATGAGACATCTCCGGGAGGCCTTGCAGAAAGGTCTGTGCAACGCGTTCCCAGAGACTGGGAGGTTACAAACTCCTGGTCCTGAACAACGTGTTGCTGAGGCATCGGTCAGAAGGAGTGGTGGAGAAGGTGGCCATCTGACTGATGCTTTCAGACAATTTTTTAGTCCGCAGCCCCAAGGTATGATCGGTTCCAGCAACCATCACGAGCGTCTGATTTACATGGTGCAGAAATACCTAGGGGCAAGGTCAGACTTGGACACCTTTCCCACCGAAAATCCTCTGGCTTACTGGGTCTTGAGGATGGATCACTGGCCAGAGCTTGCACAGTATGCAATTGAGCTACTGGCCTGTCCTGCATCCAGCGTTCTTTCGGAACGCACCTTCATTGCTGCTGGTGGCTTTGTTACTGATCACAGGGTGCGCCTGTCCACCGAATCAGTTGATCGACTGACCTTCATCAAGATGAATCAGTCTTGGATCACCCACAGCTACCAAGCACCTGAAGCTGATGTAACCGAATAATTTTTTTTAAAATATCACATCCCTTCAAGACTGCCTATGCTGATGCTGAGTGACTGTCCTGTTATGTTGATTGTCTATCCTCTTCCTCCTCCGCTGATATGTTGGAAGAACATTTCTGGTTCTGGGTGATGCCATCAGCCCAATTTTTCTGCCCCTGTTTAACAGGGGCGTTTAATTACAATTTTTGAGGCAATGCTTTGCAGCAGGGCTAATTCCTGCAATAAAACTAGAGTATATGGGAGAGGTTGCAGTGTGGTGGCACCAGCACCAGTGCCTAAGGCCCAATTTTTCTGCCCCTGTTTAACAGGGGCCTTTAATTACAATTTTTGATGCAATGCTTTGCAGCAGGGCTAATTCCTGCAATAAAACAAGAGTATATGGGAGAGGTTGCAGTGTCGTGGCACCAGCACCAGTGCCTAAGGCTCAATTTTTCTGCCCCTGTTTAACAGGGACATGTAATTACAATTCTTGATATAATATTTCACAGGAGGGCCCGTTCCTGTGCCCACCCAGAGTAACTGTGAGGACTTATAGTGTTGTGGCACCAGCACCACAACCACCAAAGGTCAATTTTTCTACCACTGTTCAACAATGGCATGTAATTACAATTCTTGATATAATCGTTCACAGCAGGGCGCTCCAGCGCCCACCAAGAGTCACTTTGAGGGCTTACAATGTTGTGGCAAAACCAACACCTTGTTCCGCCATTTCTGCAGAGCATATAGGGTAGGCCCCTACTTTCAAACATCCAACTTACAAACATCTCCTACTTGCAAATGGAAGGAGACAACAGCAAGTGAGATGAAAAAAGATGTACGACAAAACAAATTATACAGGGGTGATAACCCTTCCCTATGTTTTCCAAAAAGCTTAAAAATAGTTTTTTTGACTGGAGCTACCATTTAAAAATGTACCAGTTGAACATTACAAACAGATTCAACTTAACACAACAAACCTACACAGTCCCTGTCTTGTTTGCACCGCCTGTATACTGCTGTTCTGAGTATATAGGGCCTGGGGGCCACACGCATTTCCTTTTTTTAATATGGGTACGGGGTTCCCCTTAATATGCGTACAAGACCCAAAGGGGCTGGTAATGGGCAGGGAGGGCTACCCATGCCATTTTTCTCAATGATTTTCAACCATATTGCAGGAACCAGATATAACATTAAAACCGCAAGCAGTTTTAAATGATGTTATTTCCGTTTAATGTCATTTTGTGCAGGGACTGTTCTAAACACGGGAAACACGTGGCACTTCACAGGCATACTACAGACACCCCCCAGGCACCATATTTAAAGGAATATTTCACTTTTTTTTCACTTTAATCATCATTAAAATCCGTGTTCCCGCCAAAACGGCAATTTTTAAAAACATTTTAGGCATTGACCCATGTCCCCGGGGGAAGGAGCCAGGTCCCCAAACCCTTTTTAGGACAGTATCTTGCATATTAACCGTTAAAATTAGCACTTTTAATTTCGAACGTTCGAGTCCTATAGACTTCAATGGGGTTCTAAAGTTCGTACGAATTTGGGGTCCGTTCGAAAGTTCTGGTGCGAACCGAACCGGGGGGTGTTCGGCTCATCCCTAGTACTGTATAAACAAATTTTTTTAACATTACTAAACTTTGGTCTCCTTGGTTTTCATCCCATGACTGACACCTAATGCGGTTTTCCTGATTTTTAGTCCGTCGGACTTGAGTCCGTCGGATAGATTTGAAACATGTTTTATTTCTAGGTTCGTCTGACTTTTGGGAAAAAAAAGTCTGCTGGAGCCCCCACACGATCCAATCGTCTGACGGATTCCGGTCAGCTGGACCAAGTCTGTCGGAAAGTCCGATGGTGTATATGCGGCATTAGAGGTATATCTAATCCAGGGGTGTCCAAACTTTTTTCAAAGAGGTCCAGATTTGATGAAGTGAACATGTGTGAGGGCCGACCATTTTGCCTGACATTTTTTGAACCATTAAAATTAAATGCAAATTAAGTTATACACTGCCCAACAAGAATTCTCTTGCCTTTGTGGCTGTGTGTGGTGAAGAGTCTAAAGATGAGCTTGGGCGTGTTATTTGGCTATAGTTATACAATATGTATCGCATATATCATGCACCTTCATTTTAAGAAGAAAGTTTCAGAATTTTTTTTTATTTGAAGTAAAGAACTGTGAAGCAGAATAAGGATCAGTGCCCATCAATGTAGCCTAATCAGTGCCCATCCGCAGCCTCAGCATTGCCATGAATGCAGCCTCACCATTGCCATGAATGCAGCCACACCATTGCTATGAATTCAGCCTCACAAGTGCCAAGAATGCAGCCTCACCATCACCATGAATGCAGTCTCTGAATGTAGCTGCACCATTACCATGAATGCAGCCTCTGAATGTAGCCACACCATTACCAGGAATGCAGCCTCACCATTGCCATCAGTGCAGCCTGATCAATGCCCATTTGCAGCCTCAGAAGGGACAGGGAGTGGGGAGAACGAGTGCCAACAGATTACATACAGAAGAATCTCCTGTTTACTCAGTGGCCTCTTTAATACAAAGTCTCGCCTCCTATGATAGACAGAACAGTCTTCCAATGGTAGCCCAGGAGATGGGACTTCCTATTACAGAGGCCGCCAAGTAAACAGATGATCCTCCTGTATGTAATCTGAGGGCACTCGTCCCGCCCCCTCTCTGGTATGATAAATACAGTTTATATCTTTTATGGTCCCCAACAAATCCCTGAGCGCCGCATTACCAGTGGGGCCGCATGAAACGGGACCACGGGCCGCAATTGGCCCACGGGCCAGGCTTTGAACGTGCCTGATCTAATCTAATGCTCTCTTTCATCACATCACCGCAGCTATTTATTCTCAACCTAGGTAAGAGTAGCCTAATGAATAGGTTAATATGGTGCCCTGAGCTAATTGTATCTTTCATATCCCAGTTATTTAACAAATTTATTACTTTATGTGCCTTCAAAACTGCTCCTTTTTTCTGCTTTCAGCATTTAATTTCATCATGGACCAGATTAACACTATGTCAGTTTTCTTTGGAAAAACAAAAACATTATTGTGTGTTTTCCAATATATCCTAACACAGGATAAAAGCTGGTCATAGATAGATCGAAATTCAGCCGGTTCAGCAGCAACCAGACAAATTTGAATTCATATATGGCCAATTCTGTTGGTGAAGTTGGTCTAATGATGGACTTCTCACGAATGGGCTTGTCAAAAATTTGTGTTTGATCAATGCTGCAGCGCTGAACAGTGTATTCTGGCATTGGTGGAGTCCCGCTGTCAGAATACAATAACAAAGTGAGGAGGATTCCTCCATCAACATTAATTGTTAGGATTGGGACTCCATTCCCTTTTTTTCGATCAGTCCACTGGCAAGTTGAAAAAACTGGCCCATATATGGATAGCCTTAGGCCACGTACACACGCGGGGACTGTTCGCCCAACTTTGTCCGCTGAACAGTGTTTTGGCGGACAGTCCGCTCGTGTGTGGGCTTTCAGCGGACAGTTTCAGCGAACAGTCCGCTGAACAAGGTTTTTCGGAATTTCCGTAAAACTGTCCGCTGAAACTTTGTTTCAGCGAACAGTCCCCTCGTGTGTAGGCTTGTTCGTCAAACTAAGTTCCGCGCATGCTCAGAAAGGATTTACACGCTGAAAGTTATAATGCAGTGTATAGGACGTCGTATTTTTCGTCCCGTCGTACGTGCCGTTCACGTCATCGCGCACGGTTTCAGCAAACTGTTCGTTCGTCGTGTGTGGCCATGTCCGTCCATGCTAATTTTGAGCGGACTGTTTGCTGAAACTGTTTGACGGACAAAGTTGGGCGAACAGTCCCCGCGTGTGTACGCGGCCTAAGGGACCTAAAAAAAACACCTAGGACCAAATAAAAACTGCCCTGAGAAAATAGGGATCCAGAGCTTGTGTTCTTAAAGCGGTTGTAAACCTCAGACATGAAATATGAACAAAGCATATCCCTCAATAGAGTGTGTACTTGTCTCAATTAACCACTTCAGCCCCGGAAGAATTTACCCCCTTCCTGAACAAGCCGATACTGCGTCGCTTTAACTGACAATTACGTGGTCGTGCAATGTTGTGCCCAAACAAAATTGATGTCCTTTTTTGCCAAAAATAGAGCTTTCTTTTGGTGGTATTTGATCACCTCTGCGGCTTTGATTTTTTGCGCTATAAACAAAAAAAGAGCGACAATTTAGAAAAAAAGCAATATTTTTCACATTATATAATTATTCCCCAAAAAATATAAAAAAAATAATTTCTTCCTCAGTTTAGGCCAATATGTATTCTTCTACATATTTCTGGTAAAAAAAAATCCTCAATAAACTTATAATGATTGGTTTGCACAAAAGATATCGCGTCTACAAAATAGCAGATAGATTTATGGCATTTTTGTTATTAATTATTTTTATTAGTAATGGTGGTGATCTGCGATTTTTTTATCATTGCGGTAGACAGATCGGACACTTTTAACACTATTTTGGGACCATTGGCATTTATACAGGTATCAGTGCTACAAAAATGCACTGATTACTGCGTAAATGGCAATGGCAGGGAAGGGGTTAAACACTAGGGTGATCAAGCCGTTAAGTGTGTTCCCTCAGTGTGTTCTAACTGTAGGGAGGATGGGCTCACTAGAACATGACATAGATCACTGCGCCTGATCACTGGGAGCAGTAGATCTCTGTCATGTTGCTAGGCAGAACGGGGAAACTCCTTGCTTACATAGGCATCTCCCCGTTCTGCTTCTCAGTGCCACGATCTCAGGTCGGACATTGAGTTTGCGGGACTCGTGCCACTTTGCCGATGTATATATGGGTGTGAGCCGGTCAGCAAGTGGTTAAAAGTACTAAGTGTCATTTACATCTGCTACTTCATTCCTCTGCTATCAGCATGGATCACTTCTGACAAGTTTTCCTGATGCCAAGAGAAAAAAGGTGACAGGGCAGAGACCAGATTGACAGCCTTAGCTTTGTTCCTGTGTGATGTGTGAAGGGGGTGTGTCTCTTCCTTCCAATCAGCTCTCAGAGCTCTCCTTGCTGAACTCTGCAGAGTGTAACTTCAACGCTCCAGCACCTTTTGCCTGAACTTTCAGACAAGTTTTTAGATTCAAAACTTTGAACTGATGTAGTAAATAGAAGACTGCAGGTAGACAGATACAACTTATGTAGGAGGAATTGTTTCATCTCTGTGTATTACACATGATCAAACAATCGGGTGGAAAAGTCCGGCAAACTCAAGTCCGCCGGACAATCCCCCCGTGTGTAGCCTCCGGCATACTTTTTTGACCCGAAAGTACGGCGGACTTAGAAAGTAGTTTTGCACTCCAATCTTCCCGCCGGACTTGCATTTCGGCGGACAATCCGGCCGTGCGTGTGCCAGTCCGCAGTACTTTTGAAATGAACTGACTTTTCCCGCCCGGAGAAAAGTCCGCTCATTCGAGCGGGTCTCCAGGTAGGCGGGGCCCGCGAAGGAGACGTCGCTGGCCCCGCCACCTGGTATGGACTTAAAGGGGAACCCCACTGCTGAAAAAAATCGGCGTGGGGGTCCCCCCCAGGTCCACATCAGACCCTTGACCGAGCACGCTACCCGGCCGGCCAGGAAAGGGGGGCGAGCGAGCGGCCCCCCCTCCTGAGCCGTACCAGGCCGCGTGCCCTCAACATGGGGGGTGCCTTGGGGAAGGGGGGGGCGCGCCATTTCGTGGCCAGCAGAAAAAAAAGTACAAAAAAAACACAACACAGGGTAAAATAGTTTATTGCACAGCTCCGTCTTCAGGGGGTCTTCTCCCCGGACTCCTCCGCTATCTTCTTGTAGCTCTTTTGCTAGCGGAGGAGCCCAGCTTTCTTCCTTGCCGCCGCCCTCTTCTTCCGACTTCGGGGGTCTTGTCCCCCTCTTTGGTTCTTCTGCCGGGCCACCGTACCTTCTTATAGCTCTTTTACAGGCGGTGACCTGGTCTTCTGTCGCCGCCGCCGCCGCCACCTTCCGTTCTTCTTCTTCTTCTTCTCCTGGAGATGTTGACTCGACGCTCTCTCCGGCCGCAATGCCAGGGACGCGCTGCGGGGCGACTTATATAGGGACACGGGGCGGGGTCATCGGTTGATGTCACATGGGTTGATGTCACATGGCGACAGTCCCAGCATCCTCCGGGACTGTGACATCGTAAGGGGGTGGGGTCACCATGTGACATCAACCCATGTGACATCAACCGATGACCCCGCCCCTTGTCCCTATATAAGTCGCCGCACAGCGCTTCCCTGGCATTGCGGCCAGAGAGAGCGTCGAGTCAACATCTCCAGGAGAAGAAGGAGAAGAAGAAGAACGGAAGGCGGCGGCGACAGAAGACCGTGCCACCGCCTGTAAAAGAGCTATAAGAAGGTGCGGTGGCCCGGCAGAAGAACCGAAGAGGGGGACAAGACCCCTGAAGTCGGAAGAAGAGGCCGCGGCGAGAAGACCCCCGAAGACGGAAGATGGAAGACTTCAATTTACGCATCGCTTTACATATACATTGTACATTCACATCGGTCCCTACCCTCAAGGAGCTTACAATCTAAGATCCCTAATTCATATACTAGGGCCAACTTAGACAGAAGCCAATTAACCTACCAGCATGTTTACATGGCGTATTAATGACACTGACTCTAGCATTAATGTGAGGGTATCGGACATATTGATTTGGTACTTGGTACTAGGGGTAAGGCATCCTTAGTACCCATGCCATTTCTATTAAGAACACCTTAACAACGGTCTGGAGTTCTAGTAAGCAATCTTAATATCAATTTCAGAATGCAGTCTAGACTGTATACCTTCAGATGCTAGCAGGTCAGGTTATCATAATAAAACTGACTTTCAAAAGAAAAGAAAATTTAAGAGCATCAAAATATTACAAGGAGATATCAAAAGACAATGACAAAACGCCCCAGCATTTATTTTATTATAATTCTAACCTAAAGGAAACCTTTTTTTTCAGTGAAATACATAATAGGATATGACATAATCAATCATAGAGATGTTTACATTTAAAGTGGCTTGAACAGTGCCATATAAGGGTAGAATTAAATTATTTTCTTTTTTCTTATTTTCTTTTTTTTTTATTATAGAAGTCTATATACTATTACATAGTACATTGTCATCAACCAGATCGCCAGCCAATCCCAACCCCCAGCACCGCCCCCCCCCCAAAGTTTGCAGATCATTGCTTTTCCAGCAAATAACTGCATTAAGATAAAACCATGCAATTGGCTTTCATTTATCAGTGACATTGAGGTTGATTTATTAAAGGCAAATAGACTGTTTATTCTACATAGGATGTTGCACTATGCAACACAATTTATTCCAGAGCTTAATGAATGTGGTAAAATTTCACGTTGCAAGAAAGACCCAACCACATGTAAGAAAAATAAAAAATAGTAATTGTGCTTGCACATATTGGATGAGAGAAGCATAAACTCTGGGAACTACCATGGTGTTCTACAGCGCAGTGGCAGTTCATTGAGAACTACAAGCCGACAGCCGCAAAGGATGACAGGCATATACTGTAGTTCACTCACACACAGAGCTATGTGAATTAATCTCACAGGCGGGTGGGCAGAGCTCTGCACCACCATACTGATACTGTTAAAAAGTGACAGCTAGTACAGGGAACTTCTCCCCATACTGCTGTCACGGGGGGGGGGGGGGGGTTTAATATCAGACCAGTAGAAGGAGCTGATGCTCCGAGCGCGTAGCCAATCCTGTGCAGTGCTCCCGGCTGTCTCCCAACTTCCAGGGATGTCATTTCTTCCTGGTGGCCACAGGATGGACTACAGACCTCCCTTTATCTCCTCAGCCCATGGATACAGTGCAAGGACGTTAGATCTGAGTGACACCCCACTACAGATGAGAATTTTTTAAACCTATATCTTCTGAGTGTTTTGCATCTGGACAATGAAATTGTTTATACTAATACTACACTCAGGTCTTTCCCTCCTTTGTTTCATTCCACAGAGCTGGCTTTCTCTGAGAATAGCTACCGCCCTTAATTTATTACATGGATCATGGACTCAAGTTCAAGTTTTAGTAGTACTGCTTATGGACTACAATATTGCCCATTCTGAATGTGCCTTATTACTATTATTTTACACGTATACATTGTCTTTGCACCAGCAGCTACTGTATTTACCTTCAGATGGGAAGCCCATCGCCCACAGCTAAGGAACTCTAGTTGAGAATGGCTGCTTTAAACCATCTTTTATAAGAAATAACCAATGAGAGATGATTACTAATTGGTTGCTACAGGTTACTGTACTATTCTCTTTGCCTTAGTGAATAAAAAGCTTCACATGTGCTGACAAGTGTCACTTATTTTTAAACATGCTGTCTATAAAAACAACCTTGCAGAAAAAGGACGCTTAACATAAAAATAAATAAGCTAAAACAAATGTCATCTTACGGGACATTATCATTTTACAAAGACAATTCATCTCAAGGAAACTGAACAGTTGCCAGGTATTGATTTATGCCTCAGGCTAGAACACGGTTTACCAGTGATGGATTGGGTCTGAGATATGGCTTTGTATACGGTTTTCTTGACATGTGCAATAAAATGAAATCCAAGAAAGCTGACCTGACTGTATTGTGTATTAATGAGACACAGCTTTAGGGAGTTATGTTCTATTAGGATTTTTTTTTACCTTACATGGACCATTTAGGGTATAGCCAACCAAATTGTCCCATTCTCAGATGGTATTCCTCAGCTCACTGTGCTAAATATTTCTGCCAACTACTGTTGAATATGCTCCAGTAAACTGTGGGTGGGGGGGGTAGCATTAGCATTATTAGTTATGAGTGTTTATCAGGCTGGCCAATCACTGAAGAGTGCTGTCCAGCAGATTGTGTTAAGTTAATAAATATAAATATTTGTAACCTACCTTTCTAGAGATTTCTTTTCAAGATTGGTGGTTCTGTCAGGGGATTGAGAAGAACTTCTTGAAGGAAATCACATGCTGTTATTCACCTCCATTTAAAAGAAGTGGCACATGACTTACTGAAGTAGTATACACAGGAACCTTCTCTACTAATCTATCTTAGTGAAGTCTACGGTCCTGCATACATAGCAACCTTTACTACTAAGGTGCTGAGTCATTGGTTGGTTGCAATCCTTAAAAAGGTAGCTCTTCTTTCGTGTAAAAAAATAGCAAGAATAAAATACAGTAAAACTTTGGCTTGAGCGAAACTTGGTCTGCAAGTGTTTTGCAAGACAAGCAAAATTTATTTATTTTTTATAAATTTTGACTTGATAAACAAGCAATGTCTTGATATGCTGGCCAGTTTTCAGCATTCTTCAGCCAGGACCAGCACACCCTGGATAGACTAAACCCTTGTACACACGGTTGGACATTCCGACGGAAAATGTCCGATCGGACTGTGTTGTCGGATAATCCGACCATGTGTGGGCTCCATCGGACTGTTTCCGTCAGAATATCCGACGGAAAACGTTTTAGAGCTGGGCTATAAAATTTCCGATCGTGTTTCCGACTTTGTCCGATCGTTTGTAGAGAATTCCGATGGGACAAAGTGCCACGCATGCTCAGATCAAATTACGAGACCAAAGCTATTGGCTACTAGCCTGAACGTAGTCCCGTCATAACGAAATAACATCATCACGTTACGAACGATCGGATTTTCCGACAACTTTGTCTGATCAGTGTGTATGCAACACAAGTTTCGGACATAATCCGTCAGACAAAATCCGACGGATTTTGTTGTCGGAATGTCCGACCATGTGTACAAGGGCTTACAGTAACTGTGGTTATAAACAGTTGTACTCAACTTTTTTAAAGCTAATCATTTGTATATGGAAATGAAAGATTTCTTTATTTTTAAGCCTATTTGGTATGTGTATTTATTAGACCCTGAAAGGTACATGTAAAGTCCCACTGCATTTTTGTTGCCATTCAGTAATTGTTTTATATGGGATGGTACCTTTGTAGGGACATAGTTGCCTCTCCTAATATTGATATACAAGTAGCATCATGTCACAACTGAGTATACAAGAGAAGGGAATGTCCATCCACAAATGGAAGCCTCCACAAGGGGATTAGAAGCAAAATAAAATAGAAGAGCGACACCTCTAAGTGTAGCAATATGGTTACATTTAATAAAAGATACATCATTTAGCAACTCACATGGTTGATGATTAAAACAGGCACATCTAATTTTGCAGGCATCCGAGGTACAGCTGTCCACATAGACCATCCTCTGCACCACCATCAACATCATCCCTTCCACGCTGCGCTCCACAAGTGATTCAATCCTCGCTTTGAGATTGCTCTACTGCAGGGTAGTCTTCCTGGTCATGATTGCAGACTGACAGTGGCGAGAGCCATCGGTGCTAAGGATGGTGTATGTGGACAGCTTTACCTGGATGCCTGTATACTTAGATGTGCCTCTTTTAATCATCAACCATGTGAGTTGCTAAATGTTGTACCTTCATTAAATGTACCCATATTGCTACACTTAGAGGCGCTGCTGTTCTCTTTTTGCTCTGTAGCTCCTGCTGAATTTTGCTTCTAATCCCCTTGTGGAGGCTGGCATTTGTGGATGGACATTTCTTGGTTGCACAACATATCAAATTGCTATAATCTTTTAACTGATGCTCCAAGCGCATAGCCAATCCTGTGCAGTGTTCCTGGCTGTCTCCCGACTTCCAGGGATGTAATTTCTGTGCGTTTCACGCTGGTTTCGTTGGACCTCCTGGTGGCCAAAAGATAGACAACAGACCTCCCTTTACCTCCTGCTGCCCTTTATTACATGGACTCATGGACTCTAAGTTAAATTTTTAGTAGTACTGCTTATGGACTACAATATTGCCCATTCTGAATGTGCCTTATTACTATTATTTTACACGTATACATTGTCTTTAAAGCGGTCCTCCACCCTGAAGTGGAAGTTCCGCTCATCTAATCCCTCCGGTGCCACAATCGGCACCTTTCAGGGGGGAGGGGGGTGCAGTTACCTGGATAATCCAGGTATCTGCACCCACTTCCGGGAGACCGCCGCAGATGCCCCGCCCCCGTTGTGTTCTGGGAAACACACAGTTCCCAGGACACAGCGGGGGACCAGCAGAGACACGCAGATGCGCAGTAGGGAACCGGGCAGTGAAGCCGCAATGCTTCACTTTCCGATTCCCTGACAGAGGATGGCGGCGGGGGCAGCAGAGAGACGAGCGATCGCTCGTCATCTGCCGCCGACATCGCTGGACCCTGGGACAGGTAAGTGCCAATTTATTAAAAGTCAGCAGCTGCAATATTTGTAGCTGCTGGCTTTTAATATTTTTTTTAACCACTTCAGGACCGCCGTATTGCCATTGTACGTCAGCACAATGGCACAGGCAGGCAGAATCACGTACATCTACGTGATTGCCTTCCAGCGGGTGGGGGGTCCCATCGGACCCCCTCCCGCTGGTTACGGCGGTCCGATTCGGTCCAGGAGCGCTCCGTGATGAGGGGATGGCCGTTCGTTTTCGGCCACCCCCTTTGGATCGCTCCTGGCCAATGAGAAGCTTCCTCCCCTGTGTATTGTTTACACAGGAAGGAGGAAGTGATGTCATTCTCCTCGGGGCGGTCTTTTTGACCGGACTACGAGGAGAAGAGTAAAAGTAAGTGTGCACCAACACTACACTGACATGTAGGTACACACAGGCACACAAACCCCCCCGATCCCCCCCCCGATCGCCCCCCCGCCCCCCCTCCCCCCCCAGTCACAGTGTCACTGATTGCATTGATCATTTCTTTACTGATCAATGCATTCAGTGTCAGTTGTGACAGTAAAAACTGTCAGGACAGTTAGTGTTAGGTCCAGGGTAGCCCCCTATCACCCCCCAATAAAGATTTAACCCCCTGATTGCCCCTAGAGTTAACCCTTTCACCCCCTTTTGCCAGTGTCACTAAGCGATCATTTTTCTGATCGCTGCATGTGTCGCTAGTGTCGCTAGGTAGCTAGTTATTTTTTTAGGTTCACCGCCAGGTTTTTATATCGCTAGGTACCCCGATATACTACCCAATAATGTTTTTAACCCCCTGATTGCCGCTAGTTAACCCTTTCACCCCCTTTTGCCACTGTCACTAAGCGATCGTTTTTCTGATCGCTGCATTAGTGTCGCTACAGTCGCTAGGTAGCTAGTTATTTTTTTAGGTTCACCGCCAGGTTTTTATAGCGCTAGGTACCCCGATATACTACCCAATAATGTTTTTAACCCCCTGATTGCCGCTAGTTAACCCTTTCACCCCCTTTTGCCAGTGTCACTAAGCGATCATTTTTCTGATCGCTGCATGTGTCGCTAGGTAGCTAGTTATTTTTTTAGGTTCACCGCCAGGTTTTTATATCGCTAGGTACCCCGATATACTACCCAATAATGTTTTTAACCCCCTGATTGCCGCTAGTTAACCCTTTCACCCCCTTTTGCCAGTGTCACTAAGCGATCGTTTTTCTGATCGCTGCATTAGTGTCGCTACAGTCGCTAGGTAGCTAGTTATTTTTTTAGGTTCACCGCCAGGTTTTTATAGCGCTAGGTACCCCGATATACTACCCAATAATGGTTTTAACCCCCTGATTTCCGCTAGTTAACCCTTTCACCCCCTTTTGCCAGTGTCACTAAGCGATAATTTTTCTGAACGCTGCATCAGTGTCGCTAGTGTCGCTAGGTAGCTAGTTAACTAGGCTCCCAAAAAGTCCCCCACATGTGGTATCCCCATACTCGGGAGAAGCAGCAGAATTTATTTTGGGGTGTAATTTGACTTCTGCCCATAGCATGTGTGAGCAATATATCATTTAGTGACAACTTTGTGCAAAAAAAAAAAAGTTTGTAATATTCCCGCAACTTTTGGCAAAATATAAAATATTCCATGGACTCAACATGCCTCTCAGTAAATAGCTTGGGGTGTCTACTTTCCAAAATGGGGTCATTTGGGGGGGTTTTGTGCTATTTTGGCATTTTATGGCCTTCGAAACTGTGATAGGTAGTGAGGAGTTAAATCAAAAATTTGCACCCTTAGAAATCCTGAAGGTGGTGATTGGTTTTCGGGGTGCCGTGCGCGACTAGACTCCCAAAAAGTCCCACACATGTGGTATCCCCGTACTCGGGAGAAGCAGCAGAATGTATTTTGGGGTGTCATTTCACATATAACCATGGCATGTGTGAGCAATATATCATTTAGTGACAACTTTTTGTAAAAAAAAATTTTTATTTCTTTTTTTGTCATTATTCAATCCCTTAGGACAAAAAAAATAAATATTCAATGGGCTCAACATACCCATCAGCAATTTCCTTGGGGTGTCTACTTTCCAAAATGGGGTCATTTGGGGGGGATTTGTACTGCCCTGCCATTTTAGCACCTCAAGAAATGAGATCGGCAGTCATAAATTAAAAGCTGTGTAAATTCCAGAAAATGTACTCTAGTTTGTAGACGCTATAACTTTTGCGCAAACCAAAAAATATACGCTTATTGACATTTTTTTTACTAAAGACATGTGGCTGAATAAATTTTGCCCTCAATGTATGACTAAAATTTAGTTTATTCGATTTTACTTATAACAAAAAGAAGAAAATATCTTTTTTTTTCAAAATTTTCGCTCTTTTTTCATTTATATCGCAAAAAAAAAAAATCGCAGAGGCAATCAAATACCATCAAAAGAAAGCTCTATTTGTGGGAAGAAAAGGACGCAAATTTCGTTTGGGTGCAATATTGCATGACCGCGCAATTACCAGTTAAAGCAGCGCAGTGCGAAATTGCAAAAAGACCTCTGGTCCTTAAGGTGTTTATTGGTCTGGAACTGAAGTGGTTAAAGGTGCAGAACCACTTTAAATTATTTTAAAATTACACGTATACATTGTCTTTTAATAATGAAGGTACAATGTTGTGCCTTCATTAAATGTAACCATATTGCTACACATAAGCCTCATACACACGATAGGATTTTCCGACAGGAAATGTGTGATGACAGGCTGTTGGTGGAAAATCCGACCGTGTGTATGCTCCATCGGACAATTGTTGTCGGATTTTCCAAAGACAAATATTGGATGGCAGGTTTTAAAATTTTCCGCAGACAAATGTCTGTTGTTGGATTTTCTGAGTGTGTGTACACAAGTCTGTCGGACAAAAGTCCAAAGTACAAACATGCATACTCGGAAGCAAGGATGAGCCAGAAGCGGTTGGTCTTGTAAACTAGCGTTCGTCATGGAGAATTAACATTTGTGACGTGGCAAATTATGAAATCTCAAAATGCAGCGCACAATTCTGTTCTTCTTTAGATATAATGGGATAATAATGAAGCTGCTTTGCTGGTGATACTGATGGAGTTATTGCAAACAAGGCTTTTTTTTTTCTAGTGATATCAAGAATATTATTATTATTATTATTATTTTATTTTGTCAAGTTACCACAACACCATTATCCCGTAGTTATTAAGATCAAAGATACAACTATGTTTGTGTCCCTTGTCAAACTGTCATTTGAAGTAAAACACATAGCTAAGTATTATTCTCCACAATTTTTGTATTGTGCATTAAAAAAAAGAAAACAAATAAAATTAGATATACTATCTGCCAATATAACTTAACCAAAAAGTGCATTGTATGCATCCAAAAATATAGAAAATATAACAAATCAAATCATTATTCAACGAAAAAAATAATGTCAAAGCAATAACTGCAAGGCCAATAATAAATAACATGTTATCGCCTCCGATCCCGCAACATGTCTGGTTGACGAACGGCTGTTCAGAAAGGAACTGAAAAGCACGAAATGAAAAACACAAAATGAAAAGCTCAAAATAATAAGCGCAAATCAATACGGATGGCCGAACTGTTCGCCCAGCGGTCGTTTCGCAGGGAATTTTGCGTGTTTGCGATTCACCCGATCGGCGGACTATTGCCGCTGTTCGCCCGGCGGACATATGTGTTTACAGTGTGAAAGAACTTTGACCCATGATGACACATCCATCATGGGGTACAGGACAGCCAATTGAGACATTTCAGCACATGGACAATTGGACATTCCCCCTTCCTTATAAATAGACCTGATCTGGCGGCCATTTTACATTCTTTCTTGTGTCATTATAGGGAGAGGTTGCTGTGTGGAGAAGGGAGAGACTGCAGTGATACAAATCGCTAGCTATTAGGTCCACAAAAGTCCTTTTAAGGACTGGTATGGTATAGGTGTAGTACAGCATATAGGGTTCAGTGCACTGCTGTGCTGGTGATTGCAGCAGCCTGTCTTTTGTCAGTGCAGGGAGGGACAGGACGCTGTGTGCAGCAGGGACAGTCAGTTTAATCACTAGCTATTACTATTAGGTCCACAAAGGTCCTTTTAAGGACTGGTATAGGTGTACAGTATATAGGGTTCAGTGCACTGCTGTGCCGGTGATTGCAGCAGCCTGTCTTTTGTCAGTGCAGGGAGGGACAGGACGCTGTGTGCAGCAGGGACAGTCAGTTTAATTACTAGCTATTACTATTAGGTCCACAAAGGCCATTTTAAGGACTGGCATAGGTGTACCGTATATAGGGTTGTACACGCATAATATACTTTCTTCCAAATATAGAAAGAATATTATACTTTCCTGCTGCCCTATTCTGCAGCAGTCCTTTATCAGTGTAGGGACTGAGGTACAGTCTGCAAATCACTAGCTACTAGGTTCACAAAGGTCCTTGTAAAGAATGGTATAGGTGTACAATATATAGGGCGCTGGTGCAGGGCTGTGCTGCAGATTACTGCCCTATTTCGCAGAAGTCCTTTATCAGTGTAGGGACTGAGGTACAGTCTGCAAATCACTAGCTGCTATGTCCACAAAGGTCCTTGTAAGGACTGGTAAAGGTGTACAATATATAGGGCGCTGGTGCACTGCTGCAGATTATTGCCCTATTCTGCAGCAGTCCTTTATCAGTGTAGGCACTGAGGTACAGTCTGCAAATCACTAGCTGCTAGGTCCACAAAGGTCCTTGTAAGGACTGGTATAGGTGTACAATATATAGGGTGCTGGTGCAATGCTGCAGATTACTGCCCTACTCTGCAGCAGTCCTTTATCAGTCTTTTTATCCCAAAGAATGACAAAGCAGTGGTAGTTGGAACAATCATTAATTCACGACTGGAATACGCAAACTCGCTTTACATAGGATTACCACAATATCAACTTGCGCAATTACAACTGATCCAAAACACGGCGGCAAGGCTGATAACAGGAAAAAAGCCTGGGAATCCATCTCTCCTTCGCTGAGGAGCTTACATTGGCTAACTGTAAAAAACCGGATCACGTTCAAGACCCTCTGCCTCACCCACAAATGCGTGCATAGAGAAGCTCCGCAATACCTAATGGAGAAAATAAATCATTACACACCAAACCGCAGTCTTCGATCAGCCAACAAAAACCTCCTCCTCGTGCCCAAAGCCCGGTATAAATCCAAGGGGGATCGGAGATTCGCTGTCCAAGGTCCTCGGCTATGGAATGCTCTACCAATCAACATCCGCCTGGAAGAAAACCACCTGGCTTTTAGGAAAAAACTCAAGACCTTCCTCTTTTAGCAGATCATCAAAGCTCGCCACAGTGCCTAGAGGCGATTCAGTTCGCATTGTGCGCTATACAAGTATTTCATTCATTCATTCGGAGTAGGGACTGAGGTACAGTCTGCAAATCACTAGCTACTAGGTCCACAAAGGTCCTTGTAAGGACTGGTATAGGTGTACAATATATAGGGTGCTGGTGCACTGCTGTAGATTACTGCCCTATTCTGCAGCAGTCCTTTATCAATGTAGGGACTGAGGTACAGTCTGCAAATCACTAGCTGCTAGGTCCACAAAGGTCCTTGTAAGGACTGGTATAGGTGTACAATATATAGGGTGCTGATGCACTGCTGCAGATTACTGTCCTATTCTGCAGCAGTCCTTTATCAGTGTAGGGACTGAGGTACAGTCTGCAAATCACTAGCTACTAGGTCCACGAAGGTCCTTGTAAGGACTGGTATAGGTGTACAATATATAGGGTGCTGGTGCACTGCTGTAGATTACTGCCTTATTCTGCAGCAGTCCTTTATCAGTGTAGGGAATGAGGTACAGTCTGCAAATCACTAGCTACTAGGTCCACAAAGGTCCTTGTAAGGACTGGTATAGGTGTACAATATATATGGCGCTGGTGCACTGCTGCAGATTACTGCCCAATTCTGCAGCAGTCCTTTATCAGTGTAGGGACTGAGGTACAGTCTGCAAATCACTTGCTGCTAGGTCCACAAAGGTCCTTTAAGGACTGGTATAGGTGTACAATATATAAGGTGCTGGTGCACTGCTGCAGATTACTGCCCTATTCTGCAGCAGTCCTTTATCCGTGTAGGGACTGAGGTACAGTCTGCAAATCACTAGCTACTAGGTCCACAAAGGTCCTTGTAAGTACCGGTATAGGTGTACAATATATAGGGTGCTGGTGCACTGCTGTAGATTACTGCCCTATTCTGCAGCAGTCCTTTATCAGTGTAGGGACCAAGGTACAGTCTGCAAATCACTAGCTACTAGGTCCACAAAGGTCCTTGTAAGGACTGGTATAGGTGTACAATATATAGGGTGCTGGTGCACTGCTGCAGATTACTGCCCTATTCTGCAGCAGTCTTTTATCAGTGTAGGGACTGAGGTACAGTCTGCAAATCACAAGCTACTAGGTCCACAAAGGTCCTTGTAAGGACTGGTATAGGTGTACTATTTGGTGTGCAGTATATAGGTGTGTAATACAGACAGGTATAAAATACTTGCACATATAGAAAGCATAGTATAGTGCATTTCCACTGTGCAGCATTGTGACTGCTGAGCGGTTCTGCAGCGATACTACAAACAGTGACAAACGCAATAAAAAAAAGTATTATAACTGGTGTGATAGACCAGTGGCCCCCAAAAACAACAGATTGAAGCGGGGTGTTATATACCTTCTTCCACATACATACTGCACTTCTCTAGAGACTTTTGTCACAGGGTCATTTAAAAAATGACAGGCAGAGGAAGAGGCAGGCCCTTCCACAGGGGTGGTAGGGGTAGGGCAGGAGCAACAGACTTGAGCCAAAAAAAGTATCACGGACAGTACTCAATTCTCTCTGTGTAAACAACATGAAAGCACTGATCCATCCTGCCTTGTGTCAGTGGTTCAGGCTGGTGGTGGTGTAATGGTGTGGGGGATATTTTCTTGGTACACTTTGGGCCCCTTAGTACCAATTGAGCATCATTTAAATGCCATGGCCTAACTGAGTATTGTTGCTGACCATGTCCATCATTTTATTACTACTTCCAGCAGGATAATGCACCATGTCACAAAGCTCAAATCATCTCACCACTGGTTTCTTGAATGGGACAATGCGTTCACTGTACTTCAATGGCCTCCACAGTCACCAGATCTCATCCAATAGAGCACCTCTGGTATGTGGTGGAATGGGAAATTCGCATCATGGATGTGCGGCCGACAAATCTGCAGCAACTGCGTAATGCTATCATGACCAAAATCTCTGAGGAATGTTTCCAACACCTTGTTGAATCTATGCCATGAATAATTTAGGCAGTTATGAAGGCAAAAAGGGTCCAACCCGGTACTAGCAAGGCTTAACTAATAAAGTAGCTTATAAGTATATATACAGATGTCAACATTTTTTGCTTAGTGTGTATTGCTGCTGTTTTCTGCATGAGACAAAAAGTTGCAATAAGTAGCATATTACACACAAACACACATTGAAGTGTAGGCTCTTTATTGCATGGCACCACCTCTCAGACTACAGCACATGACTGCCTTGGATCATGCATTTTCATTCATTTGAATTTCTTTCACTTTCTCAAGGAAATAACTGACAGAAAGCAAAACCACATGCAGAAGCCAAAGCAGCCGGATAAGATTTTGCATCAGGCACCCATCTGACATATAAAATCATATCACAAGAACATACACATCCCTAACCTCAGCACACACCATCAATTACGGCAAACTCCAACCTGGCTGATAGACTATTCTCTTGAGATATACTGTACCAGCAAAAGGTGTTTGCAAAAAGTAAAAGGATTTTTCCCTTCAGCTCATCTGAGATTTTGCAGCATCAATAAAAACCTAGAAGAAGTACTGGGAATAGCACAGGATTATTTGAAGTTTGTCTTGGGATTGTTATAGTCAATGCCTGAATTGGAAGATCACCATGTCTCCAGCAATCTCATTGCTCGTATGTTTGATGTATGTTCTCCCATGAGTTTACACAGGAGGTTTACCAATCCAAAATTTGTAGGGTTGGTATGCCTGTCAAATCACCTTAATAAGTTAGACTGTCTCTAATAATGACTGTATATTTGATATTTTTGAACAGATAATTTATATTTTAAACAATGATTCTTTTTCAGTAACGTTTTAATTATTATAAGCAAATGAAACACTTAAAGCAAAGTTCCAGTCCCCCAATTAGATTTTTTTTTTAAGACTCCACTCTAACTTGATCCACTCTATATGCAAGCTTTAGATTAGTTTTATTCATGGAGTGCTTTTTATTTATGTTTGAATTTAATAAAAGTGCCTGGATCTTGGAAGCAGGCAGGGTCCATCTGCACCTCTTCTATCTATTTCTGGGACCTCTTCTATCTATTTCCGGGAATCGGTGCAGCTGGCTACCCAGCATGCAACCCCCGATCTCGTACCTGAGCAGTAATGCCACCGCGTGGCGCTCCTTCCTCCTGAGTTCTAACATGTTGCCATAGCGGTGCCAGCAGACGTTCCCATCAATCATCACATGATCTCGTCACTAGGCGATTTGCAAGGACACTTGGGATACATGACGCCGCTATCCCAGGAGCCCTAGTGACGTAATCGCCTAGGCGGAAGTGCAGGAGAAATAAGGTAATTAAAGGTATTTCCTTTAAATAAAAATTATAATTTCCATTGCGAAAAGGATGCTCACAGGGGGTACCATAGGGAGGAAGTGTAGAGAATGGGTGGAACTCCACTTTAACAACTCCAACAGCATAAAATGTTGAAAGGGATCACCCTCATTCTGACATGCTTAAAGCCTAGTACACATGATCAGAATATCATCCAAAAAATAATGCTTTTGAAGCGATTGTAAGATAATCTGAATGTTAGTACACAGCTTTCATCTGAAGTTATCCGAAAGGACAAACAAGAAAATGTTTCCCGTACAATACCAGATCCTATGTTTTTTTTTGTTTAATCAGTTACGTTTTTGTCCAAAAATACCATAAAAATACGCTACATCACTTCCAAATTTTTATTCTGTCACACGACAATTTTTTGTACTTATTGGTACAAAGTTAGGGGCACCAGTAAGCATATTAGGTGTCACGCGCGTGCAAGTGGAGTACAAAGTATCGGTGGGGAAACATCAGGCAATATTCATTGGGTGGGGACATTTACTTATAGGTTGTTAATTTTCCTAAAGCCTCCCTGCCTCTACTTTGTACTTTAGTGAAGCTACACATGAATGAATGTATGACTGATGAAAAGATGTATGGTGAAAGTCCTAGACTACCAATAAACACAAGACAATGCTTTCCAAATGCGTGAACATATATATTTTTTGACAAAAGATCAGTCTAAAAACAGTAATGATTTTCTTTGCAAAAAAAGTCTTTAACCAGTTCCCGACCAGCGCACGCCGATGTACGTCGGCAGAATGGCACGGGCAGGCATATTGGCGTACAGGTACATTCAATCTTTAATGCCGCCCTTCTCACGTGCTGGTCGGGACCCCGTGAGTCCAGTCGCGGGTCCCGCAGACTCGATCTCCGCATGCATACCCGCGATCGTCTCACGGGGCGGCTGAATGGAGAGATGCCATTGTAAACAGCATCTCCCCGTTCTGCCTAGCAACAAGTGACGCTGATCTCTGCTCCATGTGATTGGAGCAGAGATCAGTGTTCACTAAATGAAAGCCCAGCCCCCAAAAGTTAGTAACACACCCCTAAGAACACTTAACCCCTACACTGCCACCCACTGGTTAACCCATTCACTGCCAGTGTCATTTACACAGGAATCACTGCATTTGTACAGCAGTGATTGCTGTATAAATGACAATGGTCCCAAAAATGTGTCAAAAATGTCCGATGTGTCCGCCATAATGTCGCAGTCACAATAAAAAACGCTGATCGCCGCCATTACTAGTAAAAAAAAAATTATTAATAAAAATGCCATAAAACTATCCCCTATTTTGTAAACGCTATTTGCGCAAACCAATCAATAATCGCTTATTGTGATTTTTTTTTCCAAAAATATGTAGAAGAATATGAATCAGCCTAAACTGAGGGTATTTTTTTTTATTATATATATCTTTGGGGGATATTTATTATTACAAAAAGTAAAAAATAATGCGTTTTTTTCAAAATTGTCGCTCTATTTTTGTTTATAGCGCAAAAAATAAAAACCGCAGGGGTGATCAAATACCACCAAAAGAAAGCTCTATTTGTGGGAAAAAAAGGACGTCAATTTTGTTTGGAAGCCACGTCGCACGACTGTGCAATTGTCAGTTAAAGCGACGCAGTGCCAAATCGCAAAAAGTGGTCTGGTCCTTGGCCAGCAAAATGGTCCGGGGCTGAAGTGGTTAAAAAAAACACAAGCAGAGGTGCTAGATAATGGCGATTGCTACCAGATATAGTAAATGTGTTTTGTTTTTTAATTTTTAACTATCTTTGGATGGATAAGCAGACATGTAAATAGAATTGCTGTTCAAAGAAAAATGACCAAAAACTATCAGTTCTACAGATTGATTTTTAAGGAGATCTTTAGTATGAGCACTCTTTTTGAAACTGGCCGCACGTTACCATCTACATGTGGGCATGTGGGCTTCCCCCAAGATGCATTAACAGCAATGTCTACAGCAGTCTGAGGCTATTCATAGACATCATGATCATTGTCTGACCCAGACAAAACAAACTCAATTAGTGTCTAGTTACCTAAAGTCTATAACTACATTTAATTAGGTCATTTTGTGTTTTCAGTTAGAATCTGTTAGCAGGCTAGTGTCTCAAAACGATCAAAAAATCTGAAGGCTATTACCGATTGTTATTACCCAACAACAATACATGTGACTGACACAGGGTAGAAGGAACTGAGATCACAAAACTGAGCTAACAAAAATTAAAAAAGTGGGTGTATACCATTTAGTGTATGAATTCATAATTTCAAACTCATGGCATCCCTGCATTAGAGACTCTTGATGCTTGTGCAAAATTATTTTTACAGTAGTCTGAGAAATCAACTTTAAAAACAAAACAGGAAATAGTTTGCCGAATCATTAAGAACAGACAAACAACAACCAATAACGAACATGCAGTAACTATGTGGATTTATTACTTAATTTAAATATAATTTTACAAATGTACTTTAACAATTAGGTTAAACCGCAGCCTCAGGTCAAACAACAGAAAATTTAAAACAGTAAGATATACAATTTGTGGATATGTTCTGAATAGTTAAATCAGTAAAGTTTAACCATATGTTTCTAATGTGAGGACCCACTTTATGGAGCATAAATTGGGTTGTATTGGTGAGCATAGTGATTTCAAACTTTACAAAACAAATGGATCAAATCTAAAGAAAATCTAACCAGTATTTGCCCATTTAATGATCAATCACCTACTGTAAGTGTAATGGAAAAAAGTACTTTAAGCTATTAGTTAAATACACTCCCCACATTTAAAATATTCTAAGGTTTATAGGAGATCAAGAAACAAGCAACTGATTAAAATAAATAAATATATAAATACATAAAATACATAAACAAATAAATACATAAAAAAATACACAGAAAATCTAAAAGCTTGAATCAAAAAAATATATATATCTAACCGGTATCTGCCCATTTAATAATGAATCACGTAAGTGTAGTAGAAAAAAGTACTATAAGCGATCAGCTAAATACATTTTCCACATTTAATTTATCCTAAATAAAGTTCAAAGGAGATCAAGAAACATGCAACTGAATAAAATAAATATGTAGTAATATTATAAGTAATTATTAAAATAGTAAAATAATAAACAGGTGAACAAATGAATATCTGCAATAGAATAAAATCCAAAATCGTAATAATACAACATCATATAATTTATATTATTACATTAAAACTAAATCACAATAATACAACATCATATAATTTATATTATTAAATTAAAACTAAAAAGTAATTGTAATATCAATATCAAAACTACTCCAATCATTTATGTAGCCATGAAATCACCAGTTAAAAAAATAAAGAAAAAACAGAACTTAGAACTTGTCATGTCTTACCTTATAAAGCTGGAGGGCATCCTTGCTGTTTTCTTCTTCATTTTCATGTTTCGGATTTTTGGCCACACGAAAACTACCTGCATATCTTCGTGCTCGAAGTGGAGACAGGAACTGCCTCCACATTGGAAATCCACGGCCTGGTTAACACTAGGCCCGTCTTTGTTAACGGAAAAAAAAATGATGATGGAATATATGGTACGACAGTGCAGTCAGAATGTTGAAGATGAGATCAAACATGGACAATCGGCATTGTGGGTAATCTTCTACTAATGCATTGTTGGCAAAAAAGATACTCACATTTTGCCAGCTCTTTTGTTTCTGTGTTTACAGACATGATGAAGGAATAAGGGATTATCTTCCTGTCTATGTACCGGTGCCTTACTTACTCTGGGAGCATTAGTAAAGTGTTCCGGCTTACAGATTAAAGCTATTACATTGAATGCCTTGGTCTAGTGAGGCTGGCAACAAAGGAAAGTTCAGGTCCAGTAAGAATGAACATAAAAGGCAACATTGACAATGTATACAACAAACTGGCACACTTTACAGTCACATCTTCAAAAATTCAACTGATACTAAACAGAAAAGGTATACTGAGATTTTAAGCAACGTTTTTTAGCTATGGTGTGATTCTGCTTAGACAGATGGTCCATTCTACAATATAATCCTTTCTGCTTCAATGAAAATAACATTTTAGCTGAATTAGTACAGGGTTAGCCTGCAAACTTCTAATTAACATGAGACAAGAACGGCTCTGAATGCTATCTCATCTGTGAGCTAGATGTGAAATGACAGCTCACACTATGCTGTTGATCACATTTTTATTCTTTGTCTTACATGTGGCGTTTTGTCTGTAAAATATTCTTCTAGAATACTAAACTTCACAGAACATTTTACAAATGGATATTTTGACAGCTTTCAATAAAGCAAAGGAACGCAGCAGAAAGCTTTTTTTGACTGTTTATTATGGAATAGTCACAAAAAAAACCACAGGATGTAATTTATACTCAAAATTATTATTAATATATTCAAATTCGCTTGTTTAATATATACTGAATTATTATGCCACTATATTATCAGCATATTACTCTTTATAATGGTCACTGTGAGATCAAATGTATACTGAAATCCCAAAACATATTTAAAGTATTACTAAAGGCAGAACTTTTTTTTAGTATTGGATAGAGAAGAGAGGAATTAGAACACCTGTCAGTTTTTATTAATGTCTGTGCCCCCATTAGGAAGAGTCATCCTGCCTATTTGTCCTATTTGCCGTTATCACCGAGAATGAAAGTGAAAAATCCCCAATTTTGAGTTGTAACCAGAACAGGAATAGAGGGAACATTTTCCAATGGTGACGCTAGTTCAATGTCAAACAGGTGCTGAAAAATTGGTCTTTGGGTGTTGTGTTCATAAAACCTAAACCAAAATTCTTCCTCATGAAATGATTGAACACCCTCAAAGCTAGGCAGCCTTGAAGTCCTGCAGAGATTCCACATACCAAAAAGACTTAGTTAGTGACATCGGCATCAGGGGCTTCATAGCTGGTAATCCAGGACTGATTCCTTTTTTATAAAAGTCAAGCAGTCTACGGAGTCTGTGGACAGACACATTCTATGATCAGTAACGACACCTCCTGCAGCACTGAATGCCCATTCTGAAAGCACGCTGACAGCCCTGGGCGGCAAGGACTAAAAAAATGAAGAAATGCCTCATTTAGGTGGAAGTCTTCTCCAATGCTCTTCTCTTGACCAACAGAAGACTCAAAACTACGTTTATCAGGACACTGTAACCTACTGGAGTCAGGAAAAACATTCAATAAAATCCACTTTAATATGTCCTCAAGAGATTTAATCTTCTGCACTCTCTGTGGGGACCAGATGAGTTCTGAGACCTTCCTCTTATAATGGTGGTCAAGGAGGGTTGCCAACCAGTAATCATCCTACTCCTTTATGCCACGTATTCTTGGGTCCTTTCGCAGGATTGAAGCATGAGGTTGCCCATACGCCTCAAATTTGCAGAGGCTAGAGAAGCAGACTCCTCGGGGTCACTCAGGATGACAGCATCTGGAACTTCCTCCTCCCATCCACATACTACTCCTAAGGGTCCTGGGGTTGGAAAGCCATCGTTTACAGATTGATGTATGTCTTCCTCTTGAAAGTGCCAGAATCCTAATCCTCATCCTTCTCCCCTCTCTCCTCCTGTGTGTTCTGTGACATGGGTATGATGGTGTCTGGATAAAGTGGTCCTTGAAAGGAAAGGAAGTCCTCCTCTTGCTCCTGCTGCTCTGCCTCCAGAGCCCTGTCCATAATGCCATGCAGAGTCTGCTCCAGCAGGAACACAATGGGGATATGTGTCACTGATGCATGCACTGTCACAGCTAACCATCCTTGTGGCCTCCTCAAGTGGTGGCAATACAGTGCATGCATCCTTAATGATCAGCCATTGGTGTAGGGAAAAAAAAGCAGAGGTGGCCTGAGCCTGTCGTCGTGCGCATTTATAGCCGCTGCAGCATTTCCAAAGTCGGGTTCCACCTGGTGGGCATGTCACAAATCAGGCGGTTTACGGGGCAGGTGGAATTCCTGCTGAATTTCAGCCAACCGAGCACTGGCTGTGTATGACTGCCTGAAATGGCTACAGACTCTTCTGGCCAGATTTAACACATATTGCAAACTTGGGTATGCATTTAGGAAACACTGCACCACCAAATTGAGGACATGTGCCAGGCATGACGTGTGCAACTTCCCCTGTCTTAGGGCGGACAGGAGGTTTGAGCCATTATTGCACACTGCCATTCCTGGCTCCAGCTGGCGTGGTGTGAACCTCTGGGCCTATCCCTGCAGAGCTGCAAGAATCTATGCTCTGGTGTGGTTCCTGTCCCCTAAACACACCATCTGAAGCACTGCATGGCACCTTTTAACCTGACTCTGGGAATAGCCCATTGAACACTTAGGGGGTACCTGATGTTCATAGGACAATTCTGCAGAGGAGGGCATGGAGGTGGCAGGGGAGGAGGGGGAGCTCACAGGTCTGGCATCATCACCACCAGCTGTATGGAGATGTGGGGTCACAACAAGCTGCAGCACCGGGCCCTGTCCTGCATCCTTTCGAGTTGCAAGCAGCATTACCCAGTGTGCTGTGAACAAATATATCGTCCCTGCCCATGCTTGCTGGACAACGTGTGAGCAGTAAGGTGGATCTTATGGCTGACTGCCTTGCCCAACAATGCTAGAACATTCCCTTCCATGTGATGGTATAGAGGCTGAACAGCCTTATATGAAAAGTAGTAGCAACTGGGAACCTGCCTGTCAGACCCACGTACTTGACAGGTGAGCCCGAGATAGCAGGGGAAGGTCTCTCTTATGGGTCTGGTTCACGGCCCCTGGTAGGATGGACAGGAGACACGGGAGCGCAGACGGGTATGAGAGCCTGGCGGGTTAGATGCTGGAAAAGAGATCCAACGGCTGGGTTCGGACAGGTAGACAGTCTCTCACAGCTGGATGCAGAAGCAGATGCAAGCAAGAGATGGTGAGCAGGTCCAGCCACAGGCACAGATGGCAGCAGGCGGCCGGGGCAGTATAGGGATCAGCAAGTTCAAGTCTGGATCACAAGCAGGGTAGGCAACAGGCGGGCAGCGTGGTACAAAGGAGCGGGCATATGCGAGGTCAGAGACAGGCCGAGGTCAAAGGCAGGCAGCAGATAGGATAATCCAAGGGACGAGCCCGGTAAACAGGAGGTCAGGAACATAAGCAAAGTCACAGGTAACAGGGCACAGGAAGCTGCAGATCGAACAGCACCGAGCGCACCGTGGGGGAACACTTAAGTAGGTGGATTGGCGCCAACGCGCACGACGCACGCGCGCAAGTACGCACACCCGCACGCACGCACAGCCAGTGCGCACCAGCACACACCGACGCCCCGCAGCGCGCCCAGTGACACGTCCGCTACGGGCAACTCTCTGACAGTGCCCCCTCCTCAAGGGCAGCTTCCGCATGCCCATCCGGGCCAATCTATCCAAGTGGGCACCTTGGCATCTTGTCGCTGGGAGAGCACTGCCCCTACCGCAATTTCTGAAGCGTCCACCTCAAGGACAAAGTGCAGGGCAGGATCTGGGTGCTTTAGGATGGAAGCAGAAGTAAAAAGCTCCTTCAGTTTCTCGAAAGCAACTTGGGCCTTGGGGGACCAACAGAAATGGTTTCCTTGCTTGGTGAGTTCAGTTAAGGGGGCGATTATTGCAGAGAAGCCCCTAATGAACTTCCGGTAAAAATTGGCGAAGCCAATAAAACGCTGGACACCCTTTTTATCAGTAGGAGCGGGCAAATCCAGAATAGCGGACTCCTTCCGAGGATCCATCTTGATACCGTCGACAGAGATAACCAGGCCAAGGAACTGTATGCATTGGAGCTCAAATTCGCACTTTTCCAACTTGGCGTAAAGTCTATGCTGCCTAAGGCGAGTCAACACATTTCGGACGTGCCTGCGATGGTCAGTGACTGAGGAAGAGAAGATTAGGATGTCATCCAAGTAAACAATAACGTATAAATCCAACAGGTCACGGAAGACGTTGTTTATAAAGTGTTGGAAAGTGGCGGGTGCATTACACAGACCAAAGGGCATAACAAGATATTCGAAGTGCCTGAACCGCGTGCGGAAGGCAGTCTTCTACTCGTCCCCCTCACGAATGCGGATCAAGTTGTAGGCACCGAGGAGATCTAACTTGGTGAACACAACAGCTGACCCCAGTCTTTGGAAGAGTTCGGGCACTAAAGGTAGTGATTTTTGATGGTAATCTTATTTAGCTCCCGATAATCGATATAAGGTCGTAGAGAGTGGTCTTTTTTTTCGACAAAAAAGATGCCGGCCCCGGCTGGGGAAGTAGACGGGCGAATGAAGCCTTTCTTGAGATTTTCGTCTAAATAGCCCTTTAGAGTTTCCAGCTCTTGCTCGGTTAACGGGAAAATTCTTCCAAAAGGGACCTCGGTTCCAGGTAGAAGCTCTATTAGGCAGTCATAGGATCTGTGCGGGGGTAGGGTTTCTGCTCCTTTCTTGCTAAACACATCCGCAAAATCCCGATAGGGTGCAGGACTAGCTTGAGGTGACTCAGGGTCAGAGTCCAGACTGAGGAGCTGAGTGGACGTGGAAGGGACTTCAAGAAAGCAGTGCTGTTGGCAGTAGCCGGAAAGGAACTTGACCCTCCCTGTGGCCCAGTCGATGTTGGGGTTGTGGGCTTGTAGCCAAGGCATTCCCAAGATAATGGGGAAAAGAGGGGAAGAGATGGCGTCCAAGCATAAGAGTTCACGGTGGTTAGGACCCATGGTGGTCAGCAAGGGGATGGTTTCCTGGGTGACTTAGGATGGAGCCATCAGCAAAGTGCACCACCAGGCTTTGGAACTTCGGTCGGACGGGAATGCGATGATTGGCAGCAAATGTCTGCTAAAAAAAAACAACCACAGGCTCCGGAATCAATTATGACTGGAACTGGGATATCCTTGTCGGGAAGCTGTAGAACGACAGAGAGAGCAAAGTGAGAAGTAGACTTAGGCAGAGTAGGAATGCTTGAAAGGAATCGGAAGAGACTTACGTGTCTTGTTAGGACAAGATCTCACGTAGTGACCTGGTTCTCCACAGTACATACACAGGTTACTGGCTCTTTGGCATTGCCGTTCCTCCAGAGTGAGGGATGGATGGATGAGGCCCTGCTGCATGGGTTCAGGTCCCGGAGTCAGAGGAGCTAGAGTGGTCGGCCGAAAAGAGCTGGAAGCACTAGGGACCTTGGGGAGGACCCAAGTAGGCCGAAACTGGCTGGAGGATCTCTCAGAACGACGTTCCCTAAGGCGTCGATCGATTTGGATGGAGAGGTTGATGAGTTCTTCCAGAGACTGAGGGACAACGACCCGTGCCAGCTCGTCTTTGAGTAAATCAGACAACCCCATGCGGAACTGGTAGCGCAGGGGGATATCATTCCATTCTGTGTCAGAACTCCAACATCTGAAGTCCACCACATAGTCTTCTACCGTCCTGCGCCCCTGCTGTAGGGCGTGCAAGGCGGCCTCCGCAGTTGCTCTCAGCTGGGGATCCTCATAGAGCTGGGACATAGTGGCAAAAACGGTATCCAGACTGTCAAGGGAGGGCGACTTCTGCTCTAGGAGGCAATGGGCCCAGGACTGGGGTTCACTGGACAGAAGTGAAATCATGAAGCCCACTTTAGTCGCTTCCAGGCAGAAGGTGCAAGGTTGTAAAGCGAAGTAAAGCTCGCAAGCGTTGCGGAAGGACCGGAACCTACTGCGGTCACCAGAGAATCTCTCAGGGGTTGGTACCCTGGGTTCAGGAGGCAACATTACTACGGACGGTGCTGATGCTGGTCTGGCAGCGGAAACTCCTGGTTGGTGTGCGGGAGACGACAGTACCTGGATTTGGCCTTCCAGTCTGGTGTAGCCTTCTAGAAGACTCTTCTTGGCTTGTGTGAGACCCGACAGGTGTCTGCACAATTCCTCCATGGGGGAGACTCCCTGCTCGGGCTCAGACATGGCTGTCCGACACTGTCAGACCCACATACCTGACAGGTGAGCCCGAGATAGCAGGGGAAGGTCTCCCTTACGGGTCTGGTTCACGGCCCCTGGTAGGATGGACAGGAGGCATGGGAGCGCAGACGGGTAGGAGAGCCTGGTGGGTTAGATGCTAGAGAAGAGATCCAACGGCTGGGTTCGGACAGGTAGACAGTCTCTCACAGCTGGATGCAGAAACAGATGCAAGCAGGAGATGGTGAGCAGGTCCAGCCACAGGCACAGATGACAGCAGGCGGCCAGGGCAGTATAGGGATCAGCAAGTTCAAGTCCGGATCACAAGCAGGGTAGGCAACAGGCGGGCAGTGTGGTACAAAGTAGCGGGCAGATGCAAGGTCAGAGACGGGCCGAGGTCAAAGGCAGGCAGCAGACAGGATAATCCAAGGGACGAGCCGGGTAAACAGGAGGTCAGGAACACAAGAAAAGTCACAGGTAACCAGGCACAGGAAGCTGCAGATCGGACAGCACCGAGCACACCGCGGGGGAACACTTAAGTAGGCCGATTGGTGCCAACGCGCACCGGCACACGCGCGCATGCGTACTCGCACCCGCGCGAGCCCGCACAGCCACGCGCACAGGAGCGCCAGCGCGCACCAGCACACACCGACGCCCCGCAGAGCGCCCAGTGACACGTCCGCTACGGGCAACTCTCTGACACTGCCATTGTGGTACAGCACATTGTGTGAATTCACGGAAGGGGGCAGAATCCACCAGGCTGAAAGGCAGAAGTTGGAAAGCCAACAGTTTCAACAAGCTTGGCATGTGGGTGGCAGGGACTGTATTTTTTTTTTTCTGCTGCAGCAGTTGTGGCAGAGAAATTTGCAGACTACAGTCTACATCTGGTGGTGTGCTGCTGGCAGATGTGCTGCTAGGACCTGGGACACCATCATCCCTGACAGTGGAGGCTGCTGAGAGGTAATGAGCAGGGACAGACTGAAGTGGGTAAGGTGGAGGAGAGGGAGGAGGAGGGACAGATTTGTGCCCCTTTTGTGTGGCTTTTAGGTGCTCTTGCCAATGGGCTGAGTGGTTGGAAGTTAAAGGCCTTGTTAAGCATGTGGTACCCAAATGGCTGGCGTTTTGGCAACGTTTAAAGAGGAAGTAAACCCTGATGGGTTTACTTCCTCTTTGATTCCCTGCAAAAGTAAAGCATAATGGACTACTATGCATCGCATAGTAGTCCATTATGTGTCACTTACCTGACACAGGAGCCAGAGAAGTCACCGATGTCCCCTGCAGTTCCGAGCATCCATCTTCTTGGTGGGTCTCGCTGCTCCGGCGCTGTGATTCGCTGGAGCAGCGATTACGTCATTCCCACGCATGCGCATGGGAGCCAACACGTGCGGCATATCGCCGCGATCTGCGGCCTGCCCAGTGCGCCTGCGCACCGCTGTCTACGGCACATGCGCCATAGACAGCGGTGGCTGTTTTCGGGTAAATATCTCCTAAACCATATAGGTTTAGGAGATATTTCTTGGACCAACAGGTAAGCCTTAATCTAGGCTTACCTGTAGGTCAAAGCCCTTGTACACACGGTCGAACATTCCGACGGAAAATGTCTGATCGGACCGTGTTGTCGGATAATCCGACCGTGTGTGGGCTCCATCGGACTGATTCCGTCGGAATATCCGACGGACCAAGTTTTCCAGCTTGGCTATAAAACTTTCCGACAACATGATCCGATCGGACCTTGTCCGATCATGTGTAGAGAATTCCGATCGGACAAAGTGCCACGCATGCTCCGATCAAATTTCTACACCAAAGCTATTGGCTACTAGCCTGAATGTATTCCCATCGTAACGAAATAACGTCATCATGTTCTGAACGATCGGACATTCCGACAACTTTGTCCGACCATGTGTATGCAACAGTGTCGGACAAAATCCGACGGATTTTGTTGTCGGGATGTCCAACCGTGTGTACAAGGGCAAAGTGGTTTGTAAGGGTTTACAACCACTTTAATGTGACTGAGACACGGTTTGCAGATCGCAACAGTGCGATCTGCTGCAGATGTGCTGAAAAAAGCCCAGATAGCTGAGCTTTGGGGAGTGGGCCGGGTGATACCAGCTGCAGATTGTGACTGAATAGGGTGGCTGCTCTCTGCTCTTTCTTGATGTCAGCCTCCTTGGGGTTGTGCTGCCTCACATTCAGTTTCCTCCTCTGCGCACCCAAGTTGCATCAGTGACCTCATCATCATCTCCATCTCCTCCATCTTCATCATTACCACTGGAGACAACTTATAGAAAAAAATGGGGTTCAAAGTGAAAAATATCTGAATGTGGTATGTCGGTTAGATTGCTGCTAGACTTAAAGTGTATACCATGCACTTGAACAAAAATAAATAAAAAAGGTGATCTATACATATATTACTACATAGATGGATATCTTTGTTTGATATGTATTCTACCTCATAGATAAAATGCAATAAATCAATAATTATAACAATACTAATGGTGAATCCTAATGCAAATTGCTGCTGTGCATGCAATTATTTAGCACAGCAGCTAAATAATCGTATGCACAGCAAATAATTTGTTTGCATAGTTTGCACAGTAGCAGTTTGCACAGCAGCTAAATAATTGCATGCACAGCAGCAATTTGCATTAGGATTCACCATTAGTATTGGTATAATTATTGATTTATTGCACTTTATCTATGAGGTAGAATACATATCAAACAAGGATATTCCATCTTTGTAGTAATATATGGTATATAGTTTGCGCTGATCACCTTTTTTATTTATTTACTGGAGACAACTTGGCAAAACGCTGCGGCTTGAAAAACATGAATGCCAGTTTGTCTACCAGTTTTCCTCCCTCTCTTTAGGCTCATGTTCCTGTCATCCTCAACCTCAGAACAAACATCTGAATCCAGTAATGGCTGGACATTATCAAGGAGCAAGTGGCTGACGCTGTGGTCAAATAACTCAGCTGACTCCTCAATGGCTGATGTTAGGGCTATGGCAGGAATAGAGATGGACAAGGAGGCAGGTTTATCCATTCTGGCAACTGCAGGGGACTGCACACTTGTCTCTGCTTGCATGACAGAGGATGAGGAGGATAAGGAAGGTTTAGTAAGCCAGTCCACCACCTCCTCTTTGTGCTGTGGCTGGATAGCATGGTGCAAACTCACTAAACAGAGGAAATGATTCCCTGCCTGAGGACAGACCACCAAGTCCACCGTTGCTTGTGGACACATGTGTTGCTAGCCCCCTTAGAGTGCCAAGGGGATGTCTGCCTCTCCTTGTTGTCCTCCCAGACATTATAAGGGAGGGAGGGGCCAGTGCTTATAAGCAAATGTAAAGAAAAGTGGAAATCTGTAAGCAAATGTAAAGAAAAGTGGAAATCTGTACGTAGATGCACTTCAATGTAAAGTGGTGTATGGTGCACTTTAATTTGAGTACTTACACTACACAGACACACTCCACGGATACACTATAATATACTGCAATATAAACTTAGTGACACAAGGAACTATATGGCATTAAACTGGCAGTAACGTACACAGAAGTAAATGGCGTTAAATTGGCAGTAATGCACAAAACTATACAGTGTTAAGCCGCGTACACACGGGCAGACTGTATGGCCTACTTAGTCCGTCATACAATCCGACGGACAGTCCGTCATACTTTCGAATGAACGGACTTGACCACACACGGATGCACAAACAGTCCGTCGAAAGCTTGCACGATGACGTGTACAGCACGTACGACGGGACTAGAAATAGGAAGTCCAATACACAGCAATGCAACCTTTCGCCGTGTAAATCCTTTCTGAGCATGCGCCATTCTTAGTCCGTCGAACTAGCCTACTCACGAGCGGATTGTCCGCTGAAACCAAAGTATGACGGACAGTATTACGGAAATTCCAAAATACTTAGTACGCCAGACTGCACGCTGAAAAAGTCCGCTGAAGCCCACACACGAGCGGACTGTCTGCTGAAATGTGTTTCGACGGACTAAGTAGGCCATACAGTCCGCCCGTGTGTACGCGGCCTTAAACTGTCAGTAACATACACAGAACTATATGGCATTAAACTGGCAGTAATGCACACAGAACTATATGGTGTTAAACTGGCAGTAACACACGCAGAACTATACGGCATTAAACTGGCAGTAACGCACACAGAACTATATGGCATTAAACTGGCAGTAACACACACAGAACTATATGGCTTTAAAGAGGAAGTAAAGGCAAAAAATGTTTTAAAAAAAAGCACACCCTGTAAGGCCAAGGCATAATGAGATAGTATGCATAGCATACTAGCTCATTATGAATAACTTACCTGAGAACGAAGCCCCCGAAGCCGTCCTCCGTCTTCCGCTTCGCCGCTGCCATGGATCCTGGAGCGACTTCCGGGTCTCGCGGCTCCGGCGCTGTGAATCGCCAGAGCCGCAATGACGTCACTCCCGCGCATGCACATGGGAGCCAACACTCGCAGCATATCGCCGCGATTTACGGCCTGTCCCAGTGCGCCCGCGTGCCGCTGTCTACGGTGCATGCGCCATAGACAGCAGTGGCTGTCTTCGGGTAAATATCTCCTAAACCATATAGGTTTAGGAGATATTTCTTGGACCTACAGGTAAGCCTTAATCTAGTCTTACCTGTAGGTCAAAGTTGGTTGTAAGGGTTTACAACCACTTTAAACTGGCAGTAACGCACACAAAACTATATGCCGTTAAACAGGCAGTAACGCACACAGAAGTAAACGGCGTTAAAACTGGCAGTAACGCACACAGAAGTAAATGGTGTTAAACTGGCAGTAACATAATTAAATAGACGGTGTTCAACTGTCACTACACTGACGCTATCTGAACTGTCCCTACTCTAGCTATACACTAATATGAGCTGTTCCTGCTCTAGCTGCACACTATGCAAAGCTGAATGATGGTCCTCCTCACTACACGCACACTATCCTTAGACTGACACTAAACTAATATTCTACACTGACAATTGACGCAAAATAGCAAAGTATAGCACACTAACTAACTAATAGCACTGAACAGAGCCCTGTTCTATCTCTCTCCATGCTGAAATCACACTGAAAATGGTTCCAATGGAAAGAATACTTTTGTACTGTGGGGCAGGAATGAGCCATGATTGGATAAAGTGATGATGACAGTGTCCAATCATGACACTGACAGTGCTCTGTGCCCTGATTGGCTGATGCTTTCACTGCTTCAGCCAATTAGGGCTTGCAATGCACTGTTCGGTGCGGCAATAAATTGTGGTCATTTTGGGGGCTGAAAAAATGGTTGAACCACCTGTTCGCCCATCCCTACTGATTATTATTGCAGTCCCATCAGTGCCAATCAGTGCACTACACAGACACACTCCACGTATACACTATAATATACTACAATATAATGCGCCAAACTTACAGTGACGCAAGGACATCAGTGCAGCCTCATCAGGGCCCATCAGTGCTACTTATCAGTGTTCATCAAAGCCGCCTCAACCGTTTTTATCAGTGCCCATCAGTGTCACCCCATCAGTGCCTGACATCGCACCATCAGTGCCCCTCAGTGCAGCCTTAAAAAAATTACTTATTTGCAAAAATTTTGTAACAGAAACGATGAAAAAAACTTTTTTTTTTCTTTTTGCAACATTTTTGGTCAACATTTCAGTTTGTTTAGCAAAAAAATAAAGAAACAGTGGTGATTAAAACTAGCAAGATAAAGCTCTATCTGTCTAAAAAAATTATACAAATTTAATTTGGATACACTGTTGCATGACCGTACAATTGTCATTCAAATTGTGACAGCACTGAAAGCTTAAAATTGGCCCAGGCAGGAAGTGGTTAAAAGTGCCCTATATTGAAGTGCTTAAATACAGTTCAGAAAGTAATAAATGTACTTACTTTAGTTAAATCAATTGTAGTAAATCTAAAATATATCTGAAACCAGTTCTGAATAGAGAAGGGAAAGTTAAAACCTTGGAAGATTTTTATTTTGTCATATGTGTTCCTTTGGGGGAGGTTTCACGTCCGGCCCAATAGACACAACAAGAAGTTAGCAGAAATCCGTCCAAACAGAGGGAAATTCTGACAATCACTGCAACAGGTGCTCTATTGTGTTTCTGGTGACAACTAAAACTTTTTAAATTTTCCACCATTTTCAGTTCCTGTGATAACTAGGACAATCTCTACTATATCCAAAACAAAAAACTGGTTAAATGTAGGTCAAACAATTGTTTTCTATGTGTCACATTCACACTGCAATGCTGCTGTGATATCTGGTGCAGTGAGCTGTGGCGATATGCGGCATCTCTGCATTTTTCCACAGAACACTGCAGTGGCATCCACTCCATTAGGGGCTCAGGGGCGCCACCCCCCTAATCCATGCGCCCGACCCTTAATCTACATGCAAGGTGCCGGACGCCTGGATTTCAATGTTTTTGTTTTTTTAAGCACATGATTAGAGTCTGAGGCCACATACACACGGGCGGACTGTTCGCCCAACTTTGTCCGCTGAACAGTGTTTCGGCGGACAGTCCGCTCGTGTGTGGGCTTCAGCGGACAGTTTCAGCGGACAGTCTGACGAACAAAGTTTTTCGTAATTTCCGTAAAACTGTCCGCTGAAACTTGGTTTGAGCGGACAGTCCGCCCGTGTGTAGGCTTGTTCGTCAAACTAAGTTCCGCGCATGCTCAGAAAGGATTTACACAGCGAAGGTTGCATTGCAGTGTATTGGACGTCGTATTTTTCGTCCCGTCGTTCGTGCCGTTCACGTCATCGCGCAAGTTTCAGCGGACTGTTCGTTCATCGTGTGTAGTCAAGTCCGCTCATGCAAATTTTGAGCGGACTGTTTGTCAAACTGTTTGACGAACAAAGTTGGGCGAACAGTCCGCCCGTGTGTACGCGGCCTCAGGCTCTAATTGGCTTCAAAAAGAGTGGGATTGGGGTGAAGAGCACTGTGCCCCAATCCCACCTAGTTGTGTGACAGTAGCGAATTTATATGCGCTATTGTCTTCCTGTTTCTGATCCTGGCCAATCATCAAGCGAGTCTTAAGACCCTAATGGCTGAGAGGAGAAGTGACCGTATTGGCCAGGAGCAGAAGCAGGAGGGATGCTGTTGAGGAGGAGATGCAGGGGGAAGCCACCAAAGCTGCCCGCGACCTAGATGGGATAAGTGTGGGGCTGGTGGGCAGATGGGCAAGTGATGGGGTAGTTTGTTCGCGGATCGACTGAGCAATGGGAGATTCTTACTCGGGCTAGTTTTTCACTAACCTTCAGGTTCCCAATGCTGGCATCCTAACTGTGGACAGTCGGCTGCCCACTGCCCATGCTCAAGTCTTACTGTGCTTTGTGAATGGTCTTCTGGGACCTGTGATGTGCCTGAGAAGACTACAAGGAGGGAGAGGAAGAGGAGAACTTCTAGGCGATCGGAGCCGAAGACGGAGTGAGTACCTGTCAGAACTATGTAACCCCCCACCCCCCAAAAAAATGACATGCCAAATGTGGCGAGGTAGGAGGGGAGGAGGACTTAAAGTGAAAATTCTCCTTTTGGGTGGAGTTTTGCTTTAGCAAAAAAAAAACACAAGCGAGTAGTTGGATGCTGAAGCACTGTCATTAGTCTCCACAGTAATCGCTTCTATTTTTCCACATGGGCTAGTGTGAACAGAGCCTTAGTATTGTGCTTATTTATGATACTAAATGTTCTATAGTGTATAAAGCCCCAGCTCAAATCATAGAACTTTGCAATTTTTTTTTTGGCATAATAGAGCCTTTGTCACAGATGACATGAGCAGTTGAAACATTTAAACCAAGCCACATGTTATGTTTTGCAGACTGTATGGCAGACAATCAAATCTTTGAAAATTCCAATTGCCATTTATTTATTATTCATCAATCCTAATGCATGCATGCCCTACGGTAAATTAGCAATACTTATTTCTTCCAGGAAATGGCAGCATTGGATTTCCATTAAAATAAACAGATATATAATGCTCTGATATCAGTTTACATGTTATGATGTATATACATACAAATCAGCAGATGACATTCACTGTAGCGGTGTAAACTTTGTTCAAGCTCTGTTTTTTATACTTACAAATTTTTTTTCTTGTAAAAATACACAGGCTAACTTAAAGTGTATGCAAAGCTCAAACTTGTTTTCCTGGCATCAACATGGCAGCATACCTGCCTATGTTTTTTCACTGCGGTGCCTGTTAGGCTGTAGGTAGCAGGTACATGGGTTAAATCTGTCTTGCCTTTTTTTTTTTTAGCACTTAAGTTGGGCGCACTGTCCTGTTACTGTCTTCCTGTTCTCTGTCTCTTTGGTCCCTTTTTGCCATCTTTGTACCATTTTTTGTTACTTTTTTCCCCATGTGATAGTCTGCTGTGCAGTTGCCCTGTGGGTTCAGCGGGCACTTCTGCTCCTTAGGGAGCACATGGCGCTTTTGACCTTGCTTTCTGCCCAGCTGGGGTTGAGACAATGATTTTAGGCTCCTTTCTAGTCCGCACACGCATGGTCGCTCTTGGAAGCTGCAGCTGTCTTCTTGGTTAAGGGCATTTTGCCCTTTTTTTAAACAAATGTTGTGGCACTCATAGGCCATCATCCGTAATGTACATACGAGTAAAAAAAGAGAGCATTTGTCGGAATGTACAGGTCAGAAGGGAACATACGTTAGGATACTTTAAAAGTAACAACTTTATTGAAGTATTTTACATACAAAAAATTGTAACGCAATTGGGCATATCATTAAAATTCCAAGTGGTTAACACCAGTTGTGTAATGAGTGGCTATATAGCTACATAGAGGGTACTAATGGAATAGGTCCTCATTTGCCTATAGCTACATAGAGAGTACTAATGGAATAGATCCTCGTGTTCCTATAGCTACATAGAGAGTACTAATGGAATAGGTCCTCATTTGCCTATAGCTAAATAGAGAGCACTAATGGAATAGGTCCTCATTTTGCTATAGCTACATAGAGAGTACTAATGGAATAGGTCCTCGTGTTCCTATAGCTACATAGAGAGTACTAATGGAATAGGTCCTCATTTGCCTATAGCTAAATAGAGAGCACTAATGGGATAGGTCCTCATTTGCCTATAGCTAAATAGAGAGTACTGATGGAGTAGGGCCTCATTTTCCACTGCATTTCGCCAATTTTTGGTTTATCAGGGCTTAAGGAAACCATATAATACTCGTCTACAATGAAAGAAATAATCATTTACAAAGATATATATATATATATATATATATATATATATATATATATATATATATATATATATTTATACATACACATTATAAACACTAGTCATTAAAACTGAAATCATGCATTCAGTAAATGAATGCAAAAAAACACTCATGCATACAATCTCCCTGGTTTGGTGCTGGAGTATACAAAAAGATTGACCAGAGAGATCCTAAACATATTAAAGAGAGAAACATGTATGGATGTCCCCAGCTATATGAATTATAACCAAATAGGTTATAATGAATGAAAATAAATTTTGCCCTTATGCGCCAAGTAACATGGGGCAACGCTTCTGAGGACATTTTTTCCACCCCGGTTAATTAGTTGACCCCATTTCACAGGTTGTTTGGTCAGTTTATTGCAGGGGAGTGTCTGCAATCTCCTACTGTGGGCTTCAGGTGCTCTATCTGCATTACCAACAGGTATTGGTTTGTTTTTTTCTTCCAGGCTGACATCTTGGTAATTCCCTCTGCCTTGCATTCACTTGTTAGACTACAATACATTTTTATTATTTTTTTTTAATCATATTAAACATACATGAGGTTTTGTATTTCACATAAAATCGCAAACGTTTTACAACATGTATACATCAGATTGAACATAAATAACATTGTTATTTTAACCACTTTCTTACTGGGCACTTAAACCCCCCTCCTGCCCAGACCAATTTTCAGCTTTCAGCGCTGATGCATTTTGAATGACAATTGCGCGGTCATACAACACTGTACCCAAATGAAATTTTTATCATTTTTTTCCCACAAATAGAGCTTTCTTTTGGTGGTATTCAATTACAGCTGGGAGTTTTATTTTTTGCTAAACAAACCAAAAAGTTGCAAAAAAAAAAAATCATGTTTAATAGTTTGTTATAAAATTTTGCAAACAGGTAATTTTTCTCCTTCATTGAAATGCGCTGATGAGGCGGCACTGGTGGGCACTGATAGGCTGCACTGGTGGGCACTGATAGGCTGCACTGGTGGGCACTGATAGGCACAGTTAAGGCGGCACTAATAGGCACAGATAAGGTGGCACCGATAGGCACAGATAAGGCAGTACTGATGGGCACAGATAAGGCGGCACTGATGGGCAAAGATGGGCACAGATAAGATGGCACTGATGGGTGGCACTGATGGGTGGCATGGATGGGTGGCACGGATGGGTGGCACGGATGGGTGGCACTAAGGGGCACTGATGGGCACCACTGATAGATGGGACTGATGGGCACTGATAGGTGGCACTGATAGGTGGCACTGCTGGGCACTGATGGGCGGCACTGATGGGCACTGCTAGATGACACTGATGGGCACGGATATGTGGCACTGGGGTGCAGCACTGTTGTTGAGGCAGATTGTGGGCACTGATAGTTGGCACTGTGGTCACTGATGGGTGGCACTGTGGGCACTGATGGGTGGCACTGTGGGCACGGCCGCCGGTAATCGTCTTTTTTTTTCTCCTCGCGCGAGGAGGAAACATAGCCGATTACCGGCTCTGTTGTCATCACATAATCAGCTGTCATTGGCTAACAGCTGATCACGTGGTAAGGGGTCGGGATCGACCCCTTGTTCCGATCCGTGATCAGGCGAGTCTCATAGACTCGCTGATCACAGAGTGCGCCGCGCGTGCCCCTCAGGGGGCACGCAGGCCACTCGTGCACGGGACAACGTCAATAGACGTTGTCCCGGCAAAGCAGGTCCGCTCTGTAGCCGTCATTCGGCTATAGCGCGGATCTCAAGCTGTTAATTTAAAGCCAAATTAACATTCAGTAATCAAAGTATAATAATACGATTATTAATAATATGAACATGTATTATTATGAACCATTTAGGATATAGAACTAAAAAATAAAAGAAATATAGAAGTTTCTTGCTAGGGCACTGAAAGAATCTATATTTACTTCAAATATACCTGCCATTAAAAGACAAAAATGGAACCCTGTTGCTATCCACTGATAAAATTGCTAAGGTTTTTCATACATACTATTCAGACATTTATACTTTACCAAAACCTCATAAACCAGCTGACCTACAGGGAATGCGACCACAGATTCTACAGGCCTACCTGACTAATAGTGGAATGCCCAAACTCCCTATATCTGCCATAAAACACCTAGAGAAACTGATTACAGAAGATGAGGTGATTGAAGCCATTAAAGCCCCATACACACTATCAGTTTTTCTGCTGAGTTTTTCCTTCAGATTTACCAAAACCATTTAGTGCAAGGGCCTGATTGCATACAAATTGAAACTCCTAAGGTTTGACCTCATATTATATGAGGGCCCTTACTACATACATTGATTGGCCCAGAGTAAGTTGGTTTCATGCCTGGAAGAGAGTCAAGGGATAATGTCACCAAAGCCTTAAATCTCATATACAGGGCACGATTAAATCGCTTTACAGGTATCTTGTTGTCTACAGATGCTGAAAAGGCCTTCGACCAAGTTTCTTGGGATATTCTAACAGCTACATGCAAACATATTAGGCTAAAATCACATATGGTTATGTGGATATCTACCCTTTACCACGATCCTAAACCTAAATTGAAAATTAACAGAACTCTTTCAGATTCAGTGAATATACAAAACGGGACATGTCAGGTATGCCCTCTTTTGGCGTTATTGTTCATATTGACGTTGGAACCTTTCATCCATACTATAAATGCTAACCTGTCAATCGATGGGTTTCCAATAGGAGATAGACAATATAAATCTGCAGAATATACAGGTGGATTTTTCCTCACACAGCCTCATATCTCTATTCCAAATTTGGTGCAAGCATTTGCACATTATGGTTATGTTTCCAACATCAAAATTAATTATAAAAAATCAGAGGCATTGAATTTGTCTCTCTCCTCTCACACATTGGCCTTAGTTCAGAAAAACTGTTCCTTCACTTGGGTTGACAGGGCACTGAAATACTTGGGATTTTGGATTACACCTACCTTAAACGCTCTATATATATATATATATATAAAAAAATGTATTCCTATAATATGGATTTTAAAGGAGGATTTTGAGAAATGGTCCTTCAAGTATTTCTCCTGATTTGGTAGGGCAGCCATAGGCAAAATTATGTTATTACCAAAAATATTATATCTTTTTCAAACCCTACCAATTTTATTACCCTCAAAATTATTTTACTCTTTGCATTCATTACTTAGTAAAATTCTGTGGGCAGATAAAAGACCATGTATTAATCTCCAAATACTTACACATCCAAAACAAATTTGGGGGAATTGGGTTTCCCAATTTTAGGAATTATTATTTTGCATCTCATCTCATGAGAATTATTAATTGGTGTTGTAATGCAGCTAATAAAGATTGAGTAAATTTGCCAAAATATCTATATAAATCTTTCCATTACCATAGACCACAATACTCCTCCCCAGAGAAATACACAGAATCCTTGATCATATCCTATTCAGAAAGAAAAAAAAGAAAAAAGAAAATTCCACAACCATTTATCTACTCATATCCAAAACTCAATTTGTGCAACACATTGTTCAATATATAATTAAGAAGGAAACTTCATCTCTTGCTTTCAGTTCAATGTTTCAATCCACCCTTCTTTATGTGCTTGCTTTAATTATGTGTTTCCTATCCTTTATTATTATGAATTATGTTCTTCATTTAATGACATCAATCATCTCTCCACTGCATTTCCTGGAGAAAAAAAAAACCCAACTCCTCCCAGTTTCCCCTCTTCAGAGGCACCCCACAGACTATCCGATCCATAGCAAAGCACTACCCCCCATATAGTTTAATCTGCCCCTATTTCTGAGGAGTAGTACAGCCATCCTGCCCATGCATCTTTAAATTTATTCTGTTGGTCCGTAACCATATGTATCCATCTCTCTGCTTCCATTGTTTTTTCCACCTCCCTCTTTCAATCCATTATAGTGGGACATTCGGACTGTTTCCAAAATCTAGGTATCAGTATTTTAGCTGCATTTAGAAAATGTAGAGTAACACTTCTCTTATAGAGCCTAGCAGATGATGGCATCCCATGGAAGAGAAAATGTAATGGAGAAAATTCTATAGGTCTAAGTGTCATTTTCTTAATCCAGGGAGCTATTGCCTCCCAAAATACTTTAATCTTTGGGCAATACCACCATAAATGAAGAAATGAACCCCTTTGGTTACATTCCCTCCAACAGTTAACATCCGCTGATGGCTATATCTGAGCCAGTTGAACCAGTGTGCGATACCATCTTGTCAAGAACTTATAAGACATCCCCTGTATATGGGAACTTATTGAGGTATGGTGTGTTGCCCTTATCAACCTTTGAATTTGTTCGGATGTGAAATTAAAACCTAACTCTCTTTCCCATCCTCTCATAAAATAGGGAGTTGTTATACTTTGGGCACTCAGAACCAGCTTATACATTCGAGACAACATTTGACCCGGTTCTGATATATTAACACATCATTCCTCAAAAGTTGTAAGCGGGTTCGCCGGCCTAATCTGATACTTCCACTTGTTGAACAGATCCGTCATTTGATATTTCCATGCAGCCATTGGTATTTCCCCCAATATCAAAACCAACTCTGCCAGTGGTAGAAATTTACCCTGTGGGCCCCCCTCTAGCACAGTTACCCTCACCATCCATTCCCCATCAATCTAAACTCCCTTTCTCTTCCCCCAGGTGAAACCAGGCGAATCCTGCAGATATAATACAGGAGATGGTCAGAGACTGCAGATATAAAACAGGAGATGGTCAGAGACTGCAGACATAATACAGGAGATGGTCAGAGACTGCAGTTTCTATGGACGTTAGTAGATAATGGCCGATCGGCCCTCTCACCTGACCCAGCGATACAGCAACATCGGTTCCTGTGATCAGGAGTCAGCTCACTCTGAAATGACCGTGGCGACTCCGCTGGGTAGAGCCCAGATCTGTATTCTGGCAATGAATCCATTTCTTTATCTGCCAGGGATGGCGCTAGGCTGTGTGGCTTTCCCTCTGGTGGTGCAGGGTAGCGGGGTTCTCTCAGCACTGTCCTCTCCCTCTGGAGTCCTGGGTGAACTTTCCTGAAAGCTTTTCCAGGCTCCTGGCTCTCTCCCTCTCTCATTTAGCTGAGCATGCTGTGTGGGCTGCAGTTTCCGTGTTACAGTGGGGCTGCCAGTCCTCTGTACTTGATGTCCCACAATTCTCTTCTCTGATCCTTTTTCTATTCTATTTCTTCCCTGGCCGATATGAAGGCAGGGGGAAGAAAAATAGTGGGCGGCTGTGCTGGTAAGGCCGCGTACACACGGGCGGACTGTTCGCCCAACTTTGTCCGCTGAACAGTGTTTGGGCGGACAGTCCGCTCGTGTGTGGGCTTTCAGCGGACAGTTTCAGCGGACAGTTTGACGAACAAGGTTTTTCGGAATTTCCGAAAAACTGTCCGCTGAAACCTTGTTTCAGCGAACAGTCCGCTCGTGTGTAGGCTTGTTCGTCAAACTAAGTTCCGCGCATGCTCAGAAAGGATTTACACGCCGAAAGTTATAATGCAGTGTATAGGACGTCGTATTTTTCGTCCCGTCGTACGTGCCGTTCACGTCATCGCGCACGGTTTCAGCAAACTGTTCGTCCGTCGTGTGTGGCCATGTCCGTCCATGCTAATTTTGAGCGGACTGTTTGCCGAAACTGTTTGACGGACAAAGTTGGGCGAACAGTCCCCGCGTGTGTACGCGGCCTTAGTGTTGCTCACTAGTACAGTAGCACACGCGAGGAGGAGAGGCAGAGGGAGAGGGAGAGGTAGGGGGAAAGAAGAGTGCAGTAGCACTGCAGTAGCATCATTAGGGTTGGTGTCACCCAGTGCGGTAAAACATGGTGTCACCCCCCTCCACCAACTATAGTCACCCCTCAGTACAGACCTCCCTCCACTAAGTATAGACCCCCTCTGCCAGTGCAGAACCCCCACTAAGTATAAACCCCCTTTCTTCAGTACAGACCCCCCTCTATCAGTATAGACTTCCCCAGGACAAACCACCCCCTCCATTAGTACAGACCCCCAGGACAAACCACCCCCTCCATTAGTACAGACCCCCCAGGACAAACCACCACCTCCATTAGTACAGACCCCCAGGACATACAACCCCCCCCTCCATTAGTACAGAACCCCCTCAGGAAAAACCACCCCCTTCCATTAGTACAGACCCCCCCCCCCCTTCATTAATACAGACCCCCCAAAGCTCTTCGTATTTGTTTAAAGAATATCTGTGGAAGTTTTATGGGTACCGTATGTAAAACATAAATAAGTCTAGGAATTACACTCATTTTAACCACATTTACCCTGCCGAACCATGTCAGAGTATGACTTCTCCACTTCTGCAAATCCTTTAGTATAGAAACCACCAAGGGTCCATAATTTAGATCATAGCGCTTTACATCTGAAGAGATATGAATCCCCAAACAGAATATAGAATCAAAGCGCCAAACAAAAGAAAAGGATTGCTGCAGAGTGGTCATCATACTCAAAGGAACATGCCTCGGCATCAACACTGACTTCTCAATATTTATTTTAAAATTAGATATAAGGCCAAACCTATCTATTTCAAACCTTAATTCCATCAGAGACTCTTGAGGAGAAGAAAGGTACAACAATAGATCATCTGCATAAGCTGATATCTTATGTTCCATTGATCCAATATAAATCAACTTAATCCTCCTATTTCCCCTAATCGTTCGCAGAAAGGGATCCAGCACCATAACAAATAACAATGGAGACAATGAGCAGCCCTGCATAGTCCCATTCCGTATCTCAAAATAATCTGATAATCTGCCATTGACTTTAACCCTTGCTCTAGGATCTGAGTATAGTGCCGTCACCCACCCCATCATCCGTTCTCTCAGACCCATCTCTCTCAGAACTCTAACCATAAATTCCCACCCCACCCCATCAAATGCTTTTTCAGCATCCATTGAGATTACTACACTTGGGGTCTGGTTCGGTCCATTATGCATCCAATGCAATACATGCAGGGCCCGAATAGTATTGTCTCTGGCCTCTCAGCCCTTCATAAACCCTGTTTGGTCTGGGTGAATCAATTTAACAATATGATCTTGTAACCCAGGATCAGGCATGTACTGGCCATAGGGACTATAGGGAGTTTCCCGGTGGGCTGATGGCTTAGTGGGCCGGATTCAGTGACAGCCAGTGGCATCGCTGGGGGGGACTTTTGGGGCTATAGCCCCAAATCTGGGGCCCATAGCCCCGAGTCAGTCCTGGAGTCGCCATCCACAGGGTCCCGGCCCACTACCTGCCCTCTTTCTGGTGACCCTGATGTAAGGAGGGGCTCTCTGGGGAACCTGATGTAAGAGAGAGGCTCTCTGGGGACCCTGATGTAAGCCGGAGGCTTTCTGGGGAACCTGATGTAAGAGAGAGGCTCTCTGTGGACCCGGATGTAAGGGGGGGCTCTGTGGAGACCCGGATGTAAGGGGTTGGCTCTCTAGGGACCCCGATGTAAGGCGGATGATCTCTGGGGACCCTAATGCAAGGGGGAGGCTCTCTGGGGACTCTGATGTAAGGGGAGGCTCTCTGGGGACCCTGATGTAAGGGGAGGCTCTCTGGGGACCCAGATGTAAGGAGGGGCTCTCTGGGGACCCTGATGTAAGGGGGGCTCTCTAGGGGCTTTTTTGCACAATTGCGTACAGTTTATATACTGTTTTTTGCGTGTTTGCAAAATTAAACTGGGCCGGTCTGCATGAAGTCCAGGGCCAAATTTTTGTCCCAGTCCAGCCATGCCCAGGATTTTAGCCAGGGGCTTAGTGTCAAAGTTAAGGAGGGAGATGGATCTATAGCTGGCACAACACTGGGGATCCTTCCCTAATTTCGGGAGAACTATCACATAAGCCAGCAATGCCTCTGGAGGAAATAGGTTAGAGGCCGATACAGAATTAAGGTACCTACAAAGAGGAGCCAACAGGATTGAGGAAAACATTTTATAATACATATTTGTGAAACCATCTGGTCCCGTGCTTTTACCAAATGGCAAAGCCGCAATCGCTCCTCCCAACTCTTCAATAGAGATTGCTTTTTCCATAAAGGCTTTAAGATATTCCCAAACTCTATCTGCACACCTACCCTCCACCACCCCCACAGGAAGTGGATCTATTATATATAGAGACTCTGCGCGTCCCCAGGTTTTAAACGGGCCTTATGTTTAATTTCAAGTTTATGTATTTCCTCTAAGAGCTCAACCATTTATTTCTGTCTTTCTTTTCTAATATGCAAACCCATTGTAATCAACTCCCCTCTGATGACTGCCTTATGGGTTTCCCATACCACTTGATCAGACACCTCTTCTGATGTGTTGGTCTCAAAATATAATGCTAATGTGCGGGACAGGCTTTCTAAGCTCCCAATCAATGCCCATATCGTTAAACTTATTGGAGCATGATCTGATATTGTGATTGACTCAATAGTTGTTGAACTTACAAGATTCAAATAATATTGATCTACCAACAATATATCGATCCTTGCCTATACATTGTGTGTTTTTGAATAATAACTGAAATCCTTGTCCCGCTCATGCAGCACCCTCCAATTGTCCACCAAATGCAGAGAGCGAAGGCACTGTTTAATATACCTTACAGCCTTATAAGACACAAAGGTTTTCCCTGAAAAGGTGTCTAAACAGGGGTCCACTCCAAGGTAATGTTGAAATCCCCTCCCATAACCATAAACCTTCCCCAAACTTCCCCAGAATATTCAACATTTTAGATCTAAATGTAACAGTATAGTTATTGAGGGCATATATAGTGGCAAAGGTATAACACTGGCTCTGGATCTTGCCCTTAACAAAAAAGAAGCGGCCTTCGGGGTCTACTATTTCTATAGGTACCAAGGGGCATAGTTTATGGATAGCTATTGTAACTCCTCTAGCTCTAGGGATGGGCAAAGGTGCATGGAACCATTGATTATATGGAAAAAGAGGCATACAAGGGATCGACCCTACCATGAAATGCGTCTCTTGCAGAAAAACAATCTCTGTTTTCATGTGATGCAGTTCATGACAGAGACGGCCCCTTTTACCAAACAAACAGAGCCCTCTCACATTATACAATACAATCTTCATTCTACCTGTCATTCTCTCATTACTTCCATGGATCTCTTACTATACTGTTGGTTTCTGTTCCCAGTCTTCTGGGCTTTCTCTCCTTGGATGCATCTGATAAGAAAGGGAAGAGAAAGAAAAAAAAAAGATAACAAAGCAAAAAAACACAAAACCATTCAAAACCAATAACTTAATATGCCACTGTCTGTGACACATCCCTCTAAGCCCTTGTACACACGGTCGGAGAATCTGTCGGAATGAGTCTTATCGGACCGCGTCGTCAGATAATCCAACTGTGTGTGGTATGCATCGGACTGATTCCGTCCGAATCTCCGTCCGACCCAATTTTCCAACATGTTCGAAATATTTCCTGACCAACTGGGCCGGACGGACCTAATCCGATCATGTGTAGAGCATTTTCATCGGACCAAGTGCCACGCATGCTCAGATCAAATTCCTACATCAAAGCTATTGGCTACTAGCCTGAATGTAGTCCCATCGTAACGAAATTACGTCATCACGTTCTGAAAGATCGGATTTTTCGCCAACTTGGCCCGACCGTGTGTATGCAACAGTTTCGGATACAATCCGTCGGACTAAATCCGACGGGCAAAATCCGACGGATTTGGTTGGCAAAGTCTCCGACCGTGTGTACGTGGGCTAAGAGGAGAATGAGTCCGGGCAAAGCCTTGTCTCGGGACTGACCTATTGGGAGAGAGATGATTAAAAACATGAACAGGGCACCTAATGAACCCTGGACTTCCACTTATATTCCTATACCAATCTTATTTACATGTACTTTGGCGCATTGCCTCCAATATCCAAAAAAAAGAAAGAGGGAGAGAAAACAAAACAGCATCCCCCTCCCCCTACCCAAACAATCCCCCAACCCAATCCTACTCTAAGCAATCAGCTTCTTTCCTATTAACCTTACACCCCTATTGAGGCTTGTCCTTCTGAGATCCTGTTTGTCCACGTGATCTTTCCATTGGCCTTTAACTGGCACATGTTGCCATCGTTCTGGTCATTTTAGTGATGGTTTGCAATTATTCAGTCTCTAATCTGGAAAGTCCACCATGGGGAGCTCCAGCACGTCTGTGAAATGTTGCAAATCATCTTTAGTTTGAAGTGTCGCTGTTTTCCCATTCCATGTTGCTATAACCTTGAAGGGGTACCCCTAACAATATTTAACATTGACTGCTTTTAGGGCTTCCAACAAGGGTTTAATCATACTTCCTTACATAAGCGTTCTATGTGATAGATCTGGAAATAAAGCTATTTGCGCACCTTCATAGTCAACCATGGATTTATTGCGGACTGCTTTCATAATGGCTTCTTTCACTGGATATCTATGTATTTTACAAATAAAATCTCTTGGTCTTTCTGCATTTTAGGGGGTAGGGGTAAGGGTACGGTGTACTCTATCTATTTCAAGCTTATCTGGTGCAGATGGCCCCAGAATTAGCTGGAACAGACTGATCACCTTTGGGAGTAATTCAGAGTTGTTTTATCTTAGGCAGGCCCCTTATACGTTTATTTTGCCCCCCTCCACAGCCTGTTTGCAGGACGATTCAACAGCAATTATAAGTAATTCAATGTATTTCTTTGTAGGAAGTGCTGTTCGATGTTCTCTTAAGTCCCAATCCTCTATTAACTCTGATTGTGATGTACTTAATTCAATATTAGGGTCACAATTCAAAGAATTAACATACCGCACCTGTCCTGTAGAGGCTGTCTCTGGATTCAACCCGAGTCCTTTGCAGATTTTTGCAGATTCACTGCTGGATTTTGTAGTACCAAAACTTTCATTTTCCAAGGGTTCAGCAGTCCCTCCTGGGATTCCTTCCACCTCCTGAAAACTCGGATTTCCTCCAGTACACTCCCCATCCAGGCCCTTAATTTTACCTGCGTGAGCCATGGGGTCTCTCCATTCCAAAGTTATACAGCTCTGCCTTGGGCTTAGGGATGCATGGCCGCCGCCAGGTGCTTCAATTCCCCCTCCAAAGTCTGTCACTCCTCGACCCTGTGCAGGGGGATCGTGTCTGGCCCTCCCCGGTCCTCCCTATCCTCCTGAAGCCTGGGGATCACGGTGCAGCATGCTCAGTCAGCGTGTCTGTACATGCCACACCCCCTCCCCACACACCATTTATTTGGAGCTGGACCATGGCTCATTGTAGCACCTCCTGCTAATCAGCTCTTAATACAACATTTCATAATCAACAATGGCAAGATGCATGTATCTTTGCACATAAATATTCCGTTAGCTCCCGTTTTCAGGAACTTTCATATCCCATTGGTATATAACTCCTGATAAGTTGAAACAATGGTTCTCACAGTCCTCTGATTTGTGTTGGTATTGTAATTAAGAGATGGGTTCTCTGGTGCACATTTGGTGGAAATGCTCTCTTTGTGCATTGATAAAAAGTGTTACTGATACTAATATTAAATTGACACCAGCCTGATGCTTACTTCAGACTGCTCTATGAAAAAATTTAAAAAAACTAGATACCTATTGATAGCAGCTAAAGTCCTAATAACATGGTATTGGAAATCTACCTGCATTCCATCAATTAAAAAATGGATTAATAAAATACAGGAACTTTATAAGATGGAGGAACTCATAGCAATAGCTAATGGATCAATAGAGAAATTTAATAAGATATGGTTACCATGAGTTATTTTCAGAAATTCACCAGACTTTGCTCAGGTTACAACTAATGCCGCGTACACACGACCGGACTTTTCAACGGAGTAGGTCCGATGGTCTTCCTGACGGACTTTTGGCGGAGTTCCGACTGACTTTCCGAACGAACGGACTTGGACACACACAAGCACACTAAAGTCCGACGGATTCAAACATGATGACATACGACCGGACTAGAATAAGGAAGTTCATAGCCAGTAGCTGCCCTAGTGTCAGCTTTCGTCTGTCGGACTAGCATACAGACGAACGTATTTTTCGACCAGCCTCGAGTCCGTCAGAAAGATTTGAAACATGTTTTATTTCTAGATCCGTCGGACTTTTGGAAAAAAAAGTCCACTGGAGCCCATACACGATCGTAATATCCGACGGATTCATTCCGTCGGACCTAGTCCGTCAATAAGACCGGTTGTGTGTAAGCGGCATTAGAGATACAGTCAATTAGATAAATCTGGACCCTTATTTAAGTCTTTATTTATGAATTTACATGAAATCACTTATAGTTATCTTTATTATTTTATTATTTTAACTCAGATCTTTTTTCAATTTTTTTTAATTTTTATTTCTATATCTTAAATGGTTCATATTAATATATTTTCATGTTACTCCCCTTTTTGTGTCTCATTCTGCTTCTGTAGCTAACCACCCTGTACTTGGAAGCCATGAGCCAGTCACTAGCATTATAAGACCTTCACTTGCATAATAGGTTAGGGACCTATGGTTAGGTAAATTGACCCGAAACAAAAAAGAGTGCAACTGATAGGCTTGTTTCTGCTTTAAGCCCTGCCTGGTCACACTAAAAGAGATCTAAAAAATCATAAAAGCATTATGCTCATTCAGATGATGACAGTGCCTCCCTCTGGGTCTCCCAGGCATCGCCTGTGATAGATTGGCGGGAGCTCTGTGTTCCAGCATTTGGCACCCATTGCCACTCTGCATACAGCCATTCCATCCTGCTGGTTTGCGAAGCATTTTGACAATGCTGCTGTCCAAATGTGCCCCTGTGCTCATTCATCCAAAGTGGTGTCTGTAAAATACAGGAGGTGTGTTACTGGACAAATCACCAGGGAAAACAGAGGGAAAAATGGCTAAAAAAAAAAAGCCACTACATCTCATGATTGGTAAGTCGCAATGCCTTACATTTTTTTTTTGGTTTATTACCGCTTTAAGATATGTTTTCACAATGAATGGTATCATGGAAATATTCTTTAGTACTATAAAACAACAAAGAGAGGGCTCACCATCCTAGCACATTGGCACTGTACAAATGTATTAAATTGATAAAACAAGTGATATACTCACATACGCATGACCGTGATAAGCTTATCATAAAATACAGGTGGGACCGCTTCCAAATCCACACCGCTAGACTGGTAACAATGGAAGTCCATTTAACGTCCAATATAGCTTACGTGTTTTGAGGGGCAAGACCTTTTCATCAAACCCCCGAAGAATAATGATGAAAAGGGCTTGTCCCTTGAAGCGCACAAGCCATATTGGATGCTGAAATGTCTTCCCTCGTTACCAGTCTAGCAGTGTGGATCTGGAAGCAGTCTCACCTGTATTTTATGATACACTTATCATTGTAATGCGTTTGTATATCACTTGTTTTATTGATTTAATAAATTGTACGGTGGCAATGCACTAAGTTGGTGCACCCTCTCTTTGTTGTTTATAGTACTAAAGAATATTTCCATGATACCATTCATTGTGAAAACATGTCTTAAAGCGGTAATAAACCCAAAATCAAAAATGTAATGTATTGCAGCTTATCAATCATGAGATGTAGTGGCTGTATTCGTTTTTTTTAGCCATTTTCCCCTCTGTATTCCCCTGGCGATCTGTCCAGTAACACACCTCCTGTATTATACAGACACCACTCTGGATGAATGAGCACAGGAGCACATTTGGACAGCAGCATTGTCAGTCTGGGGGGAGGGGAGTGTTAGAAGTTAGAAGTAGCAGATTTAAATACAGTAACAAATTGAAGCTGAACTCCAGCTATTGCTTCACAATGCTCTTCTGTGTAGTGGGTGTGGGTGCATTCTGGCAGCAGCTCGCTCCTGCTGTGCTTCTACACACCGGGTGCCAGCGTTCGGTACTCAGGCAGAGCAGCAGTCTACCTATGTAAACAAGGCAGATTGCCGTTCTGTCAGCAAGGAAGGCATAGAGCCTGTGTTCCTGCAAAGCAGAGACCTGGATCCATGCCTTCCTCTAATAAAAGTATCTCCCACGTTAAACTAAAAAACACTGGCTAGGCACACAGTTAACCCTTTTATTGCCGTGATGTTAACCCCTTCCAAACCAATGTCATTAGTACAGTGACAGTGCATATTTTTACCACTGATCACTGCATATTTTTTCACTGACAACAAATAAGTGTTAAAAGTGTCAGTTGGTATCCAAGCTGTCCGTGCAATATAGCAGTCCCGCTATCGCTGCCATAAGCCGCTGATCGCTGCCATTACTAGTAAAAAAAAATCCATAAATGAATCCCATAATTTGTAGACACTTTAACTTTTGCGCAAACCAATCAATATATGCTTATTTGGATTTTTTTTTACCAAAAATATGTAGCAGAATACATATTGGCCTAAATTGATGAAGAAATTAGATTTTTTTACATTTGTTTATTGGATATGTTTTATAGAAAGTAAAAAAATCTTGTTTTGTTTTTTTAAATTGGCAGGTTGTTTTTTTTTTAGAGCGAAAAAAAAAAAATGGAGAGGTGATCAAATACCACCAAAAGAAAGCTCTACTTGTGGGAAAAAAAAATGATTTGGGTACTCAGACGTTCCAGGCTCAGGGAAGATTCCGACCATGTGGACCATCACCTTGCTGAGCCTCTCACTGATCTGCTGAGTCAGCCCCTCTGGCCCCCTCCATAGCCCAGCACTCCAGTGATCACTGGAGGGATAGGGCAGAGAGCTGCTGACTGACAGTCACGGCTCTGTTTTAAGAGTGGAAGGGGAGAACTGAGCGATTAGCGGTGTTTGATCACTCAGTTCTCACTGCAGAGCCAGCGGGGGACAGATGAAGCATAGGATCAATGCTGTATCCAGCTAGTTGAGTATAAATGTTTTTTTTTTTTTTTAAGTACATACTTATTTTTTATGTGTAAAATTTAAACTACAGTTGTTAAAAAAAAAAGTAAACTACAGGATTTCTGTTATACAAATATAAAGCCTGGCACCTACACCTAATCTCTGTGTTGCCAGAAGTTTGGAAATGCAATGACATGATAGATGCCAAGGATGAAATTAAGCACCTTGATTTGATTAGCTGCTCGGTTTAACAGTTATTGCTGATGAGTTCTCTCTAAAGCCTGACCTTTAGGGAAGAAAGAATGTTTAATCCTGAGAAGCACTTTCCTACGTAACAGTTCATGCCCTTATAGTGACTGAGCTGTGACAACTGCGATAAAATGCATGAATAAACAGGTAAATACAATTATTTATTCATCTTAATCATTTCTAGACAAGTCTAAATTTACACACGGTCTAATCCTTGCTTCATCTTCACATATTTATACTCTCTTTTTTCCTCCCAAATATGCAGTTTTTTTTTTGAATATTATGCTTTTTATACTATGGCCAGAAGCGTTCTTGTTGTTGATAACATGGGGAAGGGGGGAAGGGTTAGAACCATTCTCAGGATTTAAAGGGTAAGTTAAACTTTGTACACTTTTTTTTTCTTCTAAATTCCAGCTCTCCTATGCACCAATATAGCATTCATTTACCTTTTTAGCAAAAATATCAAAGCTTTCCATTAAATCTACAGTCTCTTACTTTTCTTGTCCTAATCCACGTTTCCAGATGTTTCCATTAGTAATGTCTTCTTCGTGATCAGACTTTAGGTCATGACACAGGAAGGAGTTGACCAGCTGACCTTATTGGCACACACCCCATCATCCACGCTCCCATTCCCAGGTGTACGTTTTGCAATCAATCGGTGATCACCCTTCTCACTAAATACACAATCAGATTGCATAGTGTATGGCCATCTTTATACAAGTACATAGGAGGGAGCGGACAGAAACATTCAGTTGTCAAGCCTGTTCACAACTCGTTTACATCTCTGCATAGCAGGAACTCGCATTCCCACATGCGTTGTTTTTTTTATTAGTGAGGGGGGAGGCGTTTTGGAGCATTTTCATACATCACACATAGGGCAGCCCATCTACCTGAATAGGCTGCCCTACACACAGCAATTACCCCAAAGAAAATTCAGAATTTTTTTTTGGAGCGAAGCTTGGTGCGTTTTTTACTGCGATTTTTGGTGCAGCACATTTCTAAAATACAAGGAAATGCACAGATGTGAATGGAGACTCATTGTTCTTATGTAAACGCACCATTTTGTGTCTCGTTTTTTCTGTGACATGCATAGGGCAGCCTGTTGATTTAAATTGGCTGCACTACATGTGGTTAATGGGGCATTTTGGCATTTTGTGGGTTGTGTGTTTTTTTACGGTGCATTTTGCAGCATTTTCCCCACCATTTTTTCAAATGGCAAAATGTGTGTTTGCTTTTGTGTTTGGTGTGCGGTTAACAATTGACGGCACTGAAAGCACAACTAGTAATTTTAGGTGTATAAACTTGGCCATACACTATGAAATCTGATTGTATATTGTGTTTTTAGTGAGAAGGGTTATCACTGATTGATTACATTTCATTTAAAAAACGTGCACCTGGCAATGGATGGGTGGATGATGGGGTGTGTGCTAATGAGTAGGGATGAGCTTCGTGTTCGAGTCGAACGCATGTTCGACTCGAACATCGGTCGTTCGCGCGTTCGCCGAATTCCGAACGTTTGGGCCGTTCGCGGCAAAATTCGTGTGGCCCACAATGCACTGCGATGGCGCAATGCATTGCTGTCTCACGATTGGCCAAGCATGCACTGTGACCCCGCATGCTTGGCCAATCGCAGCGCCAGTAGCGGGAAGAGCAATGGTTGGTCACAGGCATCCTGCCTGTGGCCAATCATAGCTCAGACAGTGTAGTGCACGCCCCACACTATATAAAGCTGCCTTTCAGGCGGCCTCGTGTAGTGTTTGTTAGCATCTGAAGCAGTGGGTGTTCTGTGTACCTTCAACACAGTTACACACCAATCGTTTTTGGCTGATTTACTATTTTGCTCTTGTGTAGTGGTTACTGTCTGTGCCCTGACCGCAGTATACACCACTATATTCACCTCACCTATATAGCTAGTGATCTAGCTTTAATAATAGAGCTTGCAGTCAGTAGTGTTAGTGCGTGCTGTCTGCGTGCTCTGTACCCAGTACATACCACTATATACACCTACATAGCTGTTCTCTATTTGAGCCCGATTGTCATTTGCTGGAGTTATTGGAAGTTGTGTGTGCCTCCAGCACAGCACAGTATACAGCTGTATATGCCCCTTTAACTCTGCTGTTTTCTTGTTATTGTCTGCGTGCCCTGACCGCAGTATACACCGTGATATTCACCTCACCTATATAGCTAGTGGTCCATCTTTAACAATAGAGCTTGCAGTCAGCAGTGTCACTCAGGAGATAGTGCGTGCTGTGTGCCTGCTCTGTACCCAGTACATACCGCTATTATCCACCTACATAGCTGTTCTCTATTTGGGCCCGATTGACATCTGCTGGAGTTATTGGAAGTTGTGTGTGCCTCCAGCACAGCACAGTATACAGCTGTATATACCCCTTTAACTCTGCTGTTTTCTTGTTATTGTCTGCGTGCCCTGACCGCAGTATACACCGTGATATTCACCTCACCTATATAGCTAGTGGTCCATCTTTAACAATAGAGCTTGCAGTCAGCAGTGTCACTCAGGAGATAGTGCGTGCTGTGTGCCTGCTCTGTACCCAGTACATACCGCTATTATCCACCTACATAGCTGTTCTGTATTTGGGCCCGATTGGCATCTGCTGGAGTTATTGGAAGTTGTGTGTGCTTCCAGCACAGCACAGTATACATCTGTATATACCCCTTTAACTCTGCTGTTCTATAAAAAAGGCATCTGCAGGAGTTAGTGGGTGTTGTGTGCCTCCAGCACAATATAAACTACACAACTACTGTTTTACCCAACTCCCTTCAGGCCATTACCATGTCTGGAAGGCCAGCAAGGAGAGGCAGACAGGCGCGAGCCGATAAAAGAGGGCAAGCAGGCTCTGTGTCTAGAGACAACAGTGCTGGTCGGGGACGCGGTGCATTGTCATCAGCACGTGGCCATGGGACATGCTTGTCCTTCTTTTCTGCAGCTGGACATGTTGAACCGCAACATGCCAACGACTTGGTAGAGTGGATGACCAAGCCCTCTTCATCCTCCTCATCCTCTCTCACCCAGTCTCAGGGTAGTAGAAAAGCAGCTGCCAACACATCGTCATCCCTCCTCTCAATGTCATCATCAGTGACTCCTTCCCTAGACCCACCACGTCCTCCTGAGGAGTCTCCTGAACTCTTTGAGCACAGTGTTGGGTACATGCTCCAGGAGGATGCCCAGTGTTTGGTGGGCTCTGATGATGACACTCAGCTAGAGGAAGGCAGTAGCGTGAGCACAGAGAGAGGGGATGCTCAAGAAGGACAGCAATCTGGCAGTAATGTTCCACAAGCTGCAGCATACTGCCAGGTTTGCTACAGCGATGAAGAGGGAGGGGATGATGAGGGCACTGACTCCACATGGGTGCCTGGAAGGAGGGAGGAGGAGGAGGAGGAGGAGGAGGAGGAGGCACATGTCCAACGAGGCAGGATGCCCTCCGGGGGCCAGCTTAGGGGCAGCACACCGACTGAATCACACCGCAGAGCTCCGCCTGCGCAGAGCGCTTCCTCTGCGCAGAGCGCTTCCTCTGCGCGTTATTCTAAAAGTTCTTTGGTGTGGGCCTTTTTTGAGACGAGTGCATCAGATCGCACCGCTGCTATTTGCAACATATGTCTCAAGCGTATCTCACGTGGCCAAAACATCAGCCGCTTGGGCACCACATGCTTGACCAGACATATGTTGACCTGCCATGCAGCTCGTTGGCAAGCATACCTCAAAGACCCACACCAAAGAACAAAGCGGACCTCTCCTTGCTCCTCATCAGCTGGCATCTCCAACCCCACTAGACCTTCAGTCCTCTCTGAAACCTGCTCTGAGAGGAATGAAGGTGTAGAATTAGGTGTGTCACAGCCAAGTGCTTCCGGGAACTCTGCTAGTGGTACATCCACGTCCGATTATAGCAGACAAATGTCCCTGCCCCAGCTGCTGGACCGGCGGAAGAAATTTACTCCCAGCCATCCACATGCCCAGCGGTTGAATGCTAGCTTGGCTAAATTGCTAGCACTTCAACTGCTGCCTTTTCAGTTGGTAGATTCGGCCCCCTTCCGTGAGTTTGTACAATGTGCGGTTCCTCAGTCGCAGGTCCCCAAACGCCACTTTTTCTCACGGAAGGCAATTCCGGCTCTCTACCGGCATGTGGAAGGCAATGTCCTTGCCTCGCTGGACAGGGCGGTCAGCGGTAAGGTGCATATTACCGCTGACTCATGGTCCAGCAGGCATGGACAGGGACGTTACCTGTCTTTCACGGCCCATTGGGTCACTCTTCTGGCTGCTGGGAAGGATGCAGGACAAGGTGCAGTAGTATTGGAGGTTGTTCCGCCACCACGCCTCCAAAATGCTACTATTGGTTGTGACACACCTCTCTCCTCCACCCCCTCCTCTTCTTCTTCCTCCACGGCCTCTTCCAGTGCTCTGTCCTCAGAACCAGCGGTGCTCCGTAGGCGTTGCAGGGGCTACGCAAGTACGCAGGCAAAACGATGCCATGCCGTGCTTGCGCTGGTTTGTTTGGGGGACAGGAGCCACACTGGGGCGGATGTTTTGTCAGCTCTGCAGGGGCAGGCCGAGAGGTGGTTGACGCCACGCCAGCTTAAGCCAGGAATGGTGGTTTGCGACAATGGCACCAACCTCCTCTCCGCCCTCCGACAGGGACAACTGACCCATGTGCCCTGTGTAGCTCACGTCCTTAACCTGGTGGTGCAGCGGTTCTTGGGCAGGTACCCCGGCTTACAGGATGTCCTGAAACAGGCCAGGAGAGTCTGTGTGCATTTCCGCCGATCATTTAATGCCTGTGCTCGGCTGGCTGAGCTCCAAAAGGAGTTGAACCTGCCCAAGAACCGCCTTATATGTGACATGCCCACCAGATGGAACTCAACATTGGCCATGCTGCAGCGGCTGCACACGCAGCAGAGGGCCATCAATGAGTACCTGTGCGACTACGGCACCAGGACAGGGTCAGGAGAGCTTGGCTTTTTCTCACCACGCCAGTGGGGCATGATCAGGGATGCATGCACTGTCCTGTCACCGTTTGAGGAGGCCACAAGGATGGTGAGCAGTGACAGTGCATGCATCAGTGACACTATACCTCTTGTCCACCTCTTGGAGCATACGCTGCGTGGAATAATGGACAGGGCACTTGAGGCAGAACAGAGGCAGGAAGAGGAGGACTTCCTTGCCTCTCAAGGCCCCCTTTATCCAGACAGTGTTCCTGCTGTGCCACCCATCACACAGGAAGAGGGTGAGGAGGAGGAAGAGGAGGAGGAGGATGATTGTGTCAGCATGGAGGTGGAGGCTGGCACTCAGCATCAGCAGCAGCAGTCTTATAGGGATGATTTACAGTCCCAAGAAACACGTGGACTTGTACGTGGCTGGGAGGAGGTAGCTGCGGATCATGTTGTCCTTAGTGACCCAGAGGACTCCGGACCGAATGCCTCAGCTAACCTACGCTGCATGGCCTCCCTGATCCTGCAAAGCCTGCGGAAGGATCCTCGTATTCTTCGGATCAAGGAGAGGGACCATTACTGGCTGGCCACTCTCCTTGATCCACGGTACAAGGGTAAGGTTGCCGACCTTATCTTGCCATCACAGAGGGAGCAGAGGATGAGACATCTCCGGGAGGCCTTGCAGAAAGCTCTGTGCAACGCGTTCCCAGAGACTGGGAGGTCACAAACTCCTGGTCCTGGACAACGTGTTGCTGAGGCATCAGTCAGAAGGAGCGGTGGAGAAGGTGGCCGTCTGACTGATGCGTTCAGACAATTTTTTAGTCCGCAGCCCCAAGGTATGATTGGTTCCAGCACCCATCGCCAGCGTCTAATTTACATGGTGCAGGAATACCTAGGGGCAAGGTCAGACTTGGACACCTTTCCCACTGAAAATCCTCTGGCTTACTGGGTCTTGAGGATGGATCACTGGCCAGAGCTTGCACAGTATGCAATTGAGCTCCTGGCCTGTCCTGCATCCAGCGTTCTTTCGGAACGCACCTTCAGTGCTGCTGGTGGCTTCGTTACCGATCACAGGGTGCGCCTGTCCACCGAATCAGTTGATCGACTGACCTTCATCAAGATGAATCAGTCTTGGATCACCCACAGCTACCAAGCACCTGAAGCTGATGTAACCGAATAATTTTTTTTGAAATACCACATCCCTTCAAGACTGCCTATGCTGATGCTGAGTGACTGTCCTGTTATGTTGATTGTCTATCCTCTTCCTCCTCCGCTGATATGTTGGAAGAACATTTTTGGTTCTGGGTGATGCCAGCAGCCCAATTTTTCTGCCCCTGTTTAACAGGGGTGTTTAAGTACAATTTTTGATGCAATGCTTTGCAGCAGGGCTAATTCCTGCAAAAAAACTAGAGTGTATGGCAGAGGTTGCAGTGTGATGGCACCAGTGCCTAAGGCCCAATTTTTCTGCCCCTGTTTAACAGGGGCGTTTAAGTACAATTTTTGATGCAATGCTTTGCAGCAGGGCTAATTCCTGCAATAAAACTAGAGTGTATGGCAGAGGTTGCAGTGTGATGGCACCAGTGCCTAAGGCCCAATTTTTCTGCCCCTGTTTAACAGGGGCGTTTAAGTACAATTTTTGATGCAATGCTTTGCAGCAGGGCTAATTCCTGCAATAAAACTAGAGTGTATGGCAGAGGTTGCAGTGTGATGGCACCAGTGCCTAAGGCCCAATTTTTCTGCCCCTGTTTAACAGGGGCGTTTAAGTACAATTTTTGATGCAATGCTTTGCAGCAGGGCTAATTCCTGCAATAAAACTAGAGTGTATGGCAGAGGTTGCAGTGTGATGGCACCAGTGCCTAAGGCCCAATTTTTCTGCCCCTGTTTAACAGGGACATGTAATTACAATTCTTGATATAATATTTCACAGGAGGGCCCCTTCCTGTGCCCACCCAGAGTAACTGTGAGGACTTATAGTGTTGTGGCACCAGCACCACAACCACCAAAGGTCAATTTTTCTACCACTGTTCAACAATGGCATGTAATTACAATTCTTGATATAATCGTTCACAGCAGGGCGCTCCAGCGGCCACCAAGAGTCACTTTGAGGGCTTACAATGTTGTTGCAAAACCAACACCTTGTTCCGCCATTTCTGCAGAGCATATAGGGCAGGCCCCTACTTTCAAACATCCAATTTACAAACATCTCCTACTTGCAAACGGAAGGAGACAACAGCAAGTGAGATGAAAAAAGATGGACGACAAAACAAATTATACAGGGGTGATAACCCTTCCCTATGTTTTCCAAAAAGCTTAAAGATATTTTTTTTGACTGGAGCTACACTTTAAAAATGTACCGCTTGAAAATGACAAACAGATTCAACTTAACACAACAAACCTACACAGTCCCTGTCTTGTTTGCACCGCCTGTATACTGCTGTTCTGAGTATATAGGGCCTGGGGGCCACACGCATTTCCTTTTTTTAATATGGGTACGGGGTTCCCCTTAATATGCGTACAAGACCCAAATAGGCTGGTAATGGGCAGGGAGGGCTACCCATGCCATTTTTCTGAATGATTTTCAACCATATTACAGGAACCAGATATAACATTAAAACCGCAAGCAGTTTTAAATGGTGTTATTTCCGTTTAATGTCATTTTGTGCAGGGACTGTTCTAAACACGGGAAACACGTGGCACTTCACAGGCATACTATAGACACCCCCCAGGCACCATATTTAAAGGAATATTTCACTTTTTTTTTTCACTTTAATCGTCATTAAAATCAGTGCTCCCGCCAAACGGTAGTTTTTAAAACTTTTTTTTGCAGTGACCCATGTCCCCTGAGGCAGGAGGCAGATCGCCAAACCCTTTTTAGCACACTATCTTGCATATTAGCCGTTAAAATTAGCACTTTCCAATTCGAACGTTCGAGTCCCATAGACTTCAATGGGGTTCTAACGTTCGTGCCGAACGCGGGGGTCGTTCGCAAGTTCTGGTGCGAACCGAACCGGGGGGTGTTCGGCTCATCCCTACTAATGAGCTCAGCTCCTTCCTGTGTCATGACCTAAAGTCTAATCAGGAAGAAAGACATTACTAATCGAAACGTCTGGAAACGTGGATTAGGACAAGAAAAGTAAGTGACTCCAGGTAATGTTTTCAGGATTTCCCTCAGATGAAACCGCTGTGGTAATTACTAAAGCAGTGTTTCCCAGTGTTAAACCTTTCATTCAATTTCTAAACTGCTGCATTTGTACATTTTAAAAGCCAATATGAAGGAATAGTAGTGGTAAAAAAAAAAAGCCCTTCTGGATTTAATTAACTTTTTTTGCTTAATTCTCCTTTAACTGATTGCCAACCGGCTCATTCCGATATACATCGGCAGAAGGGCAGGTACAGGCATATTAACCACTTCCCGACCAGCGCACGCCGATGTACGTTGGCAGAATGGCACGGGCGGGCATATTGGCGTACAGGTACGTCTCATCTTTAATGCCGCCCTGCCACTGTGAGGGCGCCGCCGGCAGCGCGCTCGCGTGCTGGTCGGGACCCCCGTGAGTCCAGTCGCGGGTCCCGCGGACTCGATCGCCGCGGCCATACCCGCGATCGTCTCATGGGGCGGCTGACTGGAGAGATGCCGTTGTAAACAGCATCTCCCCATTGTGCCTAGCAACAAGTGACGCTGATCTCTGCTCCATGTGATTGGAGCAGAGATCAGTGTTCACTAAAAGAAAGCCCAGCCCCCAACAGTTAGTAACACACCCCTAGGAACAATTAACCCCTACACTGCCACCCACTGGTTAACCCCTTCACTGCCAGTGTCATTTACACAGGAATCACTGCATTTGTATAGCAGTGATTGCTGTATAAATGACAATGGTCCCAAAAATGTCCGATGTGTCCGCCATAATGTCGCAGTCACAATAAAAATCGCTGATCGCCGACATTACTAGTAAAAAAAAATTATTAATAAAAATGCCATAAAACTATCCCCTATTTTATAAACGCTATAACTTTTGCGCAAAACAATCAATAATCGCTTATTGCGATTTTTTTTACCAAAAATATGTAGAAGAATACATATCGGCCTAAACTGAGGGAAAATTTTTTTTTTTATATATTTTTGGGGGATATTTATTATAACAAAAAGTAAAAAATAATGCGTTTTTTTCAAAATTGTCGCTCTATTTTTGTTTATAGCGCAAAAAATAAAAACCGCAGGGGTGATCAAATACCACCAAAAGAAAGCTGTATTTGTGGGAAAAAAAGGATGTCAATTTTGTTTGGGAGCTATGTCGCACGACCGCGCAATTGTCAGTTAAATCGACGCAGTGCCGAATCGCAAAAAGTGGTCTGGTCTTTGGCCAGCAAAATGGTCCGGGGCTGAAGTGGTTAACGTACCCATACATTTCCCTTTAAGAAGCGGCTTGCAGGCGCGCGCACACGCCCACCACAGGCTCCGTGAGTGTGAACGCGGGTCCCGCAAACTCGATGTCCACGGGGATACCCGTGATCGTCTCACGGAGAGGAAGAATGGGGAAATGCTGATGTAAACAAGCATTTCCCAGTTCTTTCTAGTGACACTGCAATCGGGAGCAGTGATCAGTGTCATGTCACACATAGCCTACCCCCCCCCCCCCCCATAGTTAGAATCACTCCCTAGGACCCCTTCACTGCCAGTCACATTTACACAGTAATCAATGCATTTTTAATTGCACTGATCGCTGTATAAATGTGAATGGTCCCAAAATAGCTCCAAAAGTGTCCGATCTGTCTTCCATAATGTCGCAGTCACGATAAAAAATCGCTGATCGCCACCATTACTAGTAAAAAAAATAAAAAATTATTAATAAAAAATGCCTACTATTCCCTATTTTGTAAACACTATAACTTTTGTGCAAACCAATCAATAAATGCTTATTGCATTTTTTTTCACCAAAAATATGTAGAAGGATACGTATTAGCCTAAACTGAGGAAAAACATGTTTTATTATATATTTTTTCAAAATTGTCGCTATTTTTTTGTTTGTAGAGCAAAAAATAAAAACCGCAGAGGGCTGAAGTGGTTAAGGGGGGGCGTGGCAGGGGCGTGTCCTCTGCCTACCTATGTTTGTCAGTAGGTGTCCCTCATTCCAATCTCAAAATGTTGGGAGGTTTGGTTGAACTAGATGAACCTGTGTCTTTTTTCAACCTGACTATCTATGTAACTATACTGGGGGCAAGGAATGTTGAACGAATGAAAGGAATAATTTTAGTCCTTGAGAAAGGTCCATGGAAAACACTTTGGCATGTAATTCACATTATGGTAGCATCAGTCATCTCTCTTTCAATCAGGATCTGGGGAAGCTTCCACCAGCAGACCATTTATAAACAGAAAATGTAAGTAAATAAATATCCGTGCTCAGTTAAACTTAAACTAACATCAGCTGAACACCATAACCCCGATACTGGGCACAGAAATGCAAAGAAAAAAATAAAGTGCAGCGCTTTTTCAATAAATAATGATTAAATAATCACACAAGTGAAACGTGCAAAAATGGTAACAATCCAAAACCAAAATAAAGTGGCATTCAAACAAAATCAATATTAACATATATAAGTGTGCAATAAAAATTTTATAAAAATGAATTCATACGTGAGTCCATAAATCATGAATAAATGTCCATAGAAATATCAAAAAATCCAACAGATAGTGTGACTTGATTGAATAAAAATAATATACTTGACCACGTGGGACCCGTCACCTTTAATCACCACTAATAAGATGGGCACTTACCAGATCATCAGGGGCCCCCTGTTTAGGGGAGGTCAGACAGCACGTATAATGTCACAAATTCCAGCTCCAGACAACCAGATGTGAAAAAACGGGGGTCCTCTATCTGCAGACTCTGCAGCTCAGGTGAAGTCACCGCAAACTTCTCAAACATTTGCCAGCGTGAAGGCTCATGCAAAATAAAAAGTGCTCCGAATCGTGTGATATGTTTTAACACCAAAATGTTTTTTTCGTTTTTTATTACAGATGCTGTAAAAAGGACTCCACCGAGGGGTACCCCTGATGATGTCAGACCTGTGACGAAACGATTGTCGGGTAGCTACGCCCACACATCCTGCGCATGTGCGATCACAATTTAAAACCACATACAGGTTTTTTTTATCTGCTAGCAGTTTTATTTTTTGTTTGCAACGCTGTTTGTATTTTAAACGCTATCTGTACATTGGAGACTCAGTGGAGTCCTTTTTACAGCATCTGACTTTATGCAATAAAAAAAATTTTGGTGTTAAAACATATCACACGATTCGGAGCACTTTTTATTTTGCATGAGCCTTCATGCTGGCAAATGTTTGGGAAGATTGCGGTGACTGATCACCTGAACTGCGGAGTCTGCAGATAACAGACACCCGTTTTTTCATATCTGGTTGCCTGGAGCCAGAATTTGTGACATTATACGCATCTGACCTCCCCTAAAAAGGGGGTCGCTGATGAACTCCTGAGCTCCCATCCATCTTATTAGTGGTGATTAAAGGTGACGGGTCCCACGTGGTCAAGTATATTATTTTTATTCAATCAAGTCACAGTATCTGCTGGATTTTTTTTTATACTTCTATAGACATTTATTCATGATTTATGGACTCACATATTAATGAATTTTTATTAATTTTTTTATTGCACATTTATATGTTAATATTGATTTCATTTGAATGACACTTTATTTTGGTTTTGGATTGTCACCATTTTTGCACGTTTCACTTGTGTGATGATTTAATCATTATTTATTGAACAAGCGCTGCACTTTATTTTTTTCTTTACATTTATAAACAGAAAAAAGGAGAGAAAAGCTTTACTACCTCAGTGTGGCATTTGTTAAAACACGCCCCTAGACCACGCCCATCGACACCACACATGAGGTTGGCGTTGCCCCTAAGGGCCAACTCATGAGAATCAGATGTAATTGTGACACTATGTTGGACTATCTATATCAGTCAGATATTGTGATTAACAAATTTAAAGAAAAGGGTTATCGGGATCAGGAATTGAGGTACATCCAATCACAAATCATGGAGATGGATAGACAACAACTTTTGGAAGACAAACCTAAAAAAAGATAAAGGATTCAGATTTTGTAGCCATTTTGACTAACTTTAGTAGAGATTACAAAAGTCTAGAGAAGATAATTCTGAAGCATTGGCCAGTCTTGTTGAGAGACGGGACATTGTCAAAACTGCTGCCTGAACATCCAAGGTTTATTTACCGACGTGCTCCTAATTTAAGAAATAGACTAGCCCCCAATGTACTGAACCCCCCAAGGAAATCTGGTAACTTTTAGGATTTAACAGGGTTCTTTTACTGTAACAAAGGTAAGGCATGTAAATTGACAAGAAAAAATACTAGCAAAGTATTGAATATTACATCCTTTAGCATGGGGAGTGAATATAAAATTGAAAAATGTATCATATGCAAATCGACACATGTAACATATCTCATTATTTGTCCTTGTGGGTTGTAGTACGTGGGACGTACTAAAATAAATCTATGGACCTGTATCAATGAACACCTAAACAATATAAAAAATGGGTTCTTAAAACAGCCTTTTTAACCACTTTAGGATATATCACAACAAGGATTCTAGTGTAGCTACATTCTTTGGGATTGACAAAATAGATGCAGATTGGAGGGGAGGAAATATGATCCAGAGAATATCCAAAAACGAAACAGAATGGATTTATAAATTAAATACACTCACGCCTGCAGGTATTAATGTTGATATAGACCTAAATTGTTATTAGTCTAATTATTAGGAATATGTCCACATTGTAAAAGGTTATTCACTCTATTGCCTATCTCCTTTTTTGCCACAAGGTGGCTCCATAATTCCATTCACCTTTTTTTACTCTAATTTGGCTTTTTGGCTAAAAGATGGCAGTATCCAGAGTTATTTTTAATTATATTTCAATCATAGTTTTAAACGTTTCCATATAAATCAAATTCAATTAATATAATAAAATTAAAGTAGTTCATGGTGTCTTTTACAATTTTAGCCAGTCAATTTACCTTTTTATTGTATATTGTAAAAGGATTGAACCAGATTGGATATCCTTAATTGACGGACATTATATATATATATATATATATATATATATATATATATATATATATATATATATATATATATATATATATATACATACATGTATGGAGGTGAAGTATTTCTTCATGACCCCTGATGATGTCAGAGCGTGCAGTCGAAACGCGTAGGGTGGATTGAGTGTGATACGGCGTCTCCAACAACATGCTTGTGTCAGATAGCTGCTATGAAGATTTTATTTCTTTTTACTTTGTTTTTTGATCCAATTTTTGACATACTTCACCATGGGAGCCTTTTTTGTCTTTTAATCTACAGTATTGATGTTATAACTGTTCCTACACTGGGTTCCCCACAATACATCCACAAGTACCTGAATAGGTTCACTGAGATCCTGGTTATACCAATCGTTCGGATTGAAGCCGTGGTCGTGAGATCTTCATTGGCATTTTCTATTAAGCGCTTATGACTACCTGTGATGGGGGTCATTGGAGTCTGGTGAGTAGGATGTGTGGCTGGTGATGGTGGTGGAAGATCTACTCCTTTGCTGTTCGCTGAATATTTGAAGATTTATATACTCATAATTGCTCATTGGACATTTTATCTGCACATTTATGTGGTTTTTGATCTTTTATGTTTTTTGATTTTCTTGATCTTTTTTGGAATTTCTAAACATTTGATCTGATCCAGTATCTTGGATACCTTATTTGGATGACACATATGTATGTGCATATATATATATATATATATATATATATATATATATATATATAAAACTTGTTGTGTTTGTTGTCACTGGTCTATGCAGTTTTAGCATTTTCTACATTTTATGCACTTGCACTTTAATTTTCAGAGAGCGCGGTTTCAATTAATTAATTGCTCGCCCCAGCTCATCACCCTCGATATGGGATGTGTAAAAGAAGAGAATGGAAGCACACTGTAATGAGATGAGTGCTTGTTGAATTTCTTTATTGACACCATGCCAGACAGATATTACAGGACCACCCCTGTAATATCTGTCTGGTATGGTGACAATAAAGAAATTCAACAAGCACTCATCTTATTGCAGTGTGCTTCCATCCTCTTCTTTTACACATCCAGTATCGTCTAGTGGCCATAATGCTGCATTTTCCACATTTTCCATATTTATCTTGCAGAGAATAAGTCTGGAAAAAAATAGATTTTGCCCTATTCAAATAGAATGACTTTACATGCAGTTTTGATGGACCAACATCCAATTTGTCACTGCTTTGCAATTAGCAGCAGTGCTGTCAGCCTGCTGCATGCATTATTTCAGATGGTTGTTTTCAGATACAGATCTGATAGGCAATCCAATGGATACTAATGCAGAACACACAGCACATTGGCAAAACCGCTGCTAATTGAGAGGTATCAGCTTCGCTTATCAGTCTCAAATAGGAAGTGCTAGCAGGATCTCCAGGTAACACAAAAATGATTTGCTTAAAACTCAATACTGTGAGGCATGATGCCAAACATTCTAAAATAGATTTAGGATTTGCATAAACTTTTTCTTTTTATCTCAAAAAAGTTTTATTGAGAAGAAAGACATGAAAAAGAGAATTACAAGATCCAGAGAAGTTACAGCATACATGATCATAAGGCAATTCCATATTCCAACATTGCCATGGCATCACTTAGTATCAAGAAGGGCTTACATAAACAAAAGCATTTGGCAGAAGGATATGTCTGGAAGTAGTTGTAGGCTGCTGTAAGTTTCAGTAGGTTGCTCACTACAATTCAATCTTTTGCAGAGCCGTCACAAATTTTTATAATTAATTATTTTGTTGTTAGGACTTTATTAAAAGGCCATAGGCAGCCTAATTCAAACCCAAACTATTTGGGCTCTCTTAGCTGGCAACTGAGGGGAGGTAAAAATAGGCTGCTGATTTTTCTGTTTGTGATTTTGGCTGCACTTGGGGATTAATTTTGTCTGTGCTGGCAGATCTCATTATTAGTTGTGAGCTAGATTTAAAAAGTGTCTTCCCCAACAAAGCATTAAATATTTACATTGTAGAAGCTGGGCTGATGCATTACATTTTAAAGATGGGGTACTTAATCTGTCCCTGGGATAAAGTCACTCTGACATTGTTCAAAAATGCTTGCAGCCAGCTATAAAGTCTTCTGAGAAACATCAATTGGGTAAGAAACATTTAAAGCGGAACTTTAGTCATTTTTTTCAACTTTCCAATTATTAACTCTTCTGCCATTGGGGTTTTTTTTTTTTGATTCATACTTACCTAGGTGGATCAGTAAATATGGAGCATTAGTAAATAGGGAGCATTATGTAAACACAAACTGCTAAATACCTTTTCTCATCAGCAGTTTATAGCAGTCTTATGACTTCTACCGTGTTTCCCCGAAAGTAAGACAGTGTCTTACTTTCTTTTTATCCCCAAAAGCCCCACTATGTCTTACTTTCGGGGTATGTCTTATATTGGAAAAAAATTGTCGAATTTTTTGTTTTAACCATAAAATTAACATTTATTAACAACCTGAACAGTATTGTATTCACCACAAAACAGTTTTATAAAAGGAAGTGCCAAGAATGTCTTGTTACAACATTGCATAACATGTAAAACAATGAAAAATGGTAAGAACGAACAGTGGAATACTGGAGGATAAAACAGATTTATGTGTGATACAGTACCACCTGCTGTATTTAATCCAGTGTGACACCTGCTGATACCCACTGGGTTACATACAGCAGATGATACCCCAGTATGCCAGTGTGTATGTTTTACTGATGTATGATTAATACTGTGTGCATTACCGTATTTTAAGCAGGAGGCGGCAGTGACAAGTGCAGGGGACGGCGCAGTGACGTATGGAGAGGGGGACAGCTCAGGCGTGGGCAGGAGGCGGCGCTCATTAAGATCAGAGGGAAATGGCAGACGCGGCGACGTATGGAGAGGGGGACGGTGCGGACGTGGGCAGGAGGCGGCGCACAGCTAGATGAGAGGGAGGCGGCAATACCCCCGTGTTTCCCCGAAAGTAAAACATATGTCTTACTTTCGGGGTACTGCTTATATTAGCCGACCCCTCTGAAACTCCCGATACGTCTTACAATCGGGGGTGTCTTACTATCGGGGAAACAGGGTATCAGTGTCTGGTTAAAGCCTATAAAAGGTGTTTTCATTCTACACTGACTGTCTTATGAGGTTGCATAACCCCTGATTGGCCCTGTGCTGATCGCATGCACCCTTACAAGAAAAAAAATAACTCTCTAGCAATGCACACCAAACTAAGCATTTGCAGAGTGACTCCAAAGGCTCTGTCTTATCAGGAGATATATTTGGGACTGTGGAAGAAGGGGAGGGCCAGAGAAGACAGGATCAAACAGCCTTTTTACACAATGCAGGCAATTAACCCATTTGTTTCCATAGTGAGTATAACAAGCATGATTTACTGCATATACAGACTGATTTTACTGTTGTGGGTTTAGTAACACTTTAAAAAACAGAACCCTGCTCTAATTTTTTTATCGAGATGGTATAGAGTTCCTGAGAAGCTGCTCAAAATATATTCATCTGTATTTGTGGACTGTTGGAGGGTGTGTGGCCAGAGGGGGGCAATTTTACACATATGACAAAATTACCCTCTAAAAAAAAAAAATTTGTATGGAGAGGTGAACCCTAAGCCCTTGTACACACGGTCGGAGAATCCGTCGGAATGTGTCCTATCGGACCGTGTTGTCGGATAATCCGACTGTGTGTGGTATGCATCAGACTGATTCCGTCGGAATATCCGTCGGACCCAATTTTCCAACAAGTTGGAAATATTTCCCGACCAACTGGTTCGATCGGACATACTCCGATCATGTGTAGAGAATTTTGATCGGACCAAGTGCCACGCATGCTCAGATCAAATTCCTACATCAAAGCTATTGGCTACTAGCCTGAACGTAGTCCCATCGTAACAAAATTAAGTCATCACGTTCTGAATGATCGGATTTTTCGACAACTTAGTCCGACCGTGTGTATGCAACAGTTTTGGACAAGATCCGACGGACAAAATTTGACGGACAAAATCCGACGGATTTGGTTGTCGAAATCTCCGACCGTGTGTACAGGGGCTAAGAGGTCAAATTACCCAACACTCACCTCACCAGTGTTATTCCCCACCACACAAATATTGAAGATCATTCTTGCCCCCTCCTAAATGCAGAAAAGACCCTGATACTTGTGAAATGTAAATATGATAAATGTTTGATTTTGGATTAATACCATTTTCAATTCATCTATGGCCACATCTAGTCTATTTTCTCTGGTACTGTCTCTGCCTGAATTGATATTGACCTTGGCCTGTTTGACTACCATTTAGGTCCCCTACACACAGGGCAGCTCTGTTGGAGTACACATGCTCAGCAGGCAATCTGTCCTCTTATACCCACTGAGCAGGCGGATGGTTGGTCTGTGTCTGCTCTGTTTATGCAGAGCAGACACAGACACAGCCTGCTCTACTCTTTGGGTGGTCGGATGTAAATGGATCGCCTGTCCATTTACTCCTGACTGCCATCTGATCCGATCTGCCAGATGGATGGGAAATGTATCCCCATCCATCTGCTAGAAGATTGGATCGGATGTCAGCAGGTGTCAATGGACACAAGTCTGTTTACGCCCGCCTCTCCACAGAGGAGACTGGAGGGTCTGAATGGGTCCACCTGAAAAACTGAAAGGCCGACCGATCGATCCACTAGTGTGAAAGGGGCCTTACTAGAGTATGTTTAGTGAACACTTTGTTATCTAACACCAAAAGTTACGGTGACACCTGAGTATCAGACTGTGCAGACCTGAAAGGTGGAGGCTAAAGCCGCGTACACACGGGCGGACTGTATGGCCTACTTAGTCCGTCGAAACACATTTCAGCGGACAGTCCGCTCGTGTGTGGGCTTCAGCAGACTTTTTCAGCGTGCAGTCTGGCGTACTAAGTATTTTGGATTTTTCGAAATACTGTCCGTCATACTTTGGTTTCAGCGGACAATCCGCTCGTCAGTAGGCTAGTTCGACGGACTAAGAATGGCGCATGCTCAGAAAGGATTTACACGGCGAAAGGTTGCATTGCTGTGTATTGGACTTCCTATTTCTAGTCCCGTCGTACGTGCTGTACACGTCATCGTGCAAGCTTTCGACGGACTGTTTGTGCATCCGTGTGTGGTCAAGTCCGTTCATTCGAAAGTAGGACGGACTGTCCGTCGGACTGTATGGCGGACTAAGTAGGCCATACAATCCGCCCGTGTGTACGTGGCTTTAAGGGGAAGTGCACTGTTGCAGAAACCATCTTATGTAACAAATAAGATAAAGATACGATACTCTATCAGTGTATTAAAAAAAGTGAAATATTAGCTTGACATCACTGTCCTCTGCATAGCAGCATACGAGTCATGATAAATAATAAAAAATAAAAACAACACATTCTAAAACCAATAACTAGTTCACCTTTCAATTATTGTTACATAAAAGTCCCACTTAAACCTAAACTTGCTTTGACAATTCATCTATAGCTCTAGGCAAAGAGCTATTCTGCAACCTATTGCTATGAGTTTGTATTATTCTAAGTCTACCTGAGGAGAGTATGGAGAACAAAAGATAGTCAAAATGTGTAACATCTTTAATAATGATTGCAGCTCGTTTTCAAAGATGCTCAAATACAAATCTTCCAAACTTGGAATCTTTCCTCCTAGCCTGTGTACAACTAGAATACCAAACTCTACAGCAATATGTTAAAACAATCTCTATCATACAGCTGTAGTCCTGGGAAAGTTTGTTGTACTGTAAAATCCTTAGAAAAAACAGATGCTGCTGAGCCTTCTTGACCAGATATTATTTTTTTTATACACCAGGTAATGTCCTCCAATATCTGAACGCTGATGAGGCTGCACTGATGGACACTGATGAGGTAGCACTGGGGGCACTGATAGACTGCGCTAATGGACACTAATGAGGCTGCACAGATGGACACTGATGGGCACTGATGAGAGGCCACTGATGAGGCTGCACTGATGAGGACTGACGAATGGTACTGATGGGTGGCACTGATAGGCAGCACTGATAGGCAGAACTGATAGGTGGCACTAATAGGCAGCACTGTTGGAACTGCACTGATAATCAGGACACTGATTGTACAGTGTACATGTCCCTTTTAAACAAGCTGGTTATCGGCTCTCTTCTCTGGATGCTGTCAGCATGAGCAAAGGAGTGATGATAACTGGCTTCTGTTTGCATTGTGATTAGCTGTGACTGGACAGCCTAAGTTTTAATTAAGCCTAAAGCACTTACGGTAGTTTATTTCTCATGTATATGTGTTGGAAATTGTCAGAGTTCTTTACATCATCATTGGTTCTGAGGTTATCCCAGAATTAAGGAGGGAAATGTGCATTTGACCTTCTGTTAGTTTGGGGGTCCATTCATTGAAGTGAGCGTGCAAGATGCTTGTTGGTGCTGTGATTGTCATTCATGCTCTGTTACTGGAAATTTTTTCCCCACGTAGATGTCTTTGTTGCTCTCTGCGCCTTGTTGTTCTGGAAGCATTTGAACTTTATGTTTTTTGCGCTGCACTTTCTACTTGTAATGTTAAATATTTCTTACCTTTTTAGATGTTTCTCAGGAAGAAGTATCATGAATGCAAGGTTATTTTTTTATTTACAGAAAAGTGTGCAAGGTTTTTTAAACAATGTCATAGTGTGTCTGTCCTAAGTTTGTCCTCATTAACAGCACAGTGGTGTAGTGGTTAGCACTCTCGCCTAGCAGTAAAAAGGGTCGCTGGTTTGAATCCCAACCACGATACTACCTGCCTGGAGTTTGCATGTTCTCCCTGTGCCTGTGTGGGTTTCCTCCGGGTACTCCGGTTTCCTCCCACACTCCAAAGACATGCAGGTAGGTTAATTGGCTTCTGTCCAAAATAGGCCCTAGTGTATGAATGGGGACCTTAGATTGTGGGTTCCTTGAGGGTAGGGACCGATGTGAGTGTGCAATATAAAGGGATAGGGACAATTGTAGACACTCACTCAGGTTGAACTGGATGAACTGGTGTCTTTATTCAACCTTGCTAACTATGTAACTATGTAACATTCAACGCAAGAAGCCCAGCCTCCACACCTTTAACACTTTGCTAGGACAGACAGTGTTCAGATCTGCCTGCACAGTACAGTCAGGGTTAATTATGACAAACACAACTGTCTAGCCCCTCATACACAAAGAGAACTATGTTTTACCTTGCTAGAGGGACCAGAATAAAGCATCTATAAAAGTTGACATGCAACAAATATAAAATAAGTGTTATTCCAATTTGGCTGCAAAAGTGTAAATGCGGTACATCCGGAAAGTGTTCACAGCGCTTCACTTTTTCCAGTTTTTTTTATGTTACAGCCTTATTCCAAAATGCATTACATTTATTATTTTCCTCAAAATTCTACAAACAATACCCCATAATGACAACATGAAAAAAGTTTGTTTGATATATTTGCAAATTTATAAAAAAATTAAAAAAATTAAAATCACATCTATATAAGTAGCCTTTGCTCAATACTTTGTTGAAGCACATTTGGCACCAATTACAGCCTCAACTCTTTTTGAGTATGAGACTACAAACTTGGCACACCTATTTTTGGCAGTTTCTCCCATTCTTCTTTGCAGGACCTCTCAAGCTCCATCAGGTTGGATGGCAAGCGTTGATGCACAGCCATTTTCAGATCTCTCCAGAGATGTTTAATCAAGTCTTGGCTCTGGCTGTGCCACTTAAGGACATTCACAGAGTTGTCCCGTAGCCTCTCCTTCATTATCTTGGTGTGTGCTTAGGGTCGTTGTCCTGTTGGAAGAGGAACCTTTGCCCCAGTCTGAGGTCCAGAGTGCTCTGGGGCAGGTTTTCATCAAGAATGTCTCTGTACATTGCTGCATTCACCTTTACCTCGTTCCTGATTAATCTCCCAGTTCCTGCTGCTGAAAAACATCCCACAGAATGATGCTGCCACCACCATGCTTCACTGTAGGGATGGTATTGGCCAGGTGATGAGCAGTGCTTGGTTTCAACCAGACATGACGCTTGCCATTCAGGCCAAAGGTTCAATCTTGGGTTTCAAAAGACCAGAGAGTTTTGTTTTTCATGGTCTAAAAGTACTTCAGGTGCATTTTGGAAAGCTCCAGGAGGGCTGTCATGTGCCTTTTACTGAGGAGTGGCTTCCATCTGGCCACTCTACCACACAAGCCTAATTGGTAGAGCATTGCAGAGATGGTTGTTCTTCTGGAAGGTTCCCCTCTCTCCACAGAGAAATGCTGGAGCTCTGTCAGGGGATTCTTGGTCACCTCCCTGACTAAGAACCTTCTCCCCCGATCATTCAGTTGGGCCGGTCGTCCTGCTCTAGGAAGTCCTGGTGGCTCCAAACTTCTTCCATTCATGAATTATGGAGGCCACTGTGCTTATTGGGACCTTTAATGCTGCAGAAATTTTTCTGTACCCTTCCCCAGATCTGTGCCTAAAGAAAATCCTGTCTTGGAGGTCTACAGACAAATACTTTTTGGTTACTGGTTTGTGCTCTGACATGCACTGTTAACTGTTGGACCTTATGTAGACAGTGGTGAGCCTTTCAAAATCATGTCCAATCAACTGAATTTACCACAGGTGGACTCCAATCAAGTTGTAGAAACATCTCAAGGATGATCAGTGGAAACAAGATGCACCTGAGCTCAATTTTGAGTGTCATTGCAAAGGCTGTGATTACTTATGTACATGGGATTTGTTTTTGTTTTTTATTTTTAATAAATTTTCAAAGATTTCAAATAAACTTCTTTCACGTTGTCATTATGGGGTATTGTTTGTAAAAGTTTGAGGAAAATAATGAATGTAATCAATTGTGGAATAAGCCTGTAACATAACAAAATGTTGAAATGTTGGATGCACTGTACATTTTAAAACCCACAATCCCTTCTTCCTCCAACCTGTTAATATATAGAGAAAACCAACATGATCTATTCTCCTGTTGTTCCTAAAATCAATTACAATTTCTTTGCTTTGAGATTCAAACCATTTACTGAACACCACTCTGTAACCATTGAACCTTATGCTGCTTTATTTTCATTAATCCCACTATTGTATCAAAAATGGCTTGACCCTAAAATGTATTATTAACTTGCATTTAAGTTAGGATTTTATGTTTGCATAATCAGTGCAGCAAGAAAGTGTGCACCTAAGAAAACCATGAACAAATTTGAGGCGTATATTGATACACACAAGTTTGTACGGTCCCTAAATATGAAAAAATATTTTCTGAGTCACCCTGCTAGTTCTAGAAATAGAATCAGTAATGCTCCAAATAGAATTGATAGTGGTTTAAAAACAAAATTGATATTTAATCCCCAAAACACGAATAATCATTTTATTGAGGTTTTTGAAAATATGGTCTTACGGGACAGAACAATTGACCCCGAAAAGTCAACCTCAATTATATTAAATAAGGTATTAAACATTTGGAGGACAGGAATAATATATTTATCCATCTCGCGGATGGAGGTGGGGGGTAGTGGTCATGGACAAATCTTTTTACCATAACCAGCTTATGGAGGTACTGGGGGACCAATCTACATACAAGAGGCTTGTGTCTGATCCCACAGATGTTTATAAAAAACAATTAAACTCGCTGGTTGAATGGTGTTATGGAATCAATGCCCTAAATCTTGAAGAGAAGAGATATTTGGTCCCCAGTGTGTGTAGAATTCTGGTAATTTATACGTTACCAAAAATCCATAGGATGCACAGCACCAACACAGCACGACCAATTGTCAATGGCATAGGGTCGGTAACAGCGAGATTGGGGGAACTTTTGGAAAAGTTCCTCCAACCTAGTGTGAAGGTCTCTAGGGCGTATTTAAAGGATAGCGCTAATTACTGCAAAAAATATATCAAAGTACTCAAACAGCGATAATATGATAAAATGGTGAATACTGCAAAAAAAATAACAATGAAGTGTCAATGTGCTCAGACAATGACAATGTGTAAATAACAGCAGTATATGCAATGCTTATCCCAGATCAGAAATCAGTGTATATAAACAAATATATGTGCATAAACTGTATAGGGGATATCCCACGATTATATTAAAATAAAAAGTCCCACACAGTGAATAGTCTAATCAAGTGATCTGTGATTCAATTGCCCAAAGTTGTGGTGATATAACAGAAAATCCCACACAATGAATAGTCCAATCAAGTGATCAGTAACTCAATCGCCCAAAATTGTAGTCAGAGTGAGTCTTGAATCAATCTCGGCAGCTTCACAGGTGGAAATCAGATAGAGAGATCAAACACTCTTACCAGATAAGTTGGATACAAGTACCATACGGCAATGTATCATACAGGCTTGAAGTGCTAGAACCACTAGCACACAGGGAGGATGGAGCCAGACGATCCAGGCTACAAGGCAGTCATCATGGAGAGCAGCGCTTATCCACACCAAACGTCTTGTGATGAAAATGTCCAGAATGGCTCAGAACAATCCCATGGTGTAAAAAACAAAAAAGTTAAGGAACGCCAATAGTGCAGGTCAAAAATTATCTAAAACTTTATTCACATCTTAAAGTAAAACAGATGTGACATAAAATGTAATCACATAAAAAGATTAAAAGCAATGTGGGAAGCGTAAGATAAGCGTAGCCCGGTGCGTTTCGACACAATAGGTCATCGACTGGGGCGAGTCCTTCTGTGGGAGCAGGTTTAAGTATACATAGGGTTTGACTGGAGTGGGTTGTATGGGGCTGGCCATATGCTAGTACATTTAAAAACTTCATAAATGCCATTTAGAAGAACTTCAAAATGTCTTTTTCTTTAACATTCACTATTGGAATGAAAATAGTTTCCTGAACATAAAATTACATTCACTGTACGTCACTGCCCTGTCTCTCTACCTCGTCCAACCAGAGAACATCTTGCAAAACATTCTCTGAATTGCACCCATGCTGAGCACCCTCCTTAGCACAGGACCCAGAAGGAAGTGGAGATCACCGGAGAATCAATGTGTACTTTAGTGATTTCCAGCTTCCATGGACATTGGCCAGGTATGGTATACACCTAGTTACATTGGTCAAGATGAACAACATATCCATACCTGGAATTCATATTTAACTAAAATTAATAAACAGATCCTGTCATCTATATTTTTAATACATAAATGCCTCTTGATAAAAACTCATCCATTTGAGGTAAAGCAGTATGATTGTAAGTACATTCTAGCCTATGTATTTTGATCATTTAGTCAGAAGGTTGTTTGTATTATGACACATTCTGTGGACCTTTAAATTACAATGATGGTTTTAATTTAAGCACTGCTGATATTATGGAAGGCAATGTGTATGAATTAGCTGATTTGATTAGCCTCTTAACAGGCTTCATTACACATACTGTAACACTTAATCCTGAGCTTCATATTTGTTTTCTTATTGATCTCATATTTAAATATTCAGCTGAATTAATTTAAAGTATATGTTAACCAAATCACAAAAATCTCACATAGGCTTTAACATTTTAATATAGTTAAAACGTAATTTTCAATATTTTTCAATCACTTTCCAACCAGGTGGCAAGTTCTGGGAGGGCGCCTATTGACATCCTCCCAGAACCCCATCCCCTGCGTGCCCTCGAGGTATGCATTGGTGCGCTCTGTGATTGCTGAGCCCTTAAGACAGCTGATTACAGATTGAAGTAAAGGGCTAATCACAGTGGTCATTTACCATGTGTCCAATCACAGCTCATCACATGTAAACCAATGCTGGTTATCAACATTTCCTTTCCTCAATGCTGTCACTGTCTGAGGAAAGGAAAGCTAATAACTGGCGATCCCGTGACGGGGACATTTGCAATCATAATCAGGGAATTGGCCATCAGTGCAGCATATCAGTGCCCATCAGTGCAACTTATCAGTGCCCATCGGGGCAGCTTATCAGTGCCACTACATCAGTATCCATCAGTGCAGCCTCATCAGTGTCCAACAGTGCAGCCTCATTGGTGTCCATCAGTGGTGATTAAATACCATCAAAAGAAAGCTCTATCTGTCTCCAAAAAAAATTACAAAAATGTCATATGGACACCATGTTGCATGACTGTGCAATTCATTCAAAGTGCGACAGCTCTAGAAACTGAAAATTGGGCTCATCAGGAAGGGTGTAAATTTGCCCTGTGCGAACAGTGAGCTCTCCCCAGACATCTCTATGATCTAGGAAACTGGAAGTGACAACATTAAGTCACTTCTGGATAAACACTGCCATTTTTTGAAAAGCATGCGATCAATGTTTTTTCTTTTTTTTTCTTTGATCTCATGCATTTCAGGATAGAGGAGAGATCTGGGGTCTATAAGACCCCAGATGTCTCCAGAAAGAGGACCTGTCATTCCTTATTTCTATCACAAGGGAAGTTTAAATTTCTTGTGAGGGAAATAAAAGTGAAAAAAAAATGTAATTTTTTTTTATTAATAATAATAATAATAATAATAATAATAAGTGTTTTTAAAGGGCCCCTTCTCTTCGTGCCCGAGCGCAGAAGCGAACGCATACATAGGTGACACATGCATATGTAGACGGTGTTCACACCACAGAAAGCGAATGTTATAGCAACAGTAATAATTCTAGCACTGGACCTCCTCTGTCGCTCTAAACTGGTAACCTGTAAAAAAAAGTGTCAGAAAAGGGCTGGTCTTCAAGTGGATAATACCTGGTGACCCTGCTACGATCCCATGTACCAGCACTTCGTGTTATGGGGACAATGTTCTGATCCTGTCTCACAATTGTCACCCAGCAGTGGCGGTGCGTTCATAAGGGCGCACGGGCTTCGCCCCCTCTCTCCAGCCACCCCTCTATCACCAATAGATAGATTCATGCATTTCATGAATCTATCCATGGCCACCACTGCCACCCCCTATTCAGGCGCCCGGCCCCTTTTCGGGCATCTGAATTACAGCAGCAGGGTATTTTTTTGAAGTAACTGATTAGAGCCATAGGCTCTAATAGGCATCAAAAAAGGTAAACAGCGAGCGCCATGCTTGGTGCTCGCAGTTCATTCACCTGTGTTAGGAAAGCAAATGAATATTCGCTTTCCTAATACTGAACCGCCTCTCCACCAATCAGGTGGTTGGATCTTTTACCCGTCAACTGATTGGCTGAAATGACAGGTGCTGTGATTGGATGCTTATCAGGCATCCAATCATAGAGAACGGGAGGAGAGGACGGGAGAAAACATTGAGGACATGGAGGAAACCGCTTGCGGCTGTCACCGCCCCACTGAGACCGGGTAAGTGCTGGGCAGGCAGCGGGCGGGGGGCACAGTGGCGGCATTCGATGGGCAAAGTGACATCAATTGATGGCACAGTGGGAGCATTTGATGGGCACAGTGGGAGCATTTATTGGTACAGTTGAAGCATTTGATGGGGCACAGTGGGAGCATTTGATGGGGCACAGTGGGAGCATTTGATGGCATAGTGGCAGCGTTTGATGGGCACAGTGGCTGCGTTTGATAGTACAGTGGATGCGTTTGATGGTACAGTGGCTGCGTTTGATGGTACAGTGGCTGCGTTTGATAGGCACAGTGGCAGCAATTGATGGGCATAGTGGCAGCAATTGATGGGCACAGTGGCAGCAATTGATGGGCAGAGTGGCTTTGTTTGATGACACAGTGGCTGCGTTTGATGGCACAGTGGCTGTGTTTTATGGGCACAGTGAGGCTGCAATTGATGGTTTATTTTTTCAGTTTGCTTGCCCCCCCCCCCCTCCCCCAAAAAAAAAAATTTGAGCACCATCTGCCATTGCCACCTAGTAACATTCACCCATGCAAAGATTGCAAGTGGATGTTTTAACACACATTGCACAAACACGATTTCCTGTTGTCCCTATTAACCACTTAACGACCGCCGCATGCCATTGTACGTCATCACAATGGCATGTACAGGCACAAGCACGTACATGTACGTGCTTGCCTTCCAGCGGGTGGGGGGTCCGATCGGACCCCCTCCCGCTGGATGCGGTGGTCCGTTTCGCTTCGGGAGCGATCTGGGATGAGGGGATGGCTGTTGGTTTCTGGCCATCCCCTCTCGATCGCTCCTGGCGAATGAGAAGCTTCCTCCCACTGTGTATTGTATACACAGGCAGGGAGGAAGTGATTTCATTCTCCTCGGGGCGGTCTTTTTGACTGGACTACGAGGAGAAGACTAAAAGTAAGTGTGCACCAACACTACACTGACATGTAGGCACACAAACCCCCCCGATCGCCCCCCAATCCACCCCCTGCCCCCCCTCATCCTCCCAGTCACAGTGTCACTGATTGCAGTGATCATTTATTTTCTGATCACTGCATTCAGTGTCAGTTGTAAAAGTAAAAAGTGTCAGGGCAGTTAGTGTTACCACCCCCAATAAAGGTTTAACCCCCTGATTGCCCCTAGAGTTAACCCTTTCACCCCCTTTTGCCAGTGTCACTAAGCGATCATTTTTCTGATCGCTGCATTAGTGTCGCTAGTGTCGCTAGGTAGCTAGTTATTTTTTTAGGTTCACCACCAGGTTTTTATAGTGCTAGGTACCCCGATATACTACCCAATAATGGTTTTAACCCCCTGATTGCCCCTAGTTAACCCTTTCACCCCTTTTGCCAGTGTCACTAAGCGATCATTTTTCTGATCGCTGCATTAGTGTCGCTAGTGTCGCTAGGTAGCTAGTTATTTTTTTAGGTTCACCGCCAGGTTTTTATAGTGCTAGGTACCCCCATATACTACCCAATAATGATTTTAACCCCCTGATTGCCCCTAGTTAACCCTTTCACCAGCGATCACCGTATAAGTGTCACTGGTGACGCTGGTTAGCCAGTTAGTTATTTAGGTTCCCCGTCAGGTTTTTATATAGCGCCAGGGACCCCCATATACTACCTAATAAAAATTTGAACCCCCTGATTGCCCCTAGTTAACCCTTTCACCAGTGATCACCGTATAAGTGTAACGGGTGACTCTGGTTGGTTAGTTTGCTTTTTATAGCATCAGGGCACCCACCATTTATTACCCAATAAAGGTTTAACCCCCTGATCACCCGGCGGGTGATATCAATTAGGTTTTAGGGTCAGGGTCTGCGCCGCCCCAGGCAGCGCTAGGTTAGTGCCAGTACCGCTAACACCCACGCGCAAAGCATACACCTCCCGTAGTGGTATAGAATCTGAACAGATCAATATCTGATCTCATCAGATTTATACTAGCGTCCCCAGCAGTTTAGGGTTCCAAAAAAACGCATTGTTAGCAGGATCAGCCCAGATACCTGCTAGCACCGGCGTTTTGCCCCTCCGCCCAGCCCACCCAAGTGCAGTATCGATCGATCACTGCCACTTACAAAACACTAAACACATAACTGCAGCGATCGCAGAGTCAGGGCTGATCCCTGCGATCGCTAACAGTTTTTTTTGGTAGCGTTTTATATTTAAATCCGGAAGGCAGTGCTTGGTTTTCGGGGTCCCGTACGTGGCTAGGCTCCCAAAAAGTCCCCCACATGTGGTATCCCCGTACTCGGGAGAAGCAGCAGAATTTATTTTGGGGTGTAATTTGACTTATGCCCATAGCATGCGTGAGCAATATATCATTTAGTGACAACTTTGTGCAAAAAAAAAAAATTGTAATATTCCTGCAACTTGTGGCAAAATATAAAATATTTCATGGACTCAACATGCCTCTCAGTAAATAGCTTGGGGTGTCTACTTTCCAAAATGGGGTCATTTAGGGGGGTTTTGTGTTATTTTGGCATTTTATGGCCTTCGAAACTCTGATAGGTAGTGAGGAGTGAAATCTAAAATTTGCACCCTGAGGCCGCGTACACACGCGCGGACTGTTCGCCCAACTTTGTCCGTCAAACAGTTTCGGCAAACAGTCCGCTCAAACTTAGCATGGACGGACATGGCCACACACGACGGACGAACAGTTTGCTGAAACCGTGCGCGATGACGTGAACGGCACGTACGACGGGACGAAAAATACGACTTCCTATACACTGCATTATAGCTTTCGGCGTGAAAATCCTTTCTGAGCATGCGCGCAACTTTGTTTGACGAACAAGCCTACACACGAGCGGACTGTTCGCTGAAACAAGGTTTCAGCGGACAGTTTTTCGGAAATTCCGAAAAACCTTGTCCGTCAAACTGTCCGCTGAAACTGTCCGCTGAAAGCCCACACACGAGCGGACTGTCCGCCCAAACACTGTTCAGCGGACAAAGTTGGGCGAACAGTCCGCCCGTGTGTACGCGGCCTTAGAAATCCTGAAGGCAGTGATTGGATTTCGAGGTGCCATACGCCGCTAGACTCCCAAAAAGTCCCACATATGTGGTATCCCCGTACTCAGGAGAAGCAGCAGAATATATTTTGGGGTGCAATTCCACATAGAACTATGGCATGTGTGAGCAATATATCATGTAGTGACAACTTTTTGTAATTTTTTTTTTTTTTTTTTGTGTCATTATTCAATCACTTGGGACAAAAAAAAAATATTCAATGGGCTCAACATACCCCTCAGCAATTTCCTTGGGGTGTCTACTTTCCAAAATGGGGTCATTTGGGGGGGAAGTTGTACTGCCCTGCCATTTTAGCACCTCAAGAATGAGGCAGTCATAAATTAAAAGCTGTGTAAATTCCAGAAAATGTACTCTAGTTTTTAGACGCTATAACTTTTGCGCAAACCAATAAATATACACTTATTGACATTTTTTTTACTAAAGACATGTGGCTGAATAAATTTTGCCCTAAATGTATGACTAAAATTGAGTTAATTCGATTTTTCTTATAACAAAAAGTAGAAAATATATTTTTTTCTTAAAATTTTCGGTCTTTTTCCATTTATATCACAAAAAATAAAGATCGCAGAGGCAATCAAATACCATCAAAATAAAGCTCTATTTGTGGGAAGAAAAGGACGCAAATTTCGTTTGGGTACAACATTGCATGACCGCGCAATTTCCAGTTAAAGCAGTGCAGTGCGAAATTGTAAAAAGTCCTCTGGTCCTTAGGCTGAAAATTGGTCCGGGGCTAAAGTGGTTAAGAAACACACCTTTAGAAATATAATACATCTATTGTTGGAGAGAATGCATGTAGACAGAAGGACCATGAAGAGGCTGCAGGATATAAGCAGCACTGGCCTGCAATAAAGGATGTAAAATAAATGAAAACAAGTATTCTATTTTTTTAAGGCAATTGTTCATGCTACATATTGCTCTTGCAAACTAAGTATTTGTCAGTTAGGGTTTAAATCAAACATTATGATTCTGTATTGTGTATGAGTCAGGTTGAAGAATGTCGGAATACAAATTTTAGTAAACATAAAATTGCCTAGAGATAACTTTCTTCTTTGCAGTAACAAATAAATATTTCCTTCTATTAGTCAAGAACAGGGATAGAAAAAATATGATCTAATTAATCCTTGCCTGACATCCATCTATAATACAAGGTTTTGTGCACGGACAAAATGTTTTTCTTAGTATGACAGGCAGGACTCCATAAAGACCTCTGTCCCATATCTAAGGGTTTGTGATCATGGACACTGACAGGGCACCCAAGCCCAGCAAGCTGAGACACTATTTGATGTAAGGGAAGTAGAGCTCTCTGATGCTGCTTTTATGCTTTACTGCTGCGAGCACTGCTGAACAAAGGTTTGTGTGTTTGGATGCAAGTCAGTCTGCTTGATAGCAAGAGGAGTTTGGATGACAGTTAGTATATGTGATAAAAATTAGAAAGATGTATCTTTGCTGTATATTTCGAGCTCCAACAAGAGAAACCAAATTCAGTTTCTGAAGCTGAGATGGCTACCTACAGTGGTGTGAAAAAGTGTTTGCCCCCTTCCTCATTTCCTGTTCCTTTGCATGTTTGTCACACTTAAGTGTTTCGGAACATCAAACCAATTTAAACAATAGTCAAGGACAACACAAGTAAACACAAAATGCAATTTGTAAATGAAGGTGTTTATTATTAAAGGTGAAAAAAAATCCAAACCATCATGGCCCTGTGTGAAAAAGTGATTGCCCCCCTTGTTAAAACATACTATAACTGTGGTTGTCCACACCTGAGTTCAATTTCTATAGCCACACCCAGGCCTGATTATTGCCACACCTGTTCACAATCAAGGCATCACTTAAATAGGAGCTGCTTGACACAGTAAGGTCCACCAGAAGATCCTTAAAAGCTACACATCATGCCGAGACCCAAAGAAATTCAGGAACAATTGAGAAAGAAAGTAATTGAGATCTATCAGTCTGGAAAGGGTTATAAAGCCATTTCCAAAGCTTTGGGAATCCAGCGAACCACAGTGAGAGCCATTATCCACAAATGGCGAAGACATGGAACAGTGGTGAACCTTCCCAGGAGTGGCCGGCCGCCCAAAATTACCCCAAGAGCGCAGCGACGACTCATCCAAGAGGTCACAAAAGACCCCACAACAACGTCCAAGGAACTGCAGGCCTCACTTGCCTCAGTTAAGGTCAGCGTTCATGCCTCCACCATCAGGAAAAGACTGGGCAAAAATGGCCTGCATGGCAGAGTTCCAAGGAGAAAACCACTGCTGAGCAAAAAGAACATCAAAGCTCGTCTCAATTTCTCCACAACACATCTTGATGATCCCCAAGACTTTTGGGACAACATTCTGTGGACCGATGAGACAAAAGTGGAACTCTTTGGAAGGTGTGTGTCCAAGTATATCTGGCGTAGAAGGAACACTGCATTTCATAAAAAGAACATTATACCAACAGTAAAATATGGTGGTGGTAGTGTGATGGTCTGGGGCTGTTTTGCTGCTTCAGGACCTGGAAGACTTGCCGTGATAAAAGGAACTATGAATTCTGCTGCCTACCAAGAGATCCTGAAGGAGAATGTCCGACCATCTGTTCGTGTACTCAAGCTGAAACGAACTTGGGTTCTGCAGCAGGACAATGATCCTAAACACACCAGCAAGTCCACCACCGAATGGCTGAAGAAAAACAAAATGAAGACTTTGGAGTGGCCTAGCCAAAGTCCTGACCTGAATCCTATTGAGATGTTGTGGTAAGACCTTAAAAAGGCCGTTCATGCTTGAAAACCCTCTAATGTAACTGAATTAGGACAATTCTGCAAAGATGAGTGGGCCAAAATTCCTCCAGGACGCTGTAAAAGCCTCATTGCACGTTATCGCAAACGCTTGGTTGCAGTTGTTGCTGCTAAGGGTGGCCCAACCAGTTATTAGGTTTAGGGGGCAATCTCTTTTTCACACAGGGCCATGATGGTTTGGATTTTTTTTCACCTTTAATAATAAACACCTTCATTTACAAATTGCATTTTGTGTTTACTTGTGTTGTCCTTGACTATTGTTTAAATTGGTTTGATGTTCCGAAACACTTAAGTGTGACAAACATGCAAAGGAACAGGAAATGAGGAAGGGGGCAAACACTTTTTCACACCACTGTATATCTATTTAGCCAATGTCCGAAACCAGAAACAGACAATGGGGGTTATTTACTAAAGACAAATCCACTTTGCACTACAAGTGCACTGAAAGTGCACTTGGAAGTGCAGCTGTTGTAGATCTGAGGGGGACAGGCAAGGAAAATAAAAAACAGCATTTTAGCTTGCACATGATTGGATGATAAAATCAGCAGAGCTTCCCCTCATTTCAGACCTACTCCTCAGATTTACAGCGACTGCACTTCCAAGTGCACTTGTAGAGCAAAGTGGATTTGCCTGTCGTAAATAACCCCCAATAAATTGTTTGTGCTTGACCTTCCTTAGCCCTTGTACACACGGTCAGACATTTCAACAACCAAATTTCGTCGGATTTTGTCCGACGGATTTTGTCTGACGGATTGTGTCCGAAACTGTTGCATACACAAGGTCGGACAAAGTGATGACGTAATTTCGTTACGATGGGACTACGTTCAGGCTAGTAGCCAATAGCTTTGATGTAGGAATTTGATCTGAGCATGCGTGCCACTTTGTCCGATCTGAATTCTCTACACATGATCAGAGTATGTCCGATCGGACCAGTTTGTCGGAAAATATTTCCAGCAAGTTGGAAAATTTGGTCCGACGGATATTCCGACGGAAACAGTCCGATGCATAACACACACAGTCGGATTATCCGACAAAACGGTCCAATAGGACACATTCCGACGGATTCTCCGACCTTGTGTACAAGGGCTAAGGACAGTTGGGAGACAGGTTAATTGTAAGTCGTGTTGTTTCTGTGCCCATTCACACCAGTGACATGTACAACATGCATAGCTCAAGGGTAGTGCTTCCAAGGACAGAGTTCACTTGGAAAATCTTTGTTTTAGAACTTTCTTGACCACTTTTATATAAAAGAAAGTTCAAGCGAAGGTTACTCTCACAGTGGTTGTTCAGCATTCTATTGCCGTAACAGAATACGCTTACAAGCCTCCTAGTTTTTTTCATGGCACCACTTTTGTTTTGGCCTCAGGCCCTAGTCTGCTTCCCTACCAGACAATACTCAACACAATTCTATGCACACATGCATAATTTCTGGGTGCACTGACTCCACCTTCACCTGGGTGGAGCCGTTCTGTCTCCTGGGGGGTGGAGCACTAAACTTCTTCCCTATTTTCACTATATAGACACCTTATTTTTTCCACTCCGTTCACCTTGATAATATGCTCCACAATATACTTCTATACTGTGGTGATGGGTCTACTCTATATGACATTTGCGAAATATGACATTTCTTTTTAATTTTATTTATACCAATATGGTAACAAACCACTTACTTTATTGTATACAATATAGAAACCCCATTTATCTAGGGGCTCAGTATAGGCGGAACTGTACCTTCGGTTCATATATTCTCTAGCGCTCATGTTGCGCTGGGCCTTTTCTGAAGGCCTCTCTCCCTTCATTCCCTTAATTAATTTAATGCCCATAATGACTGGCCAATTTTCTCTACTTGTGCCTATACACTCTTGCCTCTAAAACAAATAGTACAGCAAATCTGCAGATTTACAAGAATAGTCTCCACTTATCTACGTGGATAGAAGGGGTTAATGACAATAGACAAAACACTCATTAACCTCCCTGGCGGTATGATTCAGTCTGGAATAAGGTGCTGAATGCGGTACAATTATTTTGCATGGAAATCTGGCGTTTTATTTTGTAGTCCTGTAATTCTTAGGAATAACGCTCTTAAATCTGTTCAAACCAGAGTCTAGCAGACATCCCGGGTATGATAAAGTTTATAATATAATAAAGAATAATAAAAAATATTCAATAATGTAATCAAATCCTAAAACACTGAAAAAGGGACACTTTCTGGTTGCTATGGACAATCTCCAAATTTCAGGCAGAAAAAAACAGTATTTATAATATAAAAGTGCATGCAGGGCACTGCACAGACCACTAGGGACAAAGGGGGTGTGTATTTTTTAATACAGCACTGTAATCTGTAAGATTACAGTGCTGTGTGTGTTTTGTGTACTTTTACTTTTTTGAATTTTCCGCCGTTCTCCGCTCCTGTGCGCCGTAACGTCGCAGGGAACGGAGCTCAGCAGCATTCGGCACTGTGAATGGAGCGGAGGACAGCTCGATCACACAGCGTGGCGGACATCGCTGGATCCAGGGGACAAGGTGAGTAACTCTCCCTGTGTCCTCCCCTGCATCGAGCGAAGCGATCCCGAGTCTGGCTCGGGGGTTACCGCTCCTGTAATTAAAATCCCAACCCGAGCCAGACTCGGGATTACCGCTAGGGGGGTTAAGAGACCCTCCTCGTCTCGTCTCTTCTCTTCTCTGTGAGTTTTATCTGACCCTACCATGCGCCTCTGACCCAGGTCACCCACAAGGAGTCAACGCAGGGAACTGCAGAGGATTCTCCCTATCCACACACAGTCCAACCCGTGAAGGGGGACACAAACACATTCACACACACACGTTACCCAACCAGAAAGGTCAGAGAGTGGTCTGGTTTCCTTGAGAACCGACAGATAGGATACATAGGAAAGGCAGAAATATAGCAAGCTTAAAGACAGCTTACCTAGCCGGCATTTAGATGTCTGCGTTCCCGATGATCCCGATCAAAGCGTGGTTCCTTCTGGAAACTCTGCCAACCTCCTGATATCTGACTCGCCAAAACTGTTATCACTAATTTCTGATTGGGACTCTAAAATAAAGTTAATACTGCAGTTGCAGGAACAAATTCACAGGACTCAATCACTGTGTTTAAAATGTCCGTTCAGTGCCAAAATTTATTATTACATGTTATTTTATACATAGATAAGAAAGGGGTGGTGTGAGATGTTATTAACCACTTGCCGACCGCCGCACGCCGATGTACGTCGGCAGAATGGCACGGGCAGGCATAAGGGCTTACATGTACGTCCTTGCCTGCCCGCCGGTCGGGGGCCCGATCGGGCCCCCGCCCGGTGCCTGCGGTGGTCGGTATTCGTTCGGGAGCGATCCCAGACGAGGGGACGGCCATTCATTCATGGCCACCCCCTCGCGATCGCTCCCGGCGAATGAAAATGTCCGGTGACATCACTTCCTCTCCTGTAATGTAAACACAGGAGAGGAAGTGATGTATTCTCTCCTCCGTGTCGGTAGTTTTCGTTCCGGCACCGAGGAGAGAGGTTCGGTGAGTTGCACCAACACACCCCACATACAGTAGAACATGCCAGGCACACTCACACCCCCCCTTTACCCCCCGATCACCCCCCAATTACCCCTGCCCCCCCAGTCACAGTGACACCAATTGCTTTTTTTTTTTTTTTTTTTTTTTTTGCATTGGTGTCATTTGTGACTGTAGTAACTGTTAGGGCAGTTAGGGTTAGCCCCCTTTAGTTCTAATGTGCCCCCCTAACCCCCCCAATAAAGGTTTAACCCCGTGATCACCCCCCGTCGCCAGTGTCACTAAGGCTGGGTTCACATTGCAGCGGTTTATGAGAACGAATGTGATTCGCACCGCACTGCAGTGCAAATCACATCCGATCTCTGTGCGATTTGAGTTCAGCCATACAGATAGTATGGCTGAATTCGTGTTGCACCCGCCGCACCCGCCGCAAATTCGCACGGGACCCTTTTTTTGGCCCGCAGCAGAATCGGATCGCATGGGTGTTCACACCATGCGATCCGAGTTTGCAGATCGCACTGCGATATGCGAACTGATCTGGGGGTGTCATTAACATTTCACTGACACTCCCAGCAGTTCGCATAGGGCAGTGTGAACTGCCGCCGGGAGGCATGCGATGCGGGAACCCGCCGCGGATTCATGGCGTTCCCGAATCGCTCCAGTGTGAACCCAGCCTAATAAGCGATCGTTTTTCTGATCACTGTATTAGTGTCACAGGTGACACTAGTTAGGCAGGTAGGTATTTAGGTTCGCCGCAGCTTTTTATAGCGCCAGGGACCCCCATATACTACCGCATAAAGCCTGATTGCCCCCTAGTTAACCCTTTCACCAGTGATCACCATATAACTGTTACAGGTGACGCTGGTTGGTTAGTTATTTTTTTTATAGTTTCAGGGCACCCGCCATTTATTACCTAGTCTCACTAATGTACCCCTAAATTTAGGGGTGTCTACTTTCCAAAATGGGGTCATTTGGGGGGGGGTTGTGCCATCTTGGCATTTTATGGCCTTCAAAACTGTAACGCCCTTAGAAAGCCTGAAGGCGGTGCTTGGTTTTCGGGGCCCCGTACGCGGCTAGGCTCCCAAAAAGTCCCACATATGTGGTATCCCCGTACTCAGGAGAAGCAGCAGAATTTATTTTGGGGTGTCATTTCACATATGCCCATAGCATGTGTGAGCAATATATCATTTAGTGACAACTTTGTGTAAAAAAAAAAAAATATATTTTTTTTTGTCATTATTCAATCGCTTGAGGCAAAAAAATAAAATATTCAATGGGCTCAACATGCCACTTATCAATTTCCTTAGGGTGTCTACTTTCCAAAATGGGGTCATTTGGGGGGGTTTCTACTGCCCTGCCATTTTAGCACCTCAAGAAATTAGATAGGCAGTCGTAAACTAAAAGCTGCGTAAATTCCAGAAAACGTACCTTAGTTTGTAGATGTGACAACTTTTGCGCAAACCAATAAATATACAATTATTGACTTTTTTTTACCAAAGACATGTGGCTGAATACATTTTGGCCTAAATGTATGACTAAAATTGAGTTTATTGGATTTTTCTAATAACAAAAAGTAGAAAATATCATTTTTTTTCAAAATTTGCTGTCTTTTTACGTTTATATCGCAAAAAATAAAAATCGCAGAGGCAATCAAATACCATCAAAAGAAAGCTCTATTTGTGGGAAGAAAAGGACGCAAATTTTGTTTGGGTACAACATTGCATGACCGCGCAATTACCAGTTAAAGCAGCGCAGTGCCAAATTGTAAAAAGACCTCTGGTCATTTACCAGCAAAATGGTCCGGTCTGAAGGTGGTTAAAAACTAACAAATAGAAATATGTTATTAAAAGCTAACAAATAGAAATATATTATTAAAAGCTAGTGAATAGAACAATTGCAAAAGTAAAACATTGAGAAGGAAGGGGGGAGTAGAGAGTGTTTAGCAAGAGATGTTTCTGTGTGTTAGGTGAAGGTTACAGAACACATTTCAGCAGCGAGAACAAAATGGAGTCTCTTGTGCTTAAATGAACAGTACAGTGAATGTCCATGTCAACAGCTACATAAAGATTTTTCCATATACACTTTTTGGGGGACTGCTTGTGTGCTCCTGGTTCATGTTTGGGTCCTTTCCTTAGCTCCCGTGCTGGACATATTTATTTGGCTGACCTCCGGCAGGTGGTATCGAATGGTCTCAGTATCAGTTCTTATGTGAGTACTTTCAGTTATGGCCATTTATCTGTTCATCATCATCCTTAATCCCTCCATCCCCCAGTCTGTAGTTATATCAAGCTATAATGGTGATTTTTATCCCCCTTTTTAGTATATGGATGCACTCGCTCCTGATGAGTGGATAGACGTCCATGAAACGTTGTCAAGCTTATTTTGATGCATCCATTTCATATTTATGATTCTAGATGATTTTATTGCTTTACCACACTGATATAATGTTATGTCTACTCCATTTGAGGGACTGCAATGTACAATATTTACTTCCTGTGTCATGTTGGTGACTATTCTCAATATGTATGTTGATACTTTGTATTTTATATGCCAATGTGCTATTATGCATCCATGCCCTATCTTTGGTCTAATAAAGAATATCATTTTTTACATATGTATATGGTTTTGTCTGGCTCTACCCCACACACCTCATCTAAAGTAACACCCCCCCTCTTGTTTGCATAAGCAACCAGGGATGGAGGCGCCATATTCCCCCTTGCGTCTCATTCAAAGTCCCACATATTCCCTTTTTTCTTTGGGTTTTCAAACTTCTGAAAACACCCAACTCATAAGGGCCTGCACAATCAAAGTGCTGACTATTGGCAAAACATAGTTCCAGGAATGGAAACGTCATCACTTTCAAGGCTTTACAAACCTCCAGGAGCCACCATAGGGGGAAAGGAGGCTTTACGCCTCAGGTCAACCTTATTCTTATGTAACACCAGGAAAGGCTCTTTATACAATAAGGCTGCTAGAGATGTCATAGCTATGGGTAAGGCATAGGGAATGTACTGTGGGGTGAAATGTAAGCGACACTGTGCACAAAGGCATGAGAGGCCAATGCTCTCTGAAAACAAAAGCTAAGATCGAGATTCATCCCTCAATGGTAGTCAAGGCCAGATGCTTATTTAGACCATATTGAAGGAAGGATAGAATGCATCCCATGGAACACTTCCTAGAATTAAATATTCTGGTCTATACTACACAAAAAAAGGCTTTGAAGGTGTAATAGTAGACTTCGAAATAAGTCGACTTCCTAGCCTTAAAGAGGGCAAGAATGACTGAATCCAACAGATCCAAAATTTGCGGGAACTTTAGAATGCCTTTAAAGTCTATGGGACTCAAACATTCGAAATCAAAAGTGCTAGTATGCCTGTAAGGTGACGCGTGTTTCCGGAGCTTAGAACAGTCCCTGCACAAAATGACAGTTGTAAAGGAATAAAAGTAATTTAAAACTGCTTGCGGCTTTAATGTAATGTCTGGTCCAGGCAATATGGATAAAAATCAATGAGACAAATGGCATGGGTACCCCCCTCCCCAGCCCATTACCAGGCCCTTTGTGTCTTGTATGGATATTAAGGGGAACCCTGCATCCAAATTAAAAAAAGGAAAGGTGTGGGGCCCCCAGGCCCTATATACTCTCAACAGCAGTATACAGGTGGTGCAAACAAGACAGGGACTGTAGGTTTGTTTGTAATTTTGAACTGGTACATTTTTAAAGTGTAGATCCAGTCAAAAAATCTATTTTTAAGCTTTTTAGAAAACATAGGGAAGGGTTATCACCCCTGTAACATTTTTGTTTCTGGGCACCGCCACCAGTGGCTAAAGCCCAATTTTTCAACTCCTGTTTAACAGGGGCATGTAATTAACCTGTGCTGGTGCCACAACACTGTAACCCCTCACAGATACTCTAGTTGGAGCGCAAGAATGAGCCCTGCTGCAAAGTATTGCATCAAAAATTGTAATTACACACCCCTGTTAAACAGGGGCTGAAAAATTGGGCTTTAGCCACTGGTGGCGGTGTCCAGAACCAAAAATGTTCTTACAAACTATCAGCATGATTATTGAGGAGGAAGAGGATAGACACTCAGAATAACAGGTCAACAGTCAACATAACAGGACAGTCACTCAGCATCAACATAGGCAGTCTTGAAGGGATCTGACATTTCAAAAAAAAATTATTCGGTTACATCAGCATCAAGTGCTTGGTAGCTGGTGGTGTTCCAAGACTGAGGACTCCAGACCGAATGCCTCAGCTAACCTACATTGCATGGCCTCCCTGATCCTGTAAAGCCTGCGGAAGGATCCTCATATTCGTCGGATCAAGGAGAGGGACCATTACTGCTGGCAACCCTCCTTGATCCATGTTACAAGGGTAAGGTTGTGGACCTTATCTTGCCATCGCAGAGGGATCAGAGGATGAAACATCTTCGGGAGGCCTTGCAAAAAGTTCTGTGCAACGTGTTCCCAGAGACTGGGAGGTTACAATGTCCTGGTCCTGGACAACTTGTCGCTGAGGCTTCGGTCAGTCACAGAAGGAACGGTGGAGAAGGTGGCCGTCTGACTGATGCTTTCAGACAATTTTTTAGTCCGCAGCCCCAAGGTATGATCGGTTCCAGCACCCATCGCCAGCGTCTGATTTACATGGTGCAGGAATACCTAGGGGCAAGGTCAGACTTGGACACCTTTCCCACCGAAAATCCTCTGGCTTACTGGGTCTTGAGGATGGATCACTGGCCAGAGCTTGCACAGTATGCAATTGAGCTACTGGCCTGTCCTGCATCCAGCGTTCTTTCGGAACGCACCTTCAGTGCTGCTGGTGGCTTTGTTACCGATCACAGGGTGCGCCTGTCCACCGAATCAGTTGATCAACTGACCTTCATCAAGATGAATCAGTCTTGGATCACCCACAGCTACCAAGCACCTGAAGCTGATGTAACAGAATAATTTTTTTCGAAATATCACATCCCTTCAAGACTGCCTATGCTGAGTGACTGTCCTGTTATGTTGATTGTCTATCCTCTTCCTCCTCCGCTGATATGTTGGAAGAACATTTCTGGTTCTGGTTGATGCCATCAGCCCAATTTTTCTGCCCCTGTTTAACAGGGGCGTTTAAGTACAATTTTTGATGCAATGCTTTGCAGCAGGGCTAATTCCTGCAATCAAACAAGAGTATATGGGAGAGGTTGCAGTGTGGTGGCACCAGCACCAGTGCCTAAGGCCCAATTTTTCTGCCCCTGTTTAACAGGGGCGTTTAATTACAATTTTTGATGCAATGCTTTGCAGCAGGGCTAATTCCTGCAATAAAACTAGAGTATATGGCAGAGGTTGCAGTGTGGTTGCACCAGCACCAGTGCCTAAGGCCCAATTTTTCTGCCCCTGTTTAACAGGGGTGTTTAATTACAATTTTTGATGCAATGCTTTGCAGCAGGGCTAATTCCTGCAATAAAACTAGAGTATATGGAAGAGGTTGCAGTGTGGTGGCACCAGCACCAGTGCCTAAGGCCCAATTTTTCTGCCCCTGTTTAACATGGGCGTTTAATTACAATTTTTGATGCAATGCTTTGCAGCAGGGCTAATTCCTGCAATAAAACTAGAGTATATGGCAGAGGTTGCAGTGTGGTGGCACCAGCACCAGTGCCTAAGGCCCAATTTTTCTGCCCCTGTTTAACAGGGGCGTTTAATTACAATTTTTGATGCAATGCTTTGCAACAGGGCTAATTCCTGCAATAAAACTAGAGTATATGGCAGAGGTTGCAGTGTGGTGGCACCAGCACCAGTGCCTAAGGCCCAATTTTTCTGCCCCTGTTTAACAGGGGCGTTTAATTACAATTTTTGATGCAATGCTTTGCAGCAGGGCTAATTCCTGCAATAAAACTAGAGTATATGGCAGAGGTTGCAGTGTGGTGGCACCAGCAACAGTGCCTAAGGCCCAATTTTTCTGCCCCTGTTTAACAGGGGCGTTTAATTACAATTTTTGATGCAATGCTTTGCAGCAGGGCTAATTCCTGCAATAAAACTAGAGTATATGGCAGAGGTTGCAGTGTGGTGGCACCAGCACCAGTGCCTAAGGCCCAATTTTTCTGCCCCTGTTTAACAGGGGCGTTTAATTACAATTTTTGATGCAATGCTTTGCAGCAGGGCTAATTCCTGCAATAAAACTAGAGTATATGGCAGAGGTTGCAGTGTGGTTGCACCAGCACCAGTGCCTAAGGCCCAATTTTTCTGCCCCTGTTTAACAGGGGTGTTTAATTACAATTTTTGATGCAATGCTTTGCAGCAGGGCTAATTCCTGCAATAAAACTAGAGTATATGGAAGAGGTTGCAGTGTGGTGGCACCAGCACCAGTGCCTAAGGCCCAATTTTTCTGCCCCTGTTTAACATGGGCGTTTAATTACAATTTTTGATGCAATGCTTTGCAGCAGGGCTAATTCCTGCAATAAAACTAGAGTATATGGCAGAGGTTGCAGTGTGGTGGCACCAGCACCAGTGCCTAAGGCCCAATTTTTCTGCCCCTGTTTAACAGGGGCGTTTAATTACAATTTTTGATGCAATGCTTTGCAACAGGGCTAATTCCTGCAATAAAACTAGAGTATATGGCAGAGGTTGCAGTGTGGTGGCACCAGCACCAGTGCCTAAGGCCCAATTTTTCTGCCCCTGTTTAACAGGGGCGTTTAATTACAATTTTTGATGCAATGCTTTGCAGCAGGGCTAATTCCTGCAATAAAACTAGAGTATATGGCAGAGGTTGCAGTGTGGTGGCACCAGCAACAGTGCCTAAGGCCCAATTTTTCTGCCCCTGTTTAACAGGGGCGTTTAATTACAATTTTTGATGCAATGCTTTGCAGCAGGGCTAATTCCTGCAATAAAACTAGAGTATATGGCAGAGGTTGCAGTGTGGTGGCACCAGCACCAGTGCCTAAGGCCCAATTTTTCTGCCCCTGTTTAACAGGGGCGTTTAATTAAAATTTTTGATGCAATGCTTTGCAGCAGGGCTAATTCCTGCAATAAAACTAGAGTATATGGCAGAGGTTGCAGTGTGGTGGCACCAGCACCAGTGCCTAAGGCCCAATTTTTCTGCCCCTGTTTAACAGGGGCGTTTAAGTACAATTTTTGATGCAATGCTTTGCAGCAGGGCTAATTCCTACAATAAAACTAGAGTATATGGAAGAGGTTGCAGTGTGGTGGCACCAGCAGCAGTGCCTAAGGCCAAATTTTTCTGCCCCTGTTTAACAGGGACATGTAATTACAATTCTTGATATAATATTTCACAGGAGGGCCCCTTCCTGTGCCCACCCAGAGTAACGGTGAGGACTTATAGTGTTGTGGCACCAGCACCACAACCACCAAAGGTCAATTTTTCTACCACTGTTCAACAATGGCATGTAATTACAATTCTTGATATAATCGTTCACAGCAGGGCGCTCCAGCGCCCACAAAGAGTCACTTTCAGGGCTTACAATGTTGTGGCAAAACCAACACCTTGTTCCGCCATTTCTGCAGAGCATATAGGGCAGGCCCCTACTTTCAAACATCCAATTTACAAACATCTCCTACTTGCAAATGGAAGGAGACAACAGCAAGTGAGATGAAAAAAGGTGGACGACAAAACAAATTATACAGGGGTGATAACCCTTCCCTATGTTTTCCAAAAAGCTTAAAAATAGTTTTTTTGACTGGAGCTACACTTTAAAAATGTACCAGTTGAAAATTACAAACAGATTCAACTTAACACAACAAACCTACACAGTCCCTGTCTTGTTTGCACCGCCTGTATACTGCTGTTCTGAGTATATAGGGCCTGGGGGCCACACGCATTTCCTTTTTTTAATATGGGTACAGGGTTCCCCTTAATATGCATACAAGACCCAAATAGGCTGGTAATGGGCAGGGAGGGCTACCCATGCCATTTTTCTCAATGATTTTCAACCATATTGCAGGAACCAGATATAACATTAAAACCGCAAGCAGTTTTAAATGGTGTTATTTCCGTTTAATGTCATTTTGTGCAGGGACTGTTCTAAACACGGGAAACACGTGGCACTTCACAGGCATACTACAGACACCCCCCAGGCACCATATTTAAAGGAATATTTCACTTTTTTTTTTCACTTTAATCGTCATTAAAATCAGTACTCCCGCCAAAACTGCCATTTTTAAAAACATTTTAGGCATTGACCCATGACCCCTGGGGCAGGAGCCAGGTCCCCAAACCCTTTTTAGGACAGTATCTTGCATATTAGTAGTTAAAATTATCACTTTTCATTTCGAAAGTTCGAGTCCCATAGACTTCAATGGGGTTCTAAAGTTCGTTCGAATTTGGGGTCCGTTCGAAAGTTCTGGTGCGAACCGAACCGGGGTGTGTTCGGCTCATCCCTACTCCTAAACTTCAGTTTAGCAGCTGTAGTGTACATGAGGCCTTAGACAAACAAATGACACTAGTAATATAACTATACTAATCTCTAGGTTATTCAACAAAAACATTTGAAAGTGTCTTTAACAACTTCAATACTGGGCACTTTCCCCCCTTCCTGCCCAGGACAATTTTCAGCTTTCAGCGCCATCACACTTTGAATGACAATTGGGCGGTCATAAAACACTGTAACCATATGTTATTTTTATGATAGGCGGCATTGATGGACACTGACTGGTGGCACTGACAGGTGGCACTGATTCCCACTGAGAGGTGGCATTGATGGATACTAATAGATGGCACTGATGGGCAGCACTGATTGTGCAGGTACTGACAGGTGTTAATGCTGGGCACTGATTGGCACTACGGTGGGCACTGATTTGCACTGTGGTGGGCACTGATTGATACTTTATTGGGCACTGACAGGGGGTTATGATGGGGCACTTACTGGGCATCGATTGGCAGCTTATTGGTACATTATCAGCACAGACCCACCCTCTGACAAGGAGAGCCGCTGAGCTGCTCTCCCTGTCAGTGCAAACCGAGGAATGCCGTTTACCGGCGCTTCCTGGTCACGAGGTGATCAGCTGTGATTGGTCACAGCTGATCACGTCAGAGGCTGTGAGAGGCTTCTTATCATGATCGGAGATGTGGTGTGTCAGGCTGACATGCCCCACTCACGATCGCCGAGCTGTGTGCCGGCATGTTATCCTGCTGGACGTCATATGACGCCCAGTCAGGATAACAGAACAAATTCCCGGTCGTCAATCTGTTATAGGCCGCGCGGGAAGTAGTTAAAGTATAACTAAAGTCAAAATGTTTATTTATTTTTTGTTTTGGATAGAGGGGAAAGGGATTAGAATACATGTCAGTTTCTATTGCTGTCTGTTAAGGAGATCCACTCTCTCTATTTGTCCTGTTTACCATTACCAATGAAAGTGAACATAAAAGAAAATCCCACATTTTGGGTTGTTCCAAAAAAATGCAATAGGGGGAAATTTTCAAATGGGGATACTAGTTCTGATGATCTGGGGGGTCCCTTCATTTTCAGGGGTTTCCTCTCACTTCCTGTTTGGCTATGGGACAGGAAGTGAAGGGAAATCTCTGCAACGGGACACTGATGGACCAAACAAATCTGACAAAATGTAAAAAAGAATAAAAATTTGCCTATAGTTTTTTTTTTGATTTTAAGTGGGAGTCTGAAAAGAACATGAAATAAGCAGAAATTTCTCTTTAACAAAGATTAAGCATAATTCTCAAGAAGATTGCTGATGATTGCTAGTTAGCACCGTAGTCATATGCCAATCACAACCAATTATAATACATTGGACATCTCCTGGCGACAAAAGATACTTTATCTGGAAAAACTATCTGAATAAGTTTGCATTATTTAAATACAGCAATTAAAAAGATATTTAACAGATTCTACAATTACACTTTTGATAGGAAGGAGAAGGAAACCTTCAGCTTATGGTGCTGGAAACTAAAGTGACAGATAATGCAGCGCTCACCTACTTTTGAGAGCTACGTGACAGCAGCTTGGCAAAATGGATTTTAAGCAGCTGCTAATCACCTTTAATGGTTTTCTCAGCAATTTCATTTTCAATGCTTTTAATTATTCTAATGCTAATAGCGCAAGGCAATGAATGATGGTTTTAATTATACTATATTGAACGCGTGAACTTTGAGTACATTTCTGATGGACACAGAATCATTTCACTGTGCAGAGATCCTACATACACTGTCTTTAAATCAGAAATTCATTCTGTTGGGAAATATTATATTGTTTTCTTTCTACATCTGTTTCTATGGTCACGGAATTTTAAGAGATACTGTAGACCTTATAAAATGTCTATTCTCTGTTTTTCAGAGGCCGATAGCTGCACTTTCTACATGCTAAATGAAGGTCGGCTTAGAGTCAGGGTGAAATATAACTAATTCAGCTAGCAACAGAAACAAATAGGTATACTGCCAATTGTTTACTGTACAACAGTGATGTCTCGCGCTGCCTGCATTTGGCATGCGGTAAGTAAAGCCTCTTGAAGTAGAAGTGGACTTTTTCTCCTTGTATGAGACCATAATATAAAACTCTGATCAAAGGTTAAAGCAAATCTCTCCGTAAACAGTACTTTTTATAACATTGTAGCAAAGAACAATACATTCCAAAATTTACTTTATAAGAAAAAGCTACAAAAAGCTTAGTAAGGATAAGCTCTGGCAGGTTCGCACATTCCACGTGCAGAGCCCGTCAGGAAGTCGGCACGGCACTGCACTAATCACAGGCAGTGAGACATTTCCCGATGTGCGGCTGCAGAGATTGGGAAATGTCTCACTGCCTGTGATTAGCGCAGCGCCGTGCCGACCGAAGCTCATCCCTACTTAGCAGTGGTATATTCTCCTGTGCTTGACAGTAACACAAGAGAATATACTGCTGCTAAGCTTTTTGTAGCTTTTTTTTATAAAGTAAAGTTTGTACAGATAAGACAATGTACAGATAGAAATAAGACAATGATATCCTGCACTTCAAGACCAGGCCTTTTTAAAAATAAATCTTTATTTTTTGCTAGAAAATGACTTAGAACCCCCAAACATATTTTATACATATATATATATTTATATTTAGCAGAGACCCTAGAAAATATAATGGTGGTCATTGCAATATTTTATGTAACACTGTATTTGCGCAGCGGTCTTTCAAACGCATTTAAAAAAATACACTTTAACGCTACATATATAGTGCATGATTTTGTGCACGCAGTGCAGGGGGGTGGGGGCGTGCTGCGCCACCCCCCAATCACAGCGGCAGCCAATCAGCGGGTCCAGCGCCTGCAATGGCCACCGCGACCTAACGATCATTCAGAGGAGAGACGGAGCAGTGTTCTGCCTATGTAAGCAACGGCTGATCTGTCAGGGAGCAAAAGAGAGATCTTGTGTTTCAGCTAAGCTGAAACACGGATCTCTCTTTTTCTCCACTGTATCCGTCCCCCAAACATTAATAAACACCTCCCATGGACACATTTAACCCCTTGATAACCCCTGGTATTAACCACTTCCCTGCTAGTGTCAGTTATACTGTAACAGTGCATTTGTTTTAGCACTGATCACAGTATTGGTGCCACTGGTCTCCAAAAAGTGTCACCTAGTGTCCAATCTGTCTGCCGCAATGTTGCAGTCCCACTAAAAATCGTTGATTACCGCCATTACTAGTAAAAATAATAAAAAAAATAAAAGGTCCCTAAATCTATTCCATAATTGTACACATTATAATGTTTGTGCAAACCAATCAATATATGCTTATTGGGAATTTTGTTTACCAAAAATATGTAGCAGAATGCATATTGGCCTAAATTGATGAAGAAATTAGATTTTTAGATTTTTCTTTATTGGGAATGTTTTATAGCAGAAAGTAAAAAATGTTTTTTTTTTTTGCTTATAGCGCAAAAAATAAAAACCCTTGAAAATTAATGGAACTCTCTCAGAACCAGTAGAGATAAGAAATGGCACCAGGCAGGGCTGTTCCCTGTCCCCAATCCTGTTCATACTGACGTTGAAACCATGCCTGCACACTGTGAATGGGAACCCATTGATTCAGGGCCTAACACTAGGGACTAGACATTGTAAATTAGCAGCTTACGTGCATGATGTTCTATTTGTCCTCACACAACCCCATATATTCATCTCTAATCTCATAAAAGAATTTGAATTATATGGATACATCTCTAACTTCAAGGTCAATTATGACATGTCCAAGGCACTTAACATCTCCCTGGCCCTGAGACCCCTACAAGAGACCAAATCCAACTGCCCCTTTAACTGGGTGGATTCTGCACTCAAATACTTACTAGGGATATGGCTTACACCCGACCTGGCTAGCCTCTACACACAAAATTTCCATCCCATCTTACTCAAAATACAACAAGACACGCGGCTCTGGAACCACAAACCACTCTCTTGATTTGGAAGAGCAGTTGTAGTGAAGATGACTATCCCACCTAGGATACTGTACCTGTTTTATAACCTACCTATCTTACTGCCTAAAAGCTTTTTCTCCCAATTAAACACAATTCTGAGAGAAACCATGCATCAGCATAATGACCCTGACATCGCCAAAGACAGAGGGAGATATTAACCTACCAAACTTTAAACACTACTATTACGCTACACACCTGATGCAAATTATGGATTGGAATTGTCACTCCTCTTCCAAAGACTGGGTAGGAATAGAAGGCTTACAGTCCAAACCACCCCTGAGATTTTTACCATGGATCTCCAAAGAAGTACGTCCTATGAAACTGGCACTACACCCGACCATTGGACCGACAGTGAAGGTTTTCCAGTCACACGACAGTATGACATAGCTTCCACGCCAGGCCCACTAACACCACTGATTCACAACAAGGACTTTGCCCAGGGTCATACCACCGTATCATTCCCCTACAGGGAGCACACGACACCTGTGATGGTTTTTCACTGTGTGGAAAGGGGAAAACTCAAAACCTATGACCAACTACAGATGGAATTACAAGCAAAACATTTCACATACTGGCAGTATAGACAGCTCCATGACTACATTCTCTGCTCAGACAACAGACGACACTTCCTGCGGGAGATGACTTTTTTGAGCAATTATACATCATGGGAAACCCAAAGCAACCTCCCTGATGTACAGTTGCTTGCAATCCAACAAAAAAAGGCTACCCTGTGAACATAAGCAAGAATGGGAAGAAACGTTAAGAAAAAAAACGTTTTACAGATGAACAATGGCTTAACGCCTGTATTTTAGTACACAAATGTTCTATCAGCTCTAGTACAGTGCCTTGCGAAAGTATTCGGCCCCCTTGAACTTTTCAACCTTTTGCCACATTTCAGGCTTCAAACATAAAGATATACAATTTTAATTTTTTGTGAAGAATCACCAACAAGTGGGACACAATTGTGAAGTGGAACGAAATCTATTGGATATTTTAAACTTTTTGTAGCAAATAAAAAACTGAAAAGTGGTGCGTGCAAATTTATTCGGCCCCTTTACTTTCAGTGCAGCAAACTCACTCCAGAAGTTCAGCAAGGATCTCTGAATGATCCAATGTTGTCCTAAATGACTGATGGTGATAAATAGAATCCACCTGTGTGTAATCAAGTCTCTGTATAAATGCACCTGCTCTGTGATAGTCTCAGGGTTCTGTTGAAAGCGCAGAGAGCATCATGAAGACCAAGGAACACACCAGGCAGGTCCGTAATACTGTTGTGGAGAAGTTTAAAGCCGGATTTGGATACAAAAAGATTTCCCAAGCTTTAAACATCCCAAGGAGCACTGTGCAAGCGATCATTTTGAAATGGAAGGAGTATCAGACCACTGCAAATCTACCAGGACCTGGCCGTCCCTCTAAACTTTCAGCTCAGACAAGGAGAAGACTGATCAGAGATGCAGCCAAGAGGCCCATGATCACTCTGGATGAACTGCAGAGAACTACAGCTGAGGTGGGAGAGTCTGTCCATAGGACAACAATCAGTCGTACACTGCACAAATCTGGCCTTTATGGAAGAGTGGCAAGAAGAAAGCCATTTCTCAAAGATATCCATAAAAAGTCTCGTCTAAAGTTTGCCACAAGCCACCTGGGAGACACACCAAACATGTGGAAGAAGGTGCTCTGGTCAGATGAAACCAAAATCGAACTTTTTGCCCACAATGCAAAAGGATATGTTTGGCGTAAAAGCAACACAGCTCATCACCATCAACACACCATCCCCACTGTCAAACATGGTGGTGGCAGCATCATGGGTTGGGCCTGCTTTTCTACAGCAGGGACAGGGAAGATGGTTAAAATTGAGGGGAAGATGGATGCAGCCAAATACATGAATAAAATAAATAAATAAATGCGGCGCTGCCTAAAAAAATTTATAAACTAAAGTGCAATAACTAAAATGAATTATAGACTAAAAGTGCAAAGGTGAATCTGTTTCACTAAAGTGATAAAATGTGCAAAAATGGAACAATGAGTATAATACATCTAATATGCAATATAATAAATAATCATATACGTGCATAAATAATCAAAATTCATAAGTGAAATACATTCCAAAATATAAAATTGAAAAAATGAAAATTGCCAAATAGGCAATAATGTGCAAAATGCAATAATAGATGGTGATCATCAAATAAAGTCCATGCATATAATTGGTGACCATATAACAAAGTCCATGCAAAAAACTTATGAAGTGATTTCCAATACGTGACAATCCACTGCAAACTTCAGTGCCCAACTTGTGCACCACCAGTTTCCCCCAGCCTCTCACCTCAAGTTTTATGACTATGGCTGCATAAAAATCACATCCACTGACGCACTGCTGGAGATTCTTAGACCCTGGCTGATAAACAGCAGAACCAGACTGAGGCTTCCAGTGTCTCCAGGAGAACCTTTATTAGCCACGCTAATCCAATGTGACAAACGTATGCCACAGTTCTGTACACATTACTGTATTTTCTGCCATGTATAAAAATACTGGTTAATTTATCAAAAGTGAACAAACCATAATTCCTAACACCAGTGCTTGACCAAAAATAAGCAGCGCTGTGCAATCTAGTTTTTGACCATATACAGCTGCTATACAGCCCATCCCCACACACACAGGCGCTATTGTGTACATCCAATTGTCTCTCACATATATTCTAAAGGGCATTTTCATGCCCTGTATCATAATTTCTGCACCTGCCCTCAGAAGTTTTATGACTATGGCTGCATAAAAATCACATCCATTGACGCACTGCTGGAGATTCTTAGACCCTGGCTGATAAACAGCAGAACCAGACTGAGGCTTCCAGTGTCTCCAGGAGAACCTTTATTAGCCACGCTAATCCAATGTGACAAATGTATGCCACAGTTCTGTACACATTACTGTATTTTCTGCCATGTATAAAAATACTGGTTAATTTATCAAAAGTGAACAAACCATAATTCCTAACACCAGTGCTTGACCAAAAATAAGCAGCGCTGTGCAATCTAGTTTTTGACCATATACAGCTGCTATACAGCCCATCCCCACACACACATACACACTGAATTTCCAATATACAGTATGCTAAAAACATAGCAGAATTTAATTACTAATGACACAGATTTTTGGCAATTGGTGAATCCTTGACTTCCTCCAACTTCATTTATCTTCTGGACAAAGCTAAAATCCACAACATAGTTCATGGGGAATGTGATGCAATATGGAACATACTAAAGGGAATCGTAATGTTGGAGCCAACAGAGGAACGGTGGTTGGAAATCAGCAATGAATTCAATTATAACAGCAACTTTCCTCACGGCATTGGAGCATTAGATGGCAAACTCATACAAATGCCAGCAAACAATGGCTCGAAGTATTTCAAATATAAAAAGTTTTTTCCCATAGTGATGGCCATTGCTGATAGCAACTACAATTTTGTGGCAATTGACGTTGGTGCCTATGGAAACTTTGGGGACTCTCAAGTGTTTTGCGATTCACCCAAGGGAAGAAGGATAATGGAAGGAAGGTACAACATACCCTCCCCTTGGCCTATCACAGAGATTGAACAGTAAACAACAGAGATGTACGGCTCCAGGTGGCAATCCCAAGATTATACCTACCCCACACGTCAGGAAAGGGTGCTGGCTCAGCATGCACAGTCAAGGCAAGTAAGGAGATCTGGACAGCCACACACCGATGCAATCACCTTTACTGAAATAAAATACAGTCCATGCAGTAGACAGAGGTACAGAAATTAGCTGTAACTGACGCGTTTTAACACCCTCACTGGTGCTTAGTCATAGCTAAAGGTAACACACACTCAGGTCACAAATAAGCTGATGACTGAATAATCAATCATCCCATCCTAAATGTAATCATGTGTGGACAACAGAACACATATGAAGGTGATTAAAGCAGTCAAGGTAATCAAATTACCATATTTATCGACGTATAACACGCACTTTTTTCCCCTAAAAATCAGGGGAAAATCACGGGTGTGTGTTATACTGCATTTTTGGGCTCTGGGCAGCTTTCAGCCGCCTTCGGCCCTTCTCGGCGGCTTTCGGCCACCTTTGGCCCTTCTCGGCGGCTTTCGAAAAACCGCAGAGAAGGGCCGAGAGCGGGCGAAAGCCGCCGAGTACGGCCGAAAGCTGAGTACGGCCGAAGGCGGGCAAAAGCCGAGTAAGGCCGAAGGCGGACAAAAGCCGATGAGTACGGCCGAAGGTGGGAAAAAGCCACGAGTACGGCCGAAGGTGGGCAAAAGCCACTGAGTACGGCCAAAGGCGGCCGTAAGCCGCTGAGTACGGCCGAAGGCGGGCAAAAGCCACCGAGAACTACCGGGCGCCGCCGAGATACACAGGACATCTCGGCGGCGCCATTTCTAAAAATAAAAGCTGACATTGATGGACAGGCTGCATGACAAGGCTGCAATGATGGACAGGCTGCATGACAAGGCTGCAATGATGGACAGGCTGCATGACAAGGCTGCAAATGACACTGACAAGGCTTCAGATGGACACTGATAAGGCTGCATTGATGGGCATTTAAATGTAAGTTTTTTTTCCTTAAATGTCCCTCCTAAAAGTTTTTTTTCCTTAAAATTCCCTCCTAAACTTGGGGTGCATATTATACGCCGATAAATACGGTAATCCATTAAATGGTATATCAATTCGTCAGAAAACTTCTGCTTGAATCACACCCCGTGCCAACTCATTCTAATAAAGCAAAACAGATAAAACAGTTGTCTTTTTAAAAATGGCATACAAAAAAAAAACTCCTACGCTCAAAAAACATAAAACAAGAACAAAAACAAAATATGTATGTTCATAGTGTTGCAGATATTCACAGGGAAGTGCCCAATTATACATATGATATTATAATAAATCCTGAAAATATGGGGGAGGGTTTTTGCACAGTACTTCCCCTGTGTGCTATTGGCCAATAAAGAATTTTTACTGTCGACTTCCATAATGAAACAATATCCCAAAAGAGGCCTGGATTTGAAGAAGAAGGTATTTAATTATCGGCTAACATGAGCTAGGCGATTTGTGGAGTGCACTTTAGGCATACTGTCAAATAAGTGCAGAATCTTTAGAGGTGGAGTACAATAAGATCCCGCTAATGTTGACATTATTGGTAAAAGTGCCTGTGCTCTCCACAATTTTGTCTGTAATAGAGAGGGGATTCATTCTGATGTCTCACTTGTGCATGATCTGGAAGGTGTTGATTGGCATAGTGCACAAGGTACCCACCAGGTGTCCATTGTCAGGGAGCAGTTTGCTGATTATTTTATGTCACCAGAGGAAGAGCTTCCATGGCAATATTCCAAAGTGTTAAAAATGACTTCTGTTTCCTCAGCAACTGAAATAGTTCTGTCATGTATGGTTAAGCATAAAGAGGTTGCAAACCTCATACATGAAATATGAACAAAGCATATCCCTTTATAGTGTCTACTTGTTTCAATTAAGTACAAGGGGGTTATTTACAAAAACTGGAGAGTGCAAAATCTGGTGCAACATGAAAACCAATCAGCTTCCAGATTTTATTGCCAAGGCTTAATTGAAGAAGCTGAAGTTAAAAGCTATTTGGCTACAATATACAGTTGCACCAGATGCTGAGTGCACCGTTTTAGCAAATCTCCCCCCGAAGCGAGTTTTCTGTCTGCTGCTTGGTTCCTCTGCTATCTGCATAAATCACTTCTGACAGGTTTTTCTGACAGCAATAAAATAAAAGGTGACAGTGACGGTAGCTCAAGCACACAGCTTGTGATTGGCAGCCTCATGTCTGTTCCAGTGTGCTGTATGAAGGTACAACCATAATTGGCTTACAGAGCTTACCTCACTGATCTCTGCAGTATGCAACTTCAGCTCCCCACCCCCTGATAGCTCATAAAAGGTATATAAATTCTGGACTTTGAACGACTGTATTAAAGAGAAGACTGCAGATAAATAGGTGCAACATATAGAGGAGGATTTTGTTACATCTCTGTGTATCACCTGAGAATAGTCACTTCAATGGGTGTATGACAGAGTTCACAACCTCTTGTTTTCCTGTTTAAAATTCTGTTTTCCAAGTGTCATGTGATGCTGAAAAGCAGGCATGATTGTTATGTAATAAAAATCAGTGTGGAACAATTGTTCCTTGTTCAACCTTTTTATTCTGTTGTTTGAAGTTCTGAACCCTATACTTCATATAATAACGTTCACGTAAATTTCTAGTTATTACCAGTGGAAAGTAGTTATTAACCACTTGCCGACCAGCCGCCGGCATTTTACTGCAGCAGGTCGGTACAATCCCATGAACCGTCGTAGTGGGATTGGGATAGCAGGCGCTGCACGGGGGTCCCGATGCTCACGACCGACGGTCGCGATGGCATCCGGTCATGAGCGATCATGAGCACAAGGGACAGAACACACAAATCCCTGTTCTGTTCTGAGAGCAGTCACAAATCGTATGTTCCTGTTAGTTAGGAACCACGATCCGTCACTTTTTCTAGTCAGTCCCCTCCCCCTTCAGTTAGAATCACCTCCCAGGGAACACAGTTAGCCCCTTGATCGCTCCTAGTGTTAACCCCTTCCCTGCCAGTGACATTTATACAATAATCAGTGCATTTTTATAGCACTTATCACTGTATAAATGCCAATGGTCCCAAAATGGTGTCAAAAGCGTCCAATGTGTCCTCCATAATGTTGCAGTCCTGATAAAAATTGCAGATCGCCGCCATTACTAGTAAAAAAATAATAATAATAAAAATGCTATAAATCTATCCCCTACTTTGTATAACTTTTGTATAAACTTTTGTATAAACCATCGCTTATTTCGATTTTTTTCACCAAAAATATGTAGAAGAATACATATCGGCCTAAACTGAGAAAAGATTTGCTTTAAAAAAAAAAAAAAAAAAAACGGGGATATTTATTATAGCAAAAAGTACAAAATATTGTTTTTTTCAAAATAGTCGCTCTTTTTTTGTTTATAGCGCAAAAAATAAAAAACGCAGAGGCGATCAAATACCACCAAAAGAAACCTCTATTTGTGGGAAAAAAAGGACATCAATTTTGTTTGGGCGCAGCATTGCACGACTGCGCAATTGTCAGTTAAAGCGACGCAGTGCCGAATTGCAAAAAAATGTCCGTGTCATTCAGAAGCCAAATCTTCCGGGGCTAAAGTGGTTAAACGCACCAGAAACCAAAAAATATTTGGCTACTGCAACAACATTCACATTTATTTCAGTCACAATAACAACTAAGAAAAACTTTTCAGGAACAATTTCTCATATGTTCTGCACATATCCACAAATGCGCATGGTAAAATAGTACAAAATATTACAAACATCTTTGTAGTGACAATACATAGTAGGCAATTTTTTAAAATTTACATAAAGACCTGCATGCGCCGTATGCATAAGTTCCACGTCACTATTATTCCAGGATTATCATGTTCCTCTACCCTGTAGTACATGTTCGTTCCAACAACGCAAACCAAGAAGGTGAAAGTCGTAGCATTTGAATCTCATCTTCTGGGATTCCAAAAACAATGCTAAGATGTGGAGTCAGAACAACAATACATAACCAAAAAAAGTGAAAATGCAGTTTCCAATTTGTTTGTTATGGGACTGAAACTTCTAGGATTGCTGATCTTCTGTGACCCCTGGATTGCCTACTTATGCCCAGTACACATGATCAGAAATTCCGCCAGCAAAAGTCCGATGAGAGCGCTTGGTCAGAAAATGTGATTGTGTGTATGCTCCATCGCACTTTTGCTGGCGGAATTTCGGCCAGCAAAAGATTGAGAGCACGTTCTCAATTTTTCGGTCTGAAAAAGTTCCGATCAGAAATTCTGATCGTCTGTACAAATTCCGACACGCAAAATTCCTACGCATGCTCGAAAACAATTTGACGCATGCTCGGAAGCACTGAACCTCATTTTCTCGGCTCTTTGTAGTGTTGTACTTCACCGCGTGCTTGACAGTAGAAAGTTCAGAGAACTTTTGTGTGACCATGTGTATTCAAGACAGCTTGAGTGTAAATCCCGTTGGAAAAACCATCAGAGCTTTTTCCGACCAAAATTCGGATCGTGTGTACGCGGCATAACTCCTACGGTTGAGCTCCACTCTTCATAGGATATAGTAGTCGTATGCAGGTCAGCAGGAAGACCCCCTGAGAACCCCAATGGGGAGGCCTTACAATGTGCATAACACCATATGATAAAGCCTATAAATGTTCACTTAAAGAGGAGCTGCAGTCAGCTCACATAATTTGTAATAAATACATCTTTGCCATTCTCAAGCTTCCCTCCAACCACTTTGCATATTATTTTATATATACTGTACTGTGATTCTGTATCTGCCAAATATGCTGCATAAATCTGTGAAAACTGTGGGCAGCTAAAGCCTGCCTGTTCACTTCCTGGATTTACACAGACATAGAGGCACACCTACAGCTCTGCAGCTCTCATTGGCCCTCTTATGATGCATCCCCCCTCCTATCCTGGCAAACTCTCACAAGAGCTGTGCATTAGGTCATAAGCCTAGGTTTTTTTCTACTGCCAGAAAAAAAAATGGTTTACTATCCAAAGTTAAAACAAACAAGGGCAGAAGATTTAATATATGGAAAGATGACAAAATGACTAAAATTCCGCTTTAACCACTTAAGGACTAGGCCTTTTTCTGACATTTGTAAAGACCAATATTTTTTGCTAGAAAATTACTTAGAACCCCCAAACGTTATATATACAGTTGTGCTCATATCCTGGCAAAATGTATAATTTCTTGGCCATTTTTCAGAGAATATCAATGATAACACAAAAACATTTCTTTCACTCAAGGTTAGTGTTTGGCTGAAGCCATTTATTAAGGCAACAGAAACTACCCAAATGACCCTGATCAAAAGTTTACATGGCCTGGTGATTTTGGCCTGATAACATGCACACAAGTTGACACAGAGGGGTTTGCATGGCTATTAAAGGTAACCATCCTCACCTGTGACCTGTTTGCTTGTAATTAGTGTGTGTATATAAAAGGCCAATGAGTTTCTGGCCTCCTGACAGACCCTTGCATGTTTCATCCAGTGCTGCACTGACTGGAATCTGAGTCATGGGGAAAGCAAAAGAATTGTCAAATGATCTGCGGGAAAAGGTAGTTGAACTGTATAAAACAGGAAAGGGATATAAAAAGATATCCAAGGAATTGAGAATGCCTCTCAGCAATGTTCAAACTCTAATCAAGAAGTGGAAAATGAGGGGTACTGTTGAAACCAAACCACGGTCAGGTAGACCAACTAATATTTCAGCTACAACTGCCAGGTAAATTGTTTGAGATGCAAAGAAAAACCCACAAATAACTTCAGGTGAAATACAGGACTCTCTGAAAACATGTGGTGTGGCTGTTTCAAGATGCACAATAAGAGTCCATTCACACAGGGGCAATTTTGGATCCGACTTGAAGTTGACCCAAGTTGCCTCAAGTCGCGCAACATGATCAAATCAATGTAAGTGAATGAGAGCCGTCTTAATGTACACTACTGACGTTGCTCTGACTTCAGAAAAGGTTCCTGTACTAGTTCAATCCGACTTCTAGGCAACTTGTACCCATTGATTTCAATGGAAGTTGCCTCCAAGTCGGATCCCCTGTCTTAACTGAAGCAACTTTCCAGGAAGTAAAAATACTTTTCTAGGAAAACCCCTCCCTCCCACAGAGCTGATTATTATGTGATTGGCCACTTGCAAAGTCCCCTGTCCTGGAGGCAACTTCAAGTTGCCTTATAAGTTGCCTCAAGTCGCGCTGTGATTCATACTCAAGTCGTGTCCAAGTTGCCTCCCAAAGTCTCGCTGGAAGTTGTGTTGCCCCTGTGTGAATGGACTCTAAGGAGGTACTTGAAGAAAGATGGGATGCATGGTCAAGTCGCCAGAAGAAAGCCATTACTACGCAAATGCCACAAAGTATACCGCTTACAATCTGCCAAACAACACAGAGACAAGCCTCAAACCTTCTGGCACAAAGTCATTTGGAGTGATGAGACCAAAATTGAGCTTTTTGGCCACAACCATAAACACTACATTTGGAGAGGAGTCAACAAGGCCTATGATGAAAGGTATACCATTACTACTGTGAAACATGGAGGCGGATCACTGATGTTTTGGGAATTTGTGAGCTACAAAGGTACAGGAAATTTGGTTAAAATTGATGTCAAATTGCATGCATTGTGGAATGGTGCCAAACTACTGTACTTAAAAATCTCCATAGGTAATGCTTTAAAATTTCTACAGGTTACCAGTTTAGTGTTACAGAGCAGGTCTAGTGCTAGAATTATTGCTCTTGCTCAGACGTTCCCAGTGATACCTCACATGTGCGGTGCAAACATTTACATATGTGAGCGTGACCAAAGTATGCATTCACTACTGTGCACGAGCACGAAGAAACAGAGGTACTTTTAAATTACATTTTTTTATTTTGACACTGTCCCTTGCGATAACAATACAGCATAACAGGTCCACTTTATGGAGAGATCTGGGGACCCCAAATCTCTCCTCTACCCTTAAAAGCAAAAATTTATCTTTTGCTTTGAGCAAAATAAAAAATAAAAATTTACATGACCTGAGAACCAGCAGTGATGTCATGACGTTGCTTCATTCCTCCAAGGGCATAGGGATAAACGGTGACCATCTTGGAGTAGAGAGTGATCGTCTTTTCCTAGTGATAAGGAACAGAGATCTCTCTCCTCCTCCAGTCAGTTCCCTCCCTCCACAGTTAGAAACACTTCCCAGGGAACACATTTAACCACTTGATCACCACTAGTGTTAAACCCTTCCCTGCCAGTGTCATTTATATGCCATTTATTTATATGCCATTGCAACAACAGAAGGTGAGAGTAAATCCCTGGTTGCCTCCAGAACAAGTGTCTCCATTGGCAGATATCCAATCTCTTGCTATTCTGTGGACATGGCAAACGTGACAAATAGAGAGGGCGAATCTCCCTAATGGACCCGGGGACAGCAATTACAGTGCCTTGAAAAAGTATTCATACCCCTTGAATTTTTCCACATTTTGTCATGTTACATCCAAAAATATAAGGTATTTTATTGGCATTTTATGTGATAGAACAACACAAAGCAGCACATAATTGTGAAGTGGAAGGAAAATGATAAATGGCTTTCAATTATTTTTTTTTTTTACAAATAAATATCTGAAAACTGTGGTTTTTGTATTAAGCCCCCTTTACTCTGATACCCCTAACTAAAATCTAGTGGAACCAATTGCCTTCAGAAGTCAGCTAATTAGTAAATAGAGTCCAACTGTGTGTAATTTAATCTCAGTATAAATGCAGCTGTTCTGTGAAGCCCTCAGAGGTTTGTTAGAGAACTTTGGTGAACAAACAGCATCATGAAGGTCAATTAACACACCAGATAGGTCAGGGATACACAACTGCAAACCTATCAAAACATGCCCATCCACCTGAACTGACAGGCCGGGCAAGGAGAGCATTAATCAGAGAAGCTGCCAAGGGGCCCATGGTAACTCTGGGGGAGCTACAGAGATCCACAGCTCAGGTGGGAGAATCTGTCCATGGGACAAGTATTAGTTGTGCACACCAGAAATCTGGCCTTTATGAAAGAATGGCAAGAAGAAAGTCATTGTTGAAAGAAAGCCATACGAAGACCCATTTAAAGTTTGTGAGAAGCCATGTGGTGGACACAGAAAACATGTGGAAGTAGGTGCTCTGGTCAGATGAGACCAAAATGTAACTTTTTGGCCTAAAAGCAAAATGCTATGGGGTTGATTTACTAAAGGAAAATACACTTTGCATTCCTCATCTCATGAATAATATTCTATTTTTTAAAAGCCCATTCTCCATAATAATGTTTACAATTATTTTTTATACTCATCTTTTATCATTTTTGATTTCATCAAGATGTATTTTACGATTACTTTTACTAGAAAATTTCTAGTGATCTGCATATAATTAATTTTTTTTTGTTTCAAGTTACCACAATAACATTATTATCTTGTATTTTTTCTTAACCTTAAGGAGGTTGGTGTCCCTTGTTAATTTGACATAGGGGGCTATTTACGAAAGGCAAATTCATTTTGCACTACAAGTACAAGCTACAAGTGCAAAGTACACTTGAAATTGCACTAAAAGTGCACTTGGAAGTGCAGTAGCTGTGGATCTGAGGGGGACATGCACAGAAAATAAAAAAACAGCATTTTAGCTTGCACATGATTGGATGATAAAATCAGCAGAGCTTCCCCTCATTTCAGACCTACCCCTCAGATTTGCAGTGACTGCACTTCCAAGTGCACTTTGCCTTTTGTAAATAACCCCTATAGTCTTTTTGAAATGTACCTGTCGACTCACAAACAATAAAAACACGTAAGAAAGTATTTTGTGAAAATAAAATATCCATTTATTCTGGGTAACAAAATAAAGAGAAAGGCAACGCTGGACACACTTTTGGAATTTGTGAAGCCTTTTGGCCCCCAGGGCACACATCAACTCAGTGGAAAACAAAATTGGGATCTTGAGGAGCCCATATAATAGGGAGCACAATCTGGTCCAGGAATCCCAGAGATCAGGACAAGCAGCAGATGACATATCTGTCTCCAGGCTGTGGTACTACAACAGCCTGCGTCTTCTATCCTTGGAGGCTGTGGCTCTAGTGGTGGACTTGTAGGAGGAGGATGGGCTTGCTCATATATGTGGCTGTTCTCAGTGAGCTGGCCCCTCAACCCCTTCTGAAGGGCCTCATAAAAAATTTCCCCACCGAGGAGGCATTGGCCCTTCTCTAATTCCAGCAACCTGGTGGCTACATAGCAGCCATAGGCCTCTTCAGCGTTGGGGGGTCCTCAGGAAATCGGTGGCTTCCCTAATGAGGCCCAGTGCTGCGTCCTCTGTCATTGTCCCCTTCCTGGGCCTTTTGGTGGTAAGGCAGGGAGGAGGCACCTGGGATTGGGTGAGGCTCCTTCTAAGCTCAGCCACCTCCTGGCTGCCACTGGGCATGGCCTCCTCCTGGCTGACGTTTGGCACAACCTCCTCCTGGCTGACGCTTGGCACAACCTCCTCCTGGCTGACGCTTGGCACAACCTCCTCCAGGCTGAGCTCATCCTGTGTATAAAAAAGGGACATAGTTGTAGTTTTTGCTTCATCAATCACACACAATTTTAAGCTCATGACTTGCAAGTTGAATGTTAATAAATAGAAAAGACTATCATTCTGACCCCATCATTTTTCAAGCTGGTCACCAACATTTTTGACCACTACTGTCTTGTGATATGTATACATCATTTTTGGTCTAAAATCATTGATTTGTAAGCAATTATAACATCTAGTTAACATAATTAATATTAGGACAATAAATATGTCTAAAAACAAATATACCTGGCTCCAGCTGGGCGCATCCACTTCTTCCTGCATGGAAGGCCCAGGTTGTTCCTAGGAAGCCTCTGCTGGGGTGGAGGGAAGGGTCAAAAGAGATTCCCTGGCTTCAGTCTGGTCGTCCAGAAACTTCCGTTTTTTTGAAGTACCACAGCCTGGGGACATAAACATTGTCAGCTGATGCTCCTGATCCGAGGGAAGCCTGGAACTTCTTGTGCTCTTTCCTATACATGTTCCTCAAGATCCTAATTTTAGTTTCCAAATCTTAATGTTTTTTTCGGGGACCCGAGTCTTCACAAATACCAGAAGTGTCTCCAGTGTTGCCTTCCTTGCTTGTTTATTGTAATATAAACTGTGTTTGACCTCCCACAGATTCCTCATCTCCCTGTACTTGTCAATAAAAATTGACAGGAATTCTGGTTTCTTAAATGGATTCATTTTTTCTTTAAGACAATACACAAGACAAAAACACTAATGTCAGTCTAAACTCTCATTATCTTATCCCAATATCAAGACATTTTTGACACTCTAATGTCTGATATTGCCTTCAAGTTTTTATACGTTGAACTTTGTAAGTTCCAGAGTTGTGTATGTTAATGTTTTAAAACATGCCTGTTTCTAAAAAAAAAAAATAAAAAAAAAAAATAATAATATATTTATGAAAAAAAATAGTGAAAAAAAATATAAATGAAAAAAAAATTGTGAATTTTTTTTTTAAAACACATTTTATAAACGCACATGTGTGAATGTGCAGAGTAAACATTTTGAAATACAGCAATGTGTGGCTTCTTCTTTCAATACTCAATACCAGTTTTGTAAGTCATTTTGTGTTTACAGTGACAATGGGGCTTATTTACTAAAGGAAAATCCACTGCAGTACAAGTGCACTAGGAGAACCTAGGAGACAGCCAAAAAGAAAAGCAAGCAATAAAGAAAATACTAGATTTTATCAGAAAAACATTTTTAATTACTAAAAAGTTTATACATTGTCTGGCACTGCGATGGCCCCCCTACCCATAAAATAATTAACATATTTCTCCTGAACTTCACAGGCGCTTTGGGGTGCCAAGCCAGTACGGCCAGTATCCAGGCCCATCAGGGAATTGTCTGGAATAAGTCTGGCCTCAGGCCCAACTGAGGCTAGATAATTCTAGGAATTTAAAATTTCCTTAAATAATTGTGCAGGATGCAGCAGCACAGGATAATATGATTGATGTAGTCCACCATATGGATTGCTGTCAGAAACAGGCAGAACCGGCTGGCCATTATCCCGAAGTTATTCTCAACAACTCTTCTTGCTCTGGCCAGCTGGTAGTTAAAAACCCTCCTCTAAGGGGTGAGGGTCCTTTGGGGGAATGGCCTCATCAGGTGCTTGCCTAGACCAAACGCTTCATCAGCAATGAAGACGAAGGGGAGTCCTTCCACGTTGTCCGCATCAGGTGGCAATGCCAGGCCACCAGTCTGGAGACGTTGTTAAAACTCCATCTGGGTGAAAACTCGACATCCAACCATTCTTCCCCACATCCACATAGTGTGCCAACACCACCGCCATTAACACTACACAATTAAACCCCTTATAATTATAATAGTAAGAACCCGAATGGGGTGGTGGCACAATGTGGACATGCTTCCCATCTATCGCCCCTCCACAGTTGGGAAAGCCTCAGGCACTCTATCTGAATTTAAGGACACACATTACGACACATTTTAGGGGGTGGGGGAGGGTTCTAAATTAATTTAAGGACACACATTACATTTGGGCGCATTTTAGGTGGTCGGGGAGGGTTCTAAATCAATTAAAGGACACACGTTACATTTGGACACATTTTAGGGGGTGTTTCAGGGAAAGGAGTACAATGGAGCTGACAATATACATTGTTAAAGGGACTAGGCTATAGGTGTATATGGGCTCTGGATAGCATGCTGGGGAGGTTAGTGAAGGCAAATATGCATGTAGGCCAAAAAAGGATTATTAAAAAATCTTCCAGCATGCATGAAGATAAAGGGGACATTCATAGCATATTCCAATCATGGTAATTAGGGAATGATGAAATAAATACAATACATTAGCAAACATTAAATACATATATTGTGATATTAAAGGAGAAAACTTACCTTAATATAGTCCTTCTGCAGGACCTGAATGATGGCAGAACAGCTCTGGAATAATGATCCCCAGAGCCTGGGGGGAGATTACTATCGAGAACTTGAGGTCCTGTAGACTTTTCACAGTCTCCAAGTACCGCAACGTGGCGACTAGCCTCTACTCCGGACTGATGGCTTGCTGCATGCAGGTATCCTAACTGCTGATATAAGGGGTGAGCAAAGCCAACAGACGGTGAAAAACGGGGTCCGTCATCCTAAGATAATTCCTGAAATCCTCAGGATTATTCTCCTGTATCTCACAAAGCAAAGGCATGTGCGAGAATTGGTCACGTTGGAGTAACCAATTCTTGGCCAATGAACTCCTCCTCGCCTTGTTCATGGACCGGGCTTGTGTCAAAGTATGAACCCCAACACCAAGCCCCCACACAGCACAAACTCGACAACGAGTATGTATACGCACCATGGTTACAAAATGGTCGGCTGGTCAGAACGCACTTAAACAAACGTACTGAAGAACAGCAAGGCTCTTGAAGAGCGAGCTGAAGAACAGTAAAGAGCGGACCAGAACGCACTGAAATCCAGATAGGAAACTGACCAAAACGCACTGAAAACCAGACAAACCCACAAGCACAACTGAACAGCATTAAAACGATCGGAATAAGCTGGAGTCTGAAAGGTGCAAATCATCTCTAACAAAACTTCTACTAATACGGTATAAATACAAGATCAGCAGAAGGAGCCCAAGGGGTGGCGCACTGTGTCTTGAAGTTCCTTTTTCTAGTCCCATCGTACGTGCTGTACATCACCACATTCTAAATGGTCGGACTTTGGAGTGATCGTGTGTAAGCGCGACAGTTTCATCGGATCTCTGTCTGAAAAACCTTCGGAATTTATTCCGACGAGAAAACCGGAAGTATGTATGCAGCATTAGAGTCTGCAAAAGACTTGAGACTGGGGCGGAGGTTCACCTTCCAGTAGGACAACAACCCTAAACATAGGGAATGGTTTAGATCAAAGCATATTCATGTGTTAGAATGGCCCAGTCAAAGTCTAGACCTAAATCCCATTGAGAATCTGTGGAAAGACTTGAAAATTGCTGTTCACAGACGTTCTTCATCCAATCTGACAGAGCTTGAGCTATTTTGCAAAGAAAAATGGGCACAAATGTCACTCTCTAGATGTGCAAAGCTGGTAGAGACATCCCCAAAAAGACTTGCAGCTGTAGTTGCATCGAAAGGTGGTTCTACAAAGTATTGACACAGGGGGGCTGAATACAAATGCATGCCACAGTTTTCAAATATTTATTTGTAGAAATTTTTGAAAACCATTTATCATTTTCCTTCCACTTCCCAATTATGTGCCACTTTGTGTTGGTCTGTCACATAAAATCCCAATATACAGTGGTGTGAAAAAGTGTTTGCCCCCTTCCTCATTTCCTGTTCCTTTGCATGTTTGTCACACTTAAGTGTTTCGGAACATCTAACCAATTTAAACAATAGTCAAGGACAACACAAGTAAACACAAAATGCAATTTGTAAATGAAGGTGTTTATTATTAAAGGTGAAAATAAATCCAAACCATCATGGCCCTGTGTGAAAAAGTGATTGCCCCCCTTGTTAAAACATACTATAACTGTGGTTGTCCACACCTGAGTTCAATTTCTATAGCCACACCCAGGCCTGATTATTGCCACACCTGTTCACAATCAAGGCATCACTTAAATAGGAGCTGCTTGACACAGTAAGGTCCACCAGAAGATCCTTAAAAGCTACACATCATGCCGAGACCCAAAGAAATTCAGGAACAATTGAGAAAGAAAGTAATTGAGATCTATCAGTCTGGAAAGGGTTATAAAGCCATTTCCAAAGCTTTGGGAATCCAGCGAACCACAGTGAGAGCCATTATCCACAAATGGCGAAGACATGGAACAGTGGTGAACCTTCCCAGGAGTGGCCGGCCGCCCAAAATTACCCCAAGAGCGCAGCGAACTCATCCAAGAGGTCACAAAAGACCCCACAACAACGTCCAAGGAACTGCAGGCCTCACTTGCCTCAGTTAAGGTCAGCGTTCATGCCTCCACCATCAGGAAAAGACTGGGCAAAAATGGCCTGCATGGCAGAGTTCCAAGGAGAAAACCACTGCTAAGCAAAAAGAACATCAAAGCTCGTCTCAATTTCTCCACAACACATCTTGATGATCCCCAAGACTTTTGGGACAACAATCTGTGGACCGATGAGACAAAAGTGGAACTCTTTGGAAGGTGTGTGTCCAAGTATATCTGGCGTAGAAGGAACACTGCATTTCATAAAAAGAACATTATACCAACAGTAAAATATGGTGGTGGTAGTGTGATGGTCTGTGGCTGTTTTGCTGCTTCAGGACCTGGAAGACTTGCCGTGATAAAAGGAACTATGAATTCTGCTGTCTACCAAGAGATCCTGAAGGAGAATGTCCGACCATCTGTTCGTGTACTCAAGCTGAAACGAACTTGGGTTCTGCAGCAGGACAATGATCCTAAACACACCAGCAAGTCCACCACCGAATGGCTGAAGAAAAACAAAATGAAGACTTTGGAGTGGCCTAGCCAAAGTCCTGACCTGAATCCTATTGAGATGTTGTGGTATGACCTTAAAAAGGCCGTTCATGCTCGAAAACCCTCTAATGTAACTGAATTAGGACAATTCTGCAAAGATGAGTGGGCCAAAATTCCTCCAGGACGCTGTAAAAGCCTCATTGCACGTTATCGCAAACGCTTGGTTGCAGTTGTTGCTGCTAAGGGTGGCCCAACCAGTTATTAGGTTTAGGGGGCAATCACTTTTTCACACAGGGCCATGATGATTTGGATTTTTTTTCACCTTTAATAATAAACACCTTCATTTACAAATTGCATTTTGTGTTTACTTGTGTTGTCCTTGACTATTGTTTAAATTGGTTTGATGTTCCGAAACACTTAAGTGTGACAAACATGCAAAGGAACAGGAAATGAGGAAGGGGGCAAACACTTTTTCACACCACTGTAATACGTTTACGTTTTTGGTTGTAACATGACAGAATGTGGAAAATGTCAAGGGGTGTGAATACTTTTGCAAGGCACCATAAGTGTCAAAGGCTTTTTATTGACAACTTCATTAAGTTTATGCAAAGAGTCAATATTTGCAGTGTTGACTCTTCTTTTTCAAGACCTCTGCAATTCATCCTGGCATGCTGTCAATCAATTTCTGGGCCACGTCCTGACTGATGGCAGCCCATTCTTGAATAATCATTGCTTGGAGTTTGTCAGAATGTGTATTTTTTTTTTTTGTTCACCCATCTCTTGAGGATTGACTATAAATTTGCAAAGGGATTAAGGTCTGAGGAGTTTCCTGACCATTTACCCAAAACGTTGATGTTTTGTTCCCCAAGCCACTTAGTTATCACTTTTGATTTATCATGCTGGGTGATGATTCCATCATGCTGGAAAAGGCATTGTTCATTACCAAACTGTTCTTGGATGGTTGGAAGAAGTTGCTCTCAGAGGATGTTTTTGTACCATTCTTTATTCATGGCTGTGTTCTTAGCCCTTGTACACACGGTCGAACATTCCGATGGACAATGTCCGACAGGACCGTGTTGTCGGATAATCCGACCGTGTGTGGTCTCCATCGGACTGTTTCCGTCGGACCAAGTTTTCCAACTTGTCTATAAAATTTTCCGACATCATGCTCCGATCGGACATAGTCCAATCATGTGTAGCCTACTCTGACGGACAAGGTGCCATGCATGCTCACAATCAAATTCGGACACGGAAGAGCTCGCTCAGGTAAAACTACCACTCGTAATCGATATAGCACATTCGTCACGCTGCAATGTTAAAAATTCTTTCATGCAGCGCATTCTCTTGTTCTTTACAATGCTGCGAGAATTAACTTGTTTTGATGCTCATATTTACACACACTTCTCCCAAATGTATTTCTTTCGTCTTTTTACTCATTTCAGCAATACAATATTTTAAATCGTCACATCTACACAATCTTTTCTTGTTCTTTTTTTTTTTTTTGTGGTTGTTATTTTTCATCAACATCTCCTTTTTTGACAGTTTGCTCATCTTTGCATTTTTTGGGAGTGTTTTGTGTGTCAACTTACCACAACACCTTTATTTAGGTGTCAAACAAATAAACAGGAAGGCAGTGCTGGAGAAACTTGTCAATTTGGTGAAGCCTTTGGCCCCCAGGGCAGACATGAACTAATTGGAAAATGAAAAATTGGTGGCCTGAGGAGTACATATCTCAGGGAGAGAAGTCTGGTCCAGAAGTCCTAGAGATCAGGAAGAGCAGATGCCATCTATGTCCCCAGGATGTGGTTCTACAAGAGGCTGCATCTTCTGTCAGACCAGACTGAACCCAGGCCATCACTCTCTCGTCTTCCTTGGGCACTTCCCTCTAGGCTTCCTTCCAGGCTGTGGCTGGGCTCCTGTAGTTGTGGCAGGAGGAGGAGGGCGATTGTCGACCTCCTGGCTGCCACAGCCTCCTCCCGGCTGAGGTCTTCCTGTGTATGAAAATGGGACATAGTTTTCGTTTTTTGCTCATCAATCACACCATTTTGTGCTCATGACTGTTGCAAATTGAATGTTACCAAATAGAACAGACTATCATTCTGAGCCCAGCATTTTTCATTCTTGTCCCAAACATTTTTGGTCACTACTGTCTATTGAGATGTAAACCACTTTGTTAAATCACAACTTACTGATCAATAATAACATCTAGTTAACATCATTAAATGTACGACAAGAAATATGTTCAACAATGCTATACCTGTCTCAAGCTGGGCCCCTCCACATGTTGCTGCCTGGAAGGCCCAGGTTGGACGTTGGAAGCCTCAGCTGGGGGTGAAGGAAGCCTTGAAGGAAGACGGTCGAGTGGTGGCCTGGGTTCCCCTGGTCTACCAGAAAATGCAGCCTCTCGAAGTACACCATCCTGGGGTAATAAATGACATCTGGATCTCCTGATCTCAGGGAATCCAGGGGCTTCTTTCTCTCCCTGAGATATAGAAAAAACAAAGAAAAAATCGCGCTACAGACTATAGATACAGGAAAATTTAAATCCTGTGAAATGCTGCAGTTCTATTATATAACCCAAAAATTATATATAAAAATATTTCAAACCAAGAAGAACCGCGCTCTCTAGATACACACACTTCCCACATGATCCCAATATTCCAACAGATTGACCGTGTTAATAAAATATAAAAATATATATAAGAATAAAGTGCACAAGTGTTATTAAATGATCATAGTGAACATGATTATCATTAACCCATAAATACAATTATGAATCACATCTAAACTTGCATATTGATAATCCAAAGGCTGAAATTGAAAAAAATGCATAAGAAATTGGTCAGAAAAAACCTCCTTAACTACTAAGTATATCCTCGTATAATAGTCCTCAAAGGAACAAATCTGACTTGTGAAGTCAATTATAGGCAAATAAAACACCACGTGTCGGCTATAGTGTCCAAAAGTTCTGATTCCTTGCTTCATAAACCATGAGACATGACATAGTGTACCACCACCAAATATCAAGATTGGCTCCTTACCAGATGTCAAACAATTATTCGCACATCAAAGGATCAGATCCTGCTACACATGCTCCTCAGTCCTCCAGAACTCCACACTCTTCCGAGATCATGGTACAGAAAAGCTCCCCATTTGAACAGATTCCCAAATTCACCATATAAAGGAGAAAAAGGCGCTCCGATAGTGTAAAATTGCTTATTTAATAAAAAATTCAAACTAAAAAGGCACACTTACAATAAAGCAGTGAGATATTGCATAAACGAGTGGAAAACGGCGGCCGTACGCTGATCTCCACGGGTCTCTCCTTCTCCAACTGATACGATTTCTCTAGGCAATAAAAAGCATGTCACACTGCCCGACGCGTTTCGTGATACTTCACGTCGTCTCTGGGCACCATATGCCATGCCATATCTCACTGCTTTATTGTAAGTGTGCCTTTTTAGTTTGAATTTTTTATTAAATAAGCAATTTTACACTATTGGAGCGCCTGCATCTCCCTGAGATATGTACTCTTCATGGCACCAATTTTGGCCATCACATAGGTCATGTCTGCTGGGGGGACCATGATCCGCACCAAAGCAAGAAGTTTCTCCAGCGCTGCCTTCCTCTTTCTTCGGTCATTATAAAATGGGTTGTTCATCTGCCACAGACAGGGCAGCTCCTTGAACAGTTCAAGGAATAGCCCCATAAAATTTGCTTTTTTGGAAGGGATCCATCTTGTCTGCAAGACACAACACAAGACAAACCCTAAAATACTAATAATGCCATGCTAAACCCTCCTAATCTTGTCCCAACATAGGCTTATATAGAAGCAGTCTAGGCTAGTGATGTACCAAGTTCAAAACTGTACCTTCGTTTGCACGATTGGCGCGTCAGTTCCTCACTCTGTTCACAAATCGTATGTACGACACACGCGTGTTGCATTTTATATACAGTGCGCATGCGTGAAACTCCGCCCGCCCCTGACGTTCTTTCTAGACTATTCCCTGCCCCTTCTCTTTCGGCGCAGTGGGGACAGCACATGGCGGAGACACAGCAGGTGTGCAATCAGAGTTCCACTAACCAGGAGGAGGGTGAGGAAAGCCCGGAGCCTGAAACGTCCCAATCCTGGAGGAGAAGATTTAAGGCCTCAAATATGTCTTTTGGAGAGATGTTGGAGATGGTGGACATATTGAAGAGGACCGACTATGATGGGAAGTATGGACCTTACCCAAACCCAAATATCAGAAAGGCCAAGATCATGACTAAAGTTGTGAAGAGTCTTCAGAAGAATTTTGGGGTACGACGATCCAAAGATCAAATGAGAAAACGCTGGTCAGACCTGAAACTGAGGGAGCACGATCAGTACAGAAGGATCAAGCGTGTTCTTCAAAAAAGTAAGTAGTTGTCGTGTTTTCATATGATTATTCTTGCTTGCATACTGCTCCATGTACTTTGATTTCATGTTATACAGTTTAAAATGGCCACTTTCAAGTTCATGGGTTCAGTCGTTCCTAAGAAACATCGTTTGTTAGCCCACTCCCAAAACGATGTTTTTACAAATTACACTTCACTACATTTCTTCACACTGCATGTAAGTATTCCAGCTTAACAAAGTGTCGAAAATAATGTTCTCACCTTTGAACTCGGCCAAAAAACACAATTGTACGACACTTCCAAGCAATGTTTCATATTCCTATTTCTGCCCTCTGTGTGCTAAGTATTCCTTTTTTACATTTTCCTAGGGGAGAGAAGACTCAGGAAGTCTGAGGACACCAGGGACCCCACACCTCCCAAAGAAGGCGAAATTCCAACACCAGAAGCAGAGGAGGAAGGAGAGGTCGTTGAAGTTGGACAAATTGTCACCACAACAGGTGAGTGTCGGAGACCACGGCTTCCGGTAAGCTCATCAATGTATGTCGTCATATTTATAATACATGGTGGGTTTTTTTTTGTTTTTTTTTAGGTGATGTGGAAGAAGAATCACATTTTACCAGTGAAAGTTCCCAGATCCTGATTGGGGAGATAATGGGGTGCAATCGGGATTTAGAAAATATACAGAAAAACATCAATGGATGTTCAAAATAAAATGAAGAACATCATTGATGTTTTGGGGAGAGTCTGAAACACCCCAAACTAGCTAGGGTTTTCTTTTTGTGTTTTGAAAAAACAACTTTTGTATTTTACAAAAAGCCAAAATTGGAAGATGCACACAGTGTGTCAACATGCCCTATCTCCCATCATGGGGGATCAATGTACGTGTTTTGTGTAAAGTGGCTGAGATGAAGGGGTTGCACCCCCAAAACATATACATTGATCCCCCATGATGGGACATAGCACATGTTGACACACTGTGTGCATCTTCCAAATTTGGCTTTGCCAGGGGTGACACCCCATGTGATGAAGGCAATATCAGCCCAGTTTGTACATGCTCATGTCTGATATTGTCTTCACTTTTCAAACTTGAACTTTGTAAGTTCCTGTGTTCTGTATGTTACGCTTTGATACATGCCTGTTTACACAAAAACGCCAAGTTACAAAAAAGTTACCAAAAATGTTTTGATACACCCAATATGTTGGTTTGTTGTAAAACCCTTTTCTAAACGCACATGTGAATGTGCTTTGATTAAAAAGTGAAATTTTCAACAATGTGTGGCTTCCTTTTTCAATGCGCAAAAGCAGTATTTGGAGTAAAATTGTTGTTTTCGGTGACAATGGGTGTTATTTACTAAAGGCAACTCCACTTTGCACTCCAAGTGCAGTTTCAGGTGCACTTTTGCAGTGCACTTGTAGTGCATAGTGGATGTGCCTTTAGTAAATAACACCCACAGTGATGTGTAAATTTCCCCAATCACGCCATTTTCCTGACCCCACATATTTCTGCCATGGTGCTGAAAATGAGCAAGATTTTTGTCAGTAATGCACTACATACATTAGTAACAAAAACAAGTGTGTGGCAGATTATCTGAAGAAGAGACTGTCCCCTCATCTCGCTCAGAACTTGGGTTTGCACTGTTGTAGAAAAAGGCCCAAAAAAAACAAAAAAAAAACTTAGGAGACACCTAAAACCAAGCCAAGCAGTAAATGAATGCAAAGATTATTGTAGTTTCAAAGAAAAATGGATTACAAAAATGCTTCTCAGACATTGTCTGGCATATCAATGGCCCCCCTACCCACAAAGTACTCCATGTATTGGGTTCTGACCTCGTGGGCGCTTTGGGGGGGCAAGCCAGGATGAGCAGCTTCAAGGGCCGTGAGATTATCATTTTCAGGCAAGTCTGCATCTGGGCCAACTGAGACCACATAGTTAGCTGAATGTCTTTTCAAGAAATTGTGCAGAACACAGCAGGCAAGCACTATGTGATTGAGTTTATATTCCGCCATGTGGATTGGCGTTAAAAAAAGCCGGAAATTAAAGATCCTCTGATCCGGGGTGAGGGTCCTCATCGGGAAAGGCTGCATCAGATGGTTTGCCAGGGCAAACGCCTCATCCACGATGAATACAAACGGGAGTCCTTCTTGATTCTTCTCTGGGGATGGCAAGCCCAGACTGGCACTCTGGAGACGCCAGTAGAATTCTGTCCGTGAGAACACTCCACCATCCGACATCTGGCCATTTTGCCCCATGCCGACATACATGAAGTAATAGGTCGCTGACACCACCTGTCAGGAAGGGCATGCCAGCACCCAAGATGGCTGCCGAAGAAGATGACCTGCTACCTCTGCCCCTATCAGCATGCCATTGGTGCGCACGCACCATGTGACAGCTTTTGCCGCCCAAACAGGCTATTTAAACTCAGCCAGTTTCCAGGCTCAGTGCTGTCTGCTCTACAGCGTTCCCTGTGTAACCTGCAATTACTTACCTGCCTTCTGTTCCTGTTGTGACCCGGCTTGCTTCCCAACGTTCCTGTTTCCTGCCTGCATCCAAGTTGTCCCCCACTCCGCACCTGCCTGCTCCTTCTGCCACTCTGCTGCCAGCCTGTTGATGACCCAGCCTGTAATCTGATTCCGCTTCTGCTTCAGCCCCTGTTCCTGATGTGCCCGTTGTGTATGACCCGGCTTGCCTTCTCTTCAGCCTTGAGGGTGCCACCATCCCTTCTGCTGCATCTGCACTCCTGCCTGTGGGGACCGGTGGTCTACTTGTTCCAGCTACCTGCCTACCACTGCTCTGGGATTCCTACAGACACCTCTACAGCCCGGCCGAGTGCTCCGAGCCAGCTCCAGGTTCAGCAATCCCGCTAGGCACTCATGCGACTCTGCATCTCGGTGCTTCCTGTCAGCTCTATCAGGGGCTCCAAGTCAGAGTTGTAAGAGAGGTCATCCTCTGCATATCAGGCTCCATCACCAGGTACGTGACACCACCGCCAACATCATGATACTATTAAACCCCTTGTAATTATAATAGTAGGACCCCGAGTTGGGGGGTGGGACGATGCGGACGTGTTTCCCATCAATTGCACCTCCACAATTGGGAAAGTCCCAACGGCTGGCAAAGTGGGAGGCCACAGTCTGCCATTCCTGTGGCGTTGAAGGAAACTGTGGAGTGAAACAAGAAAAAAAATTAGTAATTTTGCACATTGCAAGCAGATTAGACACCAACATTTTTGGCCAAGATCAGTATAACATTTTAGGAAATTAGTATTAAAAGCCTAAAGTATAATGTCCCCTTATCAGAGTCATTAGCCCCTCATCCCCCCCCCCACCCCCCATCTGATGGGCCCTTGCAAAAAATGAGGAGGGGGGATGTTTTGGACAGGTAACCCTCTCCACTTGATTGAGAGCTGAATGCCTAAATAATCTGTGATACTTTGGGCAGTCCCTCCTTACTTACACTATTGGCAGCCCACCGGACAGGTAAGAAGTGTTATAATACCAAAACTACAAAAAAATTGACATTCTGCTATTACCTATCAAGATAATAGTAGGAGAAAAAAATATATAGCATTTGAAAGTATTGAGGCAGGCCCTTGCACTACATGCTTTGGTGAATTCGTCCATAAATGTGACCATCAAAAAGGTAGGTAGAGTGTGTATTGGGTTTGGTAAAGTCAGCAGATAGAGGATTGCTATCAGCTGACCTAGCAGTTGAGGGGAGGGGGGTTCCTAATGAGTTTGGCCCAACCAAAAAAAAAAATGTCACTCTGCATGAATTGAAGCACACACATAACATTTGTAGACATTTTAGGGGGTGTTTAGGGGAAAGCAATAATATGGAGCTGACAAAAGACATTGCTAAGTGACTAGACTATAGTTATATGGGCCCAGAAGAGCATGGTGGGGAAGTTAGTGAAGGCAAATATTCATGAAGGACAAAAAAAGAACTTGAAAAGCTTCCAGCATGCATGAGGACAAAGGGGCAGAGCATATGAATTAGAGCATATTACAATCATGGTAATTAGGGAATGAGGAAAGAAATCCAAGACATTAGCAATCATTAAATACATAGAATGTGATGTTAAAGGATAAAACTTACCTTCATATAGTCCTTCTGCAGGACCTGAATGATGGCAGAACAGGTCTCTGGAATAATGATCCCCAGAGCCTGGGGGGAGATGCCTGTGGAGAACTTGAGGTCCTGAAGACTTCTCCCTGTCGCCAAGTAGCGCAACGTGGCGATGAGCCTCTGCTCCGGAGTGATGGCTTGCCGCATGCAGGTATCCTGCCTGGTGATATAAGGGGACAGCAAAGCCAGCAGACGGTGAAAAACGGGGTCCGTCATCCGGAGATAATTCCTAAAATCATCAGGATTATTCTCCTGGATCTCACGGAGCAAAGGCATGTGCAAGAACTGGTGACGCTGGCGCAACCAATTCTTGGTCCACAAACTCCTCCTCGCCCTGTTCATGGACCGGGCTTGTGTGAAAGCTAAAAGCCCAACACCAAGCCCCTTCACAGCACAAACTGTACGAAGAGTACATACACAAAACATGGTTTAAAATGGTTGGCTGGTCAGAACGGACAACAGAAAGCACCGATAAACAGCAATGCCTGAAAGAACGACCTGAAAAGCAGAAGCAAGCAGACCATAAGCAATGCAAATCAAAGCGTACTATACCAAGATATAGTCCACAATGAGAAACAAATGCTTACTGACTACACGCACTGATAATCAGATACGCAAAGACAAGTACAAACTGAAGAGCAGTACCGAACTGAAGCACAAATCTGAAAAGTGCGAATCGTCTCTAACCAAACTTCTACTAACACACGATAAACACGAGATCAGCAGAAGGAGCCCAAAGGGTGGCAGACGTGGTGCTGAACTTCCTTTTTCTAGTCCCGTCGTACGCGGCTTACGTCACAGCGTTTTTGGCAACCGGAATTTCCGTCAACTTAGTCCGACCGTGTGTATGCAACATCACTTCCGGACCTCTTTCAGACTAAATCCGTCTGAATTAATCCGACGGATTTGGTTGCCGGAATGTCCGACCGTGTGTACAAGGGCTTAGGCAAAATTGTGAATAAGCCCACTCCCTTGACTGAGAAGCAACCACAAACACGAATGGTCTAATGCCGCGTACACACAATCGGAATTTCGGCCAGCAAAAGACAGATGAGAGCTTTTCATCGGAAAATGTGACTGTGTGTATGCTCCAATCGGAATTTAGCTGGCCGAATTTCCGCCAGCAAAAGTTTGATAGCATGTTCTCAATTGTCCCAATGGAAAAACTTTCTATCGGAAATTTCGATCGTGTGTATGCAATTCCGACACAAAAACTCATGCATGCTCAGATTCAACTATGAGATGGAAGCTATTGGCTACTAGGTATTGAACTTCCTTTTTCTAGTCCCATCGTACGTGTTGTACGTCACAGCGTTCTTGGCGGACGGAATTTAGTGTGACCGTATGTAGGCAAGACAGTTTGAATGTAATTCCGATGGGAAAACCATCAGAGCTTTTTCCGACGAGAATTTCGATCGTGTGTATGCGGCATTAGGATACTTTACGGTTGGCATGACAAAAGACTGATGGTAGCACTCACTTTTTTCTCTGGACAAGGATTTTTCTGGATTCCCCAAACACTTGGAAAGGGGATTCAACAGAGAAAATTACTTTACCCCAATCCTCAGCAGTCCAATCGCTGTACCTTTTGCAAAATATAAGTTTGTCCCTGATGTTTTTACAGAGAAGTGGCTTCTTTGCTGCCCTTCTTGATACCAGACCATCCTCCAAAGGTCTTTGCCATATTGTGCATGCAGATGCACTCACACCTGCCTGCTGCCATTTCTGAGCAAGCTCTGCAATGGTGGTGCCCCGATCCTGCAACTGAATCAACTTCAGAAGACTGACCTGGCACTTGCTGGACTTTCTTATCAGCCCTGAACAACTGAACCTCTATCCTTGAAGTTCTTGATGATCCGATAAATGGTTAATTTAGGTGCAATCTTAGCTGTGTCACTCAGCCACAGACAGACAGAGCAGCCCGAGTGCCCGAATGGAGGACAGCCACTCTGTCTGATGCTGAGTGACAGGCGGATGCAAGGCACTGCAAGCTGAGGCGTGGGGAACAGCCCAAATAGCTGCTGTCCCCAGCCTGATTTGGCTCCTGCATGGGTACTTTTTTTTGGGGTCGGTCCGGCCGATTCAGCAGGGAAGGAGGGGGGTGGACGGAGGCAGAGAGAAGACTGTGATCTGCAGGCTGTAGCAATTAACAGAAAACTTTCCCCTGTCAAGCGGACTCTTTTTCCACTTTCTGGTGCCGCTGCGCAGTCATCTCCTGTGCAACAAGTACATGACAGTCCCTTCTATATCAATCTACTGGGCAGCCTGGGACTGTCATGGACTTGTCGCACAGGAGATCACTGCGCAGAGGCACCTGAAAGTGGAGGAAGAGTCTGCTTGACAGGGGAAAGGTTTTTTTTTTTCTTTTAATTGCTACAGCCTGCAGATCAGTCTTCTCTCTACCTCCGCCCACCCCTTACTTCCCTGCTGAACCGACCCAAGAAAAAGTACCCATGCAGCAGGCTGGGTACAGCAGTATGGGCTGTCCTCCCCTCTGCCTCAGCTCACCCCCTTCCTTCTGGGGAATTCTCTGACTGGGATGGCTCACCAGTCCCATTGCAGCCAGACCCCAGGACCAGCTCCAGCAACCAGATCCCTGGCCCCAGCAGCCAGACACCAGGACCAGCAGCCAGATCCTTGGTCCCAGCAGCCAGACCCTTGGTCCCAGCAGCCAGACCTCTGGCCCCAGCAGCCAGACTCCAGGACCAGCAGGCCAGCTCCAGCAGCTAGACCCTTGGCCCCAGCATCCAGGAACAGCAGCCCAGCTCCAGCAGCCAGACTCCAGGACCAGTAGCCCAGCTCCAGCAGCCAGACCCTTGGCCCCAGCAGCCAGACTCCAGGACCAGCAGGCCAGCTCCAGCAGCTAGACCCTTGGCCCCAGCATTCAGGAACAGCAGCCCAGCTCCAGCAGCCAGACTCCAGGACCAGTAGCCCAGCTCCAGCAGCCAGACTCCAGGACCAGCAGCCAGACCCCAGGGATGGTAGCCCAGCATCTGTGTGATCAGGCTGCATTTCATTGGGCACTGGTACAGTTGCGTTTAATTGGCACGGTTCAGGCTGCATTTAATTGGCACTGGTAAGGTTGCATTTTATTGGGGGGGGGTCAGCGCTGGCACAAAGCGTCACCTCCCTGAAATTAGTTTGAAACCTCTGTGAAATATTTTTTGCAGGTTGGGATGTCTGCATTCTCAATACTTTTGTCCAGGGTTACAGATCTCTGCTCTCACAGGAAATCACGCTATGGGCTTTCCTTTCCTCACACAGTGACAGAGCTGAGGAAAGAAATTGCCAATAACTGCCATTTGTTTACATGGGATCAGCTGTGACTGGAATTGGCTGAAAAAAAACGCTCCAATGCCAGATAACATGCATTCCAAATGCTCCGTATAAACATCCGCATGGCCACATTAAATAACATGCAGCTGCGCTCATGGGTGTAAAAAACAAATAAAAACCATACCTCCCAACTTTTTGAGATGGGAATGAGGGACACCTACTAGCAAAAACATGTAGCATAGGACACGCCCCCTTAAAGGAGAATAAACCTAAACAATTTTTATTGGCATTTGAAAAATTACAAATGCAGCAATTTAGAAATTGGATGAAAGGTTTAGCACCGGGAACCACTTTTTGAAAGATAAAAAGTGCATTTTATATACAACTATATAGATCAGACCAAAATGAGGAGGAATGAGAGACATTGAAAACCACCAGACACATCAGTAGCATATTACACCATGTGAATGAGGCCTGATCTTATAGAACTTGGTGTGTTTTTGTGTACCATTAATAAAGAATTCACAGAATGCCCAACCTTACAGGCACACTCAGGCTGGATTCACACCTATGCAGTTTTAGTGCTTTTTGCAGATTCACACTACAATCCATTGAAGATTGTTTCCTATGGAACTTTTTCTGTAGTGCAAATCTGCAAAATGCGAAAAGCATTAAAAATGCATAGGTGTGAATCCAGCCTCAGGGATTGCAGTGATTTCATTTTTCCCAATCATAGAGGAAACCATCAGAGTTCTGCTATCAGCGTATATCATCTATGATGATGATATGATATCATCACATGGTGATGTCCTGACTCACATAAACTGTCAGCCATACACACAACTCCCTCTATCACACAGTGAGAGAAGAGACAAGAGTCCGTACACAGCTCCTCCCCACCAATCAGGAACAATCCTCCTCCCTCCACTACATGGAATACAATCCTCCTCATCACACAGCTCCCTTCTTCCGTAAACGGGATCACGTGATAACAGCCCGTCCCCGCTCACTTCCGGGGTAGAGTCACCTGATCGTGTTCCCGTCACATGACTGCGCCTGTCTTCTCCGCTGTCCTGTCTATACAGAGAGGTCACAAGGTGCGCGGAGCGTAACACAGAGGCTGGCTGTCCGGTGCAAGGGCCGGGGACTGAGCCAGGGAAGGTGAGTGAACGAGGACATTATGGGCTCTGTGCTGTATGATGGGCAAACTGTGTGGCCTGGCTGTACAATGAAGGTGTATGTGTGTGGCCTGGCAGCGTCTCGTGGGGCTTTCGCCCGTCCTGGCTGCGTCTCGGTGGGGCTTTCGCCCGTCCGCGCTGCGTCTCGTTGGGGCTTTCGCCCGTCCGCGCTGCGTCTCGTTGGGGCTTTCGCCCGTCCGCGCTGCGTCTCGTTGGGGCTTTCGCCCGTCCGCGCTGCGTCTCGTTGGGGCTTTCGCCCGTCCGCGCTGCGTCTCGTTGGGGCTTTCGCCCGTCCGGGCTGCGTCTCGTTGGGGCAGTTTTTAATCCTGTTAGAATGACTCTTATTGGATGTCCCCCATAAGGCTGGGTTCACACCATAGCGATGCGGGAACGCCGCGAATCACATCCGGATCTCCCACCCGCAGCAGTGTGAACCCAGCCTAAGGGAAAATTTACTAAAACTGGTGCACATAGAATCTGGTGTAGCTGAGCATAGTAACCAATCAGCATCTAACTTCAGCTTGTTCAATTAAGCTTTGACAATAAAACCTGGAAGCTGATAGGTTACCATCATGGATGCACCAGTTTTAGTAAATCTCCCCCACGTGATTGTGTAAACTCTTTTCTCTAATTGGTGAAAATGTAAACATAATTTGTTACTAATATATCAGAAACCAAGGCTATTGTGGAATTGTTAAACCCCTGACATCCTTTCCCCTTCCTGTGCCCCATGGGGGGGGGGGGGGGGTAGGGAGTGTTCTTCCATCTCACTTACTGTAATCGGAAAGAACAGGAAATCTGAGGGAACACAAAGTGAGGACAAATCTTTCTTGTCACATTGGCAGATTTTGTTTTAGTTCCTGTTCTGGTGACAACTCGCATTTTATAGATGTTGACGATGAAGATAAAATGTTAAACACAAATCTTGTAATTGAGTGCCATGTCGTTTTTATATTGCAGAGACCCCATTTGCTCATACTTGTAAACTATTGTTGAGTCTTGTGTGTGTGGTGTTTATTTCTTGGGGAGTGGATTTTCATCTTCTATTTATTTATTTTTACGTCTTTTGTTCTTCACAATGCCCCTTTTTGTTTTTGCCCTGACTGACTGCATAGTACTGTCTCTGATATATATCTCTATCAGTGTGTATGTCATGGTCTGTGTTTGAGTTTAATAAAGTACGTAATACATAGTAATTACCTGGGCTTAGACTGATTTAAACTCAGGCCAACTTGAACATTTCGTTATGTACTTGCTAGGAGTAGTGGGAAAGAGATGTGAAATCTCTTCAACATGAACACAGGTTTAGCAGAGTAGGGAGGAGTTAGAATTAGTGGCAATGTTTTAAATAATTTTTGCCTTCTTGTTTTGGTGACAGCTGAACCCCCCCACCCCCATTTTTTTTTTTTTTTTTTTTTTTTTTTTTTACATGGACAGTAAATAAGTGAAGATCTCTCCAACACAGTCATAGACAGAAATAAAAACTGACACGTTTTAAAGTGGTTGCAAACCCTTACAAACCACTTTGACCTACAGGTAAGCCTAGATTAAGGCTTACCTGTAGGTCCAAGCAATATCTCCTAAACCTATATGGTTTAGGAGATATTTGCCCGAAAACGGGCACCGCTGTCTACGGCGCATGCGCCGTAGACAGTGGCGCGCAGGCGCACTGAGCGCGGCATTTCCAAGAATGGAGCTGCCGCGCATGTCGACTCCCGTGCGCATGCATGGGAGTGACATCATCGCGGCTTCGCCGAATGACAGCAGCGGAGCTGCGAGACGCCACCAGCAAGATGGATGCGGCGGACTACAGGGGACAGCGGCAACTTCGCTGGCTCCTGTGTCAGGTAAGTGACACATAATGGACTACTATGCGATGCATAGTAGTCCATTATGCTTTGCCTTTGCAGGGAATGAAAGAGGAAGTAAACCCATCAGGGTTTACTTCCTCTTTAACTCTGCTTAAAGCTGGCAATACATTAAACACTTTTCCTATTAAATTTCCTATATATATATATATATATATATATATATATATATATATATATATATATATATATATATATATATATATATATATATATATATATATATATATATATATATATATATATATATATATATATATATTATTCTTCAACTATGTAGCGCAAGGGCCTACCTGATTGCATACAAATTGAAAGTGTTTAGGTTTGACCTCATGTTTGCTTTTTAAAGGAAAATTGTACAAGAAAATTCGTATAATGCATTGCCAGCCTTAATCTATACCAAATGAGATAGAAGGAAAAAAAAAATCTAAGAAGGGTTACTAGCTCTCCAGACATGTATCCGATTCGTGCCCGCGCTATAGCCAAATGAGTCAATGAGACTCGGCTGATCACAGATGAGAGTAAGGGGCCAATCCCGGCCCCTTACCACCTGATCAGCTGTCAACCAATGACAGCTGATCACGTGATGTAGAAAAAAAAAAGGCGATCACCGTCTCGTGTCAGAGGTATGTTTACATTCCTTGTGATAGGGAAAAAAAGGTATATAAAAATAAAGTAAAATAAAATAAGAAAAAAAAATGAAAGCGGCCCTATCCGTCCATACTTGTGCACATATGGTCGTGCATGCATATGTAAATAGTGTTCGCAGCACACGTGAGGTATCGCCACGAACGTTAGAGCAATAATTATAGCACTAGACCTCGTCTAAATAGGTAACCAGTAAAGGTGTTTAAAATGTCACCTGTGGGGATTAGATACTGTAGTTTGTCCCCTTTCCACGAGCAAGGGAAATTTTAAAGCGTGACATGTTTGGTATCTATTTACTCGGTGTAACATAATTTTTCATATTTTACAAATAAAATGGGATATATATTGTGTTTGTGTTGTATGTGTTTTTACCAAATACTGTGACATAAAAAATTTAAATGATTGCCATTTTATTCCCTAAGGTGTCTGCTAAAAAAAAAACGTATAATGTTGGGGGGTTATAAGTAATTTTCTAGCAGAAAATACTAATTTAAACTTGTAAACAGTGCCAGAAAAGGCCTGGTCTTCAAGTGCAGTCAGTACAGTCATCATCTTGGCAATGTGCTGGAAAAGAAATATTGCCTTCTATGGCTGCAAAAAAAAAAAAAAAAGAATGTGGAATTTGTTTCATAGGGATCTGGTGTTTATAGGTGAGAGGTGCTCTGCCCGACCATTCCTTAGGCCCCTTTCACACTTGTGCAACCTGAAAATTGCGCAATTTTGCCACTATTTTGACAAAACTTTAAGCAATGCCAGTGTAATCTTGAGGTCTATGGACCTCAAGTCGCATCGAAGTCGGACCAAAGTAGTAGAGGGACTACATTGAAGTCGCTGCGACTTGAAGTCACACAGATTTGAATGTAAATCACGGGGTACAACTTTTCATGTGACTTTGCAGTCGCAGGACAAGTTGCACAATTGTGAACGGGGCCTTAGTGTGAGTCTTTCAGACATATTTAGTAGCATGTGTAATTTTTTTCTTCTTCTAATGCTGGGGTCAATACGGGGCATTCCTCTTGTCTAACAGAGTTTACATGTAAAAGTACAGCTGTTATGGCACACACTTATTTGTTCATGCTGCTGTGTAATCACTGTATTTTCTTTTCTTTTTTTTTTTTTTTTTGCAGGGCTTTTATTCTACAGTTATTTCTTCCAATCCCAGAATATTTCTGGGTCAATCCGGAGTCTCTCTGCTTTTTACCTGTTAGAGGTAAGGCTAGGAGCTGGGAACAACCTTTGATAAATCTAATAAAAGGGATTGGCTTTTCAAACCCGTGTTTAGAGAAAAACAAAAGCCTTGTTGTGTCATCAGACTTATACTTCTTGAAGGACACAGAAAAGGAGATTCTTGTATGAGCGCCTTGCTGTGTATTAGAATTTATACACCACACATTACATTTCAAATATTTGACATTTTTTGTCAGATCTGGTATTTTAATGTGTCCATTGCAGTTATACTACAGACAGATTTCATGTCAAAGCCTTAAATTATTTTAAATAATCTTACTTTTCAGAAAAATCTTTTCATAAATTATTGATTATGTCACTATTGTGAATTCAGAAAGTATTTTATTTAGTGTTAGCCCCCTATAAAATGTGTGGATTCCTGGAAGAATCAAGCAGCAAGAATAACCTTGTTACTGCAAAAAAGTGTAGTTCAGTGCAGCTTTTGCATTTAACGTGTTTTTTTTTTTTTTTTTTTTTAAACAATACTTGAGAGCTTAGTCTAAAAGGCAATACCTTAGGCCCCTTTCACATGGAGCGGAACCGCTGGACAGACTCCACCAGCTCAGTGGGGGATTGCTCCATTGATCCCCGCTGAGCAAGCGGATGACAGGTCCATCTCTACTCACTGTGCCGAGACGGACCTGTCAGAGCCCTGCTGTTCTCTATGGCGAGATCGGATGAAAATGGACAGCTTGTCTGTTTTGAGCGGATCTTGTTGGTGAGTCAAATCACACCTAGGCTATTCAAATCATGGGTGGAATCGCGGTTCTGCCCACAATTCCAGAATCGCAGCAAAATGTGGGATTTTCTATGCCATTACTTGGTAATGGCACTCCAACCACGGTGCAATTTTGCAGCGTTAAATTGCACTGCAATCAAACCACGCAAAGCTTGTCGCTCAAAAAGGAACAGGATCTTCTTTTGTGCGGCAGTCGTGTCTTGCAATTGTGCCATGATTGCAGTGCGATTTATCGTGGCCAAATCGCACCACTATTGGGGTGCGATTCTGCCTGTGATTCAAATTGCCTAGGTGTGAATGGAGTCTTACTGTTCCGATCACTGTAATTAGGTTCTTGTTTCTACATCTGCCCAAGCAGGGTAATGTTTAAAAAAAAAAATGGAAGATACCCAATCAACATTCCATCTGACATCTTGGGATGATGTTATTGGAGGGGTAATTTTTAGCACCACATTCTCCAGAAATCTGCCTAATCCAGGGAAAAAAATGTTTCTTCATACACTTGGTTTGGAGCCTATATCATGTCTTGAAACGCATAATAATATTTTGTCTTTGTCTTTAGAAGCAATAAAGAAAAGATGGACATCCGAGGTGCTGTTGATGCTGCTGTCCCAACAAACATTATTGCAGCCAAGGCTGCAGAGGTTCGTGCCAACAAGGTGAACTGGCAGTCTTATCTTCAGTAAGTATACATCACTGTCTTTATCCTGCTGCTTTTTCCTTGGTACATGTGTAATAGTCACAGACATTGTGTGTGTGTGTGTGTGAGTTCTTACATTTAAAGAAAGCTGGGCAAATTCTAGAACCTCACCAAGGTGCTTAGGCACATCTTCCTGACAATTACGGCCTCCTCTGGTGTCTACATGATCAAAATATTATTTTCTGACACTGGCAGAGTCTGCACGGTGACTCCATAAACTTGAATTGGGCTGTTCTCCCAGCATTTCTAGTGTTGGACTACAGCTCCATCCAAGTTTATGGGAGTTGGCGCATGGGCAGATGCTGTAAAGAAAGTTGATTTGTCTCTAGGGATCTAATCAATGGAGGAGGGTGGCTGTATTCGGGAAGAGGTAGGAAAGCGCTTGGGTACAACAGACTACTGCTGAACATTAAACAGACTACAGTTGACCTGATTCTCAATCAAAAATTCTCATCCAGGCTTCCTTTCAATCTCTCCCCTCTGTATCATGCACTCCATACCTTTCCTTCTCACAGTTGTATCCTCCCTCCTTAAATTCTCTCTCTCCTTCACCCATCTTCTCCACCCCACAGCTTACATATATCACCCTCACTCCTGTCTTCACCTAATTACTGCACGTATCAGCTCCTGCTAATTCTGAATCCATATACCAATAAAACCTGCAGGACACTGGGAAATGTCCCCCCCACATAAGTCACACTCCCATATCACCGATCTCACCCTTCTGCTTCTCCTAACTTCTGGAGATATTTACCCAAATCGTGGACCAGGATGCTGTTGAGCACCTGTGGCGTAAGATTAAGTCACAGCTAGATTTCAGCCAATATAAATCTGCCCTCCAAAAATACCATTCCTTCCTCCACACTGCCAAACAGACCTACTTTATCGCTCTCATTAACACCTTCTCACACAGTGCCCATCAATTCTTTTCTATCTTTACCAGTCTACTTCGTCCTCCATTATCTCCACCCACTAACTTACTCACTGCACAAGAGATTGCTAATCGCTTCAAAAATAAGCTTGAGACCAATCGTCTCGATCTCCACTCTACAGATATCGCCCTCACTTTACACTCCTGCACAATCAATACTTCCCTCTTTTAACCCAGGTACTATAGAGGAAGTCACTAGACTTTTTTTTTTTTTTTTTCTCTAATGCCCACCTAACCTCCTGCCCCCTGAACCCTGTTCTTTCTCAAATACTACAGTCACCCTCTGGTTCTAGCCTACACTCTTTAACTCATATCTTCAGCCTCTCACTCTCTACTGGAATCTTCCCCAACCCTCTAAAACATGCGCTAGTCACTCCCATTCCAAAAAGGCCTCACTAGACCCCACCAATCTTAACAATCTAAGACCCATCTTTTTACTTCCTTTTGCCTCCAAACTCCTTAAACGTTTAGTCTATAACCGACTGAGCGACCATCTCATTGAGAATAATCTTGATCCCCTTCAGTCTGGATTCAGCCCACAGCACTCCACAGCAACTGCCCACCTAAATCTCACAAGCGACTTATTAACAGCCAAAACCAATGGTTGTTATTCTGTACTCTTACTTTTGGACCTTTCCGCTGCCTTTGATACAGTTGACCACCCCCTCCTCAAAAAAACAAACAAAACAACTCAATTTGCTTGGTCTCCATGGCTTTGCTCTCCGTTGGTTCAAATCTTACCTATCTCATCGCACCTTCAGTGTGACTTACAACTCTACTTCCTCCTCTCCAACTCCTCTTACCTTTGGGGTCCCCCAAGGTTCTGTCCTTGGACCTCTACTATTCTCAATCTACACGTCCTCTCTGGGTCAGCTGATAGCCTCCCATGGCTTTCACGACCATTTTATATTCTGATTACACCCAAATCTGTCTCTCTGCCCCTCTGTTCACCCCATCAGATGCAGTCCCTGTTCGGGTATTCTGTCTGCTGCTGGAGCAGCGGCTGTCGGAATACAATAGCCAGCAGGGGAGATTTCCTCCATCCATGCTGTTTAGTGTGGTTGATGGCATCTATTGTTTATTTCTAATGTGTTTTGCTGGCCTTTAGGCTTTGTTTACACTTGGGATCCGACTTGAGGCCCCAAGTCACGTGACATGTGAAATCCTGTGTTAGTCAATGATGGCTGTCTTAATAAATACTACTGAAGTCGCTCCCACTTTAGAAAAGATTCCTGTACTATTTTAAGGAGACTTCTATCCGACTTGTGCCCATAGACTTTAACGGAAGTCGCCTCCAAGTTGGATCCTCGTCTATATTGATGTAATGTGGATCCAATATTACAGCAAGATTACCCAGGCATTCCCTTAAAGTTGCTTCAAAGTCTTTTCAAAGTTGCATTAAGTAGTATTCAAGTGGCCAGGAAGTCGCCCCATAAGTCGCACGACTTTCCGGTCGCTGCAGTGTGAACCAAGCCTTAGGCTTTGCATTACATTTACTTTACAAAAAAAACTAAAAAAACTATACTGGACTGCCCAGTGAAGTAGAAATACTTGTCTACACCTACCCCTGTACTGCTTACAATAAATAATGCCGAATGTTTACAAAACAGAAAGCAAAACCAAATTTTTTCTTAATGACGTTTTGCCTGTCAAGTCTGATGTTTTGCCGAGTACATCCTGTGTGATAGAGTTTAAATCTTCTAATCATTAGTATTAGAATGGTATTTGAAGTAAAATGCACGGTCCGTTTGGTTTTAGTGATTAGTGACAGTTTTAGATCTGGACCCACTGGTTTATGTGAATTGGGGAACTTGTGTGTGAATAGGTTGAGCCTTACTAATCTCATATCTTTCATTGGTCCACTCTATACTTCTAGTATTTTTAATACTTAAAGTGGTTGTAAACCCTCACAAACCACTTTGACCTACATGTAAGCCTAGATTAAGGCTTACCTGTAGGTCCAAGAAATATCTCCTAAACCTACACGGTTTAGGAGATATTTGCCGAAAGACAGGCACCGCTGTCTACAGCGCATGCGCACTGAGCGCGCCGCTGTCATCGGTGATATGCCGCGAGTGGCAGCTCCCGTGCGCATACGCGGGAGTGACGCCATCGCGGCTTCGTCGAATGACAGCGGCGGAGCAGCGAGATCCACCGAGAAGATGGATGATCCGGACTGCAGGGGACAGCGGTGACTTGGCTGGCTCCTGTGTCAGGTAAGTGACACATAATGGACTACTATGCGATGCATAGTAGTCCATTATGCTTTACCTTTGCAGGGAATCAAAGAGGAAGTAAACTCATCAGGGTTTACTTCCTCTTTAAGCTTTCCATCTGGGCAGTGCTGTACACATCAGTCCAAATGCTGGTGCCAGCTTTTTTTGTCAGCAATCTAGGGATCTGATTAACTGGCTCTAATGCAGGGCTCAAAACTTCAAATCCTGAGCTACTAGCCAGGTAAGGCTCGTACACACCATAAGAAAATCCGGCGAACATTTTTGTCCAAAGAATTTTTTTATAGTGTCTGTACAACTTTCGACAGCCGATTTTGACTTTTCATACGAAAATTCCCTGAAGGGACAAGCTCCAAAAATGTTTCTCATATGGGAACAGAAGGAACAATTTTAGTTTAATGTGTACTGTTTTTGTATGTTCGTGCAAAAAAAAAACAGAAAAGAAAGATTGCGCATGATCAGAAACGACAAAAAAAAAAAACCTTTGTCGTCCGAGAATTTTAATACGAATTTTCGTTCATCGGTTCTGATTTGCTGTGAAACAATGAGGAAAATCAGACGATATAGTGTGTACCCCACTTTACTCGCCCCTCCCCTAATTAGGCCCTCAAATTATCTCATGAAATTACATTGGTAAATGTTTTATGCAGAATTAAGTTACCGAAATAAATATTAATAAAAACATTAACATTATTAACATAAAGCATAGTTCTCCTATCACCTTCCAGGACGTCAAACCTGAGAGATGAGGGCTCCTCCCTACAGGAAACACAATCAATTGACAGCTTGTTATAAGTCGGCACCGATCCACGATCCGAACGGGTCACCCCGCTCGGATCAGCACACGCAGCGCTCCGTGGAACGCTCTGCGGTCTCGGCCTTAGGAAAGGCCGTGGCTTTGGCCTAGTTCCGGAGCGGCGGCCATCGTGGTACACCTGCCGGTGTTTACAATGTGATCGCTCCGTCAAATGACGGAGCGATCACCTGTAAACAAACCGGCGTCATGATGCCGTTTCCTCTCTCCCCTTTCTGTACTGATCTGTACAGTGGAGTGGAGAAATCGGATGGCAGCCACAGCCATCCCAGCAATACTCTGCAATACTTACTCTGCAATACTTACTCTGCAATACTTACTCTGCAATACATACCCTGCCAATACCCAGCCATACCCATCCATGCTCAGCCAATATTACATTGGGTGAGATGACGTGGATATTACAGTGGGGGAGATGTATATTGCAGTGGGGATTATATGATGGTGGCATTTTCACAGGTTTTTGCAAATTCCATTATTATTTGCTGATCCGAAAAATGATCCGATCCGTGACTCTGATCTGAGGAATGATCCGATCCGTGAGTTTTTTGATCCGTTGCACCCCTAGTTATAAGACCCCCCCACCCTTCCCCTTGATCCCCAGTATTGATTGTGTTTCTCCCAAACACCGCAGCATGTTTGTTTTGTTTAAAGACCAAATGACTGGGGAGGGTTGGATGGTCCCCTGTTGAACAGGTTTTATTAGGGAGGCCAGGAGGGCTGAACTAACCTGCAGGCTTCTCCTTCTCACAGGTAGCCCTCAAGGCTGCACCAGCGCTCTGGCCGCAGGGAGTGCGTACCATTTCTGCAAGTTCGTAAAACGCCATCACCAGCCGCTCTCTCTTCTTCCTTGGGGAAAAGCCATCCTGCATGGAGGAAGTGCTGTGCTCCAAGCCTCACTCTGGTAAGGTCACGGCCACATTAGAGGAAGTGGGTGGCGCCCAGACGTGCCCTTAAAACGCTGGGAGGACAGCGTGGAGAGCGGTGTGGGGAAGAGAGAAAGGGAGCAGGTGGCTGGCAGTGGTTGGCTTGCTGTACTAGACCCTCAGTGGTACCAGTAGCCCAGGACCGAGGCAACCTCCTCATGGAACAGGATGAAGGGATGTTGACTGCAACTGCATGCAGATCCAGGTGGGGGCCTAGCTCTGGCTTCTAAGGGGTCTGAGAATCCCTGGGCCAGCCTGGACAGTTAGGGGGAAGACAGAGTAAAAATTACATGTATGAGCTATCTCTTGTCTTGCAGAATCTCCCAGCGGTACCCAGGAGGCTCCAGATATACAGCCCCCTGCTGCAACAGAGCATAGCTCCTCAAAAAAATGTGGGCACTGTAAGGATAAACTCCAAAAGTCCCATTCAAAACCCTTCTGCTATAAATGTATCAATGTGAAAGAAAACTTCAGTTGTGCAGCCTGAATGGGTTAATCAAGCGAGTGATCAAATGAGCCTCCAGAACAAGCTACTATGCCACTCACTCCCACCAAAAAAATAAATCAGTAAATAATTAATCAGTGATAAATAACTGCTCAGTGATAATAATAAACTGTCCCTATTATACCACTCATAAAGTGCATAAGAATTATATAGGTCTGCGTGACACACAGGTCAGAAAAACCCAAATACTGAAGCGCCCGAAAAATAAATAAGTGAACCGCCAGGGATACAAACTTCCGTGTGCCAAACACCCTTACTCAATAAAACTATAACTAATAAGTGGAAGCAGAAAAATAGAAAAAATCTGCGCTTAGTAAAAAACAATAAAGAAATCAGCAGCTGAACACCATAACCAAGATACTAGGCACAAAAAAATAAAAGAAAAAAAAGTGCAGAGCTTGGCCAATAAATTTGAATGTGACCAAAAAAAACAAAAGTGCAGGGAAAAAAAAAATCGCCAAAAAACTGTGAAACCGAATACACAAACACTATTGAAAATGAAAATAAAAAATATAAACTCAAGTGTCCATATATATATATAGATTAATATAAAAAATAAAATGTAAATTCAAATGTCCATATATAAATTTAATACACAAAATATATATAATGTCCAGTGTATGTGTAAAAGTAACTGGAACTTGATTGTTCAATCAGATTGTATTTGACCATGTGGACCTGTCACCTCTAAACACCACTATTAGATGGAGGCTTACCAGATCCCCAGTGACCCCCCTGTTAGGGGAGGTCAAACTGCGCGAATTCAATCACAGGTCACATAGACGTCCCGATATCCAGATGCTGGAGATTATCCCGATCTTTCGGATGTCTCGTAATCTTTGTATTCGCACGATTGCTTTCAGCATGCCTCCAAACGAAGTATCACCATGAAAAATTTTTCTTGTCCTAATCCACATTTCTAGACATTTCCCTTATTTATTGTTTCTTCCTAACCATTCAAATTTATTGGCCAAGCGCTGCACTTTTTTTTTTTTTTTTCTTTTCTTTTTTTCTTTTAATAAGTGGAGTAAAAAATTACTGGTCATGAATAATTAATAAAGTGTCCACATTGAATAACATAAAAAATGCTAAAGAAAAAAGTCCATATAATGTACAGATCAAATGGATGTTGAACTTCAAACAAAGTTGTTTTCTCAGAAATTGTAGCAAAAATTGACAAATTAACAACAGTCATCTTTCTGCCCTCTCTTCATGCGGAGGTAGCGCACATCACTCTGCGGGTAACGGCTTTACAGGAAAAGTAAAATCTAACCGGTTGGCGCTTACCAGATCCCAGGATCAAGAGAGCATATCTCAGACCAGAGCCCCCACACAGGGCGATGTCCCCCTCCAACTCCTCAGCCTGGATCCTCTGCTCTCTGCACATTAGAGTGGACACGGAATTTTGTATCCGTGGCTGTTCACTTATTTATTTATTTTTCTGGCGCTTCACTATTTGGGTTTGTCTGATCTGTGTGTCACGCCGACCTATAATTCTTATGCACTTTGAGTGGTATAATAGGGACACTTTATTATCACTGAGCAGATTTATTTATTTTTTGATGGGAGTATCATAGTAGCTTGGGTATGGAAGTTTGCATTCCGGAGCCTCATTTGATCACTCGCTTGATTAACCCATTCAGGTTGCGCAATTTAAGTTTTCTTTCACTTACATTTAAATATTTTATTCAGGGTTTTTTAATTGCATCATCTGTTTCTTCACTTAGGGAGGAGGGTGAAGGGATTCACCCACCTGCTTTTAATGGTTACACTAATTAATATTGGTTAAAACAAAGTTTTACCGGATAGCGTGGATATTTCCCTTGTAACAATAAATGTATCAATAAATTTAGCAGGCAAAGATGCTTCTACTTCTGATGAAAAAGTTTTTCATCTATGCAGACGGAAATTCTGGCAACAATCAAGTCTTTCCGTGAAGCTGCCGTGCTGTCAGTAGCCCAGGGTCCTGACCCAGAGGAGCTTTCCCCTAGAGAAGGCACATTCTCACAGGAAAGCCTCTCCAGAGGGGGACCTAGTGCACTCCCCCTGCCCTCACAATCGCTGCCTCTAGCTCAGGTAGAGGAGGAAGAGGAAGATAGGGGGAAATAGAAAGCCAGGTCAGGTCAGATCACAGTTTAGATGGGGAGGTGGATCCAGCGAGACACAGGAGGATGCTAGATTAAAGAGACACCTCTTCACCCTGGAGAACCTGGATGGGCCCCTACAGGCAATAAATGCCACAGAAAAGATTTCAGAAACCCCTAGAGTAACCTTCGCACAGGACAAGGTATACAGGGGGGATGAGTAAGGCTCAATCCAGGGTATTCCCAGTCCATCAATCTCTAAAGGATCTGATCCTACAGGGAATAGAGGGAGACTGAAAGGAGAATTGTAAGACAAAAAAAACCTGGAAAAGGAGATTTCCCTTTAAAGAGGGTGATGAGATATTCTTTAAGCTTCCAAAACTGGATGCCGCTTTGTCTCAAGTCACCAAGCAGGATGACCTCTCCTTAGAGGATGCAGGCAGTATTAAGGATCCGATGGACGTAGATCAGAATCCCTCCTTAGAAAGGCTTGGGATGCAAATACATCAACCATGGGTCCAGCCTTAGCAGCAGCATGGGTAGCCAGAAATGTAAAACTAAAGACCTGTCTCAGGAATCTGAATCAGATGACATCCTTGACTCCCTATCGGTGATAGTAAAAGCTGTCGCATACCTTGCAGATGCTGCAGTTGAGTTGGCAAGAGAATCGACTAAAACTGCTACATTAATAAACTCAGCTAGAAGAGCTGGTCTGGATTAAGGCCAGGGAAGGAGATGTTACCTCAAAGGGTAAACTATTCGGCCTTCCCTTTCAGGGCTCATTGCTGTTTGGCCAGGGCCTGGACGATGTTCTGTCTAGGTTCTCAGAAAAGGGTAAAAAATTCCAAGTAAAGCCCAAAAAGGAAAAATCCAAAAAAGATTTTTTGTGGCCCCCCAGGGCTACCGCAGCAATGAGCCAAAAAAAAGAGCCCAACAGGGGGATCAAGGGGAAGGAGGTGGGGCTACAGTAGGGAAAGGCAACAGAACAATATATTGTTTTCCTCCCCCAAGGTCGGCGCCAAAGAAGCTAAGTGATGCTAAGATCAGGGTGGCGGGCCGGCTGTTTCACTTTGTCCCTCAGTGTGAAAAGATATCAGTGCCTGCATTTTCCAGATCCTGCGAGAAGGTTATTGCTTGGAATTTTTGCAAAGCCCCCCTCGATAGTCGCACTCGTACATCCCCCCCCCCCCCCAGGGCGCCCATGCCCGAAAAGATCAGCTTTCTAGATGGTGTCCAGGAATTGGTAGAACAGGTAGTGGTACCTGTGCCACAAGGACAACAATACCAAGGGTTCTTTTCCCATGTATTCGTTGTTCGCAAGTTGTCAGGAAAGTATCGGCTGATAGTAAACCTAAGAAACCTGGACAAGTTCTTGGAAAGTTTACTATGGAGGGTATCTGCTCCGTATGAAAAAAACCTTATGAAGGAGGCCTTCGTGACGACACTGGACCTCAAGGATGCTTACCTGCATGTTCCAATTCACGTGGATCACCAAGCATTTTTCACTGGCCGTTCAGAGCCCTCCCATTCAGGTTAACAGCCAGCCCAAAGATTTTTACAAAAATTCTAGTGAAGGCAGTATCCTTTCTGCATCTCCAAGGTATATCTCTGATTCCTTACCTGGATGACTTGTTGATTTCTAGGCCATCAGCTGCCCAGGTCTGATCAGACACCAACAAGGTAATGTCAGTCCTGGAAACCCCAGGCTGGATAATCAACATGGGAAAAATCCTCCCTTGGATCAGAACAGGTCAAGACCCTCCTAGGCTATAGCAGCTCTTCTTGCCAAAGAACAAGGTGGCAAAACTAGCTTCACCGGGGGGGGGGCTTAATAAAAACCCTGTCACGCTCCAGAAGGGAGGTGCCAAGAACCCTGGGTCTGATGTCGGCAAGTGTATCCGCCATAGTCTGGGCACAACTTCACTCAAGAGTCCTTCACTTCTTTTGCCTGTCCTCTTGGGACAAAAAGAGGGAGTCCCTGGATCAGGAGATAGTGCCCACCCTTCAGGTCCTATCCTCCCAAGAGGGGTGGACAGTGCCGACAACCTAAAGGGGGACAGACCATAGGCGCAGTGGGATCTGTTAAGTTACCACCAATGGCAGTTCTTGGGGCTGGGGGGGCCCACCTAGGAAAGGAGAAAGCCCAAGGTCAATGTAACCCCTTGCTCGGTCGGATGTCATCCAACCACAGGGAGCTCAAAGCAGGGGAGGGGGGGGCAGCCCGCCCCTGAAAACCTTTCAAGGAAGCAAGGCAGACTTCCTCAGCTGTCACCCGATAAGGCAGGGGGAATAGGAACTGAACCCCGAGGTATTTCAAACCCTAGTGCAGCACTTCAGAAATCCGGAAATAGATCTTTTTGCCAACCGACAGAACAGGAAGGTGAAGAGATATTTCTCAATTTTCCAAGAGTGAGCCAGAGGGCTTAGATGCCCTGACTCAGACCTGGCAGTGCAGGTTGGCATACGCCTTCCCACCCCTAGCACTGATTCCACGTGTCCTTCAGAGGAGGCTCAGCCAGTCCCCAGGTCAGCTCCTTCTGATAGCGCCCTGGTGGCCAAGTAGAGCTTGATTTGCAAGCCTAAGATCCTGTGAGGGCTTACCTAGGTTGGAGTCTATGGTACAGAGATGTACGCTCACCCTTGCAGGAAAAGCCAAGGGAAGCGAAGAAAAGCCATTGTCTGGGATTCCAGAAGTCAGCATAAACGATATACAAGCCAGGGTCAGAAGCCGGGGTCAGTCTTGGAACACTGTAACTTGAAAACAGGTACCTTTGGTGACAAGAGACAATGAACTGACAAAGCCCTCAGAGTGAGGCAGTGTTTTATACCCAGCTGATTAGGTAACCTGCCACAGCTGATCCAAGAGTGACGGGTACAAACAGAATTGGCCACAGTACTTATGCAAAACTAGGCATGGCTGGAAAGCAGGCAGTATAGAACCGAGGTGTGGCTCAGAGGTAAAGAAACAGGAACAAGAACAAACAGTCATTAGTTCAATACCACCCAGAGCCACTTGGGGCACGACCACGACTGGCCGTATGAAAGACACGGTAGGGACCGTGACAGATCCATGGTGGTGGCAGAGCCATGTTAGCTCCCAAACGGACTGGATGTTCTCAGGCAGGGGCCAGTACTACACCCAAGGCTGGAATTTTTCCAGCTAATGGCTTTGATAGCGAGCTCCAGATCCTAAAACGGGTACAGCCCTCTCGGTCTATCTTGATAAGACTGGCAAAGGAAGACCTCAATACATGTTTCCTGGTGGCCAGGGGAAGAGTTTCCCCAGTCTCCAAAGGCAGGTTCCCACCATTAGACACATTATCTAAACACCTGTTTGAATCTATAGAGGTTGTTCCCTTTAAGTTTCTAACTTGAAAAATATCATTTTTGTTAGCCATTACCATGGCCAGCAGGATTGGGGATCTACAAGGGCTGTCCATGAAGGAACCCTACTTTATTGATACAGTCACCCTCAAGCCAGACCCTTTGTATCTACCAAAGGCATCCTTATTTCATAGGTCGCAAGATATAATATTGTGATCAACCTTTTTGTGATCAACTAAAAAATGAGAAAGGAAAATAAATTTAATTGCCTGGATGTAAGAAGGTGTCTCCTTACCTACTGTATTTACAGAGAACAAGAGAGTTTAGGAGATCCAATGGTCTACTAGTTTTGTACACTGGTCCAGTGAAGGGACTTCAGGCTTTTAAAGCCTCAGTCTTGAGATAGATCAGGGGCACTATCTTTCTGGCTTATGAGAGTTCTGGAGCACCAGAAAAGGTCAAGACCCATTCAACCAGGCCACTAGCAACTTCCTGGGCTAAAAAAAAGCAGGGGCCTCCTGGGAACAAATCTGCAGCGTGGCCACCTGGTCCAGTCAGGATATGCTCCTGAAGCACTACCGTGTAGAAGTGTTGTTACAGCAAGACTTGGCCTTCAGCCAGAAGGTCCTACAAGCTGTGGTCCCACCCTGAAGGTAGGCTTGTGTTTACTTCATTATCCTCTCGGATGTGCCATCCTGGAAGGTGATAGGTTTTTTTCCTATGTTAGACTTACTGGTAACAGTATTTCTACGAACCTTCCAGGATGGCAGACCTACTTACCACCCTATGTGGAGGGAAAGTGAGTTAAACACTAGGTGGTGAGTACCTAATGTGGAGTGATTCTCATTGTGAACCGGTTCGGGATTACTTTATTACAAACTAGGGATCAAGGGTGGGGTCTTATAACAAGCTGTCAATTGATTGTGTTTCCTGTAGAGAGGAGGCCTCATATTAAGTAAAGTATTAAGTAAATATTTTAATGCTATATTAAATATAGCATTAAAAAAATGAAAACCAATAAATGACACTTTCGCTGATTTAGGATGCAGAGAGACTTACAGCGGAGCTCAGCACTGGACTTGGGAGCGGATTCCTATTAACAAGCTGGCGATTGGTTGCTCAGACTGCCTAGCAATTAATCACCAGCTTGTTAACATCCCACCCCGACCTCAACTAATTCTTTGACAACTCCTGCCATATGCCAGGCCCTGCTAAGAGACTGTTGGGGCAGACGCTGAGAGTAGAATCGAATCCCATTCAACCCTACCTGCCTCTCACCTCTGATGTTGCGCCACACTCTCCCTCTGCTTATTTCCACTCCCTAATGCTAGCAGGCGAGTGGAAATTTTGAGGACTGCTATAATGTACAGAATGTTTGATGTAAAAAATGCATTTTCCTAGAGATTTCTCACAGCCACCAATCAAATTTTAACCCGTGGATCTAGTTGGTGATGCAGGCTTGTGAAGTGATCTAGATCTTGGCTGAATAAGCTGAGTGAGCTACCTGATTTTAGCAGGGTTGCAGTGTTTACACCAGTAGCACTGGCTGGTTTTCCTTTGTTATGTGGCGTTTCTCTTTTGAAGTGGATGTACAGTAAACCCTAACCACTTGCCCACCAGCCGCCATCATTATACAGCAGCAAGTTGTCACGTTCCCGCAAATCTCCATAGCTGTACGCAGCTCCTTTAAGAGCCATAGCAGTAACGCGCATGCTCCTCCTCTAGTCAGTCCCATTCTCATACAGTTAAAAACACACACAGGGAACACGTTTAACCCTATGATCAGCCCCTAGTGTTAATCCCTTCCTTGCCAGTGACATTTAGTTCAGTGCATTTTTACAGTACCGATCGCTGTATAAATGTCAATGGTCCCAAAAAAAGTGTCAAAAGTGTCCGATTTGTCTGCCGCAATGTCGCAGTACTGGTAAAAATTGCAGCTCGCCACCATTACCAGTAAAAAAATAATAAAAATGATTCCATAAAAATGCCATAAATCTTTCCTATTTTGTAACATTTGCCCAATTTAACCACTTGCCGACCAGCGCACGACGATGTACGTCGACAGAATGGCACGGGCAGGCAAATGGGCGTACATGTACGTCCCTTTAAATTTGCCACCCTGCTATCGGGAGCGCGCCAGCGGCAGCGCACTCCCGCGCTGGTCGGGACCCCCGTGAGTCCGGTCGCGGGACCCGCGGACTCGATCGCCGCGGGCATCCCCGCGATCGTCTCACGGAGCGGCCGAATGGAGAAGTGCCGTTGTAAACAACATTTCTTCATTCTGCCTAGCAACTAGTGACGCTGATCTCTGCTCGATGTGATTGGAGCAGAGATCAGTGTTCACTAAATGAAAGCCCAACCCCCCCCACAGTTAGTAACACACCCCTAGGAATACTTAACCCCTACACTGCCACCCACAGGTTAACCCCTTCACTGCCAGTGTCATTTACACAGGAATCACTGCATTTGTATAGCAGTGATTACTGTATAAATGACAATGGTCCCAAAAATGTGTCAAAAATGTCCGATAGGTCCCCCACAATGTCACAGCCACAATAAAAATCGCTGATCGCCGCCATTACTAGTAAAAAAATAATAATAAAAAATTATTAATAAAAAATGCTATAAAACTATCCCTATTTTGTAAACGCTATAACTTTTGCGCAAACCAATCAATAATCGCTTATTGCGATTTTTTTTTTTTTACCAAAAATATGTAGAAGAATACGTATCGGCCTAAACTGAGGGGAAAAAAATGTTTTTTTATATATTTTTGGGGGATATTTATTATAACAAAAAGTAAGGAAATAATGGGTTTTTTTCAAAATTGTCGCTCTATTTTTGTTTATAGCGCAAAAAATAACCGCAGGGGTGATCAAATACCACCAAAAGAAAGCTCTATTTGTGGGAAAAAAAGGACGTCAATTTTGTTTGGGAGCCACGTCGCACGACCGCGCAATTGTCAGTTAAAGCGACGCAGTGCCGAATCGCAAAAAGTGGTCTGGTCTTTGACCAGCAAATTGGTCCGGTCTGAAAGTGGTTAATATACGCTTATTGGAATTATTTTATTTTTTTTTTACCAAAAATATGTAGAAGCATACATATCGGCTTAAACTGATGAAGAATTATTATTTTTTTTTTTTAATTTAGTGTTTTTTTGGGGTATTCGTTTTTTAAGTAAAAAAAAAATATTTTTTTCTCTCAAAATTGTTGCTTTTTTTTTTTGTTTATAGCGCAAAAAAATAAAAACCGCAGAGGTGATCAAATACCACCAAAAGAAAGCTAAATTTGTGGGGGAAAAAAAGACATCAATTTTGTTTGGGTACAACGTCGGACTACCTCACGCAATTGTCAGTTAATGTGACGCAGTGCCGTATAGCAAAAAAATGCCCTGGTCATTAAGGGGGCAAATACTTCCGATCCTTAACCACTTTCAGACCGGACCATTTTGCTGGTAAATGACCAGAGGTCTTTTTACACTTTGGCACTGCGCTGCTTTAACTGGTAATTGCGCGGTCATGCAATGTTGTACCCAAACAAAATTTGCGTCCTTTTCTTCCCACAAATAGAGCTTTCTTTTGATGGTATTTGATTGCCTCTGCGATTTTTATTTTTTGCGATATAAACGTAAAAAGACCGCAAATTTTGAAAAAAAATGATATTTTCTACTTTTTGTTATTAGAAAAATCCAATAAACTCAATTTTAGTCATACATTTAGGCCAAAATGTATTCAGCCACATGTCTTTGGTAAAAAAAAAGTCAATAATTGTATATTTATTGGTTTGCGCAAAAGTTGTCACATCTACAAACTAAGGTACGTTTTCTGGAATTTACACAGCTTTTAGTTTACGACTGCCTATCTCATTTCTTGAGGTGCTAAATTGGCAGGGCAGTACAAAACCCCCCCAAATGACCCCATTTTGGAAAGTAGACCCCCTAAGGAAATTGATAAGAGGCATGTTGAGCCCATTGAATATTTTATTTTTTTGCCTCAAGCGATTGAATAATGACAAAAAAAAAATTTTTTTTTTTTTTTACACAAAGTTGTCACTAAATGATATATTGCTCACACATGCTATGGGCATATGTGAAATGACACCCCAAAATAAATTCTGCTGCTTCTCCTGAGTACGGGGATACCACATATGTGGGACTTTTTGGGAGCCTAGCCGCGTACGGGGCCCCGAAAACCAAGCACCGCCTTCAGGCTTTCTAAGGGCGTTACAGTTTTGAAGGCCATAAAATGCCAAGATGGCACAAACCCCCCCCAAATGACCCCATTTTGGAAAGTAGACACCCCTAAATTTAGGGGTACACTAGTGAGACTAGGTAATAAATGGCGGGTGCCCTGAAACTATAAAAAAATAACTAACCAACCAGCGTCACCTGTAACAGTTATATGGTGATCACTGGTGAAAGGGTTAACTAGGGGGCAATCAGGGGGCTTTATGCGGTAGTATATGGGGGTCCCTGGCACTATAAAAAGCTGCGGTGAACCTAAATACCTACCTGCCTAACTAGCGTCACCTGTGACACTAATACAGCGATCAGAAAAACGATCGCTTATTAGGCTGGGTTCACACTGGAGCGATGCGGGAACGCCACGAATGCGCGGCGGGTTCCCGCATCGCATGCCTCCCGGCGGCAGTTCACACTGCCCTATGCGAACTGCTGGGAGTGTCAGTGAAATGTTAATGACACCCCCAGATCAGTTCGCATATCGCAGTGCGATCTGCAAACTTGGATCGCATGGTGTGAACACCCATGCGATCCGATTCTGCTGCGGACCAAAAAAAGGGTCCCGTGCGAGTTTGCGGCGGGTGCGACACGAATTCAGCCATACTATCTGTATAGCTGAACTCGAATCGCACAGAGATCGGATGTGATTTGCACTGCAGTGCGGTGCGAATCACATCCGTTCTCATAAACCGCTGCAATGTGAACCCAGCCTTAGTGACACTGGCGACGGGGGGTGATCACGGGGTTAAACCTTTATTGGGGGGGTTAGGGGGGTACCTTAGAACTAAAGGGGGCTAACCCTAACTGCCCTAACAGTTATTAGTCACAAATGACACCCGCCGGGTGATCAGGGGGTTAAACCTTTATTAGGTAATAAATGGCGGGTGCCCTGAAACTATAAAAAAATAACTAACCAACCAGCGTCACCTGTAACAGTTATATGGTGATCACTGGTGAAAGGGTTAACTAGGGGGCAATCAGGGGGCTTTATGCGGTAGTATATGGGGGTCCCTGGCGCTATAAAAAGCTGCGGCGAACCTAAATACCTACCTGCCTAACTAGCGTCACCTGTGACACTAATACGGCGATCAGAAAAATGATCGCTTATTAGGCTGGGTTCACACTGGAGCGATGCGGAAACGCCGCGAATCCGCGGCGGGTTCCCGCATCGCATGCCTCCCGGCGGCAGTTCACACTGCCCTATGCGGACTGCTGGGAGTGTCAGTGAAATGTTACTGACACCCCCAGATCAGTTCGCATATCGCAGTGCGATCTGCAAACTCGGATCGCATGGTGTGAACACCCATGCGATCCGATTCTGCTGCGGGCCAAAAAAAGGGTCCCGTGCGAATTTGCGGCGGGTGCGGCGGGTGTGGCGAATGGCTGAACTCGAATCGCACAGAGATCGGATGTGATTTGCACTGCAGTGCGGTGCGAATCACATTCGTTCTCATAAACCGCTGCAATGTGAACCCAGCCTTAGTGACACTGGCGACGGGGGGTGATCACGGGGTTAAACCTTTATTGGGGGGGTTAGGGGGGTACATTAGAACTAAAGGGGGCTAACCCTAACTGCCCTAACAGTTATTACAGTCACAAATGACACCAATGCAAAATAAAAAAAAAAAATGACATTGGTGTCACTGTGACTGGGGGGCAGGGGTAATTGGGGGGGTGATCGGGGGGGTGTGAGTGTGCCTGGCATGTTCTACTGTGTGTGTAGAGTGTTGGTGCAACTCACCGATCCGCTCTCCTCCGTGTCGGAACGAAAAATACCGACACGGAGGAGAGAATACATCACTTCCTCTCCTGTGTTTACATTACAGGAGAGGAAGTGATGTCACGGGGGATTCCTATTCGTCGGGAGCGATCGCGTGGGGGTGGCCATGAATGAATGGCTGCCCCCTCGTCCCGGATCGCTCCCGGACGAAAACCGACCGCCGCAGGCACCGGGCGGCCCGCGGGAGGCAAGGGACGTACATGTACGCCAATATGCCTGCCCGTGCCATGCTGTCGACGTACATCGTCGTGCGGCGGTCGGCAACTGGTTAAGTGGTTAAATAAAATAACTTGTTTTCATCTTTTTAATTTTTTGTTGCACCTTATTGCTGCTGATCTGCTGCATCTTATTTGGCATTCCTCCATGTCTTAATGCATTCACTGGCTGCAAAGCATTTCTTGGCATGAAGTGCCTGATGGTAACAGTGGTGAATCATGCCTAGATGATGTTTGTTGAAATGGCCAATTGTAAGTCCATCTGAAGCCCATGTGACAGGAAGACTGCAGGCGTATTATTGAGAGCTAGGGTGACAACACTCTGTTACTGTGCCAGGAAGTGCCCTGAACAAGGATCTTGATGGCAAGATCACCAGCTGTTATTTTATGTAAATTTCAGAGTTAGATATTTTATAATTCTTTCTAAATTACATTATCATGTTGAAATTGATATGATTTTTTAGCAATTTGTGCATGTAGCCTTAAAGTACATGCAATCCACAGACTGGTCCATCAGCATCAAATCTCTGCGTTTTTTGTGAATCCATCAGACACAGGTGCAGTGTTCCAAGCAGCCTGTCAGAATCTGTGATGGGCTAAATTATATGGAGGCTGAATGCTGTAGCGAGTAGTATTTATGTTTAGAGCCGTATATGTTCAGGGGTGTATGGGCTGAATACAGGAATTATGTGTTTGGGGACATGCATCCCTGAATGCATGCAGCTGTAAACTCAAGCACTTGGGCTTACACACTGCTGTAAGTAGGGCTGGATCCTGCATTAAATGAATGGCTGAGATCAAACTGCACCCAGGTTGCATGTACTTCACACATGATCACACAATGAGGTTGATTTACTGTGTGATTCATGCTGTGAACTGGCCTTTAATAATATGTTGTGAGTGAACACCAGTTACATAGTTCTGTTGAAAAAAAGACAAGTTCATCTAACTCGGTCGGAAAAAAGTTTCTGAGGGAGTTTATTCTACATTTTTACAGCTCTAATGCCGTGTACACACGATCAAAAAATTTGACCGACAGATGAGAGCTTTTGGTCAGAAAATGCGATTGTGTGGTATGCTCCATCTGACTTTTGCTGGCGAATTTCGGCCAGCGAAAGATTGAGAGCATGTTCTCAATTTTTCGGTCGTGAAAAAGTTCCTATCCGAAAATCCGTTTGTGTATATGCAATTCCGATGCGCAAAAACTCAAACATGCTCAGATTCAACTACAAGACTGAAGCTATTGGCTACTGACTATTGAACTTCCTTTTTCTAGTCCCGTTGTACGTCACCGTATGCTTGACGGCCAGAATTTTGGTGTGACCATGTGTATGCAAGACAGCTTGAGCGAAATCCCGTCGGGGAAAACCATCAGAGCTTTTTCCGACCAAAATTATGAATCGTGTGTACGCGGCATTACTGTGAAGAAGCCTTTTCATATGTGCAAGTTAAATCTCTCTTCCTCAACAAGTAATTGACAAAGCAGTTTTTATAGCAAGGTAAAAGGAGCAGTTCTAAACTAGAAGAGCATTTTTGCATAAAAAATAGGCTACATACACTAGATTTATTTTTGGTAGAACATAAAAAATACATTATGCCGCGTACACACAATCGGAATTCTCGTCAGAAAAAGCTCTGATGGTTTTCCCTGACGGAATTCCGCTCAAGCTGTCTTGCCTAGACATGGTCACACCAAATTCCGATCGTTTAGAACGTGGTGACGTACAAACCGTATGACGGGACTAGAAAAAGGAAGTTCAATAGCCAGTAGCCAATAGCTTCCATCTCGTAGTCTTGAGTCTTGTACTTAGACTCAAAACAAAGGAATTCTTCTTTACCTCTGCTTCCTCACACAACTCAAACAATAAGCATATGGAGATGATTGCTGACCACCCGTATGTACTCTTTTCTGGCCCATCCTTTCTACTGAGAAAAGCAAGTGAATAATAATTCATAATCATTTTAGAAAATTGATTGATCAGATGCTGTGTCTGTGTGCAGAAAACATTTAGCTGAAACTGATATGTCCATGTGCTGCTGTGAAAGACTTTCACAAATGTAACCGCATGCAGCTATTGATTGAGGCGACGCTGCGTGGGCGTGTGGCTGAATGTTTCCAGACGAGGTCTTTCTATAGTTTATTTGATGAAAAAGCAGAAATTGTTGAAAATGGAAGGCCATCTTCTGAACATAACATCACTAGAAAAAAATACTTTTTGTTCAGCTTGTTCCATTGCTTATATTTCATATAAATCCTTCAACTAGTATTGCCTTTCTCTTCCACATATTGTGTGGTGAAGACTGAAATTGACAAATGGTAATTAATAATTTACTCAGATAGTATTAAAGAGGGCATTTAATGGGGCAGCAAAATACACAATTTAAAATAAATGTTTTGTGAACCATTTTACCTGCTAAACTTTTTGGAATTCTGTTACCGTATATACTCGAGTATAGGCCGACCCGAATATAAGCCGAGGTCCCCAATTTACCCCCAAAAAACTGGAAAAAATTATTGACTCGTGTATAAGCCGAGGGTGAGACATGCCTGTCCATCCCTGTGTGTCCGTCCATCCCTGTGGGTCCATCCATCCCTGTGTGTGTCCATGCATCCGTGTGTGTGTGTGTGTGTGTCCATGCATCCGTGTGTGTGTGTGTCCATGCATCCGTGTGTGTGTGTGTGTGTGTCCATGCATCCGTGTGTGTGTGTGTCCATGCATCCGTGTGTGTGTGTGTGTGTGTGTGTCCATGCATCCGTGTGTGTGTGTGTGTCCATCCATCCCTGTGTGTGTGTGTGTGTGTGTGTGTGCATGCATCCGTGTGTGTGTGTGTGCTTTTTCCCACCTTAGTTTGATTGGTTCATTAATATATCAAAATTGCCCTAAGGAATTAGAAACAACTGTCAAATAGGCTACTAAGGAATAAACCAGTAACACCAGTAATAGAAAGGTTTTACATTGCTGTTGTTACAAAAGCACTATAATAAGCATATGTGTATGTATATTATTTGCTAAACATTGTTTGATCATCATAAACACCAGTCAGAGGAAGTAGCCATTGAAGTAATGGGTTCCATATGGTACAAACTGAAAGAAAAATGGAATAGGGCACATGCATTGATTTCTTCATTTCCAGGAAAGGCACAGTAAAGACACAGTAGAGCCTACCTGTGTCCGTCCAGCCTGTGTCCGTCCCGGCCTGCGTCCCATCCCGGCCTGCGTCCCGTCCCGGCCCGTCCCGGCCCGTCCCGAGCCGAGCCTCCGTCCTTCAGCTCTTCGTCGGTGGCCATTCTAGGATTCAAAAGCCGCGCCTCCGTCGGTGATAGGCGGAACACTCAATTTCCCACTGACTGCTGGGAAATTGAGTGTTCCGCCTATCGGATGTCCGTGATAGGCGGAACACTCAATTTCCCAGCAGTCAGTGGTCCGCCTATCATGGACGTCCGCTCATCTTCATACTACGGACGAGGATGAGAGGATGTCCGTGATAGGCGGAACACAGACTGCTGGGAAATTCAGTGTTCCGCCTATCACAGGCGAAGGCGGAGAGGGAGGCGCGGCCTTTGAATCCTAGAATGGCCGCTGTCTGTCTGCTCGACACGCTGATCGGGCAGACAGACAGCGATGACTCGAGTATAAGCCGAGGGGGGCACTTTCAGCCTCAAAAAAGAGGCTGAAAATCTCGGCTTATACTCGAGTATATACGGTACGTGCTGTAATGATTCCAACAGCCTTGCTGCTGCATAGCAGGCAGAGTGACACCATTATGCCGAGCCATCACCTCTCTGTTAGCATGTGACTGAAGCAACTATGTGGCAGTGATTTAGAGGAACCTGAGGAAACTATGTCTTCCAGGAATTTTAACCACTTGCCATCCAGGGCAATTTTGGCATTGTTCATATACATGTTAAAAACAGAGTTTTTTTATTTTTTATTTTTTTGCTGGAAAATTACTTTGAACCAACAAACATTTTATATATTTTCTGAAAGCAGAGGCCCTGGAGAATAAAATGGTAACTGTTGCACGTTATTTGCAGAGCTGTTTGTATATGTACACCTGTGAGACATCACTTCTCACAACTGGACCACACTATAGAAGACCTCAATGTTTTAGTTCTTAAAGGGAATTTCAGAACTATCCAGCAAAGAAATGTTTGAACTAAGAATGATTCTTTTTGATACAAAAAATGATAGCCGAAATTTAGATATTGGTTTCCTTACCCATTATGCTAACGTTTTACAACCCCCCCCTCTGTGACTAGCACCCCATCCCCCTGTCTTATCTCACTATCTTTGCTGCTATCTTTATTACCATTGATCTGTATGTGTTTTCTCTTTTTTTTTTTCTTTTTTTTTTTTTTTTTCTCTCCTTTCCCTCAGAGGTGTGGGTTTTTTTTTTTTTTTTTTTTTTTTTTTTACATTCTGCTTAAAAATTTCTGAATCAGTACTGCTTGGACCTTGAAGAAGGGGACATACCACAAAACTTTTCCTGAAAAATTGTAGGTTAGTGCAAATAAAAAAAGTATCACGGACAGTACTCAGTTTTATCTGTCAGAATTGCACTAATACGACTCCGATCACATCAAGTATGCATTAAGATAAAAAGCCTTCTGTGTGCAGCAGCCCCCCTAATACTTACCTGAGTTCCCTCTCTGTCCAGCGATGTCCATGAGTGTCTCAGCTATCCGAGATTCTCCCTCCTGGTTGGCTGAGACACAGCAGTGGCGACATTGGCTGCTGAAATCAAAGTCAGCTAGCCTGTCAGGCGCACAGGCGGGCCGGGTTGGGGCTCCATGTCTGAATGGACACAGGGAGCTGTGACTCGGCTTGGGTGCCCCCATAGCAAGCTGCTTTCTGTGGGTGCACCCAACGGGAAGGAGGGGCCAGGAGCAGCAATGAGGGACCTGAGAAGAGGAGGATCTGGGCTGCTCTGTGCAAAACTACAGAGCAGGTAAGTATAACACGTTTGTTATTGCAGAATAAAAACGAGAGTTTACAATCACTTTGAGTGAAAGTAAAAATAAATTGAGTTTTACAATGCACTTTCATAGCTGCAGTTTAAGCTGGAGAGCTGTAACTTGGGAAAGGGAGCTATAAAGATATTATAACAGCCTTTATGCACTGGTACTGTTAGATGGACTAGCAGGAGGAATGCCATAGTTTAATTTAATGGTAGGATTTCTAACTATGTTATTGCTGTATGTAAACTTAAAATCAAAATACCTTTTACACGCACATTCACAAAGGGTAGATCTTTTGAAAGAAAACTTAAAAAATTCATGGTGTGTTTACAGTTTCCCATCATTAAGGCTGACAGTCATTGATAATGCAATGTATGTGAAAATGAATTACACTTAGCAATTCTAAGGATATCCAGCCTCATGCTGTCTGAATGTGTCATAAATGTCACACTGTCTGTCTTTGACAGTTTATGCTTCTATGTTGTTTTAGTCTTAAAATGATGAATTTCTTATAGGGGTCAGATGATTTCTGGAGAGGACTGTGAATTTATTTTAAAGTTTGAAAAATCCCATGCAGAAGAAAAGAAAGCGATGCTAACAACTGAAAGCAACCAGGTAGGATTTATTTAATCAACTGCTATAGCTGTTAGGAGTCGCATGAAATTGAAGTTGCCTGTAATGTTGAAGAGGTTTCACCACTCCTCAGTTTAAATGGGTGTCGGAAACCTTCACCATCATTTATACCCTCATGAACACCTTAACTCATTCCCAATATTTCTAAAAAATGAAAAAGTGAGCTATTTCACAGCACCCAGAATAAAAGATGCCTAAACTGGATTGGGGGTCTTCTAAACCACCTGCAACTCAAATATATAAAGCTGTTTTTAACATCTTTACCTTGGCGATTTGACATAAATTTATACTTTATTATTATACTTTATACAAACACTTTATACAGTCACACAACTCAAGCAGTTGACATCTGCCACAGACTTCATGGAATGTACCCCCTTCCTGACCAGAGCACTTTTTGCAATATGGCACTGCATCGTTTTAAATGACAATTGCACGGTCATGCGACGTTGCACCCAAACAAAATTGACTTCCCTCTTTTTTTCCCCACAAATAGAGATTTCTTTTGGTGGTATTTGATCACCCCTGCGGTTTTTATTTTTTGTGCTATTAACAAGAAAGAGCGACAATTTTGAAGAAAAAAAAAACATGTATTCTTCTACATATTTTTGGTAAAAAAAAATCGCAATAAGCTTGTATTGATTGGTTTGCACAAAAGTTATAGATTTTATGACATTTTTTTTTATTAGTAATGGCGGGATCTGGGATTTTTTTTTTTTTTTTTTTTTTTTTTTTTTTTTATCGTGACTCTATTTTGGGAACATTGCCATTTATACAGGGATCAGTTCTATAAAAATGCACTGATTACTGGGTAAATGACATTGGCAGTGAAGGGGTTAAACACTAGGGGGCGATCGAGGGGTTAAGTGTGTCCTAGGGAGTGATTCTAACTGGGGAGGATGGGCTACCACTGACATGACAGCGATCACTGCTCCCGATGACAGGGAGCAGTAGATCTGTCATGTCACTAGGCAGAACAGGGAAATGCCTTGTTTACATCTGCCCATTCTGCCGCTTTGTGACATGATCATGGGCCCCCGGCAGACATCGAGCCATGGGCATGGTCGCACACATGCCCACGATGCCGTGATTTAAAGGGGACGTATCTGTACGCCCATTTTACCAGCAGTGCCATTGTGCTGACCATACATCGCCATGCGCTGGTCGGCACGTGGTTAAAAATGTCAGAACTGTACACCTCTGTGTAATATTTAATTGATAACCTACTAATTTTATTCCACAGATGCATGTGTACTTCTGTGTTAGAATTCAGTAGAAGAAGCTGGTTACTTCAGCTTTCTAATAGTATGGAATACATGTAGCACATGTGGGAGAACTCCTACCAGTTGTTTGGGTGTCTGGTCTCAACTGGCATGCCAGCATGTTGTTTCTTTTTGGCGGGTGGTGTGATTTACAAGGTAAATATTTTTTGGATGAATGCTCTTGTGGACCCAGAGGAGTTTAACTCTGGCACACAACTTCGATTGTGGAAAAGAGCCTATGCCTAGGCTCTTTACCACGTGATTAGCTGTGACCAATCACAGCTGATCACAGTGTGTAACCAGGAAGTGCCGGTAAAAATGGCTTTCCTTGATTCATGCTGACAGGGAGAGCCGATTGGAGGCTCTCCTGTCAGAGGGGGAGGTTTTACTGAGGTGCCCACCACAGCTGAAAATCAGTGCCCATAAAAATGCCAGTCGGTGCCCATCAGTAGCGCCTGTCAGTGCCCAAAACAGATGCTAATCATTACCCATCAGTAATGACTGTCAGCACATCGTAATCCGTGCTGCCTATCAGTGCCCAGCAATTCTACATATTGGTGCCTCCTAGTTGGTGCCACCTCATCAGTGCCGCCTCATCGATCCCCATCAGTGAAGGAGAAAACAACATTTTATAGCAAAAACTTTTTTTTGTTTTTTAAAAGTCTCAGTCTTTTTTAGATTAGCAAAAAAAAAAAAAAACCCTATGGTGATCAAATACCACCAAAAAGCTCTATTTGTGGAAAGAAAATTATAAAAATGTAGTTTGGGTACAGTGTTGTAAGACAGCGCAATTGTCATTCAAAGTGTGACAGCGCTGAAAGCTGAAAATTGTCCGGGTAGGGGAGTGCCGTGTAGTCAAGTGGTTAAAGGACAACCATCAAATGTAAAGTCCATATGTTTACCACACTCGCTATTCCGGGGGCTGTCTGACTTGCTGAACCCCACTTGCCCAGAAACTAAAGCTGGATACACACTGAGGTCCTGTACAGGTTCAGGGCTTTACACAGTCATAAAAATACATTTTGAAGATTAATAAACATTGCAATAATGACTGACTGGCTGCACGGGTTCATTTAAGCAGTCAATGTGTGCATTTAGATAAGTCCTTTTTAACCTGATTGTAACCAGTGATGCAAACAGATTTGAAAATGATAAGTAATGGAGCAGTTGGTATTATGAAGTACATAATGTCATTAATGTTACTTTTTTACCATCCTTTTAAGCATATTTTTTTTCTTTTCAGTGTGCTAAAACCTTTATTAACTTGATGACCCACATTTCAAAGGAGCAGACCGTGCAGTACATTTTAACCATGGTGGATGACATGCTACAGGTAAGGAGTATGCAAGATTAAAGCTGTACCTTTTGCTAGTCTGTTTCTTTTAGTCTGACAGCTCCAATCTGCTGTGTCTCAACATGGAGAAACAAATGTTTAAAGAGGAAGTAAGCCCTGATGGGTTTTACTTCCTCTTTGTTCCCCTGCAAAGTAAAAGCATAATGGGCTAGTATGCATTGCATACTAGCTCATTATGTAGCACTTACCTGCAAACAAAGCCCACGCTGTCCCTGTTGGCGGCCGCATCCATCTTCCTTCTGGGACGGACTCCGGCTCTGTGACTGGCCAGAGCTGCGTGACATCACTCCTGCATGCATTCGGGAGCCGTCCGTCATGGCACTTGCGAGTGAAGGAACAGCACGGAGGTCCGTTGACATCATGGGCGCACTACAGGGTAAATATCTCCTAAACGTGCACTGTAAGCCTTATTCTAGGCATACCTATAGGTAAAAGTTACAGTTGGGGGTTTACAACACTTTTAACTTCAGTTCAATTGTTAGAATACTTACATTGATTTTTTTTTTTTTTTTTTTTTTTTTTTTAAACACACTGACTTTTTTTCTGATCCTACACTTTTAACTGCTGGTATGTTTAAGTCAACATTGCCAGTTTGTACATTTCTATTAATGCAGCGCTTGTTTTGTGTGTGCGTGTGTATTAGTTGTGCTCATAAGTTTATATACTCTGGCAGAATTTGATTTCTTGGCCACTTTTTAGAGAATATGAATGATAACACAAAACTTAACCACTTCAATACCGGGCACTTATACACCTTCCTGCCCAGACCAATTTTGAGCTTTCAGCGCTGTCGCACTTTGAATGACAATTGCGCGGTCGTGCTACACTGTACCCAAATTACATTGTTATTTTTTTCCCACAAATAGAGCTTTCTTTTGGTGGTATTTGATCACCTCTACGGTTTTTATTTTTTGCTAAACAAATAAAAAAAAAAATACTGAAAATTTTAAAGAAATTTTTTTTTTTTTTTTGTTTCAGTTTGAAAGCTTTGTAATTAAGTAAGTTTTCTTCTACACTGATGGACACTGATGGGGGTTACACTCATGGGCACGGATAAGGCGGCACTGATAAGTGACACGGATGGGCACCGATAGGTGGCACTGACAGATGGGCATGGATGGGCACTGATAGGTGGCACGGATGGGCACTAATAGGCAGCACAGATGGGCACTGATAGGCGGCATTTTATTGTATTATACTGTACTAATGGATGCCAATCAGTGCCAAACAATGCATGCCAATCAGTGATGCCCATTGTGGGCACTGATTGGCATCCATTGTGGGCACTGACTGGAATCCCTGGTGGTCTAGGGTGGCATACCTTGTGCTGGGCATCCCTGGTGGTCTGGTGGCATCCCTGGTGGTCCAGTGTGGGCATCCTCTGGGAGGCTGCACTGATAATCGATCAGGTTGGACACGGCTAATCACGTGGTAAAGAGTCTCCGTCTGAGACTGTACCGAGATCGTAGTTGTGGGGTGTCAGACTGACACCCCGCGACAACGATCGCCACGATGCGTGCCCCCGGGGGCACGCAACGGCTCAAAATCCTGATCACGTCATATGACGTCCGGTCAGGATTTTTAAACCACTTTGCCGCCGTGTTTCTGTTATAGAGCGGGTGGCAAGTGGTTAATACTGTGTATTGCCCCCATTAACATCATTCCTCTTGGCAAAAAGCCTCCAGTTCCTGTAAATTCTTGGGCTGTCTTGCATGAACTGTAGGTTTGTGATCTCCCCATATTGGCTCAATGATATTAAGGTCAGGAGACTGAGATGGCTACTCCAGAACCTTCACTTTATTCTGCTGTAGCCAATGACAGGTCGACTTGGCCTTGTGTTTTGGATCGTTGTCATGTTGGAATGTCCAAGTACGTCCCATGCGCAGCTTCCTGGCTGATGAATGCAAATGTTTTTCCAGTATTTTTTGATAACATTCTGCATTCATCTTGCCATCAATTTTGACCACATTTCATGTGCCTTTTGTAGCTCACACATCCTCAAAACATCAGTGATCCACCTCTGTGTTTCACAGTAGGAATGGTGTACCTTTCATGATAGGCCTTGTTGACTGCTCTCCAAATGTAGTGTTTATGGTTGTGGTCAAAGAGCTAAATCATGGTCTCATCACTCCAAATGACTTTGTGCCAGAAGGTTTGAGGCTTGTCTCTGTGCTGTTCAGCGTATTATAAGCAGGATGTTTTGTGGCATTTGCGTAGTAATGGCTTTCTTCTGGCGACTCGACCATGCAGCCCATCTTTCTTCAAGTGCCAACTTAATGTGCATCTTGAATCGGCCACACCACATGTTTTCAGAGAGTCCTTTATTTCACCTGAAGTTATTTGTGGGTTTTTCTTTGCATCCCAAACAATTTTCCTGGCAGTTGTGGCTGAAAATTTAGTTGGTCTACCTGACTGTGGTTTGGTTTCAACAGAATCACTAATTTTCCACTTCTTCATTAGAGTTTGAACACTGCTGATTGGCAATCTCAATTCCTTGGATCTTTTTATATCCCTTTCCTGTTTTATACAGTTCAACTACCTTTTCCCGCAGATCCTTTGACAATTATTTTGCTTCCCCCATGACTCAGAATCCAGAAATGTCAGTGCAGCACTGGATCAAAGAGGCATGGGTCTGTCAGAAGTCCAGAAACTCTCAGACCTTTTATACACACACACTAATTACAAACAAAGAGATCACAGGTGAGGATGGTTACCTTTTAATAGCCATTCAAATCCCTTTGTGTCAACTTGTGTGCATCATCAAATCATCAGGGTATGTAAACTTTTGATCAAGGTCATTTGGGTAGTTTCTGTCACCATTATGATTTAAAAAGGGGAAACAGTTGATTTGATAATAAATGGCTTCAGCCAAACACTATACATGAGTGCACACAACAGTGTGTGTGTGTGTGTGTGTGTGTGTGTGTACACACACACACTATATATATATATATATATATATATATATATATATATATATATATATATATATATATATATATATATATATATATATATATATATATATATATATATATATGCGCACACACTGGAGATCAAAATAAAAGAACTTTTATTTTTATTTTTATTTTTTTATAAATTTCAAGGTCACTATTTGAATTTATCTAAACAAATCTGCAATGTCTAGAATAATGCATCTCTACAATGTCACAAACTCATTCAAGTCCCCCAAGAAGGCTGGTTGTCCATCAAAGACAAATGCAAGAGAGGACAGGATAATGCGGGAAATCTCAACGAGCAATCGGTTCAACACTGCAGCTGCCATTGCTCGCCAGTTTAGCGTTGAACAGACTAAAGATCTGTCTTGCCGTTTAAGAGAATCTGGATGAAAGCCCACTCTGCAATGACCAAACCTCTTAGCAGAAAGAATCAAAAGGCTAGATTAACCCTTTGCTCAGGAGTATGTTTTGTGGACAGAGGAGAACTAGTCCAAAGATGAAAGCAAGTTTAATTTGGGTCTGATGGGAAACCTTGTTTATTGTCAAACTGGGGAAAGACTGAACCCAAAGTGGTTAAAGAAGTCAGTGAAAGGTGGAGGGGGAAGTGCCTGGAGGTTGTTGTCTGCAGCTGGAGTCGAGCCTCTTATACGGCTACATGGCAGAGTGAGTGCAAATGTTTATCAGAACCTTCTTTGACAATATGTGGTTCCTTCCCTGCAATCATCACCCAATCAGCCAGCAATTTTCATGCACGACAATGCAACCTGTCACTCAGAAAAATGGGTAAAGCAGTTCATTGAAGCTGAAAACATTGACATAATGAATTAGCCAGCCCAGAGTCCTGATATAAACCCACTAGAAATCCTCTGGAAAATCTTGGCAACAAAGTTGTGGCCAAGAAACACACTACATTCACTGAACTGTGGAAGAGACTAAGAAAAGTGGAACAAAATCACACCAGAGCCATGTGAGAGACCAGTGATGTCTTTGGCCTCAGATGTGCTAAAGTTATTCAAAGCAAGGGCCTGTAAACTTCTTACTTATTGATTATTGTAACCTTCAGGAATTTTAGTTGTAATCTTTCTTCGTACTACAGTCATTGATGTTCTCTAATTTTTATCATTTTGTTTTCTATAAAATAATAATTTTTTTTTTTTTTTTGTTGAAGTGCATTGGTTAGTTTGGAAAACACTATTCTATTAGCGTGGTATAGCCACAACAAAAATGCCATCAAATGTTGAGCAACGAAGATTACCGTATATATCGAGTTTAAGCCGAGGCACCTCATTTTACCACAAAAAAACTGGGAAAACTTATTGACTTGAGTATAAGCCTAGGGTGGGAAATGCAGCAGCTACTGGGTAAGCAATGCCCATCTGCAGCCTCACTGTGCCCACCTGTACCTTTGATAACCAAACAGCTGGTGTCTGTTTGGTGGCCGTCCACTGTAATAAAGCTTCGCCTTTTCCTCATCTGTGATAGACGGATCACTGATTCAGTTTTCCAGCATTGTATCAGTGTTCAGCGTTCCATCTATCACGGAACAAGGTGGGGCTTTGTTGCAGTGGATGGCCACCGAACAGTTAAGACTGCATGACACAGCGGGAGACCCTCACTTGTGTATGAGCTGAGGGAGCCTTTTTCAGCATAAAAAATGTGCTGGAAAAAGTCAGCTTATACTGGAGTATATACGATACATTATTTCTGCAAAAATCAAGAAATTGTTCTCAAATTTTGATCTCCAGTGTGTGTGTGTATAGCTAGATAATATATCCCCACAACCCTACCTGCCTGGAGTTTGCATGTTCTCCTTGTGCCTGGGTGGGCTTCCTCCTGAGTACTTCAGTTTTTTCCCATATTTCAAAGACCGCGAGTCCGGGACCTTTAGATTGTAAGCTCCTAGTGGGTAGGGACTGATTTAAATGTACAGTATATTTAAAGGGCTGTGTACATTTTATATATATATATATATATATATATATATATATATATATATATATAATCTGTTATGACATTTCCTTCCCTCTACTCACCATAAATAATGCTGAGATTACTATACACCAGTTATACCGTACTATACCATGCTATCATCCTAACGTGCTTAGAGTGGTAGAGCGTTCATTTATAGAACGGTAATCTTTACCAGGTGAGAAAAATCTAAACAGCCGCTCTGTTCTTGCAGCTTTCTTTGTTGTATGAAATGAATATTCATTTATATTATTGCTGGGACAATTGCTTCCTTGCCCTTATCACTTTGACTAATGATGACATTTTAATTAATCTGTAAAACAAACTGAACTAAGGATCTAATTTGCTTGATTGATGTCTTTTGATAATAAGGGTAATTTATATACATAGTACGCAATGTTTACTTTTCATAAAACTTTTTATCTTTTCACATTTTAACTTTTCTCCATCACAGCAAGAAGCAATCGGTTAAAGGATGACCATGTTAAATATGCAAATATGTAAATCACCAAGATGATGCCACTGGGAAGATTATTTTCTCTAATAGTAGTTCTTGTTCATGCAGACATTTATCTGTTATCCCTTGTTAGTCAGAGGGAGACCTATATAGTCTATAGTCAAAGAGAAAATGTTTTTCTAATAAAATGAGTAAAGTGTTTAAAGAGTTGCCCTCTTTTTGTTGTATGAGGTTGCTTAGCTTGAAGACTTAATTTTATAGGGGAAACCGTATTCTTACTGACATATCGGTTATATCACATGGGTAAAATATTTAAAGAACCAGTAAGGCTAGGTTCACAATACTGCCAAATGATTTTGATTCACCTTTCAATGCAACTTGGATCTAACTTTGAGAGGGTCTATTCTATGGGGCTAAACTCACATTGGAATCGCACTAAAGTAGTACAAGGACCTTTTCCAAAATTGCTCTGCACTAAATTGCATTGATGTGAATTAACACCATTGAAAATGTCATGCAATTCTGTGTGACACAAGTTGCATGTGAAATCTCACTGGGGTGAACCAGGCCCAAAGGACAGTTGCATATTTTGTTGTTTAAGAATACATGGCTTGAAGACCTCATTTATTGGCAAAGCTGTTTTCTCAGATATATCCTGTTGCCATATATATCAGTCTTGTTGAAATGACAGGAACTGAATTAGAAATCCCTTTCTGCACAGTACAGGCAGACTTCCCACAGTTTCAGTTTCTATTGTGGTATTACCCTGAAACTGTAATTTGTAGTTCTTAGTTATTTTGTTAGACAGTCAAGCTGTCAAGATTGGTAGTGGTAGAGGTCTACCACCTCTGCCTGTAAAGGTTGACAAACTTTGACAAGCAAAATAATTTTCCTTGATAGTGTCAGTGTGGTAAGTGCTTTGCTCTACAGATTTTTTGACTGTGTACAAAGAGCTTTCTGGGAATGTTATAATTTGCCTTTCTTATGAATGTTCTCAATGTTTAAATTAGCCCTGCGTTCTGTACTCACCAGAAAATGTCAGAAGTGACAGGTGATTTGTTCTTCTTGTTCAGAAGATCGAGTGTCATGAAGCCTGCAGTTCTTAATTACAAAATGCAACAAAGGGTCATGTCTTTTTCCTTTTTAATACTTGTTTTTTGACATGCTTGAATATTTACAATCTCTCCAATTATTGCATAACTCTGGTACAATTTTTTTTATGTTTTTTGACTATTTAGAATGCTAAGGAGCAAGGTGGATTTGATTTAACCCCTTCCCGCCGAGCGTACACACAGGCCTCGGCCTTCGTGGGTTATACCGGGATGATGCCTGCAGCAGCAGGCATCATCCCGGTACCGCTGTTTACAGTGGGCGATTGGCTTTCCAGAGTTAACGACCAATGCGGCTAAAAGCCACTCAGCTGTTATCTCAGAGGTGCGGGAGGGGACAAACCCCCCCCCCCCCCCCCCTGCAGCCTCCCGATGCTCTGATCGGGCCTCCCCTCCCACCGGGAAACTCGATCTACCATCTGGCTCTTCTGGCGCCTAGTAACAGACTGGAACGAAGCCGGAAATGGCTTCATTCCAGTCTCCTGATTGTAGACACTGAAGCGACGTCACAGCGTCACTTCCTGTTTACTGGGCTGCCAATGGCTCCGGTTTAAAAAAAATAAAAATATACAGTATTCAGAATCGTCAAAAATGTCGATATGAATACTTTGAAGTGCAAAGGAGGGACTTTTAGGCCCCCGATCCCTCCATAAAGAATACCTGTCACCACCTATTACTGTCACAAGGGATGGTTATAAAATTTAAAGTGTCGCCTATGGAGATGTTTAAGTGCCATAGTTTGTCTCCATTCCACGAGTGTGTGCAATTATAAAGCGTGACATGCTTGGTATCTATTTACTTGGCGTAACATCATTTTTCACATTATACAAACAAAATTGGGCTAACTTTACTATTTTTTTTTTTTTAGTTCAGGAAAGTGTCCCATTTTTCTGTGTACATCCTAGTTTATTTTTTTTTTTAAACTCTATCCACTTTTACCATACAATAGTGAATCTCTCTACCTGGCCTTCTTCTCTACTACTTAAATATTCAATTTTATAGATGTAGCCTATTCTCTTGAACAATTCTTTTATAGTAGATTTTTCCGGGTCTTGCCATTTTTTAGGGTATTCTTCCCTTCACTGCATTCAGTAAGTATGGGATCATTGTTCTCTTGTATTTTTTTTTATTTTTTTTTGTACTACTTGTTCTATGAAATAAAAATGTCCATGGATCTTTTAAGATCTCCTTCCCTGTGATTTCCCCTATATAGTATTGTATCTCCAGCCAGAGTTCCCTTATTTTGCTGCAATCCCAGCATATATGGGCCATATTACCTATTTGGTTACATCCTCTCCAACATAGTGGGGATTTTTCCTGTTGGTATCTTTGGACTTCTCAGGTGTTAGATACCATCTAGCTGAGCACTTATAAATAATTTCTATTGTTTTTTTATATCAGTCGCGTATTCGTGTACCCCACCCATCACTTTGACTACCTGTTGGTCATCCATCTGTGCTCCCAATTCTCCTTGCCATTTTCCAATGAATGGGGGTCTTCCCTGTCTCTCTAGGTCTGTGAGTATCTTATAGATCCAAGATATTCCATGTTTCAGTGTTGTCTGTACACTACATAATCATTCTATTGGGTTCTATTTGATTGTCAGCTACAGGAGCCAATGGCTCCAACTGCCATCAATCTGCCCTGTAAGGAGGGATAGAGCACTGGATTGAGATCCGGGGCTCAGGTAAGTTAAAGGGGGGGGGGGGCCCTGAATGGATCCTGTGATATTGAAGGTTTTTTTTTTTTTTTTTACCTTTTTAATGAAGAGACTACTTTAAGGTAAAATAAAAAAAACAAATGAAGCCTTTAACCACTTCGTATCGAGGTCAATTCTGACACCGCTCCTACGCATAAAAATTGACAATTCTTTTGTTAGAAAATTACTTGGAATGCCCAAACATTTATATATATTTCTAACAAAGGCCCTATAGAATAAAATGGTGGGTATTACAATTTGTTATGTCACACGGAATCTGCGCAGCGGTTTTTCAAACATTTTTTTTTTCATGAATTAAAAAAAAAAAAAGTTAGCCCAATTTTTTTATATAATGTGAAAGATGATATGCCGAGTAAATAGATACCCAACATGTCATACTTTAGGCCCCTTTCACACGAGCGGTCCAAATATGTCCCATGCACAGCTTCCTGAGTGATGAATGCAAATGTTCCTCCAGTATTTTTTGATAAAATGCCGCATTTGTTTTGCCATCAATTTTGATCAATTTTCCTGTGCCTTTTGTAGCTCACACATCCCCCAAAACATCAGCGTTCACTTCCGTATTTTTTCATCATAGACCTTGTTGACTCCTCTCTAAATGTAGTGTTTATCGTTGCTAAATTCTGGTATCATCACTCCAAATGACTTTGTGCCAAAAGGTTTGAGGCTTGTCTCTGCCGTTTGGCGTATTGTAATCGATATTTTGTGGCATTTGCGTAGTATGGCTTTCTTCTGTCGACTCGACCATACAGCCCATCTTTCTTCAAGTGCCTCCTTATTGTGCATTTTGAAACAGCCACGCCACATGTTTTCAGAGAGTCCTGTATTTAACCTGAAGTTATTTGTGGGGGGTTTTTTTTCTTGCATCCCAAACAATTTTCCAGGCAGTTGCGGCTGAAATTTTAGTTGGTCTATCTGACCGTGGTTTGTTTTCAACAGAACCCCTCATTTTCCACTTCTTAATTAGAGTTTGAACATTGCTGATTGGCTATCTCAATTCCTTAGATATACTTTTATATCCCTTTCCTGTTTTATACAGTTCAACTGCTTTTTCTCGCAGATCCTTTGATAATTCTTTTGCTTTCGCCATGATTTAAAATCTAGAAACGTCGGTGCAGCACTGGTTGAAAGATGCAAGCATCTGTCAGGAGTCCAGAAACTCATTGACCTTTTATACACACACTTAATTACAAGCAAACAGATCACAGGTGAAGATAGTTACCTTTTAATAGCCATTCAAACCCCTTTGTGTTAACTTGTGTTCATATTATCAGGCCAAAATTACCAGGGTATGTAAACTTTTGATCGGGTCATTTGGGTAGTTTCTGTTGCCATTATGATTTAAACGTGTACACACAGTTGATTGATAATAAATGGCAAACATAATAAAAGCCAAACACTAACCATCAGTGAAAGACATTTTTTTGTTATCATTCATATTCTCTGAAAAATGGCCAAGAAATCATAAATTCTGCCAGGGTATGTAAACTTATGAGCTTAACTGTATACTCACCTGAGCCCAATCTAGCGATGTGTATGAGAGCAGAAGCTCTCCCGGCTATCTCTCTCCTCATTGGCTGAGACACAGCTTTCACAGTTCCTGTTTTCTTAAAGTTGGGACAGAAATGAACAGAAAAATCAGTGTGCAGCGTTTGTACACTTGTGAATGATCCAGGATAGTCCTAACATTGGAATGATTCATGAAACGGCGACTGATGTTTTTTTGTTTTTTTTGTTTTTATTAAAACCAAGCACAATGGGGAAACTGTAGAAATTAACGTGTTATATTGCTGCCTAATAGGTATCATCCAGTAGTGTCTACTGGTTCATTGTAGATATCTGATACCCTTGCAGATATCGGTAGACTTTTATAAAATATATCTGTATACAATTTTGCTATTTGTATTTTTCTACTTCATAACCGAATTTTGTTTAAATAGTATTTAGATTATTGTCTGTCATGTTTTTGACGCAAAGCCATGTCAAGAGGTAAAACCAGTAAAGAACAAAATAAATTGTAATTTTATATTTTTGGTTTTTATTTTGCAGGAAAATCATCAGCGTGTCAGCATATTTTTTGACTATGCTCGACGTGGGAAAAACACTGCCTGGTCTTACTTTTTACCAATGCTGAATCGTCAGGACTTGTTCACAGTTCACATGGTAAAACATAAAAAATATTACAGCCGTTATGTTTTCATTATTCCTTTCTGGTGTTTTAATATTCTGCTACTTTTTTTTATTTTATTTTTTTATTTCTATACCAAAAATTTTATGAACAGTTGTTTAATTTAGAAAGTGTAGAGTGAATCATTTTGGAAGCTGTCCATTGAGGACTGGTTTATCACACTGTATATGTACAATTCATATTTTGAATGACTTGTAAAACACTAAGGCAGGCCATACACAGTGCAAATTTCTTTCCTGCAACCAAAGAAATTTTGCTTGATTACCCCATCAACACAGACGGTGTTGACTGGCAAATCTGTATTTGTTTTCTCCTGGCAAGGGGCGGGGCCCCATCGGGAGAAGACCGTGATTATTACTAGCAACTTTAGTAGTCGCTGGTGATGATCGCAAGAGAATCCAGCAGGCTTGTTGTACCCAAAGTTGATCGATCGACTTGGTACATTCAGCCTGCCTATTAACAGTTCGAATCTCAGCCGATTCCTGCTGAACCGACCAAGATTCGAACCATGTATGGGCCGGCCATACATGGAAATGCAAACGTCAAACCGAAATCCAGTTAAAAGCCAACAATGATATAACTAAACCGTGATCTAATTAACAGTAAGCTAATCAACAACCAGGCACCCAGACTTTGATTAGTCAGAAAGTAACCACCCCAGACAATCTGGTAACAAGTCCACAGATGCACAAAGTACATTAAACGTTAACATAAACATTCCACAATGGTTCGGTAACCAAGTAAAGTGGACACAAGAGGATTAGCAGACACAATGGGTGATGCAATAAACTCAATTAACAATAGGATAAACACAATTCACAGCAGGCACTGGCTGAGATTTGAACCGCCTATGGCCGGCCTAAAACCCCACCTACACCTGAAGGGATTAGAAGTGAATTGGTTTATACTATCTACTATGTCTCATCTATCGGCACTCAACTTACAGCTCCATAGTCAGGGCTTGTGCATACTAGATGTGATTTGAAAATTGCATATTGTGCAATTTAAAGTATGATGTCTTGGATTTTCAGATGTTTGCAATGTTAAAAGTTGACTTTTTGGATGTTGCAGGACAGCACACGCAAAACTGCTGCTTGCAGGATATTTTAATATCTGCAGTGCATTTTTCTTGTGAGAGCAGGTCCACAATAACATAAGTGGATTGTTTAAAGCACTGTGTAGTTTGCCTGAATTACAAAATACAGTGTATCAATCTTGATGGATCTATTGTATGATCTATCAACTCTAAGGGCTAGCTGATTTTGGTTCAACTTTCGCCGTTTAATTGAAGGAAAAAGAAAAGGTGAAGTTAGGTTGTCATGAGTAGGCAGGGCAGAAAAAAGGAGGTTGCAAATTAAATAACAGTACAGGCAGAAAGAGGAGCTGATTTACAACAGAGAGCAGATACTGATAGTCTGTTAGTCCCTACTGCAGTCTGCGTTTTACAGTTGTGAATTTGACATGCATAAAATGAAGGCTGCAGTCTGAAGCCTATTGTCTGTTAACTGCTAACATTGCCTTTGCCTGATACCAAGTGGAGCCAGCAGACTAGCAAACACATTTTTAAAGCACATATGTTTTATAAATTGGGCTGCGTTTGTTAAAACGCTTATTTTTATCCTTAAGAGTAGTGTAAACAGTGCTACTTGTGCTTAAAATTACACTTACAGCAATAGTACGGTGCTGATAGTGGGTCATTCACTCTCCACCTTTTTCCATTCCTAAAACATGCTGTATTCTTTTCACAGAATACCAGACGTTCTGTAGTGGATGAGGAAAGTGGGGATGACCGTCATGATCTCCTCTCATCCAATCATTGTTTGGGTAAAAGAATACATGATTGGATGAGATGGGGGATAAGCAACCCACTATCATCAATGAGAAACCAGTAAAACTAATGCACTGCACATATGCTGGCAGTGAATATACTAGGAGAAAGCAGAGTCGGCAGAGGATGATGCTCCTTCACCAATATGCGGCCTTGGTTATGTTTTGACCAATCTTCTCTAACAAGATCTACTGCTGTAGTGGTGGTTAAGGATCGGTTGGTTCTTTCTGTCAGAACTAGCCGAGTCACTAAAATAGTAGTTTAATACAAAATCTTTAGCAAATACAAACATCTAATGTATGTATCTATATACCCATTCAAAAAAATGGTGCTCCTGTGTTTAAATGTATAACTTTAAAGGGGGAACCATTCTTCTACCGTCATCTGGCAGTGAAGTAAGTTATGGCAATGAAATATGCAGCACACGCATGGTAGAATATCGTGAGTATTTATGTATGGACTAAATTGTTTTATGGATTTACTCAAGTGTATACACATCTGCTGCAAATTCATTATCACCCTGATATTTTATCACTACGTAATGTTTATAATTCAGAAATTGTATATTGATGTATTGCAGTCTATTTATTCCTTGGTAACCATGGCTGGAGGAGAAATGCGACCTGTTTTATCTATGAGTTAAAAATAAAAATCTGTTCTTTCAGGCTGCACGTATAATTGCTAAATTGGCTGCTTGGGGGAAAGAACTGATGGAAGGCAGTGATTTGAATTACTATTTCAACTGGATTAAAACTCAGCTGAGTTCCCAGGTATTTTTTTTTTTTTTATCCTTTTCATTGAAGTTTGCAGTTTTTCTTACTTTATGTACTGGCCATGTATTACACACACTTGGAACCCTTTCACACTGGAGCAGTTTGCCGGCAGGACTCTCAAAGTCCTGCTAGCAGTATCTTTGGAGCGGTGTATACACCGCTCCTTCACCACTCATGCCCATTGAAATCAGTGGGGCAGCACGGCTATACCGCCGGCATAGCGCTGCTGTAGCTGCACTTTGTGTTGATTTTTAACCCTTTCTCGGCCACTAGCGGGGGTTAAAACCATCCTGCTAGCGGCCGAATAGCGTGCGCTAAAACACCAGTAAAGCGAAGCTAAAAATAGCTCCACTTTACCGCTGACTCCAGGGCACTGGCAGGGTAAAAGTGGTCCAACAGAGAAATATAATTTTTGAGCAACCATTTGATGCTTCATGCTTTTGTACTTCTGTATAATATAAGGTGATGGTGCAGTTTTCTGTCAATCGTGTATTAACTAGTGTAAAATGTGATGACATTATAACCCTCTTGATGGCAAATGGCTTATGTATTTCCAATAAAATGCAGTGGCGAATAAAGAAGCTGCTGAAAACCATCACAATGCAAGTACAAAGCCTCATGAGAGAACTATTAAGCTAATTATCAGCACCTCAAAAGCAAGTTAAAAGTTAGTCACCAGAATTCACAGTATTAAAGCAAAAGTATACTGCATTCAACTTGCTTCTAAATGCCAAGTCTTTGTACACAAACCAGTCTGTTTTTAAATGACAATTTTTTTGTTATAGTAAAATCTACTGCAATAAAAATGATTCTGCATTGGTAATAATTGGCAAAAACTCCTGGTCAAGTGGCAGTGACGGGGCTAGTAATTTAAAATATTCCTTTTATTTTTTTATATACCTTATTTATATGTAGGAATGATGCAATGGACATGATTACAGAGACCGTGTATACAATCTGGTTAAGTTATATATTTGTAGATAAAACACGGTTGTCTACATCAAGCCTGTGTATCACCCCCTAAGGTAATTGGCAATGCAGAGTAAATAATAACAATAAAAGTGTAGCGCTGCTGATAAATCAAACAATTGTATATAAATATCTATATTAGGTGTAGTAACCAATAAACCCAATATGTAAAATCAATTCATTTCTTCACAAATGAAATGCCATTGATCTTCTGTAATAAATATAACCCACACCACTGTGAATTGAATACAGTGCCTTGCAAAAGTATTCACCCCCCTTGGCTTTTTACCTATTTTGTTACATTACATCCTTTAGTTGTGTTTTTTTTAACCACTTGCCGCCCGCCCTATTACAAATTGACGGCGGCAAAGTGGTTTCATTATCCTAACCCGACGTCATATGACGTGATTAGGATAATAAGCCGCTGCGCGCCCCCAGGGGCGCGCATCGCGGCGATCGTTGTTGCGGGGTGTCAGTCTGACACCCGGCAACTACGATCTCAGTAAAGAGTCTCCGACGGAGACTCTTTACCATGTGATCAGCCGTGTCCAATCACGGCTGATCACAGTGTAAATGGGAAGAGCCGGTGATCGGCTTTCCCTCACTCGCGTCTGTCAGACGCGAGTAGAGGAGAGCCGATCGGCTGCTCCTCTGACAGGGGGGGTCTGTGCTGATCGATTATCAGCACAGCCCCCCCGAGGATGCCCACACTGGACCACCAGGGACACCACTAGACCACCAGGGAAAAGGTAATAAAAATACATAATCCTCCCTAGACCACCAGGGTGCCAGTCAGCACAATGGGTGCCAATCAGTGCCCATAATGGATGCCAATCAGTGGCCACAATGGGCATCACTGATTGGCATGCATTATTGTTTGGCACTGATTGGCATCCATTACTATAACACCGATGCCGCCTATGAGTGCCCACCTGTGCCGCCTATGAGTGCCCACCTGTGCCGCCTATCCATGCCCACCTGTGCCGCCTATCTATGCCCACCTGTGCCGCCTATCCATGCCCACCTGTGCCGCCTATCCATGCCCACCTGTGCCGCCTATCCATGCCCATCCGTGCCGCCCATCCGTGCCAGCTATCAGTGCCAATTTGTGCCACCTATCAGTGTCCGTCCGTGTCGCCCATCCGTGTCGCCCATCCGTGTCGCCCATCCGTGTCGCCCATCCGTGTCGCCCATCCGTGTCGCCCATCCGTGTCGCCCATCCGTGCCACTTCATTGGTGCCACATTGGTGCCCATCAGTGCCACCTTATCAGTGCCCATCAGTGTAGCCCCATCAGTGCCCATCAGTGAAGGAGAAAACATACTTATTTACAAAGTTTTGAAACTGAAACAAAAAAAAACATTTTTTTTTTCAAAATTTTCGGTATTTTTTTATTTGTAGCGCAAAAAATAAAAACCGTAGAGGTGATCAAATACCACCAAAAGAAAGCTCTATTTGTGGGAAAAAAATGATAAAAATTTCATTTGGGTACAGTGTAGCATGACCGCGCAATTGTCATTCAAAGTGCGACAGCGCTGAAAGCTCAAAATTGGTCTGGGCAGGAAGGTGTTTAAGTGCCCTGTATTGAAGTGGTTAAATCTGAATTATATGTGATGGATCAGAACACAAGAGTCTTAAGTTGGTGAAGTGAAATTAGAAAAAGCTCTGGTGCAACCAACATAATTAGTGAAATGATGTCCACCTGTGTGCAATATAAGTGTCACATGATCTGTCATTATATATAACACCTTTTTGAAAGGCCCCAGAGGCTGCAACACCTAAACAAGAGGTACCACTAACCAAACACTGCTATGAAGACCAGTGAACTCTCCAAAAAAGTAAGGGACAATGTTGTTGAGAATTAGTTAGGGTTAGGTTATAAAAAGATATACAAATCTTTGATGATCCCTAGGAGCACCATCAAATCTCTCCTAACCAAATGGAAAGAACATGGCTCAACAGCAAACCTGCCAAGAGACAGCTGCACACCAAAACTCATGGACCGGGCAAGGAGGGTATTATTCAGAGAGGCGGCATAGAGACGTAAGGTAACCCTGGAGGAGCTGCAGCGTTCTATAGCACAAACTGGAGTATCTGTACATAGGACGACAATAAGCCGTATGCTCCATAGAGTTGAGTTTTATGGCAGAGTGGCCAGAAGAAAGCCATTACTTTCAAAAAAATACAAAATGACACATTTTGAGTTTGCGAAAAGGCATGTGGGAGACTCCCAAAATGTATGGAGGAAGGTGCTCTGGTCTGATGAGACTAAAATGATGATGAGAACTTTTTGGCCATCAAAGAAAATGCTATGTCTGGCGCAAACCCAACAAATCACATCACCCAAAGAACACCATCCCCACAGTGAAACAGGGTGACAGCATCATGCTGTGGGGGATGTTTTTCATCAGTTGGAACTGGGAAACTGGTCAGATTTGAGGTAAAGATATATGGTGCTAATACAGGGATATTCTTGTGCAAAAGCTGTACCACTCTGTATGGGATTTGAGGCTAGGACAGAGGTTCACCTTCCAGAAGGACAATGACCCCAAACACACTGCTACAAGCAACACTTGAGTGGTTTAACCACTTCAGCCCCGGAAGAATTTACCCCTTTCCTTACTTTTTGCATTCGGCACTGCGCCGCTTTAACTGACAATTGTGCGGTCGTGCAACGTTGTACCCAAACAAAATTTTTCCCCCACAAATAGCTTTCTTTTGGTGGTATTTTTAATCACCCCTGCGGTTTTTATTTTTTGCGCTATAAACAAATAAAAATAGCAACAATTTTGAAAAAAAAAGCATTATTTTTTACTTTTTGCTATAATAAATATCCCTCAAAAATATATAAAAAAAACATTTTTTTTCCTCAGTTTAGGCTGATGCATATTCTTCTACATATTTTTGGTAAAAAATTTGCAATAGGCAATTGATTGGTTTGCGCAAAAGGGGTTAAGGGGAAACATGTAAATGTGTTGGAATGGCCTAGTCAAAGCCCAGCCATCAAATAGAAAATCTGTGGTCAGACTTAAATATTGCTGCGCACAAGTGAAAACCATCCAATTTGAAGGAGCTGGAGCAGTTTTGCAAGGAGGAATGGGCAAAAATCCCACTGGTAAGATGTGGCAAGACTAATCCAAAGCGACATTGACTTTTTCTGTTATTTTGTCCTATGTTTGACAATAAAAAAATAAAAAATAAAGTTGTGGGCATGTTCTGTAAATTAAGTAATGCAAATCCTCAAACAATCCATGTTAATTCCAAGTTGTGAGGCAAAAAAAAAACACGAAAAATGCCAAGGGGGAGAATACTTTTGCAAGGCACTGTAATTCTTATGTGTCAAAACACCACCTGTTCCCTCCTGGCTCCCAGAAATCAAGCATGTATTCGCTAAATCCTCCAAACTCCCAGTTCCTAAGGAAAGGATCACTTTAGCCTCCGTCCACTGGGGTCTCCCTTTGTACACTGGTAATGCCTCTACGAATTGCAGGGGTGTGGTTCCTTTAAGATCCCTTGAGTATTCGAGCGGCCATTATGTAATTCTCTCAATAGAATTCGCATAATTTGAGGGCTCTATTTATCAGCAGCACTACACTTACACCCCTTTCACACTGCACCACCTAGGGCGTCAGTGGTTAAGCTGCGCTATTCAGTTTTAACCCCCCACTAGCGGCCTAAAAGTGGTTAAATACACCCGCAAAACACTGCCGGCATTATTGCAGCACTGCCTCATTGATTTCAATGGGGAGCAGCGGTGGAGGAGCGAACTCACCGCTCCAAAGAAGCTGCTGGCAGGACTTTCTTTGTGCCCTGCCAGCGCACCGCTCCAGTGTGAAAGCCCTCAGGCATTCATACTGGAGTGAATGGAGCCGCTTTTTTTAGGCACTATGCAGGCGATATTTTTAGCGATTGTAGAGCCTGAAAAAACGCTGGCAGTGTGAAAGGGGTCTTATATTTTTATTTATTCTATTTGTGGGAACATAGATTGCTTTTTTTATTTGTTTTTTCCACTTCATTTTTTTTCTGGTGGGGCAGGGATTTAAACCACTCAACATTTCTTTAAATAGGGACACTTGTTGAGAGTGGAAAGGACCAGGTATGGACAGTATCTGAGAAACGGTGTTCACCACTGGATGACAATTTTTGAAAGTTATTAATTGAAAAATTGGGGTGGGAGTAAGTTTAGGAAAACCAGAGAAAACATGGAATGAGAGTTTAGAGGACAGGGAATAGTATCTCCTTTTTTTTATTTTTTTATTTTTTTTAACCTACCCGCTGCTACATGGAAGGTCTTGTGCTCATGTCTTGAGAGCCAGTGTGTCAGGGTTTCATATTCTGGTGTAGTTGAGAACTGATTCCAATTAATCCAAACCTTACATAATGTGTCATGGGTGCAGCATTTCGTGAAATCTGCCATTTGTTTAGTTTTACACATGGTGTGAAAGAGGTCTTGGGTTGTTTTCATAGTTTTGAGAAGCAGCTCCCAGCAGCATCAGTCAGGTTACATCTCGGGTTTTTTCTCAATTTTTCCCTACCTTGAACTCATGTGTCAGTCTTCCTTTCTGTAATCTCCACCATTCTGCTCTTAGGAGCAGTTGCACACTCCCTAATTTTTCCATAGACCATGCCCATTAACGGTTCGAATCTTGTCAGATTCCGGCTGAGATTCAAATTGCATATGGCCAGCCTAACATGACAATGCAAACTTCAAACTGCAATCCAAGTAACAACTCACAGTAAGCTAATTAACAGCCAGGCACCCGGACCTTGATTAGTCAGGGAGTATCCGCCCCACACAATCTGGCAGCAAGTTCAAAGATACACAGAGTACATTGCACATTAACATAAACACATAAACATTCCACAATGGTTCGGTAACCAGGTAAAGTTGACGCAATACTTATCACGTCTCCCAGAGGATTCGCAGACAGACAGAAACAATCGGTGATGCAATTCAATTAACAATGGGAGAAACACACTTCACAATAAACGCAACACCTTAAACAGATTACACATAACGGAGGGATACCTCAACATCAGGTTGTTTTAAGGCGATTATTATCTTCTCCTTAGAGTCTGAGTCTAGAAGGGGGTTGACGCAGTCATTGCTGGTTTGGGCATAGAGGCCCTAAATCTGTATCCAGGTCCTAGGTTCCCAGGGTCTGTGTTTCGGGGAGACATGGACCCAAAGCAAAACCACTCCAAGAGTCCTCAAGGCACACACCTTCCAAAGAATAGAGTCCCCTCAAAAGCCAGGGCCCATAATCAGTAGGCAGGAGGCTACCCTGCAATTCCCTCCAAAAGCCCCTGTCCTGGTTGGGCATGTCATAATAACTATACCATATTTATAGACCAAGGAACTCTGAATCCAGATATTTCAGGTGTTTATAGTCATAATGGTTAACTCCTATAGCATCTCAGAATTGAAATATTCGTTTTGGTTGGTCTGACCCTCCTGAACAAATATAATCAATAGTCACGATAAAACGGCATTACAAAGGACTACTATTTTTACATTTCTATTTTATTTTCTGCTTCAGAAATTACGAGGAAGTGGAACTGCCATGGAAACAGGAACTGTCTCTCCAAGCGATGTAAGTATTCTGCAAAGGGAACAAAAAACTTATGGTATGATAGTGAATCATAGGTGAGCGCATAATTACTTGACATTGTATTGGACTTTCAGAGTGCTACCTAGGGCACAGCTTAGTTTTTTTATTTGTGGCCTTTTTATTGGAACAATTTTACAATCTGTTGTATGTCTCATTTGTGATCCACCCACATTTCCTTGTTGCTCTCATTTCACATGTCTCTAGATAGACAAAATCAGAACAAGGTCCTGAAGGAACGTTCAAGTATGGCTGTGTACATGAAGATCACAAGCTCTTGATATAGCAATTGACAAATGTTACAAGGGTGGCGTTTGGGAGCAAAAAACAATTCTAAGCTAGCTAGGTCAAGATGCTGCAGATTAGTATAAAACTAGTGTTTAAAATAAAACCTTTAATATATTTTTGTTTGTAATTTAATTTAATTTACCTAGATCTTGCATAGATGGTTACATACTGTAGATATTGATACTGTTATAGTTTGTAGTCTGCAAACACGAGATTGTATCTCTGTTGTCTCAGTCATAGCTGCTGATGGTAGATTGGTAACTGCTGGAGTTCTGGCTAATCTGGCAGTCATAAACGTATACATTTGATGACCTTTGATTACTGATGGGTCTAATAACAGAAGTGTGTCTGGAGTATGCCCATAGTCCTGGAAGAAGTAAATGTCACTCATTTGTGACGAAAGCCATCAGTCTTTCATCCAGAAGGCTTCATGCTAGGACTTGGACCCTGGTCAGAACCGCTCACAACAGTGATCAATCTTTGGCTGAGTGTGCTGCAGGTTTGGCCTGTTGCTAAAGACCAAAACTGTACAGAAATGCTCTGGGATAGCATCTCAAGAGACATTAAAAAGTGATTGAGTTTTTACTGGAGAGGGGTTTAAAGCCTTCAGCTATTGGATTGACTGTCAGTTGAATCACTCCATTCTTTCTTTTGCAAATCATGAAAAGGAGCAACATAAAGGTGTATACAGATTTTACATACAGCTAACTCAAGGCAGCTTTAACATTTCTGCATAAAAAAATAAAATAAAATAAAACTTTATTAAAGAGGAAGTAAACCCTGATGGGTTTACTTCCTCTTTTATTCCCTGCAAAGGCAAAGCATAATGGGCTACTATGCATTGCATCGTAGCCCATTATGTGTCACTTACCTGACACAGGAGCCAGCGATGTCACCACTGTCCCCTGTAGTCCGGTGCATCCATCTTTTCGGTGGGGTCTCGCAGCTCCGCCGCTGTCATTCGGCGGAGCCGCGATGACGCCACTCCCGCGCATGCGCACGGGAGCCGACACACGCGGCAGCTCCATTGTTGGAAATGCCGCGCTCAGTGCGCCTGCGCGCCGCTGTCTACGGTGCATGCGCCGTAGACAGCGGTGCCTGTCTTCGGGCAAATCTCTCCTAAACCGTATAGGTTTAGGAGATATTTCTTGGACCTACAGGTAAGCCTTAATCTAGGCTTACCTGTAGGTCAAAGTGGTTTGTAAGGGTTTACAACCACTTTAAAGGCAACAGAAGTACCCGAATTTGACTTTGTACCCACCTCTTCCAGACCCTGAACTGCAGGACTCTTGGAGAAGTGGTGTAAGGAGCTGAGTTCATGTTCTGACAAGGAAAATGCTAAAAAGAGAAGACAGATGGGCTGCTTCTCCTTCCCTGTCCATTCACAGGCTGGGGGTGGGTTCACAATGGCCTGGACTCAGAGGATGTAGGTAAAAGATTAAGGACATCTAGAAATGGAAAAGAAGTTCTGCGAGGGACATCTCCAAATTGAAGGTGATTATTGCAACAATTGGTGCGCATTTTATTTAATTGCACACTTTTTTTTTTTTCTTTACCACTTTAGGTTTGGTAACAAAATGGCAGTCTTTTTAGGTTTGATTATGCTTGTACAGAATACTGCCGTCTGCAGTTAAGTGACGAGTCACCTATAGAAATGTTTACACTCCAGTTATCTCAAGGGACATGCATTTAAGTGATTGTAAAGTCTAGTGTTTTTTTTTTTTTTTTTTTTTTTTAAATAACCTATTATATTTACCTCCTCTGTGTAGTGGTTTTGCACAGAGCAGCCTTGCTCATCTTCTTCTCGGGTCTCTCATTGCTGCTCTTGGCCCCTCCCTCCTGTCAAGTGCACCCACAGCAAGCAGATTGCTATGGGGGAACCCGAGCCGAGTCACAGCTCTGTGTGTCCATTTAGACATGGAGTCCTGACCCGGCCCCAGCCCAGCCCCCTCTTTCCTCTGATTATCTAACTGACTTTGACAGCCATGGGAGCCAATGGCGCCACTGCTGTCTCTTAGCCAATCGGGGGGAGAGTCCTGGACGGCTAAGACACTCGTGGACATGCCTGGACAGAGATGGGACTCAGGTAAGTATTAGAGGGTGCTGGGGTGGCTGCTACACACAGACGGTTTTTTATCTTAATGCATAGAATGTGCATCAAGATAAAAAACCTTCTGCCTTTACAACTCCTTTAATAAGTTGAAGGAGATATTTGGTTGACATGGGAATGATATAAAATTCACACCACCTTTTAGTTACACAATGTTTCTAATTCAAACACTCCTGTCCCTAGCAGATAGTTGAATTTTTAGAGTAAACATTAAAATCTGTAGTGAATTTTCATTGTTATTCAATTCTACTGATGTGCATCCAGGTTTTATTATAATTAATCTTTGAAAACTGTATATTAATGGACATCTGTCATTGAAAAGGAAAGCCTTGAATTTGACCCTGCAATTTCTCCATATAATAGCACCAAGCTGGCACTCCTTAGTTTTAAAAGATAAGAGGTATTTCTATTTATTTAACAGGCCCTTTTCATGAAGCTTTTGTCTTGAAAGGTTGTCAAAGGCATGTGTTCCCTTTGCAGCTGGGGAAAGCTGACCTTGTGTGCTTCTGCTAAGTGTTTCTTCGTAAGGATACATACATTAGGTTAATTTTCAAAAAAACACTGTGTTAAAGCTTCACAATGGGATTTTTTCCCCCTATCTGAATTTCTTAGGTGGTAGGGAACTTTCCATTCCTATTTAAGTAATCTGTGCCTGCTTTTAATTGCATTTCCGAGAAAGGGTTAAAACCACAGCAAATCGCTGCTGCAGCAGCGCTATGCCGACGGTATAGCCGCGCTGCCCCATTGATTTCAATGGGCAGGAGCGGTGTATACACCGCTCCTTCACCACTCCAAAGATACTGCTAGCAGGGCTTTTTTTACCGTCCTGCCAGCGCACCGCTCCAGTGTGAAAGGGTCACTATATGGATACGGTCTTCAGGCAAATGCTCCAAAACAATGGATAAGGCAGTAAAATGGGCAAATAAGCCCAACCATGAAGGAGAAAGAGATGAAGAACAGGTCACCTATCGTAATTCGGTAAGGAATATTTAGTGTTGTTGTAAGCATAAGAATTGCACTTGCATTTTCCAGATTAAAAACAAGTGCTTCAAATTAGACAGTAACCAGGAGATCAGCTAACAACCCGATGCATTTTGCCTAAATAGGCCTCATCTGGGGTGCTGTTCCATGATATTTACCGCCTTTATATAGATGTATGAGTCCCCCATAATGAACAGCAGCTCTGACATTAATTGCTGACATTTCTGAGGTCACTTCCGGTTTTGGGCAGGATAGCACCGCCACGTGCGTTTCAAGCCTCATTCTGAAGTGCAGGAAGTGTATCCAGATGGTTAACTGGTCATTTCCGGTTAGAGAATGGTGCTGACGTGTTGCAAGCCTCATTCTGAAATGATGGAACAGGAAATGGCCCAATATCACAAAGAAAACCAATCTGAATATACAACATAAATGGTGATATAAGCACTGACACTAACACATAACCGTATAAGCAGCCAGGTGGAGTGACAGCAAAGTAAAAAACAATCTTTATTAGTGGACATATTATAAATAAAGGAAAAACAAAAAGTTTATTAGAAAAGATAACCAATTGAAATGTAGTAATAATCAAAACAATAGCCCATTTTAAAGGGGATGCAAATAGTTTAATATGTGAAATTGAACGAAATTGGGGAATATTAATGAACAATTTTTCATGGAAGTGACTTCTATTAAAAATTGTAAAAAATAAAATAAAAACTGATTTAGTAAGAATAATACATCTCAGAGCTGATGTGCAGAATGGTGGCCCATATTTATAAACAGTACAATCCTATTTATTGAGTCGTATAAAAAATACTGTAAATTAAGAGCAGAATCTAAAAAATTATTAATAGTTTTTTGTATAAAAACAGGGGTGATCAAATTAAATGAATAAAAAGTAAAAAATAAATGGAGACAATAAAAATAAGAAAATAGAAAAAAATATATCGAAATATATATATATATAGGTGTGCCAAACACAAAGTGTGTTAGCCTTGATTAATAAAACTAACATTGATATCCCTCTGCTTAAACCAAAAGGGGAATGGGTCTGTAGCTGGTATATCCAGTAAGTTTCTAAACGTGAGAAACCCCTGGTCATAGCACCCCCTCTCCATGGGGGGGGTATATTTGTCAATAATGACAAATTGGGAACCTCAGGGGGTCTCGGGTTATGATGTTTTCGATAGTGCCTAGGCAAATTATGTTTGCTTTCACCAGCCTTAATCCTGGCAATATGTTCACCTACCCTTTCGGGGAACGAATGGTACATCCCACATACTGTTTTCCGCAAAGGCAGGTGCTCATATACACAACGTGTGTAGTGGCACAAGTACAGAATATTTTGATGGGATAAGTCTTGTTGGTGACGTTAGACCTAAATTCTGAAATCTTGTGTGTCCCACATGAATTGTGTTTACAAACCACACATTTTTTTTACAGGGAAATAAGCAACCATATTATGAAAAAAATGACGGGCGTGTGGGGGAATTGATAATGTTAGGGGCAATTTTTCCCCGAAGTGAAGGTGCACCTCTAAAAATAACTTTGGGAGAATGGTATCCAGAATATGATCATTAATGATATATCTTTCTGTTGATCAGAAAAAGTCGTGAGCATAGAACACTTGTAAGCATCATCAGATTCCCGTGGAGGTTTTGGTATAAGGAGAGAGTTCCTATCCACCAACGCCACCCTGTGTAATTCCGTGTTTAATGATGTTTCATTGTAGCCCTTTTCAATAAACCTTTGTTTAAGAATAGAAGCCTGAACAAAATGCGTATCGGCATCTGTAAAATTCCTACGCAATTGGCTGCGAGGGACTGATTCAAGCCATGATCGATGATGGCATCTATCTATAGAAATAAAACTATTGAGATCAGTTCTCTTGAAATTAGTCTGAAACCTAAATTGTCTTGAAGCTATTTCTATCTCGAGATTTAAAAAATTTATTTTGGAAGAACTGAATTCATACGACAATGAGATACCACAATTGTTGTCATTAAGACAGATGAAAAAGTCCTGAAGGGATTGCCTTCCCATAGGAGGAGGATGTCGTCTATATATCTGGCCCACAGAACAAGACTGTCTGTGTTCAGAATAGACGACATCCTCCTCCCATTTTCTGCATAAAAAGATTGGCGAGGCTGGGGGCAAATTTAGCCCCCATAGCAATGCCTCTTTGTTGCAAAAAGAACTTATGGTTTTCTGGTATAAGCTGAAAAATGTATGTATGTACATGTTGTTTCTTTCTGTATATTTACACAATGGCTTTTATGGGTATACCAGTCCTGGCTTTTGGAAGCCATGGCCCTTATCTTGTGGGGATGATAAATCACCCCTAAACGCCTAAAATGTATAGATATGGAGGGGTAAATGGCACTGCCAAAATGTGTAAGTGACTACAATAATGTCAAAGCAAAATCCTCACGATTACTCATAGACCTCTTATAAATAATCAAGTGTAATACATAAAAAGGTGCTAATCAAAAGTGCAATGTGCTAGTATGTGAAAAAAGTCCAAAATGCAAAAGTGTCCATCCATTAATTCATAAGTAAAGCACATATATACAGCGCTGGTGCAAAATAATAGTTCAAATGTCGGGAGCAAGAAATTGCAAAATTTAATAATGTCCGTAATATTGTCATTTTCCAACAATTGTGCAGACAATCACAACTTCTGTGCAGAAAAGTGAATTTTCACACGTGCTCCCCTCTCAGTTCCACACTCAACGGATAGCGGCACCCATGCAGGGGTAAATCGCATATAAGCAGATTGGCGTTTGGTGCTCAGTGGAATAGCCTCTTCTGCAGCGGGATGGATGGGAAAGATTGATAATCGTAGCGTAAATCCGATAAATGAGTTTTAATTTCATCAATCAAACGATTTCTTTAAAAAATTGCACTACACTAGTGCCAGGGACAATGGCCTTACTTTCATTACCCTTAAAAACCATCCGCAAATTACTAAAATAACCCCCCCCCCCCATTTAAATTTCAATCTGTGCTGTCTGATACATTTTGTGGTCCTTTTTTTCCCTTGCCCTCAGACCACAGGTATTGTATTGTATATAAATGACTGGTGTGCGCGTCTCTACCAATAAATTACTAACCTGGATTTCTAAGAACTTTCTTTCCTCTTGCTCTCCCGCTGATGTGTTCAGGAGCAAAGAAACATTTGGTACTTCCAAGTGTGGAGGATTATGGGATTAATTGTATGCGACAGGGAGCGTACTCGGCCCTTAGTCCTGTAGTGACAAAGAGGCTGGTGGGTGAAACCACAACGGACAGAGGGTGACGCATGCATCCAACATGCCCAGATGTATTTTGGATTTGAAAAGTCTGCGGGCAGCTTTGATTTTGCAAAAGAGTTGAATGGGTGATGAATAATGTAACCACTCTGCACTGTAGTGGTCAGCCGGAGGAACCAGTGAGAGCTGCGGGGGACCACAGTTCGACACGCCTAGAAGTGTTGGTTTCCTTCAAACTTCAGGGATCATTTGTTAGGATTGGAGCAGGATTGTGGACAGCAGGAGAGGTAAGTTTTCCCTTTCCTCAAGGTATGTGTTTGATGACAATTTGTTTGATTTTTAAAATTATAAGCAATCAACTGTTACCTTGTTCTTCCCTTTATTTAGAATGCTTCCGTTCTGCTTCTCCTATTAAAGAGGTTCTAAATAACTTTTTGTTTTGTGCTTTTCTAGTAAGTTTTTATTTCATAACTTACTAATAATATAATCGTTTCTACTTGTTGCAACCAAAATAAAATACTCTTATTTCCCACCACTAATTCCCAACATTCTTATAATTTCAGAGCTCACAGTATGTGCAGTGTGTCGCAGGATGCCTTCAACTGATGCTTAGGGTTAATGAGTACCGTTTTGCGTGGGTGGAAGCAGATGGTGTCAACTGGTAAGGCTTCTTATTGAGTGTAATGATAAATGCAAAAGAGCATCTTAAAGACAATTGCTGTCACCATGGATTTGACTACATCTTGGGAATAAGAGTAATATGATTATTGAAAGATAAGGCACTCGACAGTGTACAGGAGACAACTATGGCTTATACAAAGGGTGAAAGTTCTAGAGAGTGGGTGTAATGCAGGTAAAATTTTCTTAACGTTAGAGTAGTGCAGATTGAATAAATATATATATATTTCCACATTGTACAGTATTTCAATTGTTTGTAGGCTACTCCTATTACCTTGAATGATCTTTAAATTTGTAAACTTACTTTGTGAAGATCCCCACACTGTTAACCTTTTTGAATTCAATGACATGTATTTGCATTATATGCCCTGTGAATAGACTATGTCGCAGGGGCGTACGTACAGGGGTCATAATTGCGAACCGGCCCATGCTCCAGGGGTCCTGTGCGCCCCCCCACACCTGGATGGGAGGGGTGAGGGTGGCATGTAGAGGAGCCAATCGCTCCATGCAGCTACTGAATGCCCACACATCATCCTCTCCCTCCTGCAGACATTCAGCAACTGCAGGAAGGAAAGAGAATGCATCGGTTGCTCTACATGCCTCCTCCCTATCCTGCTGCCTTGGGCCCATGTGTGCTCCTCTGATTTGTAACTATCACTGGCTAATTTTTTTCTTTATCGTACATCACGGGACACAGAGACATAGTATTAACTATATGGGTACGTAGGCACCTTCAGGTGATGGACACTGGCACACCCAAGACAGGAAGTTCATGCCCTATATAACAGCTCCTCCTACCAGTGTCTAAGGTGTTGGTCACGAGTGAAGATGTGCTCTGCAGTGCCACTGCAAGGATCCTTACTGGATTTAAATGGCCTCCACAGACCGGATCCATCCAGAGTGCCACTGAGGCCAAGGTGGTTGGTACCCGGGCCTCGTATTAGAAGAACAAGGTTTTGCCTGCAATGCTTCTCTTTGGAGACCTGGACCTTTGGGTCAGTGCTTTGGTCATGCTCACATTACTTAAAGTTTTTCCTGGCGGGGTGCTATACGGGTCCAAGGGAGTGGAACCCAGCTAAAAAGGGACCCGGTCATTGAAGGTTTGTTAAACATAACCCATCGTGATGGGTGAAGGTTGGATCTGTCTGATAACAGCAGAACCCTGCGGCGGGGATAAGGTAAGTGAAGAAGCCTAGGAACTGTAAAAAGTCCACCTAGGATTTTCTTCTGTGTGGAATGTTATAATGCCTAAAATCTCCACTAGAGGGTGTAAATGCATACCTTATTACGTTGCTTCTCAGCTAACTCTGTGTCCGCAGCAGACAGTATGTTGGGTCTCAGCCATCAGGAGAAATTCAAGGGGGGAGTCCTGGATTGCAGGGAAAGTTGGCAAGTAGGTAAACCTCACTGCAGCTTCTCCCCCCTGGAAAGGGAAGAAGGGGTAGGAGGCTACAACAGCCCCCCCACCCTCGTCCCCGGGGGTGCAGCTGCTTTCCATGTTTTTTTCCTCCCTGAGTGTCCCCCTTCTGTGTCCTCCCCCTCCCTCTCATGGAATCTGCCGCTAGGTAGATCCGAACAGCGCTGCACGGGCAAACTAGGAGACTTAAATTAATGGAGGGGCGTGTTAGAAGATGGAGGGGGCGTTGCCTAGCACGGCATCGTGTACGGGAAACTGCCTCCTTGTGGATTACATGTCGCAGGCGCAGAGCTCAGAAATCAGACCTCTGTCAGTTTGCAGCTGAGAGCAGGCAGGCAATGCACAGGATCAGTGGGAGCATGTAAAGGGGATGATGCAGGCATTTCCAAAGGGAACACATTTCTCTCAGCATCAGGCTGAACTTTATTGGTGGCATTTTCATTTGCTAGACTAGTTCAGCGAGTGGTGCATTTATTTAGTACCTCTGATGTTGTGCTTAGGACTATGCCTCCCAAAAAGACTGTTACAAACGCCTTTAAAAAGGGTACCTAAAGCATCAACCCCAGGCACTGAGGATTCTAGTAATGCCTCCACATTGTCATCTTCTCCTGAAGTACCAGAAGTGGCTAGCCAGGGTAAGCCAGTGGGAGTTCCAGCTGCTGCTGGCATTTCAACCTCTGTTTACGTAACTGAAGATGCTCTTTCCTCCGCCCTGCTGGAGCTAGAGGAGAGACTAGTGGCTTTAATCGTATCCTCCATCCAAAGGGAGCGGAAGCATGGTAGATCCTCCTCCCTCACCTCAGACCCTTTATCAAGGGACCAGTGGGTGGAGGATGAGGTATTACCCTCATGGGATCAGGAGAAAAGGCAATCCAGTGACTCCTCTTCTGCAGAATCAACAGGGCAAAAACTCTTTTCAGCCTTGCAATCTCAAAAATTGCTGGTACAATCTCTTACAGAGATGGTTCGTTCCTTCTTTCAAGCTGCCCTTAACGGAGTCAGCCGAAAGTTCTGTTTCTCCTTTGGGTTCCTTAAGACCTCCACAGATTTTTGCATGCGTTTCCCGTCCATGCATTACTAGAACAGCTTATTTATGCTGAATGGGATCACCCGGGTAAGAATTTTCTCCCTCCTAAAAGGTTTTCAGTTATTTATCCCGTGGAGGAGAAATTCATCAAAAGATATAATGTGCCAGCAGTTGACGCTGCTATATCCAGTGTGAATAAGTCTAACTTGTCCAGTAGACAATTCGCAAATGCGTAAGGATCCAATAATTAAAAGATTGGAATTCCTGCTGAAATCCTCTTTTTCTTTGGCAGGTGCAGTTACTCGGCCTGCAGTCGCTGCAATAGGCATCTGTCAGTCCCTGAAGGACCACTTTAAACAGGCCCTTAAGGAGGTTCCTGTATAACAGGCCTGGGACTTGGCCAAACTACCAAGAGCATTAGGTTTTGCCGTTGACACCATCAAGGATTCTATCCACCAGGCATCTCGTCTTGCGCTTGTGCTGGTGCACATGCGAAGGATCCTGTGGTTAAAAAATTGGTCAGCTGAAGCACCATGTAAAAGGCTCCTGACTGGTTTTCCTTTTCATGGGGATCGGCTATTTGGGGATGATTTGGACAAATACATCCAAAAGATTTAAAGTGGGAAAAGTACTCTTTTAGGAGTAAAACCCTTCATTTAAGGTCGCTCTTTCTCCAGCGCCAGGGGCATCTGCCTCTAGGCAGGTGCGACGGCCTCCACCGTCAAAGTCTAGAGGAAAACCTCAGGGTCAGGCCCAGGTGCAAAAGAAGTCCTGGGGGCGGAAACCTGCAAAATAGAATTCTAAAGCCTCATTATGAAAGGACGATCCCGCTCTACAGGATAGGGGGAAGACTTCTGCAGTTCTCAGAAGTCTGGCAGGAGGAAATTCAGGACAGATGGGTCATCTCCACGATAACTCTAGGGTTCAAACTGGAATTTCTGGAGTTTCCACCGCCTCGTTTTCTGAGGTCAAACGTTCCCAAAGATCCAGGGAAAAGGGAATTTCTCGTTCAGGCATTAGAACGATTAATGGCTCAGGGGGATCATCCAAATCCCCACAGAAGATCAAGGTTTGGGGTTCTATTCAAACCTCTTTATGGTACCAAAACTGAATGGAGATGTTAGACCCATTCTAGATCTAAAGAATCTAATTTAGTTCCTGAATGTCCGCTCTTTTCGCATGGAGTCGATCAGGTCGGTGGTTTCTATCCTACAAGGAGGAGAACTTCTGGCCTCTTATCGACATCAGGGATGCATATCTGCATGCTCCTATATTTCTCGCTTTCTGCGGTTCGAGGTAGAACAGCATAATTTTCAGTTTGTAGCCTTGCCCTTCGGGCTGGCTACAGCACCCTAGATATTTACAAAAGTTCTGGCTTCATCTCTAGCCAGATTAAGGGCGCAGGGCATAACAGTCTTGGCATACCTTCAGACCAGTTATCTGGAAGGTGGTAACGACAGATGCTAGCCTTTCAGGTTGGGGAGCAGTACTAGAAAAGACAACTGTCCCAGAGACGGTGGTGAAGAACCGAAAAAACCTTACTCATCAACATCCTAGAGATTCGGGCAGCTCGTCTAGCCCTGAAGACCTGGACATTCAGGTTACGGGGTTGTTCTGTCAGGATCCAATCAGACAATGCCACAGCTGTGGCTTATATCAATCACTAAGGGGGCACCAAGAGTCTCACAGCGCAGAGAGAGGTGTACCATATCCAAACTTGGGCAGAAAGGAATGTTCCGTGCCTATCGGCAGTTTTCATTCCGAGAGTAGAGAATCGGCAGGCGGACTGCTTGAGCCACCAGCAATTGCTTCCGGGGGAATGGTCCGTTCACCCCGACATTTTTCTGTCTGTTTGCCAAAAAGGGGGGATTCCGGATGTAAATCTTCTGGCATCCAGGTTCAACGTGAAGTTGGTCAACTTTGTGTCCAGGATAACAGATCTACTCGCACGCGGAACAGATGCGTTGGCAACCCCATGGGATCAGTTCTCACTGATTTATGCATTCCTCCATATTCATTTGCTGCCACGACTTCTTTGCAGGATCAAGCTGGAAAGAGCCTGTAATTCTTGTAGCCCCAGCATGGCCCAGGTATTCAGAAATCATAAAGAAGGCAGTGGGGGATCAATGGTTCATTCCACTACATCCAGACCTAATTTCACAGTGCCTGATATTCCACCCTACCTTACAAACTCTAAATTTAAGGCCTTGAAACCTACATTCTGCAGAAACGTGAGCTAAACGGGTCAGTTATCTACCTTGATTAATGCAAGGAAGCCAGCTTACGGAATCCTATATTATAGAGTCTGGAGGGCTTATGTTTCCTGGTGGGAATCCAAGGGTTTGCACCCTCGGAAATTTAGCCTAGGCAGAATTCTTGCTTTCTACAATTAGGGGTAGAGATGAAGCTGGCCTTGAGTACTATTAAAGGCCAAGTCTTGGCCTTATTTCAAAGACCACTTGCTTCGCATTCTTTGGTCTGGGTTTTTATGCAAGGGGTGATAGGGCTTAATCCGCCAGTTAGATCACCTTTGAATCCTTGGGACTTGAACTTAGTTTTGTCAGTGTTACAAAAACAGGCTTTTGAACCAATACAGCATACTCCCTTAGTCCTTCTGAAAAGGAAGTTAGTATTCTTGGTTGCTATATTCTCAGCAAGGAGGGTTTCGGCATTAATTGGCTGCTCTTTCTTGTAAAGAGCTATATTTGTTTATTCACAAGGACAGGGTTGTGACGCGTCCTTGTCCAAGTTTTCTGCCTAAAGTGGTCTCAGGGTTTCTCCTGAACCAAGATATTGTCCTTCCATAGTTTTTTCCAAAACCATGTTCTAGGTAAGAGAAGTCACTACATTGTCTTGATGTGGTGAGAGTGGTCAAGGTCTCTTTAAAGACTGCTTAGCTCTGGAAGACTTCTTTGTGCTGCCAGAAGGTCCTAGGAAAGGACAAGCAGCGTCGAAATCTACTATTTCTAAGTGGATTTAGCAAGTTATAATTCAGGCTTCAAGGCGCACTCTACCAGAGTGCTTAGTGCTTCTTCAGCAGTGCATTACCAGGCCTCCATGGCTCATATCTGTAAGGCTGCAACTTGGTCTTCAGTACATACATTCACCAGGTTTTATCAGATGGATGTAAAAAGGCATGAGGCTATCTCCTTCGGCCCCAGTGTGTTACAGGCAGCAGTATAGGTCCTCAAGTCTGTAGGCGCCCTGCGGGTTGTCTCCCCCCTCCCCTCAAATAGCATTGCTATGGGACGTCCCATATAGTTAATACTATGGCTCTGTGTCCAGTGATATACGATAAAGAAAATAGGATTTTTATAACTGCTTACCTGTAAAATCCTATTCTTGGAGTAAATCACAGGACATGGAGGTCCCGTCCCTCTTTTGGGATTTGTGTATATTGCTTTTCTCCAAAAACGGATGTGCCGGTATCCATCACCTGAAGGTGCCTATATACCCATGTAGTTAATACTATGGCTCTGTGTGCCATGATGTACTGCAAGAAAAGGATTTTACAGGTAAGCTATTATAAAAATCCTATTTTTTCCTCTTCAGTCATAGCTGTAGTAAATTGTGTTTGCCATGCTTCAGTTTATGAATGAACAGGAAGTTCAGTATAGAGTTCTTCCTCTTTGTTTATTCATTCTGTGCTGCAGAGCTGGAGATTGAGGTATTTCCGCAATCTCCTTTGTGTCTGTTTAGACCCCTGATATTTCACCAAAGCCTCCCAACAGGGCTCCTTAACCACTTGAGGACCGCCGTATTGCCATTGTACGTCAGCACAATGGCACAGGCAGGCATAATCACGTACATCTACGTGATTGCCTTCCAGCGGGTGGGGGGTCCCATCGGACCCCCTCCCGCTGGTTACGGCGGTCCGATTCGGTCCAGGAGCGCTCCGTGATGAGGGGATGGCCGTTCGTTTTCGGCCACCCCCTCTGGATCGCTCCTGGCCAATGAGAAGCTTCCTCCCCTGTGTATTGTTTACACAGGAAGGAGGAAGTGATGTCATTCTCCTCGGGGCGGTCTTTTTGACCGGACTACGAGGAGAAGAGTAAAAGTAAGTCTGCACGAACACTACACTGACATGTAGGTACACACAGGCACACAAACCCCCCCCCGATCCCCCCCCCGATCGCCCCCCGATCCCCCCCCGCCCCCCCTCCCCCCCCCAGTCACAGTGTCACTGATTGCATTGATCATTTCTTTACTGATCAATGCATTCAGTGTCAGTTGTGACAGTAAAACTGTCAGGACAGTTAGTGTTAGGTCCAGGGTAGCCCCCTATCACCCCCCAATAAAGATTTAACCCCCTGATTGCCCCTAGAGTTAACCCTTTCACCCCCTTTTGCCAGTGTCACTAAGCGATCATTTTTCTGATCGCTGCATGTGTCGCTAGTGTCGCTAGGTAGCTAGTTATTTTTTTAGGTTCACCGCCAGGTTTTTATATCGCTAGGTACCCCGATATACTACCCAATAATGTTTTTAACCCCCTGATTGCCGCTAGTTAACCCTTTCACCCCCTTTTGCCAGTGTCACTAAGCGATCGTTTTTCTGATCGCTGCATTAGTGTCGCTACAGTCGCTAGGTAGCTAGTTATTTTTTTAGGTTCACCGCCAGGTTTTTATAGCGCTAGGTACCCCGATATACTACCCAATAATGTTTTTAACCCCCTGATTGCCGCTAGTTAACCCTTTCACCCCCTTTTGCCAGTGTCACTAAGCGATCATTTTTCTGATCGCTGCATGTGTCGCTAGGTAGCTAGTTATTTTTTTAGGTTCACCGCCAGGTTTTTATATCGCTAGGTACCCCGATATACTACCCAATAATGTTTTTAACCCCCTGATTGCCGCTAGTTAACCCTTTCACCCCCTTTTGCCAGTGTCACTAAGCGATCGTTTTTCTGATCGCTGCATTAGTGTCGCTACAGTCGCTAGGTAGCTAGTTATTTTTTTAGGTTCACCGCCAGGTTTTTATAGCGCTAGGTACCCCGATATACTACCCAATAATGGTTTTAACCCCCTGATTTCCGCTAGTTAACCCTTTCACCCCCTTTTGCCAGTGTCACTAAGCGATAATTTTTCTGAACGCTGCATCAGTATCGCTAGTGTCGCTAGGTAGCTAGTTAACTAGGCTCCCAAAAAGTCCCCCACATGTGGTATCCCCGTACTCGGGAGAAGCAGCAGAATTTATTTTGGGGTGTAATTTGACTTCTGCCCATAGCATGTGTGAGCAATATATCATTTAGTGACAACTTTGTGCAAAAAAAAAAAAGTTTGTAATATTCCCGCAACTTTTGGCAAAATATAAAATATTCCATGGACTCAACATGCCTCTCAGTAAATAGCTTGGGGTGTCTACTTTCCAAAATGGGGTCATTTGGGGGGGTTTTGTGCTATTTTGGCATTTTATGGCCTTCGAAACTGTGATAGGTAGTGAGGAGTTAAATCAAAAATTTGCACCCTTAGAAATCCTGAAGGTGGTGATTGGTTTTCGGGGTGCCGTGCGCGACTAGACTCCCAAAAAGTCCCACACATGTGGTATCCCCGTACTCGGGAGAAGCAGCAGAATGTATTTTGGGGTGTCATTTCACATATAACCATGGCATGTGTGAGCAATATATCATTTAGTGACAACTTTTTGTAAAAAAAATTTTTTTTTTATTTTTTTGTCATTATTCAATCCCTTAGGACAAAAAAAATAAATATTCAATGGGCTCAACATACCCATCAGCAATTTCCTTGGGGTGTCTACTTTCCAAAATGGGGTCATTTGGGGGGGATTTGTACTGCCCTGCCATTTTAGCACCTCAAGAAATGAGATCGGCAGTCATAAATTAAAAGCTGTGTAAATTCCAGAAAATGTACTCTAGTTTGTAGACGCTATAACTTTTGCGCAAACCAAAAAATATACGCTTATTGACATTTTTTTTACTAAAGACATGTGGCTGAATAAATTTTGCCCTCAATGTATGACTAAAATTTAGTTTATTCGATTTTTCTTATAACAAAAAGAAGAAAATATCTTTTTTTTTCAAAATTTTCGCTCTTTTTTCATTTATATCGCAAAAAAAAAAAATCGCAGAGGCAATCAAATACCATCAAAAGAAAGCTCTATTTGTGGGAAGAAAAGGACGCAAATTTCGTTTGGGTGCAATATTGCATGACCGCGCAATTACCAGTTAAAGCAGCGCAGTGCGAAATTGCAAAAAGACCTCTGGTCCTTAAGGTGTTTATTGGTCCGGAACTGAAGTGGTTAAAATGTAAAAGAAATAAATGAAATTGTAAAAAAAAAAAAAAAAAAAAAAAAAAAGAACTAAAGTTAAAAAAAAAAAACTATAGACACCAGTGGTGGAACTACCAGAGTCCCAGAGGTCACGACTGGCCTCTGGCATTCTGCCACCATGGGGGGACACCAAAGCAGCAGGAAAGGAGCTCACTGCTGGACCGTAATAAAGAGTCCCACAATGGGAGTAAAGGGCCCCCAGGATAGGTGGGAAGGCCAAGGGGGGCCCTTCATGGTGTTTTACCCTGGGCCCCTGAAGGCTCTAGTTGCGCCTCTGCACTGTTTCATAGAATTCACAGATCCTGCCTTCTGGACTAGAGAGGTGCAAAGAGGAGGCGTTTTCAGGAGGTAGAATCAGTGCAGGAGTTACAACTTGCAGGCAGCAAGGTACCATGGGATATGTAGTTCTTCTTCTTTCAAAACATAAAAGATAAGTGTATATTGGGTTGTCAAAAATAAGTATTTTTTGTATTACAATGCTGATGTTATAAGTGAAAAAGTATGATGTGACTATAGAACGCCTTTAATAGGGAACATTAAGTGATTGATGAAGTTCAAGTTGCATTTTGGGACTTATCAAAAATTCCCACTTCGTGCAACACAATGTGAAAAGAAGAATGCTGCATGCTAATGTCACTTAACCCTTTCATATTGCTGAGGCTGTTTTATGCCTTCATTGTTTTTTATGCAGTCTGCAAGTCACACACAGCTTTAACAGTCTCACTTATTTTATGACAAAGCGATGTGAAAAACCCATTTGTCAAAGTGCTCATTGGAAGACAATCTTTGTTATGTGCTATATACAACGCTTAATAATGTACACAGTAGGTGATATGTAAGCATGTTGTATAAAAAATGCCAAAATTATAGGAGACCTGGGTCTTTTCTACATTAAGCTCCATCACACCAGGATGTATACTAAAGTATGTGTCAAGCTGAAATTTGGAGCCGATATATAAAATATTGTCAGAAATTTTTATAAACTTGGCGCTGTTTTAATCCACCAGTTGATGGGGTCAATAGCATAGTGTCAGCTGAGTCTGGGTCACAGGATGACATTAATGTATGTACTCCTGTGACTCACAGAGAAGTATAGCCAGAACAAATTTGATCACACTTATCTCTTAAAATCCTAAAGGACAGAAGTAGATGGGAAATTTTTCAGTGGGTGCACTAGTTCTTGTGACAACTGTCAGAGAAATCTTTTTATTTTTTTTTTTTTTATTTTTTTTTCTTCACTTTGGAGAAATTACCTCTTGTGCTGTGGCTATGGGACAGGAAGTGAGAAGCAATTGCCCCAATGAGACGGTTGGCAAAAGAAAAAACTCAAAAGGGGGGGGCAAACCTGCCCGACCAGGCTACTTAAAAGCTAAAGGATAGGTTTGAACAGGACTATATTCTGTATTGTCTGATGGTTAATTGCAAACAGCATGATGTTGCCCACTTTGAGCTCTAATTAATAATAATTGCTGGTTTGTGCACTTTGCATATAGTGTTCACTTGAACTGTTAAATCCACGATTTTTAATAATGATAAAGTACCATAGTTTAAACCACCTGCTGACAGCAATTCATATATATACGTTGTGGATGCAAGCGGTTTACTGGGATTATATATATTACAGACGATATCACTTGTGCCACCTGTATTGTGTTTTTTTTTTTTTTTTTTTTTCAGCAGGCGGCTGTTTTTCTCCCTGGCAGCTCATGAGCTGCTGGAACGCTTTCAGAAGTGGAGGGAGGGGATGAACCCCCTCCGCCACTCGCCGGTGTTTCTTGGGCTTCCTGTATCTGCCGGCTCGCCCGAGAAACGATCCGATGGTGTCGCTGGCTGGTCACACAGACGATCAAAGAGTAGATCCGCTTTGTTTGCCTCTATGGCCTTGGAGAACCGGGACGACCAGTACAGGGTGGAAGTAAACAAGTTTTTTTAAAGCAAAACCACTTTTTTTTTTTTTTATCTTTTAAAGGTAAAGAGGAGATTTGGGGTCTTTTTGACCCCATATCTCTTAATAAAGAGGACCTGTCATCCGTATTCTTATCACAAGGTATGTTTACAGTCCTTGTAATGGGAATAAAAGTGATAATTTTTTAAAGGTACAGTGTCAAATTTTAAATAAGGAAAAAAAAAAAATTAAATTCCCTCCTTGCATGTAAGTCGTGCATGCACCTGTAAACTGTGTTTGCATCACACGTGAGGTAATGCTGTAAACATTAGAGCGAGCGCTATAATTCTAGTGCTAGACCTCCTTTGTAACTCTAAACAGGTTACCTGTAAAGGAAAATATCGCCTATGGAGATTTTTAATTACTGTAGTTTCGTTTTGTCGCCATTCCATGATCGTGCACGATTTTAAAGTGTGACATGTTGGGTTTCTATTTACTCGGCGTAACATCATCTTTCATATTATAGAAAAATGGGGTATAATGTTTGTTTTGTTTGTTTTTTTATATTCATTAAAATTTATTTTTTCCCCAAAAATTTGTGTTTTAAAAAAAAACTGCTGCGCAAATACCGTGTGATATAAAAAAAAATGCAACGATCCCCATTCTATTCCCTAGGGTCTCTGCTAAAAATGTGTGTGTGTGTGTGTGTGTGTGTGTGTGTGTATATATATATATATATATATATATATATATATATATATATATATATATATATATAATGTGCCAGAAAAGGCTTGGTCTTCAAGTGGTTAAGGAGCTGGTTTACACCCACCTAACTGGAACAAAATATATAGTACCTTTTTATGGTTGCTTGCTTTTCAAGGGAGTTCTGTATGGTTGAAGCTTTATGAATTATCGATAATTCCTCTGTCAGCCTGTAGATCAGCTATATCTTTATATACATTGCTTTATTCTAACCACAAAGTGTATGTGTGTAAGCTGTGCGCCTTTTGATATGGATGGTGTTTGCCTCAAGTAGAGACTGCAAAGCAAAATTTGCAGCAAAGGCGGAAGCATAAAACGGAGAAATTGAGCAGATGATTGGAGAGTGGCAGACCAAATTGAAGACACTTTTGAATAGTACACATTACAAAAAAGGAAAAAAAAAAAATCCTATTTAGGTCAGAGATATATATTAGTGTGTGTAATTACACAAATTTATTTTCAGGTTGTACTGGTGCACTTCTTTTCTTGTGAAGTTCAATCATCTAACTGCTTGTTTTCAGGTGGTCAGCCCCAAAGTTTTCACTGGAAAACCGCTTGGGGAAAAACCATGATCCAACCACGCAAGCCGGAAAGGCTTTTTTTTTTGTAGAAGTAGTGTACATAATGCTTCTATTTTACCATCATTACAATAATTTTTGACTGTTTTAGGAAAATCATAGATGGTGACAGATTAAAATTGAAAAGTTATTCCTAGATGCGAACATCGGCAACGTCAGAACATCAGCATTGTAATAGCAATACAAACAATAGTTATATTTGACAATCCAATATAAATTTACTTGAAAATCCCCTTTCGTGGTTTGAGTGCTACCTACCTGCTGGCCATCTCTTAACAGTTTCCTGAATTCCTTACATGCATTGCAGCTACTCCTTTGCGCATTCCTTTGGTTCACTTTCAATTTATAAGAACTACCTATCTCATGTTACCTTGCTGCCTGCAAGCAGTGCTTCCTGTACAGACACCGCCTCCTCTCACTTCTGTACTTCAGAAGGCAGGATACACTTTGACTTCATGATGTTATAAAACTGCTTGTGTAGCAGTTTTTAAATGTTAAATACATTTTTTAATAAGAGATTATAACACCTGTCAGTTGCTCAACCGCATACTCTACGCTATGTGCTCTTCAGCAAGTAACCGCTGCATATACATCATATTTGTACCCTAAAAATAAAAAATATTACTGAGTGCTACCTGTGAATACATTAAGAATGTGAAGACACTGACACTGAGACTGAATCTGCAATTTATTGAAGTACTTTAATTTGCACTAGAGACTGCAAATTGACAGAGATTTTATATTGCATATAAATAGCACTTTTTTGGATTGGGATTTTATGGTATCGCTGCGCTTTATAGCGTGAATGTTTTGTTGCACTTTATTGAGATATTTTTACTGTGATATTTTGAATAGGGGTTTCTTTTAGTAGTATAAAACAAATCAATCAGCGCTGAACACAACAAATAAGTGAAAAATTAAACAATTAATTAAAAAACATGCAGCTCGAATACTATAGGTCAAAATACCAAATCCCACATTACAAAGTAAAAGCAACAGTACAGCGCATAAATAAATAATCTAAGTGAAATGAAAAAGTGACACTCTATTAGTGCATCAAAATACAAAAGTCCATAAATTTAAAGAACAATAAGTGGAGATGTCAGAAAAAAGATCCGCTGGTGCAATGTGCCTTCAATCGACAAAAATAAGTGATGATGTGATTCCTTCACCAATAATCAAGATGGACTCTCTCCTCAAAATATGGACCCCTGATTTAACAGACAGGTCAGAAAACGCATGTTCCCATCATGGGTAACTCACAGCATTCAGTAGATATAGCGGTAGTGCTCAAAGATTGAATCCTTTTCAGTATCCTCAATTTAATATGATTCCATAAAAAACATAAAAAACAAAATCTAGACCTAAGCCGTGACGTCATCCGCAAGCTGCTATACTGATCCATGCATGGACGCTGTGATACATTTGTTTTCATGCCCAGCACTCAGCACTGGAGATCAGTGCACCAGAATGTGAGTGTATCTCTTTTACTTCTGTTTTAAATAAATTTGTGGAAACAGAGAGCACTAGATTTTGTTTTTTATGTTTTTTATGGAATCATATTAAATTGAGGATACTGAAAAGGATTCAATCTTTGAGCACTACCGCTATATCTACTGAATGCTGTGAGTTACCCATGATGGGAACATGCGTTTTCTGACCTGTCTGTTAAATCAGGGGTCCATATTTTGAGGTGAGAGTCCATCTTGATTATTGGTGAAGGAATCACATCATCACTTATTTTTGTCGATTGAAGGCACATTGCACCAGCGGATCTTTTTTCTGACATCTCCACTTATTGTTCTTTAAATTTATGGACTTTTGTATTTTGATGCACTAATAGAGTGTCACTTTTTCATTTCACTTAGATTATTTATTTATGCGCTGTACTGTTGCTTTTATTTAGTTTCTTTTAGTAGGTAGTAACATTTTACGTGACATAAGTATTTATACAAGTTAGCACTTTTTGGAATATTTTTTATTTTTTGCAGAGGGGTTGGGGTATTGTAATATTTACAGCTCCACACCTATATTTGATTTTTCTCTTTATACCTGTCAGTTGCTGTCTGTGTCCTTTATTAGGGAATTTTATCCTCTCTATTTGTCCTGTTTACCATTTTATTATCGTAAGCGAAAAAAAAATAAAAAAAAAATAAAATAAAACTTTTCTGTGGCAAAAATTGAAATGGAAAGAAAAGGTATTGGTCATGGCAACTAAAAAGATACTGGCCACTATTTTTTAGTGTGGTGGAGTCTGGTTTAATCAAAAACTTTTGTTTCTCTTATATTCACCGGCCGACACAGCTCCTCTCTGTAACTAAATGGGTTGTTTAGCCTGCCATTAGGAGAACTAGGCAAAATTGTTATACAATACACAGAACTTTAGTCCCGCCCCGGGGGGCGGACCCTGTGCTAACAACCCTCCCTGCTCCCAGCAGACTGTTTTTATTTTGCCTAGTAAGGAGAATGACCTAGGAACCCTGTGGGCCCTTATGGTCCATTCTTTTGATGCAGGTTTGATGTTTTTCACGCAAGATGAATGATCCTCGGATCTTCTATCAACTGCCGGCTGGGTGACAGGCTGGTTAATGATATTCTTGTAGTCTCCCCAGTCCAGCCATCGAGCGTGTGCCGGCCGCAGCTGAGGCTCGGCAGGCTACGACATGCCTCAGCTCCAGAGATGGTCGGTGAGCTTCAATTCTCCAGGGTATACATATGACCGGGCTACTGCTGTCTGGATCACAGTATACCAGGCCAGCAGCTACCCTATAACTGCGCAGGATTAGGTCTGTGATGGAATGTCTCCCAGCTCTTCAGGAATGGTAAGTACGGCTCTCCCTGCTTTGGTGGGGTGAGCAGCTGGGCATTCCCTGGGGGCTCGATTCGGGGGCCACCTCACCTCCCGATCTTCTCTCCCAAGTCCCTATCTCCCCTCCTTCCCCCCTCTGAGGGGGTTGGCTGCGTGTGTGTGTGTGTGTGTGTGTGTGTGTGTGTGTGTGTGTGTGTGTGTGTGTGTGTGTGTGTGTGTGTGTGTGTGTGTGTGTGTTCGCTGGATTCTTACCTGTACGGGCTCTGTGCGGCTGGCGTTGGTCCGGGTCCCAAAAGGGTCTAAGGAGGTTGTTCTGGCTGTAGGCAGGCAGCACTGTTCTAGGTTTGTTCTGTCACCGCATGGCACTGTCCAGCGGCCATCTTGGATGTGGGAATGGCTGTATTCCCCTTGTGAGCTTCAGCAGCCATCTTCTTTAGGATCTCCAATTAGTTACATTGGCGGCCGTTTTCTTGAAGCCTGAGCGCTCTTTTCGCCGAAGTTCTCTTGTGGCAGCATTACATGTGCTCTCACTTGCTGTTTGCTGTGTCCACTGTGTGTACAGGATGCTGGATGGCTCCTTGCTGAACGCTGAAGCTAGCTCTGCAGAACGTTTCACCGCTGTTATAAGCAGCTGCTGCTGACAGTTTTCTCCTCTGCAACAGGGAACCTCCTAGGGACTACAGGCACTGCTATTGGCATTCGCAGAGGCCCCAGGGTGGTGAGTCTAGCGCTAAGTACCCCCCCACGCATTGGCAGCAGGAGGGTGGGACCTTCACTGTCCTAAGTCCCCTTGCAGATGGCAGACAGGCTAGGGTCAACTGGTATTTCTTCCCCTGAAACCCAGGCTATTGCAACCGGGTCACCTGTGGATGGCGTGGTGCACGTGGGCACCCTGACGGCGGTCCTTGAGGCTTTTGTTGCAAAGATAGGGGCGGTGCATGGTAGGAAGGGTGCACGTAAGAGGCCCCCCGTCCTCTGGGGAGAGCTCTGATGCAGACTCGGGCCCTGCTGCGGCTGGTGACCCCTGCTCTGACCTATCAGACGTGACTGACCAGGACCGTTCGGAGCACTTATCACAGCTGTGCGTGATACCCTGAAGATACAGGAGCCAGCGGATCACTCTGCTGATGTACCGGTCCCTTTTGGGTCCCGCAAGCCAGCACATTCACCTAAGGTGTTCCCGTAATTGACTTACTTTGACAAATTCATCTACAGGGAATGGGGTCACCTGCAACGGACCTTTTCGGTCCCCAAAAATTTGGCGGTGCGTTACCTCTTTGAGGAAAGCCTTCTCAAAAAATGGTCGGCTCCTCTGGTCGTGGATCCCCCTGTATCTAGGTTAAATAAAGTAACCACGATCCCAGTTGAGGGTACTCCTGCATTCAAGGATCCCGCGGACAGGAAGGCGAGGCGGTGGCTCGTTCCTTGTTTACGGTTGTGGGGTCAGCCGTGCGACCTGTACTGGCATCCGCACTGGTGTCGCAGACACTGACTGAGTGGGCAAAACTTTTTCACTGCGAATTGAGAGATCAGAACGCCTCCCCTGTCTGCGTGGAGCTAGTAGACCAACTAGTGCAAGGCCTTAAGTACGTTTGTGACGCGGCCCTGGATACTCTCCCTCTGTTATCCAAGGCTTCAGTGTCAGCTGTGGTGCTGAGGCACCTAATTTGGCTAAAATGCTGGTCTGCTGACCAGGCATCCAAGAAAGCCCTGACGAATCTTCCCTTCCTTGGCGAGAGGCTCTTTGGAGCCTCGTTGGATAACATTATTAAAAATGCCACGGGTGGTAATAGTACACTACTCCCACAGGCAACGAAGGCTAAGAAGCCTCGCCACAGGCAAGTGCCCTCTTTTTCCACTCGCAAGTGGCTTTTTCGTCCGCCCGGTGCTTCGACAAAACATCCCTAGCCCAACGGTCAGAAGCGCCCCTGGAACCGCAAGCCTAACAAGCCTGCGACCAAAAGTGCTACCGCATGAAGGTTTGCCCCCCTTGTCAGGTGGGGGGGGGGTCGTCTTCAGGAGTTTGCAGCCCGGTGGACCTCCCGGTTATCCGACTAATGGGTCTGCGATCTGATTTCCACAGGCTACAAGATAGGGTTTCTCTCTTGGCCGCCAAACAAGTTCTTCCCCCTCCAGCATACCCGTGTCCCCGGGTTCGTGGGGAGGCCCTGTTAGGGGCGGTAAGGGACTTGCTGAATCAGGGTGTGTTTGTACCGGTTCCGGAATCGGAGCGTTTCCAGGCGTTCTACTAAATCTGTTTGTGGTTCCCAGGAAGGAAGGGGTACGTCCAATCTTGGACTTGAAAGCCCTCAATCACTTTGTAAAAGTGCAGAGGTTCAGAATGGAATCTATTTGGTCAGTAGTCGCTGCACTCAATCAAGGGGACTACCTGGCATCCTTGGACATCCAGGATGCATACCTGCACATACCCATATGCCTTCGGCATCAAAAATTTCTGTGTTTGGCAGTCGGGAAAGCCCACTACCAGTTTGTGGCTCTTCCTTTTGGCCTGGCATCAGCCCCCCGAGTCTTTACCAAAGTTCTGGCTCCAGTATTGGCATTGCTGAGGCAACGTGGGATCACGATCATGGGTTACCTGGATGATCTCCTCCTGAGAGCATCTTCCGCCTCAGAATTAGAGGAGGATGTGGCGATCACCATGCAGACACTGCGAGAATTTGGGTGGCTGTTGAACCTAAAGAAGTCGGTGATTGTGCCGACTCAGAGTCTGGAGTATCTAGGCTTGCTATTGGACTCTAGGGTAATGAGGGTCTTTCTTCCCTCTGACAAATTGCAGACTCTCAGATCTGCAGTCAAGCTGCTGATGAACCGCAAGTGGTCGTCTGACTGCTTTTGCATGCGAGTACTGGGGCTCATGGTAGCCTCTTTCGAGGCTGTACCTTTATGCCCAGTTCCACACCAGAGTCCTGCAGGAGGAGATCTTGACAAAATGGGACAAATCTCCGTTGTCCCTGGATAAGCAGATCCAGGTGAGCCAGCAAGTCGGGGACTCTCTGATCTGGTGGTTGACGTCCCCGGTGATTCGGTTTGGAAAATCGTTCCTTCCCCTAACATGGACAGTGATCACTACGGACACCAGTCTATCAGGCTGGGGTGGAGTGATGGGGATTCAGTCAGCTCAGGGCCTCTGGTCGACGGACGAATCCAAGTTGACGATCAACCTGCTAGAATTGAGGGCGATCAGGCTGTGCCTCCACACATGGTCGACGTGTCTTCAAGGCCGTCCGACCAGGATATGGTCAGACAATGCCCACGGCTGTGGCATATATAAATCGCCAAGGGGGAACAAGAAGCTCAGCCGCGGCTCGGGAGGTCGCTCACATACTTCGGTGGGCAGAGCGACACGTTCTTGCTCTGTCAGCCATTTACATCCCAGGGGTGCAAAATTGGCAGGCAGACTATCTGAGACCCAGGAGAGTGGGCGTTGCATCCAGAGATATTCAGGCTGCTGTGCCTGAAATGGGGCACACCAGATGTAGATCTATTGGCCTCCCGTCTCAATCGGAAGGTGCTGAGATTCTTGTCCAGGACAAGAGCTCCATGGGTGGACGCATCAGACGCGCTGGTGGCTCCGTGGGATCAGTACCAGCTGATCTACGCCTTTCCACCGTTAAAACTGTTGCCACGTCTGCTTCGCAGAGTGGAAGCCGAGGGGATCCCAGTAATCCTGGTTGCCCCAAATTGGCCTCAGCGGCCCTGGTACGCAGACTTTGTGCGTCTGGTGGCAGACGCTCCCTGGCGACTGCCGCTGCGAGAGGACCTCCTATCTCAAGGTCCAATCTTTCACCCTGCTTTACCATCGCTGGCTTTAACGGCATGGCTATTGAGAGCCAGGTGCTGAGGAACCGGGGTCTGTCGGACTCGGTGATTCCAACTATGCTGAGGGCGCGGAAATCTTCTTCACGGAAGATATACCATCGTACCTGGAAGGCCTACAGCTCCATGTGTGAGGAGAAAGGGTGGCATCCGCGCTCCTTTTCTATATCCAGGATCCTGCTGTTTCATCAGCAAGGAGTAGACCAGAAATTGCCGTTGAGCACCATTAAGGGGCAAATTTCAGCCCTGGCTGTCTTTTTTTTTTTTTTTTTTTTTTTTTTTTTTTTCAGCAACCCCTGGCGTCTCACTCATTAGTGAGTACCTTTGTTCAGGGGGTATGAGATGTAGTCCCTCCGGTGCGTCCACCGTTACCTCCATGGGATTTGAACCTGGTGTTGTCGGCGCTTCAGAAGCCGCTGTTTTGAGAATATCAGGGAGATTCCCCTGTTGACCCTTTCACAGAAAGTGTTTTTTCTAGTGGCCATCACATCGGCCAGGAGGGTTTCGGAATTGGCGGCCTTGTCCTGCAAGTCGCCTTATCTGGTCATCCACAGGGATAAGGTGGTGTTGTGTCCGCAACCATCTTTTGTACCGAAGGTGGTCTCGGCCTTTCACATCAATAAGGAAATTGTATTACCATTGTTGTGTCCTAAGCCGAAGCATCCCAAAGAGGTGGCCCTTCATGCTCTCGATGTGGTTAGAGCTCTGAAGGTCTACTTGTCTGCCATGGCTCCCTTTCAGAAGTCAGACTCACTGTTTGTTTCGGTGGCTGGTCCAAAGAAAGGCTTTGCGGTCTCGTCGGCCACCATTTCCAGGTGGATCAGACAGATTGTAGTCCAAGCCTACACCTTGAAGGGGCAGGTGTCCCCCTTTCCAGTCACGGCCCACTCCACAAGAGCAATCGGAACATCTTGGGCCTTCCGACACCAAGCGTCTGTCGCTCAGGTGTGTAAGGCGGCGACCTGGTCTTCTGTCCATACGTTTACCAAGTTCTACAAGGTAGACGTCAGTGCATCGGCTGATGCCTGTTTTGGCCGCAAAGTTTTGCAGGCGGCCGTGTAGTTGCCATTGAGCTTTTTTCCTGGTTTTTCGATAAAAACGCAGTACTGTTTGTTAATGCACTGTTGCATTACTTCCGCAAATAGGTTGCGATGTTGGGATTTCTCCTGTCGAGAATACCAGGCTATGGCGGTGTGTTTTTTCCGTACACTGCTGTTTTTTTTTGTGGGTTTAGTTTCACTAGTTCCCACTTGCCATGGTGGATGAATTTTTAATGCTGTTTTTCACACCCCCCGTTTGCCACTGCTTGGGGACGTCCCATTTAGTTAGAGAGGAGCTGTGCCGGTCGGTGAATATAAGAGAAAATAGGATTTTTGTACTCGCCGTAAAATCCTTTTCTCTGTAATTCACCGACCGACACAGCACCCACCCCTCCTTTTCTCTAAGTTTATACTGCTTGTTGACGTACTGAGTCTGCTGGGAGCAGGGAGGGTTGTTGGCAAAGGGTCCACCCCCAGGGACGGGACTAAAGTTCTGTGTATTGTGTTAAAATTTTGCCTAGTTCTCCTAATGGCAGGCTAAACAACCCATTTAGTTATAGAGAGGAGCTGTGTCGGTCGGTGAATTACAGAGGAAAATATTTTACAGTGAGTACAAAAATCCTATTTTCTTCAACTATATAAGAGCAGTCCAATATGTGAGGATTTAAAAAAAAAACAGGAACAGTAATAGCTTTGCGTAGACATTTCAAACTATTCAAGAAAGTTCTTCTTCTTTAAGGCCTGGTTCACACCTATGCATTTTTTTAGTGTGTTTTCAGTTTTGCAGAAACACACTACAGTCTATTTAACATGGTTTGGATGTAGTTCACAACTGTGCATTTTATGGAAAGGGCCAGGGACTTTTTTCTGGTTTTTGGTTCCATAGACTTCAATGGATCATGCATGTCTTGAAAAAACGCAAATGCACCTGGAATATGCAAACTACAACCTGCATAGGTATGGATCCTTAAAATAGAAACCTCCTTATTGTGCTCTGTTATATAGTATACGCATGTTCCCTAGAAGTATTATGTTTTTTTAAAAACTTTTTCTTACATTGTGTTTATTTTTTTTTATCTAGCATTATGTCCGTATTAAGTAACAAATGTGGATTCCAGCTTCAGTATCAAATGATCTTTTCGATCTGGTTGCTCGCATTCAGCCCTCAAATGTGCGAGTATTTGCGAAGGTACAACATTGTACCAGTGCTCTCTGATATCCTTCAGGAATCCGTCAAAGAGAAAGTAACGCGGATCATTCTAGCAGCTTTTAAGGTAAGGAGCCATGAAATTCTGGATTTTTCAAATGTTGTGTTGCTTGAAAAGTCATTTATTTGCAGTACATTCTTATACTTTGGGAGCAAGTGAAAAAAAAATGTGATTTTGTGGTTTATTGCCCAGCAAGATGCTCTTTTTTTTTTTTTTTTTTTGTGTGTGTTTTAGAAAATGGACAAATGTATCTTCAATTGATTCAAAAAAACCACAGCTGCAGATTTCTGTAATACTTTTTGTTTAAATGTAATACCAATGTGACATGCTGTTGAAGTGTATGATATGAGCCTGTCTTATGATTCTTATACAGGGAATGATTGCAAACAAGGGTTTCTTGTAAATCACTTGAATTGCTTTAAAAAAAATCTTCCAACATGGAATCCAGGTGTGGCACCGTTGTCACTGGTGTATGAGGTACAAGCATACAGATACACTGAGAAGTCTGCAGGACTTCTGCAGGGCACCCATGAGCTGTTAAATTGCAGATGCAATGCAGGCTCTTAGTGAAAAAATAATATATGCACATTTTTATTGCATTGATTTATTTTTTAAAGGTGAACAACTTCTTTAAAATTCAGTTCATGCAATCTTGGTGTGAATTTTCAAGAATCGTACTCAGAAGCAGAGCAGTAAATTCTGGGCAATGTATGCCTGCACGTGACATCTGCCATCTAGCCACCTACAAGTCATATGAAAAATAGGATAAATTTGCATGCCCTTGTGAAAGACATTTTCTTGTCATTTGTAGAAAACTGGAAACCAATAAGATAAGAATGCTTCTATAAACTTTGGGTTTCAAAGTAATTTAAGTCGGCATAAAGAATTTTGTGGGTCTGCATTCATGCAAAATAGTTATGTTGTATCTAACAAAAGTTTTAATATCCCTGTGCCTTGTTTAAAAGGTGTACCAATTCAAATTTCTTAAGGTAAATGTTTAATATTGACTGGAGTTGGGACCTATAAAAGTGCATATTGTAAGAAATGCTAATCGATAATAATAAAGCAAGTGCATGTTATAATAGAGGCTTATCCTTATAAAATGAGTAGCTATGAAGTAGAGCAATTTTGTTTCCCTGTTTTGTTTTATTAGCCATCAAAGGGAAACTAAATTGATTAGGGATAAATTTTTACTTTTGGATGCAGGAATGCACCCCCCCACACTTGAAAAAATGCAGGCTTTTACAGGTATGTAAGAAATGTCAGAATTGGATCTATTTTGAAGTGGTTAAACAAAAAGAAAATATTAAACATTTTACAGTTCCTTTAGTAAATAACCTACAGCAATATGCACATTAGGGACTCTGGGGCTATGTATTGATTGTGTGTGAACCCTTCCAAACCCACGTTGTCATGTTCAGCATACAAGCATGAATCTGTCAGGCTAATATGAAATATAGTAAAGCGGAATACTGCTACTGTACTGTCATAGTGTAAAGGCTGTTTCACGTGTTGCATGTTTTCTCAATAACAAGAAGTGCTGTGCCTTTTTATCAGGCTCTGTTGGGGTTTTTACCATTGTGTGGACACAGAAATAGACTGATTACCTTATGTTGCATGCTTCCATACTACTGTTGCAGTGGCGGTGTGTGTCCATTAAGGGAACACGGGCGCTGCCCCCTCTTTCCAGTCACCCCCCTCTGTGTATAATGGATAGATTCATGCATTGCATGAATCCATCCATGGCCGCCGCCACCCCCTATTCAGGCGCCGGACACCTGGTGCCTGAATTCAAGCGACGGGGGTGCATTTTTGAAGTGTCTGTCTAGAGCCATAGGCTTCAAAAAAGGTGAACTGTGTGTGCAACGCATTGCGTTCACAGTCCACCCATGTATTAGAAAAGCAAATAAATATTTGCTTTCCTAACACTGAACCACCTCTCAGTCAATCAGGTTACCCGTCACCTGATTGGCTGAAAGGACAGGCACTACGATTGGATGCCTATCGGGAGGAGGGGAGGAGATGCACGGAGGACACAGGAACCGCTGTCTGACCCGCTGCAAGGTCCCACCGCTTGCAAACTTCACCCACATGCCTGACCCACCACCCAGATGGGGTAAGTGTCGGGCAAACGGCGTGCGAGCGGGGGGTGGGGTCACAGTGGCAACTTTTGATGGGTTGCAGTGGCTGCGTTTGGATCACAGTACACAATATTTTGAGCACCAGCAGCCACTGCTCTGTTGGTTTCCTTACTTACAACTTGGTACAGAGTGACTTTGATTATGTATAGCTACTGAAGCTGGTGACTTTGTAGCTGACTTCAAAAGTAGCAAATATAGAGACTGAGCTACAGACTACTGAAATGTCTTCAGCATAAACCTTTCATTGACTGAAGTTCAACTTGTTTGGTAAAATCACTAAGGGCTCTATCACATGGACGCAGAGACCTGTACAGCATTCAAGAAAAAACTCCTCGAAACAACGGCAACAACATTTTTAAAAGCTAAAAAAGCCGAAGCCCACAAAAACATGTAACCCAATTTTCAGTGGTTGTACCTTACCAAGCGCTTAATTTGTTAAGTGTCATGAATGCTTTTGTTACCCTAGTTATTTTTTTTAACATCCATTTGTAGGAGAAAAAAAAATTCTCTTTAGGGCTCGCTCACACAGACACAGAGACCCATACAATAGCAGTTCATTTATGCATCTAGAACAGCAATTGACAGAGCTTGAGCTATGGGCAAAAATATCACTCTAGATGTGCAAAGCTGGTAGACATCTCCAAAAAGACTTGCAGCTGTAATTGCACCAAAAGGTGGTTCTACAAAATATTGACTCAGGGGGTCTGAATACAAATGCATGCCACACTATTTACATAAGTATTTGTAAAAAAGTGTGAAAACTATTTATCATTTTCATTCCACTTCACAATGATGTGCCACTTTGTGTTAATCTATTACATAAAATCCCAATAAAATACATTTACGTTTTTGTTTGTAACATGACAAAATGTGAAAAATTTCAAGGGCTATGAATACATTTTCAAGGTACTGCAAGGCTATACAGCTATTGTCTCTCCATAAACAAACTGCTGCATGGGCCTCTGTGCCAGTGCAAATGAGCCCCTAAAGAGAATAATTCTTTAATTCTACAAATGTCTGTTGCAAAAAACAAAACAAATGCAATATGGCTCTAAGAGGCTTTCATGACCCTTTAGAAATTGAGCACCTGCTATAGTTACAGCCACAAGGCCACCGGAAGTTGAGTTAGATGTTTTTATGGTAACAGTAGGGTTCTGCTTTGTTACTGTTTGGATTTTGTTGGTGCTTAGTTGTGTTTTTTTTTTCTTCTTCTTTTAGGGTGTTTCTTCAGCATTGAAATAGGCCATGGGATAATTTTACATTTGTAAATAATTTGACAGCTACAAAATCACACCTCCTTTTCATTTAATTTATTTAACTTTTTTATTTTGTTGATTCTGATCCAATGTTAAGTAAAAATTAGCATAATTATTATTATTTTTTTACATTTATAGTGCATAATGTACTTTAATAATGTGTTATCAACATGAAGTGTATACCAATAAAATAGTCACTGCTCACTTTCCTGTAATAATGCCAAGTGGTACTATTTTTCACTGTAATCTATAGGTCAAGTTTTACAGATTTATGAGAAGTCCCTCAGATTATGCCTCTGTAGTGTGGCCAACACAATCAGTATTGTATGCTTCAATGGATTTCTTGTTACTATGGAAACACAAAGTCTTTAGGAAAACATTTAAATTTCAGAAGCTTAAAGATTTAAGGCACAATGGATGGTTTTATTGTTGTTTTTTCCTTCTTGTGGTGGAGGCATTAGGTAATGATATTGCATTAAGTGTTTCCTGTAGAAGCAAACCAAGGCTGCTTTCTACACCACTTCCAGACGGACTTCTACTTTACCTGAATAGATTCTTGTCCTTAAAACACTGAAATATAGGTAGCACAAAAGCATGTAAAAAAAAAAAAGGGGCATCCACTTTGGTTTCTTAGCCTCATCCATTACAGGCAAGGTAGAAATTTAATCGGAATTGTGAATTTTTCACAGGGGAAACACATTCAAGTGATTCTAAAGCCAACACATTTTTACCTTAAAGTGGAGGGCCACCCTAAAAAAATAATACATTAAAAATTAAAAAAAAAAATGTACTTACCAGAAATGCCTGTTGCTAGGCACATCATCCTAATCTGCCTCTTCCTCCTCTGCAGAGATCTTCTTTCTTCTCTCCTCCGTGCGGTGTCTTCTGGGTAATCGAAAAAGCTGTCAGCTAAAATGGATGGTGCCTGAGCCTCATTGGAAGGAGAGAAGATTCCTCAAGGTTTGCCTGTAATGCAGCCTTTTGGTGCTGGACCCTGTGTAATGGAACCCTGTGCAGTGTTTGTTCTGACCAAGGTGCTTTCCTGCAGGGTGCTATACAGGTCCAGGGGAGTGGACCCAAGATTAAGGGGGCACCCAATCTCTGAAGATCTTTTATGACAAAGCTTGCCGTGATGGGTGAAGATTGAATGACTGTTATGTTCAGAGTCCTGCATCAGGAATGGTAAAGTCTGCATTTTCTCTTTTTAAAAAAAAAAGAGAGAGATCTGTCTGTTCTCCCAGGGCCACTGGGAGCAGTGTGCTGTTTAATTACTTGCCAACCGACCCATAGCCGAATGATGGTTACAGGGAGGTTGCATAACTCTGGGAAGGCGTACAGTGAAGTCCTCCCAGAATCCTGCTCTCACATCCGCTGGGGCACTCACCTGAGAACATCCGTGATCGATAGCGGCCTTTTACCATGTGATCACTCAGTCAAATGACGGAGCAATCACTTGTAAACAAAATCCCCTCTCTCCCCTCTGTGTACCGATCGGTACAGTGGAGGGGGAGAGATCGGATGGCAGCAGTGTTGTGGGTTAGATCTGTAGTGGCTACAGCGCTGCTCGGTGACAATTGCAGTCACATACATTCATCCATCCGTGCCCAGCCATACCGTGCCGTGCCCAGCCATACCGTGCCGTGCCCAGCCATACCGTGCCGTGCCCAGCCATACCGTGCCGTGCCCAGCCATACCGTGCCGTGCCCAGCCATACTCTGCAATACTCTGCCATACCGAGCCATACTCCAGTCTTTTTTTTTTTTTTCTTTTATAGAAAAGTCTGCCAGAGCCCACACACGGGCTGCATATTTACTGCTTATCCATGGGGGACTGTACAACTGTAAGCTGATAAATAGTTTAGCAGTTCACTTTAAAGTGTTGTTAACTGCTCGGTAGGCAGGTGTAGCATGGTATACATGCTTGTAAACTTGTTACTTAAATGCATGTTTAAATATACATGTTTTTAAAAACATGAGCATGAGTGCATTTTAAGGGGTTGTATCTCCAGTATAGTGCACATGTGATTGGCTAAATCCTGCAGGACTAGTATGGGGCCAACTGCAGTTAAGCAGGTGCATGCTTGCAAACCAGCTAAAACACAGGGTTGCTAGAACGTACAGTTGCTGAAACGCACGGTTGCTAAAGATGCATTTTTTTTACATATTTGCATAAATATACGTGCTTATACATAATAAAGATATTGCATAAAGATACATGATCATGGTTGCACAAGGATGCATGTTTATTCATGTTTGTATAAATTTTCATGGTTATATATGATTGCATAAATATACATGTTTAGACGTGTTTGTATAAATGTACATGGGGATACATGTTTGCATGAGGATACGTGATCGCAAAAAGATACATGATCGCATAAAGATGCGTGTTTAGACATGTTTGTATTGATATACATGGTTTTACTTGTTCATGTAAAGGTACATGTTTATACGTTTGCTTAAATATACACCGTTATACATGTTTGCATGAATATACGTTTCATAGTTTCATAGTTAGTAAGGTTGAATAAAGACACCAGTCCATCCAGTTCAACCTGAGTGAGTGTCTACAATTGCCCCTATCCCTGTACATTGCACACTCACATTAGTCCCTACCCTCAAGGAGCCCACAATCCAAGGTCCCCATTCATATACTAGGGCCAATTTTGGACAGAAGCCAATTAGCCTACCTGCATGTCTTTGGAGGGTGGGAGGAAACCGGAGTACCTGGAGGAAATCCACGCAGGCACAGGGAGAACATGCAAACTCCAGGCAGGTAGTGTCGTGGTTGGGATTTGAACCAGCGACCCTTTTTACTGCTAGGTGAGAGTGCTAACCACTACACCACTGTACCGCCTTACATAAAGATACGTGATCGCATAAAGATTCATGGTTGCATAAAGATACATGTTTACATAAATATACATGGTTATACATGGTTATACATGATCGCATAAGTATATAGGATTGCATAAAGATGCATGTTTATACATGTCTGCATAGATACGTGTTGCGTAATGTTGCATAAACATGTTTCATAAATGCATGCTTGCTTATTGCATAAACTCTTGTTTCCATGGACACATATTGCATGGATGTGTGTTTACAGGGACGCATGCTTTAATATTTTGCCCAAATGCATAGTTGCATAAGCACATGCTTCCATAAACGCATACTTCCATAGATGTATATTGCTTAAACACATGTTGGCATGTTTTCATTTGTACTGCATACATAAGTTTATTTACATTAAGCTGTATACATATGTACTGATTTTCCTGGGGCTACATACATATTCTCATTTGCATAGGACTACATGGATATGGGTACTTATTTACCTGGGGCTGCACGCATATGTGATTGTTTGCCTGGAGGTACGTGTGTATGTGCTTGTTGGCCTTGTACTGCATACATAAATGCATGAATGGCAAGAATACTTGTATACCTGCATGTTTGCTTACCTAGGTACTTGCATACCTAAGGGGTTGCATAGAGGTAAACCAACATTGTTTTAGGCCTGCGTCCTTGGAGGACTGTAAATTAGGTTGGCTAATATTGTTACTGCATTATCTACCTGTTATACCAGTTAAATGGTACCAGAAAAGAGGCAGCCGGGGAGGCAGCAGCACCACTCTCAGGTTCAGGGATCTGGCGGTGTCCATATCTCCCGAAGAACAGTGGTGTCGGAGGCATCTGAGCCACTGTGGTGTTTGGCATTGCAGTGTTTCCTGTCGCATTAATTTTTCATTTTTTTTGGTACTGCCTGGGTCTGTCAGAGTCATCAGTGTTTTGCCTTGCATTTGCTCTTGGAGCGGAAATTTTGGGCTCATTATCACGAGGCAATTAAATGGCAGCAGAACCAAATAAGGATATGAGGTTGAACTTAAGATCTCAAGCTACTAAACATCCTCCTGTTTCTGATGGGCTAGACCAGGGGTGTCCAAACTTTTTTCAAAAAGGGCCAGATTTGATGAAGTGAACATGCTCGAGGGCCGACCATTTTGTCTGACATTCTTTAAACCATTAAAATTCGGTCTAAGTGTGTTCATCCGAGCACTAATACACGGCCCAACAAGAATTATCTTGTCTTTGTGCTGTGTGTGGTGAACAGATGAGCTCGGGTGTGTTATTTGGATATACTGTATTTAATCGGCTTATACCACACACCTTAACTTTAAAAAGGAAGTCTCAGGAAAAAAATAAAAATAAAAATCTTACATTTTAAATAAAGACATGTGAAGCAAAATAAGGGTCAGTGCCCATCTGCAGCCCCCAGCGTATTGCCATGAATTCAGCCTCCACCGTATTGCCATGAATGCAGCCTCCACCGTATTGCCATGAATGCAGCCTCCACCGTATTGCCATGAATGCAGCCCCCAGCGTATTGCCATGAATGCAGCCCCCAGCGTATTGCCATGAATGCAGCCCCCAGCGTATTGCCATGAATGCAGCCCCCAGCGTATTGCCATGAATGCAGCCCCCAGCGTATTGCCATGAATGCAGCCCCCAGCGTATTGCCATGAATGCAGCCCCCAGCGTATTGCCATGAATGCAGCCCCCAGCGTATTGCCATGAATGCAGCCCCCAGCGAATGCAGCCCCCACATTGCCAGGAATGCAGCCCCCACATTGCCAGGAATGCAGCCCCCACATTGCCAGGAATGCAGCCCCCACATTGCTAGGAATGCAGCCCCCACATTGCCAGGAATGCAGCCCCCACATTTCCATGAATGCAGACTCACCATTACCATCAGTGCAGCCTGATTCACGTCCTCTGCAGCCTTGGAGGAGACAGGGAGGGGGGCGGGATGAGCGCCAACAGACATACAGGAGAAACTCCTGTTTCTATCGACGGCCTCTTTAATTGAAAGTCCCGCCTCCTGTGATGGACAAAACGGTTGTCCAATGGCAGCGCAGGACGGGACTTCCTTTTACACAGGACGCTGTCCTGTATCCAAGGCACTCGTCCCGCCCCCTCCATGGCAGCCAGCACATCTATCTTTTGTGGCCCCCGGCGATCGGGTATTCGTTGGGGGCCACAAAAGATATATATCTGAACATGACCAGACGGGCCGTCCGAAACCGGAACGCGGGCCGCGATTGGCCCGCGGGCCGGACTTTGGACATGCCTGGGCTAGACTGTTCAGTAATGACTTCTCTGCAAGAGACATATTTTTACAGCAGGAATCTGTGTTTAGGTCAAAGCATGTTCCCTACATACAGCTCTAGTCCAGGTCTTAGTAGAGGTTCATTCTTTCTCTGTGGAATTTGAAGATCCAGGCATTGGATTGGCAGAAGGCTCTGTTTCTGGGGTGATGCGAAGCAAAAAGTTTGGGCTTGATATTCTTCCTTTTCAGGAATTTGGAAAATAACCACTGATGCCAGTCTCTCTAAATTGACTTGTCTGACTACAGTTCAGTCGGCTTGGTCTCCACAGCAGAGAATACTGTCCGATAGCTTGGAATTTTTTTTGCCAGTATGCCTTGCTCTGGATTATAAAACTGTTGTAGGTTCAATTTGGAAATGTCTCTGCAGGCATATCTATCAACCACCAGGACGGCACCAGAGGTTATGCGACTCAGGGAGGTGTACCACATTGTGTCTGGGACAGTACAAGTGCTGTCTTTATTGCCAGTATATGTTCCAGGTATAGGATAGTGGCAAGGGGAACTCTACTAGATTCCAAGTTCTACAACAGTTTGGGACAGGTGTGTCCGGTACAAGAGTCCCACTGCCAATAGGCGTACATGTACTGGTAACACCTTTAAGGTCTGGTTCTCCCTTTTTATTTGATTTTTTTTTTTTTTTTTTTTTCTGTTTTGGATTTTGCCACATATTTTGCGAAGAATCCGTGAGGTGGTAACACTGATATTGGTGTTGGCCGAATTAGTCCAGGGGGGCTTGGTACACTGACATAGCGAGTCTGGCGGGGGTTGATCCTTGGACACTCCCTGTCCATCGGGACCGGATGGTCTTGAGTTCTGTATCTCAGCACTGTTGAGCCCCTGGAAGCCAGCTTTGTGGAACTTCAATTACAGGACTTGAAAATATTTTTTTGCCTGGGAAGTGGCCCAGGAAGTGGCACTTGCAGAAATATGTGAGTGGGAGATTTTCTTTTTCTTCCTCCAATCGATAGAGGAAAGGAGTTTGGCCTTAAGTACCGTTAAGGGTCAGAGTTCATCCCTATCCATTTTTTTCCAGGGGCCATTGTTTCTCGCTACTTGTCTCATACCTCGTACAGCATGTAACCTGGACAGCCCTGCCTGTCAGGCCATTCTTGCCTCCTTGGGACTTGAATTGATCTTGACTGTCCTTACAGAGGCCACTTTTTGAACCAATCGGGGGATTCTGTTGGTCTTTTTATCTCAGAAGGTGGCTTCTTTGGTTGCTATTACTTCACAAAGTGGAGTGTCAGAGTTGGTGGCTCTTTCATGCAAGGAGCCATTCTTGGTCTTACATCATAAGGAGATGTTGCATCCTCATCCATTTTTATTGCCTAAAGTGGTTTCTAGTTTTCACTTGAATCAGGACAGTGTCTTGCCTTTTATTTTTCTCCTAATACACAGTCAGCAGGAAAAAGATCGCTACCTACTCTAGAGGTAGTTCAGATTCTCAGGGTCTACTTAAGTTGTCAGCACAAGTCAGGAATCCTGGTTTGTGTTGCCAGAAGAGCCCAGGAAGGCAGGCGGCATCCAGGTCGAATATTTAGCAGTGGATCTGCCAGTTTATCAATGATGCCTATGGTTTAAATGGCAAAAACTTTTTTTTTTTCTTCGGAGAGATTCTCTACCAGGTGTGGGAGTACCTTGGGCCATCCATCATCGGGTGTCAGTGGCCCAGGTGTACAAGACCACTATTTGGTCTTTTGTTTATACATACACAGGATTTTTACCAGGTCGATGTCCATAACATAGAAGAAACTGCCTTTGGCCTTGGCGTATTACAAATGGCATAGTTGGTCCTTCTCTGGTAGCAGTTTCTGTAATGGCTTCTCCCTCCCCTCAGGGACATTGCTTTGGGACATCTCAGATAGTAATTACTATAGCTGCCCTGTGTCCTGTGATGTACGATAAAGAAAATAGGATTTTTCCTACAGCTTACCTGTAAAATCCTTTTCTTGGAGTACATCATGGGATGCAGAGGTCCCCTCCCTTCTTTTTGGGAATTGCTTGCTACAAAACTGAGGTATGTCCTGTATAGGAGGGGTTATATAGAGGGGGACTTCCTGTCTTTTTTGGTGTACCAGTGTCCATTCACCTATAGGTGGTGTATTACCCAGATAGTAATTACTATAGCTGCTCTGTGTCCCATGATGTACTCCAAGAAAAGGTTTTTACAGGTAAGCTGTAGTAAAAATCCTATTATTCATGACCTATAATTGCTCAGGTTCTTGATTTTTTTTATTTATTTTTTTATTTTATTTTTTTGCTGATTGTAATGTTGCTATAAGCAACACAGATTTTTATTTCAGACACTGCCATTCTTGAGTCAATTCTTTTGGTCTCCTAAATTATTCGCTGGTGATTCAGTAGGTGCTTCTCTTATAGGTAAATGTTACTTTATTTTGTAGTACTACATTTAATGGTTTTATTCTGATTGTAGAATCTGCTGGAAAAGTCCACTGAGAGAGAAACTCGACAAGAATATGCATTGGCAATGATCCAGTGTAAAGTGCTGAAGCAACTTGAGAACCTGGAACAGCAAAAATATGATGATGAAGACATTGTTGAAGATATCAAATTCCTCTTGGAGAAACTAGGAGAAAGTGTACAAGATTTAAGGTCAGTATCGGTGGCCTATTTGGACTATTTTTAATGGCTTGGTTACTCTCTGGTTTGAAATCAGGATTAGTAAATTAAGTTGTCAAATTGATATTTTGGCTTAGCTGGTCATTAGAAATCTTTGATAACAATATTCTAACATTCTAACAGACATTCCTTGTCTAAAATCTTTAGTTAACAAGGTTCTCCGAGAATTTTTTTTAAGCTTTCTCTATTTCATGATCTGCAGTTTGTGGCTCAGAAACTTGCTTGATGAGGCAAAAGCTGCATGAGATCAGCACCTATGGCTGGCCATAGACCAACTCGAACTGTAAGTGGGCAGGCTGAATGTACTAAGTTGCTTGATCAACTTGGGTACAACCAGCCTGCCGGATTCATTTGCGAATATTGTTAGCTGCTGCTATAGTCGCTAGTAATAATCACTGTCTTCTCCCAGCGGGGAGCCCACCCATGGTTGCAGGAAAGAAATTTTCACCATCTATGGCCTGCCTAACTCTCTGGCTGTTTTCTCTAGGAATGGTTACTAGATATCATTTTGCAATATATTTATTTATGGAACTCCTTGGGTATTTGCAAGACTAGCCCTAATAACCCATCTAGTTGAAAGTATATGTCCCCTGATTGATGTAACTGATAAAAGTAATTTTCACATCCAACTGTGTCTTATGCCATCCAGAGCTGGCTGCAGGGCAATTTTAAGCACTTTCAAGCATTAGAAACCAAGCCGACTGACAATCTCTGACTCACAGTGGTGCAAGAGAGGAACCTTTCACCTTGTGAGGTTCAAGTTTGGACCACATAGTGTTTGGTCCTTTAGGCAAATGAGCAAAGAATGGCATTTCATGGAACACCTCACTTGGAGGAAAGTCATACAGCCAAGGTTGCAAACCCCTCACAATGTCTTTTACTGACAAAGCATTGAAAATGTATTGACAGGTAAAAGATTTTACCGACCACCTCAAACATAATAGAAACTCTTATCATTTAAATTAAGACTATTAGTTTAAACAATTTGTTAACGTTGTTAACCCCTTTGTAAATGCAGCTTTTGCATCGTGATTGCTTTCACATTGGTGACATGTTCGTGAGCCTGTCCCACTAGCTCCCGATCGGAAACCCTTGACCAAGAACTGTCTGCGATGGCTCGATAAATGCTCAGACCACATTTTTGGCACACAAAACCTGGGTGTTAAAGCCCACCTTTAAATGTTTATTCTGAAGGGTTTTAGGTTAGTATTATTTTAAGTTGCTCTTATTTCTATTTCGTTCATTGACGGACACAGCTCCTTTAAATCTTGACAGGGTTATCACGCCACCTTCAGGAGGGGACTAGGCAGAACATTTAAAACATGTAAAAACGGCAAGACTGCATAGCACCGTCTAGGGGGCGGTGCCACTGGCTATAACCCCTCACCCTGCTTCCTACAGCTCAGTTTTTTTCCTGCCTAGTGTAGGAGAAGCACCTGGCTACCTGAGGGGATCATTGGTCCTGGGAATCTTAATTTTTTTCTGCAATTTTGATCCTGTGTTCTACTATCAACAGCCGGGCTGGGTGACAGGCTGGAAAATATAGATCCTTGTAATCTCCCCATCCTGGCCATTGAGCGTGTGCATACTCCATCTACGCACTGGGTTGGGCACGACATGCCCCTTCTTGTCCAGGGGCGGCCGGTGGGCTATATGCTCTGGGGCACACATATGACCGGGCTACTGCTGTCTGTATCAGTGTGCCGTGGCCAACAGCCACCCCGTACTGCTCGGGTGATGGGTCTGTGGTGGATTTCATCCAGCAGTCCCGACATGAGGGGTAAGTGTGGCCCCAGGAGGGAGCAGCTGGGCATTCCCTGGGAGGTTGACTAGGGGGTCTCTTACTCTCCATTTCCTCTCTCCCTATCCCTCATTCCCTCCTCCCCCTGCTGGGGCTGCTTTGTGACTGGGCATGAGATGCGGTGTATGTACCTGGCCGGGGGTGCTCCGGGCCTTGGCGGGGGGCTGCGCTGGCTGTCAGGATCCACGCTTTCTTTCCTTGCCTTTTTCCTGTCACAGGGAGGTATTGGGGCTGTTTGCCATGAGGGGAGGCCGCTGTGTGGGCCGCTGCCATTTTCCTGTAGCCTTATGCAGTATATATGCTGTCATCCATTTTCTAGAAGGCTTGGTGCCCATTTTCTTGGTGGTTTTTGTGCTAGAACCGCCAGCGGACATTTTCTTGTAGCCTCAGCGCGGTTTTCCTCTAGTGCTGGTGTCTTTATACATCAGAACAGCGCGGTTTTTAATTTGAGCACTTCGGGACTGACACAGGGCAGAGCGGACGGCGCAGTACTGTCAGGGTGGTGAGTCCTGCGGGGGGACCCCTCAGTCTGTGAGCAGCTAGGAAGGTGGGATTTTGTGTACCTTGCCTTAAGTCCCTGAGTTGTGGCAGGTGAGTGAGGGTCAGCATGGTGCCAGAAGCTGGCGCTTCTTCCCCAGATATCCCTGCTATTGCAACCGGCTCACCTGCACAAAATACGGTTCCTTATGGACACTTTGTCGGCGCTCCTGGAGACCTTTGTCGCAAGGGCGGAGGCGGCGTGCGGGTGCAAGGGGGGGTAAAACACGCCCCCCTGCCCTCCCCCGCCTTCTAGGGAAACCTGATTCAGAGTCAGGTCCCACGGTGACAGGCGGGCCCCTGTTCTGATGTATCGGAGGATGCGACCTGGGACCGTTCAGACAGTGAGAATGACTGACTGTGTCCGGGTCAGCAAAGGAAAAAGAGCTAGTAGGAGCAATTAGCACAGTGGTGCGGGATACCCTGAAGATACAGGATGCAGCAGGGACAACTGCCAAGGTGGCGGCCGCTTTTTGGGTCCCGCAAACCGGCCCGCACGCCTAAGGTGTTTCCGTATTTGACATATTTTGATAAGTTCATCTACGAGGAATGGTGGTGGTAACGCACCGCCTTTTTTCTCTGGACTTTCGAGTCCCGAGAAAAATGGTGTGTTACCCATTTGAGGAGAGCCTCCTATAAAAAATGGGCTTCTCCTCCGGTTGTTGACCCCCCCCCCCGGTATCCAGGTTGAATAAAGTAACGACGATTCCGGTAGATGGGACTCCTGCCTTCAAGGACCCTGCCAACCGGAGGGTCGAGGCAGTGGCTCAGTCCATGTTTACGGTGGTGGGTTCAGCGTTACGACCTGTGCTGGCCACGGCCTTGGTGTCGCAAACACTTACTGAATGGGCAAAATTGTTGCACCATGAATTGGAGAAGCAACAGACTTCCTCGGTCTGCGTAGAACTGGCAGATCAGTTGGTACATGGCCTTAAGTATGTCTGTGATGTGGCCTTGGATACGGTCCCCCTGCTCTCTAGAGCATCAGTATCAATAGTGGTGCTACGGCGATGCAGGCTCAACAGTCATATGCTAGCTACCCTAGCGAAGGCCCAAAAACTGCTAGCCTATGTGGTTGAATTGAATACTCTCACTAACGAGGTAGTACATACCACATTAGACATTTTCTTGGTATTTACTGACTTCATGTATTGTACAGTAGCAAGGTGTTTGATCAAGAGACTGATCTATTGTAGCAAAGCAGAGTTTGTGTCACTTTGCCCTCCCTTATCAAGCATCAGTGTGTGCACTGGTCTTTTGTAAAAACATACATCTTTTTACTTGCTTTTACTTTCATATTATCTTATTTAAATATTTACCTTTTTATAAGTGGTATAAATGTTAAAAAAAAAAAAAAAAAAAAAAAGTTCCTATGCTACCCGTGTAGATGAATGGTTGGGTCGCTCAAGGGTATCCAACCAGAGGGGGCAGCTACAGGTGTCTCCGAAATGAGTATTGGCGTGAGTAACCACTTGCAGCCTGGCAGGATATAAAGTGCAATAAGTGAGCTCCAATTTACGCAGCTGCTTCTTCACATGCACATATTTAGCTCTTTGAGGCTGCACCTCTGCAGGAAAATCTTGGCACCATCCACCGCAATATTAGGACACTGTCTGGCAAGATGATGTCCTGACCCTTGTAGTTTAAAAACCTTATCAGGAAGGGTCCAAAGATTTCCTTGGGTAAATGTTCGATGAAGTCCACAGGAGACTTCCCCTCAGATCTTTCGGGCAGACCCACTATATGCACGTTGCGGCGGAGTCAATTTTTCAAATATTCCAGCCGAGCATCATGTGCTGAAATCTTATGAGACAAGGATTGCAGAAGGGGCTGTACAGTGTCCTCTATAGAGATTATTCTCCCCTCCAAAGCAGAAACCATTTCTCGGATCTTGTCGGATAAGGGATATATCTTCTTGCAAAACATCAAACACCTGATTCAAGCTAGTTGGAGAGCTTTTATATGAGGTGATTGCCATGAGGATGTCTGACAGGAGTCCTGTGTTGGGTCGGCTGCCTTACAAGACTCAGGATGAGAGACAAGAATGTTACTCACTGCTCTATAAGGGAGAGTCCATGTGATTGCAGGTTCCTCCAAGGCAGGAGAGCAGGCAGATGTCTGATCCTCCGCTAACAGCCAGCACTGTACCAGGAAATGCATGGCCCCACTACGATCCTTTGCCAGTGTGTGGGGGGCGAAATGCTCCTGATGAGTGTCTGTGTTCCACAGCTTCTCCTTGATTGACCGAAGTGGAAGGGAAGCGGCGCCATCTTGGTGAGAGTGGTCCACGGCTGCCAATTTTCTTTTCTTTTTTTTTTTTCATGCGGCACAGTGGTGTAGTGGTTAGCACTCTCGCCTAGCAGTAAAAATGATCGCTGGTTCGAATCCCAACCACAACACTACCTGCCTGGAGTTTACATGTTCTCCCTGTGCCTGCGTGGGTTTCCTCCCGCACTCCAAAGACATGCAGGTAGGTTAATTGGCCTCTGTCCAAAATTGGCCCTAGTATATGATCCTCCTTGAGGAGGGTATGGATCGATGTTAGTGTGCAATGTACCAAACGGATGGATAAATGGGTCACAGCTTTCCTGTCACAGCTCTCCTCCAAGCTTTCATAAAGCTCAATCAGGATAATGATAAAATGTGGATGCCAAAAGACATTAGAAAACCATATAGCATAATACCATAAAATAAAAACTTGATCCTTTTATTAAAAGTTGTGCACTCATGTGATATATTAAAACAATACAGCATTGAAACAGCCGTGTGCAATCTTACTCTTCCCAGAAGGGCTCGGCTTGCTTAGTGTTCCCGGTGTATATGTGTGGCCACCACTACTAGCTCACTGCACACCTGCTGCTTAAGAGGACCCCTCTGCCCCCCCCCCCACAGTACCTTGTCTCCATGTTGATGAGGACAATGACCTCTTGCCCACAACTGTGGCTCTGTGGTTGTGGGGGTGCGGGGAGGGACTTATCGGGATCTGGAACCCTCTTTTTTAACAACTAAGCCCCAAGATCTCACCTTCCCCCAATGTAAATAAGTAGTATCCCTACTCATTAAAAAAAAAAAAATGGACACAGTAAATCAAAACCCGGAGCCAGTTTCTTGATTCATTTCTAAAAAAAAAAGGGACTTTGTCCCCTGTATTAAATCCAGCATCAACCACGATGAACTCCGGCTGCCGACCTGCACAGGGAAAAAACATTCACCACACTTTTTTCTCTTTTCTCTTTTTTTTTTTTGGCGGCCCAAATTTAATTTGCAATCCTTGGAAATCCCCGATCATAGCATACACTTTCATTTTATAACATCAGTATAGTAATAGCAATACAGACAATAACAATCCAATAAAATGTAATTTCGTGTTGTGATTGCTGCGTCTCTGTTGGCCATCACGTTCTAAATCTTCCTGGACTCCCTGAATGCTTTGCAGCTTTCTTCTTTGTTGTTTACTTTACATTTCTAAGGACTATTCCATGGTACCGTGCTGCCTGCAAGCAGTGAGTCATTTACTGACTACACCTCTGAAATTTCACCTCTGTAGTTCTGCACTAGAAAATGTAAGTTTACAAACTTCAACACCATTCAGAGTAATAGCAATAGGCAATAGCTATTTCAAATACAATGTGTAAATTAGTATATGATTTGACATTTTGACCATCGATATGCTTGAAGATAAATGCTGGGAGTATGCACAAGAGAACAACTTGTTTACAGGAGAAATAAGAGTCTTTCTTCAGTAAAGTGGTCATAAAGCTTAAACCTTTTTACCTACAATGCATTCCTTGCATTAAGGTATATGTATCTCCAGCTCACCCCTCCCCACTCGATCCAGCTGTGCCTGTCTGCAGTGGCTCTCTTCATCGCTTCCCGGTCTCAGGCTTTGCTGAAGCAGTGGGAGCCATTGGTTCTTGCTGCTGCCAGTCAAAATTCTGTGACGAGGGGGTGGGGCCATACCATGCTGTATGTGTCTATAGACACAAGCCGCATGGCCCAGGATCCGAGCCCACAGGTGTGCCATAATAGGAAGCTGCTTTCTATGGTGGCACACCAAGAAGAGGAGCCAGGAGCTCTGGCAGGGGACCCCAGAAGAGAAAGTCCAGGGCCCATCTCTATTACACAGAGCAGATAAGTACAAACTTTTTTTGTTTTTGTTTTTTTGGCCTTGCAATTCAGCATCTTAACCTGCTATGTGTCTTAGGCCCTATTGTGTCTTGCAAACAAAACTTAGTGCCGATAAATGTTTTTTTGTCATCAATGGTACTTTAAACTGGGAAAGTACAAGATGACATTGACTCTTTACATTCCTACCAAGTAGTCTATGTATGTATTCTGAACCTTGTTTGAACTTTGTAACTAAGTGCCCTTAAGTCTTGTATATTCTAAGTAAAATCTTTTGTGTGCATTTTTAATGGGAATTGATTGTGCCCTTTCCAGCAGACATGAGCTACTTGTTGAAAACTTGGGATCTTTTATTATTACTAGCAATATTCAGTTCTTTTTTTACTGGCCTCAGATGTTTAAATGATTTCAGGTATCGTAGATTTTAATATAAATTGGTTTTTTGACTCTAGGCTGGAACAAAACGTTATAGATATGACTACATTCCTGTTAAGTGCCGTCAAGGGGAAGTACACTTATTTTATAAATGGACATGTTTACTGGTCACTTGAAAAGGCTCAATTTGTCTTTGTTAGTGTTGTTCAGACCTTGTATATATTGCAGTTCATCTTTTTATTTTCCATAGTACATTTCATTTTCCTGTACTCATTGCAGGTAAATAAGCTTTTAAAACGCAATATTCAGTTTTTTTTTTCTGTTGGTTATTATGCCATCATATTGTTCCTGGTCTTATTATTTTAGAAACTCCAGAATTCCTGAAAAAGCATTTTTAAAATCTTCAACACATATTGGTATGCATTTTGGATATTAAAATGTTATTTAATTATTATTGTTACAGGTACTTATAGTGCTGTCAATCTATGCAGTGCTTTACACATATATATTTTACATTCACCTCAGTCCCTGCCCTCAAGTAGCTTACAATCTATGGTCCCTAACTCACATTCATACATACACTTACTAGGACCACTTTAGGCAGGAACCAATTAACCTACCAGCATGTCTTTGGTGTGTGAGAGGAAACTAAAGTACTCAGAGAAAACCCGCACATGGAGAATATGCAAACTCCAGGTAGGTAGTGTCATGGTTGGGATTCGAACCAACAACCTGAGTGCTGCTAGGTGTAAGTGGAAACCACTTGGCCACTGTGTTGCCCAATTAAAAGTCAGTAGAAGTATCTTCATTTTCTGTTTTAAGATAAATCCATAATTCTCACATTCATAGCAAAGGTTTACTGGATAGCAGGCAAATGTTCCTTACTTGTTCTTGCCTTTGCTACATTGTGCATCTTCAAAAGCCCCAGAAAACTAGCACTTTCAGTTATGAGAGATCATTTGATGCTTCTCCCCTGACTCCCCCACCACCTCTAAGACTGAGCGATCAAAGACTACTGATTGCTCAGTTCAGTGAATATCAGCCACCAGCTCTGTGTTCTGCCCCACCGGTGCTCACTGGAGTGCCAGGCTGTGTATGGGGCGAGGGTGGCTGTCGGCAGAAGCAGTGCGCGGAGAGACTGAGCCAGCTGCTGGTCAGGCATCTGGGTGGATCCCGACATTAAAGCCAGGATCTCTCTAGAGTCTGTAATTGCTGAGTGATGTCAGCAGGCCCTTTTCAGTACTAAAAAAGGGATAAAAATGCCACAATTGCATTTTTAATATCTCACACAAGCAGTTTTTACGTTTTAACCTTACAACCGCTTCTTTTCCGAAAAAGACTTGATTATGGGTACCCACATGCATGGAAGAATTAAAAAATATATATTTTAAGACCTCTGTGTAGACCATTCTCAGTAGGAGATCAAAGTGATCTAGCCCCAGATTTTATATTTTTATATAATAAATAATAATAAAATATATAATTAATATAGAATATGAATTATATGCCTTTGTGGTTGGAGTCATTCTGTTAGTAAATCCAGTTATCACGTCATTCATTCATATTTATAACTATGCTGCAAAATGCCCCAGCTTATATAGGTAGCATGGGTACTGAATTCAATGGTGTTTATACTGCTTTGTTTGCTGTCTTGATTACAATGTTTTAAAACCAGAAGCCATAGTGTTCTGTTTCCAATTTGGTCACAATACTGTTTTGGTGCAGTGCCCTTTTCTGTATTACTTAATATTTACAGCTAGGCAGCACATTTCTTCTGCATATTTATAGCAGTAAAATATGGAGAGAGGGACAGTGTTAAAGCGTTTTATCTTTTAAAGTAGTCAAAGTAATGTTTTAGTGTAGAGCTTGTTAACTTTAACTTTTAAACAGCTTATAAATTGAACAAAAAAATGCAAAGTACCTCTGGCCTTGTTTTAGAACGGGGTGTTCAAAGTGCCACTTCGTATATACGGTACCTGTATTTACATACTGTCTAACTCTGTATATATATTTCAAACAGCCAAATACTTGTTCAAATTGGTTTAAAATGGCATCTCTTGATTATTAACCACTAGGCACCCGCGCTTTAGCTGAAAGATGGCTACAGTGTGTCGCTCAATTGCCAGGAAGGCGTCCTTGGACAGCCTCCTGTTTACTCGTTCCCTGTGTGCCGCCGCGGGGTGTGCATCAGGGAAAATCTGTGTTGCTCGTGTCCCTTGGACACAGCCAATCACAGATCATGATAAATGGCCAATCACAGCGGCCATTTAGCACTTGATCGTCGTGTCAAATGAGTGATGATCTCAAATGTAAGCATATGAGATCATCTCTCATTGCCGGCTCTCCCTCCTCACACAGAGACCGCATGTGAGGAGGGAGAGATTCTGTGCTGCAGCATGAGTGAAGATTAAATAAAACACAGTGCCCACAGTACCTATCAGTGCCATCTGTCCCCAGTGTCACCTGCCAGTGCCATCTGTCCCCAGTGTCACCTGCCAGTGCCATCTGTCCCCAGTGTCACCTGCCAGTGCCATCTGTCCCCAGTGTCACCTGCCAGTGCCACCTGTCCCCAGTGTCACCTGCCAGTGCCACCTGTCCCCAGTGTCACCTGCCAGTGCCACCTGTCCCCAGTGTCACCTGCCAGTGCCACCTGTCCCCAGTGTCACCTGTCATTGTCCTGGTGCTCTAGGGCCTTCAAAAGTGTAATAGGTAGTCAGCAAGTTAGATGTGTAATTTATGCTCCTAGAACACCCACCTGATGGTGCTCCCTGCATGTTGGGCCTCTCTATGTGGCTAGGCTGTGAAAAAGTCCTGGCTTGTTCGAGTCGCAAGAAATGAGATGGTCCACCAGTACATCAGGTGTGATTATTTTTTTTATGGTTTGCACCACAGCTTGTAGACTCTCTAACTTTCACACAGACCAAATAATACCCACTCATTTTGGTTATTTTTTACCAAAGATATGTAGCAGTATAAATTGTGGCCAAAATTTATGAAGAAAAATAAATAATTTGCAAAATTTTCGGTATTTTTTTCATTTATAGCGCAAAAATAAAAAACCCAGAGTTGATCAAATACCACCAAAAAGCTCTATTTGTATGAAAAAAAGGACAAAAATAATTTGGGTACAGCATTACACGACTGAGTAATTGTCATTCAAAGTGTGAGCTGAAAGCTTAAAATTGAGGGGGGTTTATGTGCCCAGTAGGCAAGTGGTTAAACCTCAAATGTAGCCTGGCTACAATGTTGAGAGAGAAGGGAGATTGAATTGGCGCTGTTCTAAAATGGGGTACTCAGAACCCTTTAAACACAAAAAAGTTATGTAATATACCTAACCAGAGGGCCACAATATGAAAATAAACCATAAATAAGTGCACAAAAAAATCTAAATATATTCCTGTGCGATAGTTGCAAATGGTGTTGTACTGGGCTCAATATGCATATATGAATCTTTAAATAAACTGTGCTGATGTGCTATGAAGTCCCGATGCAGGTAACAAAGTGACAAAAGTGCTCTTCAACTTTTTATTCGGTGCTTCTTTAAAAGATGCCCCATAGGAAAAGCACTCACCGCTATTATTCACCCCACAAGGAAGTACTTCACCTTCACAGTATGAGCCACTGTGTAGCTTAAAGGGAAGAGGAGTCTCTGGTCTTCTTACCAGCTGTTGGCTTCTATGCTTGCGATGTGAGAAATCTCCTTGCAGCTAGCCTCTTACCATGCCCACATGTAGAGATGGAAAAAGCTCCATAGTGTATTACCCTAAAATATTTTAAGATGTTTATTCATATAAACAAGAGAACTCACATTCAGTTAGTTAATATAAAGCGAAAACTATTAAAACCAGAATGATCTGTGCTCCGCGGGCCGAAAACCGTAAGTGATGTCACTATTGGCCATGCCCTACGCATTTCATCACTGGGACATCATCTGGAGCTGCGCCATCTTGCTACACCATCCGGTTTTTAGAGTATGAGGTGTATCCCAATTAGTGGCCATGTGATCGCAGCCATTTTTAATTAGTCCAGGCTATAGCATGGTGGCAATACTATTATAGATTACAAAGTAAACGATGCCGCTCCGTAACATGAAAACATAGAAATTAAGAATTTAACTTTGTGGCCATGTGATCGCGGCCATTTTTGGTTGGTCCAAACTTCAACATGGTGGCAGTAATAGCAGCTGTCCAGTTTATAAACAATGTTATTCTATAACATGGCAAAAATGTAAAGTTTTAAAGGACTATATAAATCCAAATGTAAGGGAAAATGCATATTAATATGACAATATATAATCATCAAGAAAAATAACAATATAAAAAACACATAATTAGACATAAAGAAATGACATGTAATTTTAATATGTAAAATCTTTAGTTTTTTTTTTTTGTTTTTTGTTTTTTTTTTCAGCTTTTTTGTGTTTTTGCAATTTTTATGTGCTATAGTACATCAGGTTGTTCAAATCATTTAAAAATTGCACTGTAGCACTTTTTGCACATTTTGCACATGGTATTTTGCTATTCATGTGTACAGGATCGCTACTATTAGTTCTGAGTATCCCATTTTAGAACAGCGCCATTCCTGCTCTCTGTACCTTAGATCCACCCTAAGGTGAAAATATATCGATATTGGCTGCAGTTCTTCTTTTATTCTCTCTTTTTATTTATTTTGTTCATACCATAAGAGCGGGAGTCTGCATTTAGTTTTGGCTACAATGTTGCATTGCTGTTGGATGTGTGCACATTATCCCCAAGAGTTTGAACTACCACAGTTATTCAAATACAAGCGAGTGTTTTCATCACAATGACAGGGCTGCATTATGTTGCATTCATTCACTGTTTCACACTGTAGTTATTAAAGAGGAAGTAAACCCTGATGGGTTTACTTCCCCTTTTTTTCCCTGCAAAGGTAAAGCATAATGGACTACTATGCATCGCATAGTAGCTCATTATGTGTCACTTACCTGACACAGGAGCCAGCGAAGTCGCCGCTGTCCCCTGTAGTCCGCCGCATCCATGTTGCTTGTGGCGTCTCGCAGCTCCGACGAATCACAGCGGCGCAACCGCGATGACGTCACTCCCGCGCATGCGCACGGGAGTCGCGTCTCGCAGCTCCGCCGCTGCCATACGGCGAAGCCACGATGACGTCACTCCCGCGCATGCGCACGGGAGTCGACAAATTTGGCAAATCCATTCTTGGATTTGCCGCATTTAGTGCGCCTGCGCGCCGCTGTCTACGGCGCATGCGCCGTAGACAGCGGTGCCCATTTTCGGGCAAATATCTCCTAAACCATATAGGTTTAGGAGATATTGCTTGGACCTACAGGTAAGCCTTAATCTAGGCTTACCTATAGGTCCAAGTTGTTTGGAAGGGTTTACTTCCTCTTTAAGGGTTAAGCAGAACTGTATGTATATCTTCATATCACCATTTGTGTTGAATTGCAAAATATACGGATTGATATACAAGTTGTGAATGTTCAGTACAGTGCCACCCTGGCAGTATATTTCTTTGTATCTATAAACCTTCTGAGCAGCAGCAGTTAAAGTTTAATGTCTTCCTTTTCCCCCATGCAGCTCATTTGATGAGTACAGTTCTGAGCTGAAGTCGGGAAGACTGGAATGGAGCCCAGTGCACAAATCTGAGAAATTCTGGCGAGAAAATGCTGCAAGACTAAATGAGAAGAACTATGAACTCCTAAAGTAAGCATCAATATGACAGATACCATATTATAAAAACATAAAATAAACATTTAGATTCAGAATGAACATTAGATTGAAGATATTTTACCAAAGAGTCCTGTGTTTAACAAGCAAGTTGGTAGCCACAGTATGCTTTCGAAAAGTGGTACGGGTAGAAAGTGTAACTCCAGAGACCAACTAACAGATTCATCAAAATGATTGCAGCTTCTGTTTCTGAGACCTGAAGGTCCGATGCTGGAAGTATAGCAATAACACTGGCACAAATGTGAATAAGAAATAAGTCCATAACATGGTTTATACATATCATTAGTTCTTTAACTATTTCTGTATTTATACTTGTCATCTCTATATTATCTTGTTTATCTTTGTTTTTGTCTTCTTTACAGAGGAAGTAAAGCCTCTTAAAGTAAAAAATACACCCTGCAAGACAGAGGCATAATGAGCTAGTATGCATAGCATGCTAGCTCATTATGAATTACCTGAGATTGAAGCCCATGCATCGGCCCTCGTTCGCCTCCTCCGATGCCGCCATCTATCCCAGAGTGACTTCCGGGTATCACGGCTCCGGCGCTGTGACTGTCCGGAGCCGCGATGACGTCTCTCCCGCACGTGTGCACTGGTGCCGCCACTAACGGCATGATCGCCATTAGAAACGACATGCTCAGTGCGCCTGCACCTGATGTCTGTGGCACATGCGCTATAGACATCGGTGCCGCTACTTCTGCAAATAGATCCTAAACCTTTTGGGTTTGGGAGATATTTCTTGCACCTACAGGTAAGCCTAGATTAAGGCTTATCTGTAGGTTAAAGGGGTTGTAATGGGTTTACAACCACTTTACCTGTTAACGTCTATTTATGTTGAGATAATCTTTAGCTCATGTGATATTATACAGTAAGTTGAACTTACAGAATCTAAAATGTTGGTTTTAGAATGGCACTTTGTAACATTTGTATGTATGGTTAAAGTGGTTGGAAACCCACCAGGTATCCTGTACAAACCAAAGGCACCATAGTAATGTGCACAAATGTAATGTATGTGTGTTTACCTTAAAAATGTTGATCTCTTTGCCTGTATGAGTCACGTTAGATCCGTGAGTTGCATGATATAACCTCGTGCCCGGACATAGAAAAATGCACACATGTCACACGCAGAGCACAGTCACGAACCCCATAATGTGTGCATGTCAAAGCTACCCAGCGCCTGTGTATGGTAATTCCTGGCACTGGTAGCTTTGACAGCTGATTCAGGGCACAGAAAATGCTCCATTGAATGGCTAAAGAGAAGATATTCTCTCGATGACAGCAGGATGGTAAATTAACGGCATCAGGCCACACCCCTTCACAATTACCATCCAAACAAAACTCTAGGAAGGAACCACATGACTTCAGCGTGCCCAATCACGCTAAGGCGAGGAGCAGCCAATCCTGGGAGAGCCTGAGGAAAAATGATCGATCTGCTGCTGGAATCCTGGACATACTCCCTCCTCTCTCATGCTCGTGCGTGCTAACCTATGAGGTGATTGTGTTGAGTTTGAGCGTGAGTGTATGTATATATATATATATATGTGTGTGTGTGTGTGTGTATGTGTATATATATATATATATATATATATATATAATATATTATTATTTTTTTTATTTTTTTTTGCTCCAGCCCATTGTTGAATCAAAATACCAGGTATGAACGCCTTTTGGGCATTTCTTACCACAAAGGGATTGTTTACTGGGGGTGCATTTGTCTGGAAAAATTCCTGAAGCTTATTTTTTATCATTTTCAAGCTAGTGGGATCTTGCAATATACTGACATTGCAATGCCAGATGAAGACAGGTAGCGGGTTTCCTTGCTTGTAGTGTAATGGGCGTCAGACCAGGCATGGATGCTCCTGTTGACCCACATGTTGTGGTGGCATGATGGTTCAGACGAAGCAGTTGTGGCAGTGACATCAACCGAAGACCCCGCCCCTTGTACCTATATAAGTCGCCGCGTGCCCAGTCCCCGTCATTGTGAGCGGAGGACTCGGCGAGGCAACATCTGAAGAAGAAGAAGAGAAGGACAGAAGAACGGAAGGCGGCGGCGGCAGAAGACCGGGCCACCGCCTGTAAAAGAGCTTAGAAGAAGGCGCGGTGGCCCGGCAGAAGAACCGAAGAGGGGGACAAGACCCCCGAAGTTAGAAGAAGGGCGGCGGCTAGGAAGAAAGTCGGGCTCCTCCGCTAGTAAAAGAGCTACAAGAAGATAGCGGAGGAGTCCGGCGAGAAGACCCCCCGAAGACGGAAGACCTCCCGGAGCTGTGCAATAAACTATTTTAACCCTTGTGTGTTGTGTTTTTTTTTGTACTTTATTACACAGGTGAATGGGTAGGGGTACATTGTACCCTATACTCATTCACATAGGGTGGGGGGCCGGTATCCGGGGGCCCCCTTATTAAAGGGGGCTCTCGGATTCCGATAAGCCCCCCGCCCGCAGACCCCGACAACCAACGGCACCCCCCATGTTGAGGGCAGGCGGCCTGGTACGGCTCAGGAGGGGGGGGGGGGCTCGCTCGCCCCCCCTTTCCTGGCCGGCCAGGTAGCGTGCTCGGACAAGGGTCTGATGTGTACCTGGGGGGACCCCCACACCGATTTTTTTCGGTGTTGGTGTTCCCCTTTAAGTCCATACCAGGCGGCGGGGCCAGCGACGTATCCTTCGCGGGCCCCGCCTACCTGGAGACGCGCTCGAAATGAGCGGGCTTTCCTCCGCGTGTGTGGGCGAGTCCGTTCATTTCAAAAGTAGGGCGGATAGTACGGCGGACTTAGTACGCCGTATTAGTCCGCTGAAAAAGTGCCGTGTGTGGGCAAGTAGCCCGTTCGGAAACGTGTGTACGCGGCTTAGGAAGTGAATATGTTTGAGCCAATTTGAAAATGTAGAGGACAAGATATCTCAAGATAGCCAAAGTATTGTCAGATGGTATTAGAGATTAAATGCCTTTACAGAGAGCGTTGGCCTGTAAGGGTTCAAAACAAAAAACTGTTTTTTGTAAATAAATTGCTATCAATTAGGGACCAAAGGAAAGTTCCCCAGCGAATGCTAAGCAAACTTTCAAAGTCCCAGGGAGCTCACATATAAACAATAGTCCACGAAGTCTATTAGAAGATTCCAAGACTTTACCTCTCCCAGAAGAACATGAAAGGGATTTGGACATTTCCTCCCAGTCGCATCAGAACGTCACAGAGGTCCTTCTCCATCAATTGCCAACAAGGCAATGACAGAGAAGGTGTTTTAAGCTCGTGGCTCCAGCCCGGCGGCGTCTGACGTCACCGCCGGGCTGCGGGCGTGTCTCTAAAGAGGATTTCCCTTACTAGGCGAGATTGTTATTGCGCATGCGTGGAAGATGTGATTCACGTCTTTCTGACGCATCGGCCATTTTCAAAGATGGCAAACCTAAGGGCATTGCCCGCCTCTGTCTGTTGCTCCTGCGCGAGCGACGAAGAAAACGTCATTCACACGCAGGCGACCATGATGGAAAATGGCAATATGCCCATTCATCTGGCAGACAGGGAGCAAGCTAAACGCCAAGGAAACCGGAGTGACAAGATAACACTGCCATCATCCAAAGGTTCCCAGGCTCCAAGAAATAACAAAAGGAAAAGCGGCAAGTGGGCAAATAAATCCTCCAAATACGGAAGGGGGTAAGTTGGCGGAACTTGTAATTGGCTAAACAAGCTATAAGCAAATCATGCCCCAGGGCACCCGTACAGATTGCCTTAAAGGGGAAACAGAGAAATTCCTCATGGCGGTTCTAAAACCAAATTATCATTCATTCAAAGTTGATTTAAGTAAGAGCACTTAAATCAAAAAAATTTCAAAAATTGGTATTTAAATTAAATCCATAAAAGGAGTTAAAGGCATGGTAACACCCAACAGGGCAGCGTGGCACACAAATAAAACAAAACACAACACAACACCAAAAACAAAACCGGAAAGAACCCCAATCCAAGAGTCATGGCTCATCTAGAGAAAGGGCTTGAAACTGAACGCATCATTCAAACCTGGGGACCGGGTGGCTCCCAGGTTGAATATCCACCTAGTCTCACATTGCTATAGAGTACGGTTGTAGTCACCCCCCCTTTCCCCCCGGGGGAACATGCTCTAGTGGAAAAAAATGCATAAGATTGTCATTGAATTGGTGATGCAAGCCAAAGTGTCGGCTGATTGGAGTCTCTATCTTCTTCCCCCGTACCAGGGACACATGGTCCCTGATATGGTGGAAAAAGAGACTCTTGGTTTTGCCTATGTAGAAGGCACCACATTGGCATACCATGATGTATACTATGCCAATGGATTGGCAAGTAACTGTAAATTTAGGTTTGAACAAATGACCATTAGGCAATAAAATAGATTCAGAGGCATGCAAATACCTACAAAAGCCACAATTGTGGCAAGAAGCACATACTTTGCCTTTTTTTTCCCACCAGCGGGGAAGGGGTAAAGTGACTCTGAACTAGGGAGTCCTTCAGAGAGTGTGACCTTCTGTAGGTAACTCCCGGAACATCCGGAAGGTATTTGGTTAGTGTTGGATCTCCTTTCAAGAGATACCAATACCTCTGAAGGATCCCCTTTACTTGTAAATGTTGTTCATTAAAAGTGGTTATAAATCTAACTCCAGGAGCTGTTCTAGGTGGTCTATGACCATGTATCAGCACCGCCCTGTCTTGTTTCCTTGCTTGAGAATATGCCAGTTTCAAGCACTTGTTGCTGTAACCTCTTTGGCGTAGGCGCAGTCTCAGCTTCCTAGCCTCCAGAGTAAAGTCTCCTTGACTACTGCAGTTTCGTCTAAGACGGAGATACTGCCCATAGGGAATATTCGATATCGGAGGGGACGGGTGTGAACTCGATGCGTGTAATAGCGAATTGGCCGCTGTGGTTTTGCGGTGGAGGGTGGATTGGACCTCGCCATTTAAATCGACAAAAATTTGTACATCCAGAAAAGTTAATCTGGAGAGGCTTTTTTCCATAGTGAACCTCAGATTGAAGGAATTGTCCCCCAAAAGATTCACAAAGGTAGCTAGATCTGTTTCATTGCCTGTCCATATAAAAAAAATGTTGTCAATAAATCTCCGCCACATTGGGATTAAATCAAAAAATCTTTGAAGATTTTCCTGTCAAAAAATCTGACGCTCCCATCCCCCCAGGTACAGGTTGGCGTATGAGGGGGCACAATTGGTCCCCATAGCCACACCCTGCACCTGGAGGTAATGGGAGCGTCCAAACATAAAAATGTTATTAATGAGGATAAATCGTAGGAGGTCCAGGATGAACATCATGTAGTTGGACGGAGTCCCACCATCCTCCACAATGAAGCTTTCAACAACCCGAACACGCAGATCGTGCGGGGTGATTCCACTTCTGAGGAATCTAGTGGAGAAGGGCCCTCTTCGGCTTCTCAGGATGAGAACATGTTCAAATTCCTCTTCAGAGGATCCTAACAGGGAGTAGCCGCACACGTCAGGTGTTAGTCTACTCCCTTACTTAACCCTTTTGTTGCCTGCCACAGGCTCTTGAGGTATCACCTGGTAGTCCATTCAACATGGTGTTCTGTAGTGCAAATGTGCAAGATGCAAAAAGCACTAAAAATGCATAGCTATGTATTCTGAATGGGAACATTTTTCTGAAAGAAATGGGGGGTTCCAGCTATTAATGCTGCAATCGCCTCAGTGAGCAGAGTCTCACATGTCCAGTGGATAATGCACTCATGGTAAAGGATCCAGCAAGTTAAGGTTGGATTTTCCTTTTAAAGACGAGATGTCTTTTGCAGTTCTGGCTGCAATTGAAGTAGTTCAGTCCATTAACCCCTTAACGTCTGCTCCACTATTGTGGTGGAGCACATTTTGAGTCCAGCCAATGCATTGGAATGTGGACTATAAGGGGTTAATGAACAGGTGTGAGATACCTGAAAGTTCTGCCTGATCAGCAGACCCGGCAGGGGGCTGGTGTATTTGACGCACAGTGTCTCACAGATGCTATGAAGGACTCGATCATTTAAGCCCTATGGCTTATACTTGGACTAGTGCATTTTTGCAGAGGTCCATGGCTGAGATATTGGTCAGCCGAAGCACCAGGTGAAAAGACAGTCTGTGTCCCTTAATCATGCAGCCTCTCCTATGCTTGGGGTATCTGCCTTTAGGCAGTCTCGACAGTCTCAATCGTCAGGTTCAGGACAAAGTTCCCAGGGGCAGAACTAGGATCTTGGGGGTAGAAAGCCCATCAAGCAGAATGCTAAGGCCTTCTCATGAAGGAGCACCCCCATTTGTTTGAGTGAGGGGAAAGGTCCTGCGATTCTCAGTCTGACAGGAACAATGTTAAGAGCAGAGTGATTTCTGCGATTTTTCTTCTCTAGGTTACATCTAGAGTTTCAGGAGCCCAGATGGCTCAGTCGGCTTTCGATCCGAGGGTTCGGGTCCTGTTTGGGTGCTGCCTGTGGGATCCTTGGGGCTGCTGATGCGGCAGTCTTATGCAAGAGTGTCCATCTCCTCAAAGAATGCTCCTAAGGTTCCAGAGAAAAAAAAAAGAGCGAGGGAAGTGTCTATCTGGTCTCTGGATCAGCTGTTATCCCAGTCAGTGATATCAGAGTTTCCCTTAGTGGAACTAGGGTTTTTGGCTCAAACCTTTTTAAGGTCCCAGAGCCAAGCAGAGAGGCAAGACCCATTCTAGATCTTGGAGATCTGAATTGGCACTTAAACATCAGATCCTTTCATAAGTTGATCGGCTGTGTTCATCCTGCAAGGAGGGGGAGTTGCATATCTCCATGTGCCAAAGTTTCCCGCTTACCAGAAATTTCTGCTATATAAAGTGTGTGTGTATGTGTATATATTTTTATATATATATATATATATATATATATATATATATATATATATATATATATATATATATATATATATATATAATAATCTCAATCATGGCACTGCCATTCGGCTTAGCCACAGCACTACGAGTGTTCTGAATGATTCTGGCACCTCCTTTAGCCAGGTTAAAGGCTCAAGGCATAGCGGTCCTAGCCTATTAGAAGATCTTATTTGAATAGATCATTCAGTCTCAGGTCTAAAACCAGAGTCTGATCTCAGCTGTAGATAGCTGAAATCTCTAGGTTGGATTCTTGGCCTAGGAAGATTCTCCTTAAAACCATCAAGGAGGTTACTTGGGGGCTGGTTATAAAGACCATACAGAAGAAGGTATTTTTACCCCAGACTTGAATCGGTTCCATTGTAGGACTAATTCAACTTATCAGGAAGGAAAATTCCTTCATTTTGGCTGCAGGAGATTTTTAGGGGAAATGGTGGCCTCCTTCAAGGCCGTCCCTTACGCGCAGTTTTATTCAAAGACTGCTTTAAGACACCATCCTGTTGGTCTGGAATAAAGAGGATTCAGACCTTGTGTGTTTGCAATACGCTTGGCTCCCAACGTAGGTCAGAGCCTAAATTGGTGGTTGTTATCCAGCAGGAGGGAAAATCTTTATCCTGCAAGATGTTAACAGATGTCAGCCTTCTAGCCTGGGGAGCTGCCCTGGAAGAAGATTCTGTCCAGGGGAGATGGTCCAAGTTAGAGGACCTTGCCTATCAACTTTGTTGAAAGTTTCAGGCAGTATATCTGGCCATAGAATCTTGGTGGTCAGATTACAGGACTGTCCTGATAGGATTCAGTCTGACAGAGCCACGGTGGTGGCTTACATCAATAAATAAATTAATTAATTTTAAAAAAAGGTGAATAATGTTCTAGCTTTGGCAGAACACAACACTATCGGCAATTTTAATATTTCAGGCATACTACTCGAGACGCCAACAATTATTTCTAGGAGAATGATCTCTTCACCCCGACATCTTCCTTGTCAGATGGGATACTCCGGACATGGACCTATTCGCGTCCACATTCACTAGTTAGGTCGACAACTTTGTCAAACAAGGGGTCTGCTAGCTGGTGGAACAGACGCATTAGTCTTCCCAGGGGATCAGTTCTCGCTGATCTACGCATTTCCTCCAGCTCTGCTACTTCCGCGCCTTCTCCGCAGGATTAAGCAGGAACAGAAGGCAGTGATTCTGGTGGCCCCAGCGGGTCCCTGAAGATCTGAATTTATCGAGATCATAAGGAGGGCAGTTGAAGTCCTTTTGGGCTCTGCCATTATAGCCAGACCTTCTTGCACAGGGTCCGGTATTTCATCCTACTCCACGGACAAGGAGTTTAACAGGTTTGACTGTTGAATCCCACTCCATAAAAGATTGTGGGTGATCTCCTTCAGTAGTGTCTACTTTGACTAATGCCGGGAAGCCGGCTTCCAGAATCACTTACTATAGAATCTGGAAGTCATAGGTTTCTTGGTATGGATCCAGGGGTTGGCACCCCTGGAGGTATGTCAATAGGCAGGATTCCTGCATATGGGATCTGAAATGAAGCTGGCCTTGACTTTTATCAAGAACCAGATCCAGGCCTTGTCGATGTCTTTTCCTACGGCCTCTTGCTTCCCTCTCTTGGTGCGTAGCTTATTCAGGGGGTAACACAGTTTATTGCCCCTATCAAGACACCTCTAAATCCTTAGGATTTAAAATTGATCTTGTAGGCTTTGTTAAATCAGCCGTTTGAACCTTATGAGAAATTCTCTTGGTTCTTTGACGAGAAAGATGATCTTTTTTTGCTTGCCATTTCTTCTGCTAGAAGAGTATTTAAACTAACGGCTCTGTCTTGTAAGAGCCATATTTCATCATGTATAGGGATGAGGTAATTTGATGTCCTCGTCCTGAACGCTTACCAAAAGAGGTAACAGGTTTTCATTTCAACCAAGATATTATTCTTCCTTTTCTCCCCAGAAGCCTTAATCTGGGGAAGAGAAAGCACTAGAGACTCTTGATGTAGTAAGAGCGATCAGAATCTATTTAAGGGTGACCGCTCAGGTTCGCAAAACACAGGTTTTCTTTGTACTGCCAGAGGGTCCAAGATATGGACAGGCAGCGTCAAGATCCACTATTTTCCAAATGGGTTTGTCAAGTGATTGATCAAACGTCAGCTTAAAGAAGAAGATTCTTCCTTCTCATATTAAGAGCACATTCATCCAGGACGATTAGTGCCTCTTGGGTGATGCCTCATCAGGCCTCTATGGCTCTGATCTGTAAGACCGCAACATTGGTCTTTGGTTCAGACGTTTATCCGTTTTTTTTTGTTTTTTTTTCAAATCAATATTAAAGGTCATGAGGAGATTGCCTTTGGGCACAGCATACACTGCAGGCTGCAGTATGAGTCCTCTGGCCTCCTGTTTCCTTGATTCTGTCCCCCCCCCCCCTTTCAGTTGCCATTGCTATGGGACATCCCACATAGTTATTACTATGGCTCTGTGTCCCCTGATGTAAGAAAAGAAAATAGGATTTTTAAAATGGATGTACATCAGGGGACACAGTGGTCCCTCCCTTCTTCTTCTTATACACTTTGATTGCTTGGCTACAAAACTGAGGACTCCCAGTAATGGGAGGGGTTATATGGGGGAGGTTCACGCCTTAAAGGGCGTGCCAGTGTCCAGCACCTGATATGCTGATATAACCCACATAGTTATTACTATGCCTCTGTGTCCCCTGATGTACTTCAAAGAAAAGGATTTTACAGGTAAGCTGTTTTAAAAATCCATTTTTTTTAAAATAACAAATATTTCTATACCTACCAGCTATGTGTAATAGTTTTGCACAGAGCAGCCCTGATTCTCCTCTTTTGGGGTCACCATACCCCCCGCTCTCATGTCAAAGCTTTTGATTGACAGCGTCCAATGGCTCCTGCTGCTATCAATCTGTCCAACGAGGAGAGCGACTGCGGCAGGAGCCGCTGTGCTTGTGAATATCACTGGATTGGGCTCAGGTGAGAAAAAGGGAGGGGGTGTCAAGTGGGGAGCTGCAGCACAGAAGGTTTTTCACCTTGATGCATAGAATATTTGTGATTCTGTACATATGCGATGTACATGCTGTCAACATCTTGGACATTCACATGGAATTTTATCCATATCCACAATAAGAAACCTAAAATGAAACACTTGGTAAATTGGAAAACATGTTTCTTGTAAATGTAAATTATCTGTGTAAGCTGTGGAATACAATATGTGGGACGTATGAGAAGATTGAGTGTTGGCTGAATCTAGCAAAACACTTTACCATTCATTGAAATAATACCAGGTCTCTGAAAATACAAATTATAGAACATATTAAACTTATAAGAGGAGGTGAAATATTTTCAGTATTGTGTCATTGTGGGGCATTTTGGCTATTTTACTTCAAATACTGTCTGTTAACCTCTGTATTAGTTATATTGGTAATCAAACTATAGGAGAAGGACCTGGCTCTCTGTGGGGACAAATGGTCCTTGGAATTTTTTCTTTTTTCTGCTTTTTGATTCCTGTGATCTACAATCAACAGCCAGGCTGGATAATACAGATCATGTCTGGCGTAAACCATGCATCCCTCATCACCTGGTCAATACCATCCCTACAGTGAAGCATGGTGGGGGAAGCGTTGTGCTGTAGGGATGTTTTTCAATGACAGGAACTGAGAGTCTAGTCGGGGTCAAGGGAAAAATTAGTGCAGCAATGTACAGAGACATCCTTGATGAAAACCTGCTCCAGAGCGATCTGGACCTCAGACTGCGGCGGAAGTATATTTTCCAGCAGGACAACGACCAGAGTGGCTACGGGACAACTTTGTGAATGTCCTTGAGTGGCCCAGCCAGAGCCCAGACTTGAACCTGATTAAATATCTCTGGAGAGATCTTAAAATGGCTGTGCATCGACGATCACCCGTCCATCCTGATGGAGCTTGAGAGATCCTGCCAAGAAGAATGGCAGATACTGCCCAAACATAGGTGTGCGAAGCTTTGCAGCATCGTACTCAAAATGTCCTGAGGCTGTAATTGGTGTCAAATGTGCTTCAACAAAGTATTGAGCAAAGGCTTTGAATACTTATGTGCGTTTTTTTTTTTTTTTTTTTTTTTTTTTTTTTTTATGCATTTGCAAAGATTTCAAACAAACTTCTTTCACGTTGTATTTTTGGAGTATGGTTTGTAGAATTTTGAGGAAAATAATGAATTTAATTTTGGAATAAGGCTATAACATAACAAAATGTGGAAAAAGTGAAGCGCTGTGAATACTTTCCAGATGCGCTGTTCCTTCCCAGCCCCTCATCAATTTTGTGTAAAAGGGGGAGCCAAGTTAGAGTTTTATTTTTTTTTTTTAATTTAGAAGCTTTCAAAAATAAAAAGCAGCAAGCTCAGGCTCTCAGTGGCTTGCTGAGAGGCTGAGGCAGGTGCCGGTCCGATCCTGACCATATGACCGTGATCTTGCCTCAGCCTGGACCGGCTCTGTGATGTTGCTGACAGCGTGTTTGTCTGCTGAAAATGGGTCACAGGAGTGCAGAACAATCTTGCACTCCTTTTAATCCACGGAAGTACAGCCAAACAAGGTTTGGCTATACTTCTCCTTTTTAAAGTAGTGCAGTGCAGAATAGCAAAAAACAGCCTGGTCATGTAGGGGGTAAAATCTTCTGGGGCTCAAGTGGTTAAGGTGATCTAATGTTGTATTTTATTCTCAAAGCTGCTAGTACATTGAGCTAGTGTGGCTAGAAGAGAAGAATAGCTGGAATTGATAAAAGAAGGTCAGACGATTCTCAAGTATAGTACGGTACCCATTATTTCTCTGCTTGTTCTATGAAGTGGGTTAGCCCACCATTGTTTTCAGTTGTACTTCTGAAAAGAAGATGATCTGGCTGTGCTCACAGAATTTAGTGTCTGCAAAGCATTTTTCTCCAAATGCAGGCTTTAAATTGACTTTGATTTTTCTTTGTGGAAATATCAATAGGTTTTTCAAGTGATTGAGATATAGTCCTGTCATATTAATCTTTTTCACATTTTCATTTTAACATTCAGAGTTAATGGCTACAAATTATGATTTCTTTCCAAATGTACTGCTTTCAGATAATACATTTTAGAGCAGAGAACACTTTTCTTTGTATTGAAAATTATAGTATTTTCTACATGTTGAAGGACTACTGTCCTCACAGCCTAGGGATGTGGAGAATGAGGTATTGTAGTACCTAATCAAAAATCTGATTTTATTTTCATCTCTGCATGACATACACCGTAACTGAATCTAACTGTCTGCCAAAAACACTTCACCTTCTGCTTAAAAGTGGGTGTTTTTTTTTTTGTTTTTTGTTTTTTAGAAACCATACTCGCCTAGGTGAATGGAGCATCCGATGCTCCATCTATCCCCCACTGGCTCTACGGCTGAGAATTGAGCTATCAAAGACCACTGATTGCTCAATTCTCGGTGCTCCATGAGCAGAGAGCTAGTGACAGTCACTGGCTCTCTGCTCTGCCCGACCCCCTTTTCCCACTTGCTCACTGGAGTGCTGTGGAGGGGGCAGGTCACAGCTCCACAGCTCGTTTGGCTGTGGAGAGGGCAGGTCACAGGAGTTCAGAAAGAACTGCACTCCTGTGATCCACAAGAGAAGTACAGCCAAATGAGAATATTTGTGTGTGTTGATTAATAGGCTTGTTTGCTTTGCCCAAGTATGTATGTTAAAGTGGCACTAAATTCCCCAGTATAACTAACCCCCACCTTCCTATGATGTGGCATTTGCATCCTTCGCTGGCAGCTGTTGTCTTCTCCCCAGGTTCCTGGTTTTCGCCCTTTTGATTGGCTGGTGGGGATGACGTCATCCGTGCACACAAACTGGAGTCATTTAGACCCCTTTCACACTAGGTCATTTTGCAGGCACTATTGCTCTAAAAATAACGTCTGCAAACCAATCTGAAACAGTCGCTGCTGTATCTCCAGTGCAAAAGCCCCAAGGGCTTTCAAATTGGAACGGTGCACTAGTAGGACGGTAAAAAAAAGTCCTGCAAGCTGCATCTTTGGAACGATGTGTACACTGCTTCTTCACAGCTCCTGCCTATCGAAATCAATGGGGCAGCGAGGCTATACCGCCGGCAAATTGCTGCTGCTGCCGACGCCGCTCTTGCCCCAGTGTGAAAGGAGCCTTATGCCAGCACTGTGTGTGCCAGGATGCACGGAGAGCTGCACAAGTGTAACTCGATGTACATTACATACTTTTTGAAAACTGCGAGCAGACAGATAGGTGTGTATTATTGAAAAACAGGCATAACATGTCTGTTCTAGAATAAAAGGCTGCCTGCTCCCAGTTTTCTAAATGTTAGGTTTGAGTCTGCCTAGTTCAGTGGAGGAGTAAAGCCCCACACACATCAGTTTTTCCGCTGAGTTTTTCGTTCAGACCAAAACCATATAATATGAGCTCAAACCTTAGGAGTTTCAATGTGTATGCAATCAGGCAGGTCCTTGCACTAAATGGTTTTGGTAAATCTGAAGGAAAAACTTAGCAGAAAAACTGATAGTGTATATGGGGCTTCAGAGAAAATTCACCCAGCACAGCTAACCTAGTCTTTAAGCTTTCTAATTTAATCAATAGACTATTTCTTTAGGTAAATAATAAGAAATTGTGAAGTGCTAACCCTCTAATGATGAAAATATAAAGGTGGTATAGATGCAAAGAACCGATGTTACTCAAATAAACATAAATACATGTAACATTTGTAACAATGATAAAACCCCCCAAAATGCAAATAAGAATGACTCGCTCAAAATAAAGTGCAAATAGCTGAAGTGGTAGTATAAACATACAATCTGTAAATATGTTTATTTGTTGTAGTATCAATTCTTTGCATCTCTAATACCTAGACCTTTATCTTTTCATTATTAGAGGGCTAGCACATCACTATTTCTTATCAATCACATTTTGGTATATCTGGGAACACATACAGTATAGGTGTTAAGCAGCAAACACCATCATTTTATTTATAATTTTTTTATGGTTATTGCATTCTAGTGATTTGGCACATAGTAGTGCAGGGGACTAGACGTGGCAACTATTCCGTTAGTTGGTGCTGTTTGTTGGTCCATGTAATAACTGCCCGATCCATCTAAAATTGTCTAGAACAAAAGACACATCTCATGTCTTTTAGTACTTTAATTTAAAATTACTTATAATCCATTATCTGGGTTGCAGGACCTAAGCTGGTTTTATTCTATTAACCATATTATGAAAAACAGCGCAAAAAAATTATATAAATTGGATAACCTTAGCTTGCCATCTTGTTTATGAGAAGTGTATATTGTAACAGGCATTTAGACACATAAATATCATTTTAAAAATGTTTTATAAATAAATCATAACTACATTGCTACAGACCTAAAAGCATTTTTTTTTTTTGTCATGGCGACATTAATTTTATTTACCTTTGTAATAAATACATCTTGCTTTACACAAATTGATAGGTTTGGTTTCCTAAACTTTGATGTATAAAAAAAGAGTTTATTTTATACATGTGTTATATTGTAAAGGTCACAAATTTTATTACTTGTGTGTGAGTGAATGCTTGCTGCTTTGACCTATACTTTTTAATATTTTATAGAATCCTAACAAAGCTTTTGGAAGTCTCTGATGACCCTCAAGTCCTTGCTGTGGCTGCCCATGACGTTGGAGAGTATGTTCGACATTACCCCAGAGGAAAAAGGCATGTTCAGCCTATATATTGGGCACCAATGATTTACAGTTATAGTTTACATTTATGTATCCTATGCCAAAAAATGATGTATACTAAGCCAACTATATATATATATATATATATATATATATATATATATATATATATATATATATATATATATATATATATATATATATATATATATATATATATATATATATATATATATATATATATGCACATACACATACACACACATACACACAAGTATAGAGATATTAGATATATATATATAGATGATTATATATATAATCTAATATCTCTATACGTGTATGTATGTGTATATATATATATATAGTAATGCCCAGAAATGTTTCCAGAAAATCAAATATTTCTCAGTTATTGCAGTAACACATGTTTTTCTATGCACATGTTTATTCCCTTTGTGTGTATTGGAACAAAACAAAAAAAGGGAGGAAAAAAAGCAAATTGGACATAATGTGGCACGGAATTCCAAAAATGGCCTGGTCAAAATTCTTGGCACCCTTTCAAAATTGTGGCCAAATAAGATTGTTTCAAGATTGTGGTGCTCCTTTAACTACTTCCCACCCGACCAATGTATATATACAGGCAGGTGGGAGCTCTCTCCTTCTGACTGGATGTTTAGGAACGTCCTTCAGAAGTAGGGGGATCCAGTGCATCGGCGCAATCTCGATGCACTCGTGTCACCCAGACACGGCGCATCTCGGATCGGAAGGAGGGCTCTGTGATTGGTCCTCCTGAACACATGGCGGCCGCGTCCAATCACAGCCTTTATGTGATTTAAATAAACAGCCGGTTGCTAGGCAATCGGCTCTCCTCTCCTCACACGGAAGTCGTCACTGAGGAGAGCGGATTGCTGCAGCCGGCTGGTGATCAGTGAGTATGAGCTGTTTTTTTTACAACTTTTTACTCACTGATCACCAGTCTAGTGTAAAACACACATGTCCCCAAATAATAAAAACACATGTCCCCCACATATGTCCCACTAAAATCACATGTCCCAGTGAGTAACTTCACACATGTCTGTGATCACCTGCAAACATCTGTACATGATCATTTGCGTACATATGTCCGTGATCACACAAACAAATTATTATACACTTAATGGAATTCTTTTTACCAAAAACATGTAGCAAAATACATTTTGGCTTAAATTTATGACAAAATTCGATTTTATTGGATTTCTTTTAAAATAGAAAGAAGAAAATATTGGCTTTTTTTTTTTCAAAATTTCCGCTCTTTTTTCGCTTATATCGTAAAAAATAAAAAAACTGAGTCTTGACCACCAAAATAAAGCTCTATTTGTGCGAACAAAATTATAAAAATGTCATTTGGGTACAGCATAGCATGACCGCGCAATTGTCATTACAAAAATTTGGCTGAAAAATGGCTGAAAGCTGAAAATTGGTCTGGGAAGGAAGGGGGCGAAAGTGCCCTGTATTGTAGTGGTTAAACTCACCTGGGGCAAGTAACAGGTGTGGGCAATATAAAAATCACACCTGAAAGCAGATAAAAAGGAGAGAAGTTCACTTAGGCCGCGTACACACGCGCGGACTGTTCGCCCAACTTTGTCCGCTGAACAGTGTTTGGGCGGACAGTCCGCTCGTGTGTGGGCTTTCAGCGGACAGTTTCAGCGGACAGTTTGACGAACAAGGTTTTACGGAATTTCCGAAAAACTGTCCGCTGAAACCTTGTTTCAGCGAACAGTCCGCCCGTGTGTAGGCTTGTTCGTCAAACTAAGTTCCGCGCATGCTCAGAAAGGATTTACACTCCGAAAGTTATAATGGTGTATAGGACGTCGTATTTTTCGTCCCGTCGTACGTGCCGTTCACGTCATCGCGCACGGTTTCAGCAAACTGTTCGTTCGTCGTGTGTGGCCATGTCCGTCCATGCTAATTTTGAGCGGACTGTTTGCCGAAACTGTTTGACGAACAAGGTTGGGCGAACAGTCCGCTCGTGTGTACGCGGCCTTAGTCTTTGCATTGTGTGTCTGTGTGTGCCACACGAAGCATGGACAACAGAAAGAGGAGAAGAGAACTGTCTGAGAACTTAAGAACCAAAATTGTAGAAAAAAAATCAACATTCTCAAGGCTACTAGTCCATCTCCAGAGATCTAGATTTGCCTTTGTCCACAGTGTGCAACTTATCAAGAAGTTTGCAACCCATGGCACTGTAGCTAATCTCTCTGTACGTGGACGGAAGAGAAAAATTGATGAAAGGTTGCAATGCAGGATAGTCCGGATGGTGGATAAGCAGCCCCAAACAAGTTCCAAAGAAATTCAAGCTGTCCTGCAGGCTCAGGGAGCATCTGTGTCAGCGCGAACTATCCGTCAACATTTAAATTAAATAAAACGCTATGGCAGGAGACCCAGGAGGACCCCACTGCTGACACAGACATAAAAAAGCAATACTACAGTTTGCCAAAATGTACTGGAGTAAGCCAAAATCCTTCTGGGAAAACGTCTTGTGGACAGATGAGACCAAGATGGAGCTTTTTGGTAAAGCACATCATTCTACTGTTTACCCAAAATGGAATGAGGCCTACAAAGGAAATAACACCGTACCTACAGTGAAATATGGTGGAGGTTCAATGATGATTTGGGGTTGTTTTGCTGCCTCTGGCACTGGGTGCCTTGAATATGTGCAAGGCATCATGAAATCTGAGGATTACCAAAGGATTTTGGGTCGCACTGTAGAGCCCAGTATCAAAAAGCAGGGTTTGCGTCCGAGATCTTGGGTCTTCCAGCAGGACAATGACCCCAAACATACGTCAAAACGCACCCAGAAATGGATGTCAACAAAGAGCTGGAGAGTTCTAAAAGTGGTCAGCAATGAGTCCAGATCTAAATCCCATTGAACACCTGTGATGAGATCTTAAAATTGCTGTTAGGAAAAGGCGCCCTTCCAATAAGAGACCTAGAGCAGTTTGCAAAGGAAGAGTGGTCCAAAATTCTGGGTGAGAGGTGCAAGAAGCTTATTGATGGTTATAGGAAGCGACTGATTTCAGTTATTTTTTCCAAAGGATGTGCAACCAAATATTAAGTTGTAAATATTAAGGGTGCCAAGAATTTTGACCAGCCCATTTTTGAAGTTTTGTGTGACATTATGTCCGATTTTGCTTTTTTTTTTTCCCTCCCTTTTTTTTTTTATTTTGTTCCAATACACACAAAGGGAATAAATGTGTATAGCAAAACATGTTACTGCATTACTTTTGTGTGAGAAATACTTGATTTTCTGGAAAAATTTCTGGGGTGCCAATAATTTCGGCCATGACTGTGTGTGTGTGTGTGTGTGTGTGTGTGTGTATATGTGTGTATGTATGTATATATATATATATATATATATATATATAACCTGTTTTCGTGATGACATTGTTAGGAATTTGCATTTAAATGCTTTTGACCATAATTCAAGTCTAGTTTTTTTTTTTTTCCTGGTGCTTTTCCTTTTACTTTATTTATTTTTTTTAAGCTTTACTTCACTGCATTTCTTTCTATTCCTACAGCTTTCAGCAGTTTATGTCTTCCAGCACTGTCACCTTTTAGTTGTGTTCCTGTACATTTTTCCAAGGTCCCCATAGCTCACTGCTATTCTGTGACATTGTTCTATCTCTATGGTTACTGGAGTCCACTTTGAAGACTTTGTTTACAGTTTCTCCGCTTCAGACTACAAACTAATTACTGTGTAATCATAAGATTAATTAAATGTAAAAGCGGTACTACCAACCAACCAAGTCTTTAATGTGATAGCTGCATTAGGTTTCTTTTTTGGACTTTTCTTTTCTATTTTCAGCTGGTGATCCAGTCAGCAAGTCTGTTTACAAATGAGGACGCATCCCTGCAGATGCATCAGTAAAACCATTATATCAAAAAGTGCTGTCACTGACAATGAAGCGTTTGGCTTCTATTTGTTTAGGGTATTTAAAGGCTAATTTCCCCTTTTAAAAAATGTAGGCGCACATATTTTTGCAGGTAATAAAAGAGGATATTTATTTATTTTGGAGCCTGCAGAGAATTGTACCAATGATTAGCAGGTCACATGTACAATGTCAAGCTCCTGCAGAATCTTAGTATAGCTTTCTGTCTGGAGAGCAAGAAGTGGAAGGTGGAAGACTGTACTTGTAGTTCATTAATTCCCAGAACTCTGTGAATAAATGACATGGCTCTGTGGCCATGCCGGTTTTAAATTGTGACAGTGGGTGCTGGGAGAAGATCCCACAATCGCTGTCTCAGCGGGGGTTCGGAGCAGTGCAGACAGGTGTTCTTTGATAACATGTTAAATATGGGTGTAACATGTTGCCAAAGGTGAATTCCTCCTTTAGGACGGCTTAGTACATCCAACACTTCCCTACCCTGAGACTGACAATGCTGCTATGCCCCCTGTTCTCATTTATCTAGAATGGGGGCACTCTAATACAGGAGATGAGTTACTAGTCAGATAACTAGGTGATTTGAATATCTATGAATAGTTTTTAGAGTAACTCTGAATTATGGGAAAACTAGATGTGGCAGTTTAGAATAATGATTTTACTTCGATTTTTATTTTTTTGATGTTTGTTATAACATTTTCAAAAATAAAATCAGGGTTAAAAAATAACCATCTGAAAACAAAGAAAAAAAGCCTTAAAAAATACAACTAATGCAACCACCACACCTAATGATTCGTAGCTTGCGATATATTACATTTTCAGTTTAATACTACTTTATGTTAAAAGATCTTCACTAATTGAAATTGTTTCTGATGTTAAGTTAGAAAAATATTCCGAATTTTAGACTTTAGCTTGGTATACTAATGTATGCAATATGTTACCACTTTTGGTACATTCCTATATCCAGTTGATAAGTATACTGATACCAGCAGTTCAGATAAAACTTGTGTGCAAGATACATTGGCCTTAGGCATTAGCTTAGTTGGGCATAGCTTTATGGGCTAGGTTAAGGCAAGTTAGAAGTTGCTGCTGTCAGTGACAATATGGCACAAATATTGTTTAAAAATACTGTAATATATGCAAAAGCTTTTGTTTTGCAGCTATACTACGTGATATAATATTACCCATAGAGACATAATGGTGTTTTCTTCATAGTTGATGTAAATATAAGCTGTTTGTTGCCTGTAGATTGCTTACCCCTTTGCATTATTTGCCTGTAATTTGCATTATGAGTAGCCAGCAAGAGATTACTTTTGCTGGCTCACCGAAAGAACTGTTGTGCAGAAATGTATGTCAAGCAGCGGCAAGAAATCTAATTTTTGTTATAGGTTTATAATTATATTTACTAAAAGAGATATTACATATAATTCTTCATCTACCCAGCTACCAAAACATACAGTTTCAGGCAAGCATATTTTGTAACAAGTGTTTCGATTTTTGAATAACTCTCTCTACTAGACTCGCAGTAAGATTAATCATATAGACAAGTCAATAAGTAATCAATATGCCAACCCCTTCTTGCAGGGTGATTGAGCAGTTGGGTGGTAAGCAGCTGGTAATGAACCACATGCATCATGAAGACCAACAGGTCCGTTACAATGCTTTGCTGGCTGTGCAGAAACTGATGGTCCATAACTGGTAAGTGACAGTTTAGGAATATAATGTTTACATAAATAATAATGATACAAAAAAACTGTTATTCTCCTTTTGCAGGAATAGTTCTTACAAAGAAAATGCTTTTCTCTTTCGTTCATTGACGGACACAGCTCCTTTAAATCTTGATCTTAGGGTTATATTGCCACTTTCAGGAGAGGACTAGGCAGAACATGTAAATTATGTGAAAACAGCAAAACTGCACAGTATCGCCCAGGGGGTGGTCCCACTGGCTATAACCCCTCACTCTGCTTCCTGCAGCTTAGTTTTTTTCTGCCTAGTGTAAGAGAAGGACCTGGCTCCCTGAGGGGACCATTGGTCCTGGGAATTTTTTCTGCAATTTTGATCCTGTGATCTACAATCAACAGCTGAGCTGGGTAACAGGCTAGATGGATAATTTAGATCTTTGTCATCTCCCCAGCCTGGCCATCGAGCGTGAGCAGACCCTAGCTATGCACTGGGTCGGCCATGACATGCCCCTTTCTGGTCCTGGGGCGGCCGATGAGCTATATGCCTGGGCTACTTCTGTCCGTGTCACAGTGTGCCGTGGCCGACCGCCACCCCATTCGGCTCGGGTGATGGGTCTGTGGTGGAATGCATCCAGCAGTCCAGACAGGAGGGGTAAGTACAGCTCCACCTGCCTCGGCAGGATGGAGCAGCTGGGCATTCCCTGGGACGTCTAGGGGGGTCTCTCACTCTTCCTTTCTTCTCTCCCTGTCCCTCATTCCCTCCTCCCCATGCTGGTGCTTCTGTTTGACTGGGCATGAGGTGTGGTGCATTTACCTAGCCAAGTGGGCTCTGGGCCTTGGCGGGGGGGATGCGCTTGCTTTCAAGGTCCGCTCCTTCTTTCCCTGTTTTTTCTGGCCACAGTGAGGTGTTCAGGCTGTTTGCCATGAGGGGAGGCCGCCACGCGGTCCGCACCCAGTTTTCTGAGGCTGCGGCCATTTTCCTGTAGCCTTAGTGTATTACTGTCAGCCATTTTCTAGAAGGTTCAGCAGCCATTTTCTGAGTTTTTTTTTTTTTTTTGCTAGAATGGCCGGCGACCATTTTCTTGTAGCCTCAACGTGGTTTCCCTCTAGCACTGTTAACTGTATGCTTCCAGAACAGCGCTGATTTACTCAGAACACCTTGTGACTGACACAGGGCAGAGAGGGTAGCATCAGCGCAGTACCTAGGTCAGGGTGGTGAGTCCTGCGGGGGCCTTTCAGTCTGTCAGCAGCTAGGAGGGTGGGATTTTGTGTACCTTGCCTGAAGTCCCTGTGTAGTGACAGGCGAGTGAGGGTCAGCATGGCCTCAGAAGCTGGCGCTTCTTCCCCAGACATCCCTGTTATTGCAACCAGCTCACCTGCATAAAATGCAGTGCCTATGTATGCTTTGTCGGAGGTCCTGGAGTCCTTTTTTGCCAGGGTAGAGGCGGTGTGCGGGCACAAGGGGGTAAAAACGCCCCCTACCCCCCTTCCCGGTCTTCTGGGGAAAGCTCTGATTCAGACTTGGGGCCCCGCTGTGACAGGCGGCCCTTTTTCTGACGTGTCAGAGGATGCGGACCAGGACCGTTCAGACAGTGAGGATGATTCTGCGTCTGGGTTATCTCAATAAAAATCACTAGTAGGAGCACTTATCACAGTGGTGCGGGATATCCTGAAGATACAGGTTGCAGCAGGAACTTCTGCTGAGGTAGTGGCCCCTTTTGGGTCCTGCAAACCGGCCCGCATGCCTAAGGTGTTTCTGTATTTGACTTATTTTGATAAGTTCATCAACAAGGAATGGGGAAGCCTGCAACGGGCCTTTTCAGTCCCAAGAAGAATGGCGGTGCGTTACCCCTTTGAGGAGAGCCTCCTGAAAAAATGGGAGTCTCCTCTGGTCGTTGACCCCCCCCGGTATCCAGGTTAAATAAAGTAACCACGATTCCTGTAGAAGGGACTCCTGCCTTCAAGAACCCTGCTGACAGGAGGGCTGAGGCAGTGGCCCGGTCCATGTTTATGGTGGTGGGGTCAGTGTTACAACCTGTGTTGGCCACGGCCTTGTTGTCGCAGACGCTTACTGAGTAGACAAAGTTGTTGCACTGTGAATTGGAGAAGCAACAGACTTCTCCAGTCTGCGTAGAACTGGTAGATCAGTTGGTGCATGGCCTTAAGTATGTCTGTGATGTTGCCCTGGATACGGTCCCCCTGCTCTCTAGAGCATCGGTATCAGCAGTGGTGCTACAGTGTCTGATTTGGCTGAAATGTTGGTCTGCGGACCAGTCATCTAAAAAAGCACTGGTGGATTTGCCCTTCCAAGGTCAGGGGCTATTTGGAGCCTCGCTGGATGACATTATTAAGAATGTTACTGGTGGGAAGAGCACGTTGCTCCCACAGTCCAGGAAGGGTAAGGAGCCACACCATCGGCAAGGACCCTCTTTTTTTCCACTTAGAAGTGACTTTTTTGCCCACCCGGGTCGCCAGGTAAGCATTCCCAGTCCGACAAGGCACCTGCTGAAGGACAAAAGCATCCCTGGTTTCGCAAGCCAAACAAGTCTCCAAGCAAAAATGTTACCACACGAAGGTTTGCCCCTGCCCGACTCTTGGGTGGAGGGTTGCCTTTGGGAGTTTGCAGCTTGGTGGACCTCCCTACTGTCCGACCAATGGGTCTGCGAACAGGTTTCATCGGGATTCAAGATGGAGTTTGTTTCTTGTCCACCAAACAGATTCTTTCCCTCCAACCTTCATCTGCTTCCGGCTCGTCGGGAGGCCTTGTTTGGGACAGTACAAGACCTGCTACTGCACGGTGTGATAGTACTTCTACCAACACTGGAAAAGTTTCAGGGATTATACTCCAATCTGTAGTCCCAATCCTGGACCTCAAGGGCCTCAACAGCTTTCTGAAAGTGCAAAGGTTCATGGTGGAATCAGTTCGCTCCATGGTCACTGCACTCCATCATGGGGACTTCCTGGTGTCCTTGGACATCAAGGACACATACTTACATGTACCCATATGCCTCAGGCATCAGAGGTTTCTGCGATTTGCAGTCGGGGAAGAGCACTACCAATTTGTGGCTCTCCCTTTTGGCCTAGCGTCAGCACCCCGGGTCTTCACCAAGGCCAATTCTGGCATTGTTAAGGCAACGTGGGATCACAATCGTGGGTTACCTAGACGACCTCCTTCTGAGAACAGCTTCCGCCTCAGAATTAAGGAGGATGTGGCGATCACCATGCAAACTCTTCGGGAGTTTTGTTGGGCACTGAACCTAAAAAAGTTGGTATTGGTGCTGACTCAATGCCTGGAGTACTGCTGGACTCCTCAAAAGCGAGAGTCCCTTCAGACAAGCTACAGATTCTTCAAGCTGTGGGGAGATTATTGGTGATCCGCAGGTGGTCGTCGCTGCGTTTCTGCATGCGAGTCCTGGGTCTCATGGTAGCCACATTTTGAGGCGGTACCATACGCTCAATTTCACACTTGAGTCTTGCAGAAGGATATTTTGTCAAAATTGGACAAATCTCCTTTATTCCTGGATTGTCAAATTTGGGTGAGCCAGTAAGTCATGGATTCCCTGCTCTGGTGGCTGAGGTCTCTGGCCCTTCGATCTGGGAGATCGTTCCTTCCTCTCCATTGGACGGTGATCACAACGGTTAGGGCGTACAGTCGGCCCAGGGCAGTTGGACGTGGGAGGAATCCCACCTGCCGATCTAATTGCTCAAGCTTCAGGTGATCAGGTGGTGCCCCTCCACATGGTCAAAGTGGCTGCAGGGGCATCCGGTCAGGATCCAGTCTGACATGTCAACCATCAAGGAGAAACAAGGAGCTTGGCTGAAGCACAGAAGATCACTCACCTCCTACACTGGGCAGAGCGGCACAGGCCGGCCCTATCGGTCGTATACATTCCGGGAATAGAAAACTGGCAGGCAGACAACCTAAGTCTTCAGATGCTGGACCAAGGGGAATGATTGTTGCATCAGAATGTATTCTGGCTCATTTGCCTAAGGTGGGGCACAACACATGTGGATCTCTTGGCCTCTTGACTCAATCGGAAGATGCAGAGGTTTGTGTCCAGGACAAGAGACCCCTGGGCGGACGCATCAGATGCATTGATGGCTCCATGGGGGCATTAGTGGCTGATTTATGCCTTCCCCCCACTAAACCTCATGCCATGCCTGCTACACAGAGTGGAGGCCAAAGGGATTCCAGTGATTCTGATTGCTTCGGATTGGCCTCGGCATCCTTGGTATGCTGACCTAGCACGACTGGTGGCAGATGTTCCGATGCAAGAGGACCTTCTATCGCTAGGTCCGATACTTCATCCTGCTTTACCGGCGCGTGTTTTAATGGCATGGCTGTTGAAAGCCAGGTGCTAAGGGACCGAGATCTGTCAGACTCGGTAATTTCCACTATGCTGAGGGCACAGAAGTCATCTTCGCAGAAGATTAATCATCATACATGGAAGGCCTACATCACCTTGTGTGAGGAGATTTGAGTTACAAGGCTGTTGTGAACGCATCTTGGGATGCATACGTTGGCCACAGGTTTTGCTGGTGGCCGTTTAAGTTGGCAACTCCTCTGAGGCGTTCCTCTTTGTTGTGGGTGAAGTTTATTGCTTTTTCCACCCCTCGTTTTTTGACACTGCTTGGGGACGTCCCTAAGGTCAAGATTTAACCACTTGCTTACTGGCCGCTTAAACCACCCCCAGACCAATTTTCAGCTTTCAGCGCTGATGCATTTTGAATGATAATTGCAAGGTCATACAACACTGTACCCAAATGAAATTTTTATCATTTTTTTCCCCACAAATAGAGCTTTCTTTTAGTGGTATTTGAACACCTGTGCGGTTTTTATTTTTTGTTAAAAAATAGAAAAATACAGAATTAAAAAAAAAAGTTTTTTTTTTTCTATATTTTGTTGTAAAATTTTGCAAACAGGTAATTTTTCTCCTTCATTGATGTACGCCGATGAGGCGACAGTGATGGGCACTGATGGGCACTGATGGGTGGCAATGATGGGCACTGATTGCTTACACTGATAGGTGGCACTGACACCACTGGTGGGCATTGATAGGTGGCACTTGTGGGCATTGGCAGGTGGCACTGATTGGCCCAGATGAGGGGCCTGTGTTCCTTAATCTTCGGGACCAATGTCCCTTTAACATAAGCTGGTGATCGGCTTTTTTTTCTCCTCACGCTGGCAGCGCGAGGAAAAAAAAAATGATTACCAAGCTTTTGTTTACATCATGTGATCAGCTGATCACATGGTAAGGGGACAGGACAGGCCCCTGACTCGGTGATCAAAGTGCGCTCCCCGTGTGTCCTGCAGGGAGCGTGCACAGGGGAGGATGCCCTATGACGGCCTCCCGGAAATTGGGGTCCGCGCTGTAGCCGTCATTCGGCTATGGCCCGCACCTCAAGCGTTTAAAGGAGCTGTGTCCATCAATTAACTAAAGAGAAAATAGTATTTTTGTACTCACCGTAACATCCCTTTCTCTGAAGTTCATTGACGGACACAGCACCCACCCCTCCTATTTGTTTCTTTTTGATGAACTGAGCTGCAGGAAGCAGAGTGAGGGGTTATAGCCAGTGGGACCGCTCCCTGGGCGGTGCTGTGCAGTTTTGCTGTTTTTACATGTTCTGCCTAGTCCTCACCTGAAGGTGGTGATATAACCCTAAGGTCAACATTTAAAGGAGCTGTGTCTGTCAATGAACTTCAGAGAAAAGGATTTTACGGTGAGTACAAAAATCCTATTTTTACATTAGGTGTATACTTTTTCTGGATACAGCATTTAATGGTTTAGACTCCTTTCAGATTTTTCCATGTGCCATTTGGGAGAATTCACTTTGCTTCCTGTCCCAGTGATACAGCAGGAAGAAGATCCCATCTACCCCCTCTCTTTGTCACCAGAACATACAGTATTTGCAATTTAGAAGATGTCCTTCAGCTACTGTTCTGATAATCTCCCATCCTTTACTGCACCAGAAATTGTAGTCGCCAGGGCCAGTATTGAGAATGGGTTGTCTGTTGCATACTATACTTGCATGTATGTGTTTTTGTATGGTAAGATTGTGTATAGGCATCAGAGATACATCCACAGTTCTCTGTTAACAGTTCATTTAAAGACCACTCCTAATGTTTGATCTGTCATCCAAAAAGAAACTGGAACCATATTTTGTGACCTGTCTGAGTTTTTTTTCTTCAGTCTTTTGGATCAATAGCCTGCATTTTAACCTTACATGTAGACCTCTAGTACAAGAATAGAACTCAAGCCATACCATTCACCTAATGTTCTGCCCTTTAAAACCAGAATAGTTGCATTTTCTGTTAGGAAGACCTAGCCTAGGAAGTAATTCTGACTGAGAAGGTTCTGTAACTTAGGCCATGATGTAAAGCACTGTTGTTTTTTCTTTATTGACACATCTATTCTTTTTTTTTTCATTATTCATTTTTTTTCTAATGGTTGAACTAGATGGACCATTTTTTCAAATGAACTCTGTAACGATGTATAAACTCACACTGTAGGTAGGCTAACAAGATGCAAGAATATATACGTGGGCTAACGAGAGGAAAAATTATATTGGCGAAAAAAAACTATTTTTAAAGTGCTGTTCTTACAAAATCTTTAAGAACAAAATATAACTTTCCTGTTATGACACAGTTGGATTTTGTTCTTACTGAAAATAGATGTGATTTTTTTTTTCCGCCTTTATAACCCTGCTTCAGTACATCATTTGTTTTGTTTGGAAAATTAGAAAAAAGAGTTTAGAAAATGTAATTCAGAATGCAGGCACTTTCTTGCTGAATTGGATATGCAGGATATTTTGTAATAGGTCACTGAGTAGACAAGTGCATTCAATTGTGTTGTTTTCATATGGTCATAACCATGCTTGGTTTGGTGACAATGAATATCATATTGTTTGTACTCCATCTTTAGAAACAGAACATGTTGCCTTGAGCTCCCCTTTTTGGTACAGAGTTGAGGGATTGAAATAGTAAACCTCACTGCTGAAAGATTTTGTAGATGTGCTCATGTTGCTGGTAGCAATACACAAGATTGCTCTTTCTGTTCTAAATTACCGTATATACTCGAGTATAAGCCGAGATTTTCAGCCTCTTTTTTGAGGCTGAAAGTGCCCCCCTCGGCTTATACTCGAGTCATCGCTGTCTGCCTGCTCGATCAGCGTGTCGAGCAGACAGACAGCGGACATTCTACCCTTCAAACGCCGCGCCTCCGCCTCCGCCTTCGCCTGTGATAGGCGGAACACTGAATTTCCCAGCAGCCTGTGTTCCGCCTATCACGGACATCGTCTCATCCTCGTACTACGGACGAGGATGAGACGATGTCCGTGATAGGCGGAACACAGGCTGCTGGGAAATTCAGTGTTCCGCCTATCACAGGCGAAGGCGGAGGCGCGGCGTTTGAAGGGTAGAATGGCCGCCGAGGCGCCGACGAAGAGCGGCGATCCTGGCAAGGCACGGGACGGAGGCAAGGCAAGGCACGGCACGGGACGGGACGGAGGCAAGGAGGCAAGGCACGGGACGGAGGCAAGGAGGCAAGGCACGGCACGGGACGGAGGCAAGGAGGCAAGGCACGGGACGGAGGCTCGGGACACAGGTAGGCTGGACACACACACACACACACACACACACACACACACACACACACACACACACACACACACACACACACACACACACACACACACACACACACACAGGGATGGATGGATGGAGACACACACACACAGGGATGGATACACACACACACAGGGATGGATGGATGGATGGAGACACACACAGGGATGGATGGATGGAGACACACACACACAGGGATGGATGGATGGATGGAGACACACACACACAGGGATGGATGGATGGATGGACACACACACACACAGGGATGGATGGATGGATGGACACACACACACACAGGGATGGACGGACACACAGGGATGGACGGACACACACACAGGGATGGACAGGCATGTCTCACCCTCGGCTTATACACGAGTCAATAAGTTTGCCAGTTTTTTTGGGGGTAAATTGGGGGCCTCGGCTTATATTCGGGTCGGCCTATACTCGAGTATATACGGTATGTTAAGTATTTGTAATAATTTCTGTCAGCATTATGCCTGCTTTGGACCACAACAATACTCTTATGTTGAACACCTTTTGCATGGCACAAACTTTAATCACTTTAAATTAGTATTTTGTCAACAGATTCTACAGTGCCAAGTACATCCGGCTAGCCTTTTCAGTTTAAAAAGTAGCCTGTCGGATAGAAATATGGCAGTTGTGTTAACAGAGGCGATTAGAGGATCACTTGCAGTCGAATGCTAGCTAACCAACCTTCCTTCCTTCCTAGATTGCAGAGTGTGAGGTCCCCAAAATGTTACGCACAGCAGTTAGTCACTAAGCAATATTTGCTTTCGAAGTAGGCAGCTCTTGTGATAGATCCAGCCGTTTCCTACCTTAACACAAGCATTGCTCTTTTAAGACCAGATAGATTAGATGCATTTTTATTAGAGCCTGTAATTTGAAGGGTAGGATTCCTCCTGTCTCTTTTAAGACCAGCTCTACCAGACCAGCTAGTACTTCTTGGACTTTTCAGCAGCAGGCATCTGACTCTCAGATTTTCAAGGCTGCAACCTGGTCTTCTTTGTACAAATTTAGGTTCTACCAAGTGGATGTTCAAGCCTCTTCCAATTTCATCTTTAGACATGCTCTCTGAGCCTGTCAATCCCTTATTGACCTGCTTGTTGTGTGAGCCTGTGGGCATTGTTTGCTGTGTTGCCCAACCCTCGCTTATACTGCTTTTGGATGTCCTAGTCATAGTGATTTAGATAAGCCTGTGTTCTATACTCTACAATCATGAAAATAGGATTTTGACTTATCAGTAAAGATCATTGGATGACGTACATTACAGGATGCAGGCCCATCCTCTCTATTCTTATGATCTCCCTATTGCGTTACTACATAACTGAGGCTAGCTGGGAGTGGGAGGGGTTATATAGGGGAATGTCCCTGCAACCATTTTGACAGTTTCCAGGCACTTAAAATTAGCTGCACTTAACCCAGTCATGGGAATCTTAGGAAGCCTGAGTTCTTTAATATTATGTATAAAAGCCTACAAGTTTTATGGATTTTTGCATGATGGGATCTGCTCATTGTCTAGTCTTGAAAAATATGGCCAGTTTTGTTGAAAGGGTCAGTCCACTTCAAAATGTTTTTTCTCCATTCTTTCACTATAGGACAAGTGGAATGCCTGGCTACAGATTTTTTTATTTTCTCTCTTTGCACGCCAGTTTATTAAACCTGGTGAGAGGGCTGTAACAAATTGCTCCAGTTGGTGTCTAAGCAAAACTTTGTCCTTTTTAGGGTACTTTCACACTGAGGCGGTGCTGGCATTAGTGGTAAAGCGCCGTTGGGTTTAGTGGCGAATTACCGCTATTATAGCGATGCTTTTTGGCCGCTAGCAGGGCACTTTTAACCCCCGCTGGCAGCCAAGGAAAGGGTTAAAAGCTCCTGTGTTGCTTTGCAGGTGCATCAGCAGCACTGCCCATTCATTTCCATGGGCAGGGCGTTTTGGGAGCGTCAGCACTTTTCTATAAAATTTGCTTTTTTTTTTTTTGGATGAAGTTAGGGTTCTTGACATTTTTGCCCATTAGAGCGGTTTCCATTACCACTTTCTGTCTTGTGGAGGTAACATGGAGTGAGAGGAAATTAAGTGAAATGCCCTCTTAGGCATTTGTAACTTTAAAGTTCCCTTTTATTCTCATTCTGATGACAAATTTTAGGATTTTTTTTTCCTTTCAGTATTGTGTACATGGCTAATTGAGAATGTGAATGTAGACAGTGTGACCCAGACAACAATTAAAACCTTAAAACAAAAAAATGGCGCATAGGTGGCAACAAACCACATGAACCAGTAAGGCACAAATTCAAGCAAAGAAATTTGCATACACTTCAAAAAAATAAAATATGTGTTAATTCCGTTATATATCAAGAGATTTTACTCCCAGGTGGAAGAGTGCATGAACCTCTTGCACACAAAAGGTTAAAGTAAATAAAATTAATTTAACATATACAGTCCATCAAGTGAACGTCTAACAGTCCTTGAAATGTGTAATATCAATCACAATTCCAAACTTGAGGTGACGTAAAAAAGGTGAAATTCAACTTCTGATGTGTAGAATAATACCACCACCACCACCACCGTGATAAAGAAGAGGAGAGGAGGCTTACCAAGTGACGTGGACTCAGAGGAAGGCTTACGCCTCTCGAGTCATATGGGCCTGTAGGTTAACAAACCAGATAATCATACATCTAGTGTGTAATCTCCCGCAAGTCTTCAGGTCATGAAATTATCCGTAGCGATCCTCCTATAGTGCTCATCCCACGAAAATAGGGAGCTCAGGTATCAAAGACCATGGAAGTAGAAAACTAGCATAGCATGATACAGTTTTAACATCCAATTTATTAAAAAATAATAATAAAATTACACTCACATTTGGTTCAATCGTAATAACATAGTCAGAAGGTAGCGATGTCTGTAAGGGGGTCCACCCAACGCGTTTCAACTAAACAGTCGTCCTCTGGGGTTAGACGTTCACTTGATGGACTGTATATGTTAAATTCATTTTATTTAATTTAACCTTTTGTGTGCATGAGGTTCATGCACTCTTCCACCTGGGAGTAAGATCTCTTGATATATAAGGGAATTTACACATTTTCTTTTTTTGAAGTGTATGTAATTTTCTTTGCTTGAATTAGTGCCTTACTGGTTCATATGGTTTGTTGCCACCTAAGCGCCACACTTTTTTTTGTTTTAATTTTTTTTGCATGTTACTGTGTAGTCTTCAGTAGTGTTGGCAGCTGGGTAGAGCACATCTTTTCACAGCGCAGTATTTTTTTACACCTTTATAACAATTAAAACCTTCCATGGGTTCTAGTTTCTGACCACGGAAAACGGAAAAAATAAAGCTTTGGCTTTAGATTCACGTTTTACATTTAACCCCACAACACCAAAAGTGTGCCCTTAATACTTTACCTCTAGGCCTACCACTAAACAAGCCTTTATGGTAATTACCACTTTTTCTGCTTTTCTACCTCATTTTGTGCAAATAGCTGCAAGTTCCACACACCAAAAGCATGCAGCCTTGAGATTCTGGTTTCAGAGTAAACTGTTTTGTCCTTTCCCTATATCCTTTTTTATTAGCACTTGTCAATTATTATCTGGTCTTTCTCGGGTATCTTGAAAATCATTATTGTATTTCAGTGACAGTTTGTGTTTGGAGTTAGTGGCTTTATAGATTTACAACTTTAAATGAATTGACTTATAACTTTGTCAGAGTTTAAATATTTATGAGCTTCTAAATTGTAGGTTTAAATGTTTAAAATGTCATAGTAACAAAATGTCAGATTAATGTCATTGCAAAGATGAGTCACTGGTGCAGAATACAAAATCATATGACAAATTACAATCACATGAACAGAACGCTGAATGTGCTAGAAAAACATTTTTACAATAGTTTGTATTTGCCATCTAGATTTGTGGCAGGCATACTTGCATGGACATTATGGTCAATGGCTTAAAAGATTGTTGTATCCTGGAAGTAAAGTTATCAATTTGACTCAATTTATTGTGATATTTTGCTAAACTAGGCATTAGAAGCAACTGTCTCCCTCTAAATTAAATTCCACAGTTTTTGCCAATCTTCCATCTGTGGGTTAAGCTTGCCCTATACATTAGAGAGTGGGCTGACCAGTAAAAAAAATAATCCTACCCTTCCCAGTATTTGTGTCTATGGCTTGGTCCTTAACCACTTTGTCATGCGATCCAATAGGCAGATCGTGCCGCAGTGCAGCCCTGTGTGAGGTGTGATCTGGGAGGACATCATAAAATGTCCACCCAGATCGACTTATGTCCCGCCAAGCCATCAACTGATTACAGGCTGGGTGGGACATAAGTCAAATAAGGGTGGACATCATATGACATCCTCCTGGATCACGCCTCACACGGGCTGTGCTGCGGTGTGATCTGTCACACTGGCACAGCCGATGACTGAACAGTGTACCGGCTCACTGCCGGTACCATGTGAACGCTGTAAGCGGATCACATGACAATTGTAAAGAATGGTTTGCTTCCTTTCATGCCATCCATTGTGTACAATTGTGTTGCTAGCTATAATCGGTCACACTGATTATAGCTAGCAACACAATTGTACACAATGGTACACATGGTAAAACCCATCTGTACCATTTGATTAGATATGACCAATCACAAGACACCAAACGAATCTGTTTCATTCAGTAAAAATGGTTGCTTACACCAGTGAAATTCACTGCTATAAACAATCATAATAATGTGTAAAAAAATGAGAACAAAATAAAAAGGGAGGGGGGCTCATTTGGGGTGTATTTCTACTGTCCTGATGTTTTCAAGCCTCAAGAAGTCAGTACATCAGGATTTATTGATTTTCAGATATATACCATAGTTTGTGGACTCGATAACTTTCGACAGAGTAAATAATATACACTGGTTTGGGTTATTTTCACCAAGGAAATGTAGCAAAATACACTTTGGTCTGAATCTCTGAAGAAAGATTTATGTGCAAAATTTTATAACGGAAACCAAGAATATTATTTTTAATTTTTTTTTAATTTACGTTTTAGTGTTTATTTAGCAAAAATCCCAGTGGTGACTAAATACCACCAAAACAAAGCTCTGTTTGTGTTAGATATGCTTAGCCTATGGAGAGAGGCTGGTAAGGCAGACACAACATGTACTTAGAAGAGATGAGTAGCAGTCAGATAAGGTTTCTAAATTATGGGGACTGTCGTCCAATCTCTATAGACATCTGTGCGCGAACAATTCATATCTGTAATTGTCTAACTTTGCAGGTAATTAGATTGTTCAAAGCACATAATATCCAATGATAAAATCTTTTAGTCCAGTGATGTTTCTTTTTATCTTATGTTCCTTGTGTTTTAATGATATTCTGATATTGGCCATATTGTAGCTGATTCATAATGATGGACATTGGCTATATGGGGGTTAGTGAAACATGAACATTCTAGAAATTGATTTTTTCTTGGTGCATTAAATCTAAAACAAAATCAAATACTTCCTGGGGATTCCAGCGGTTGATTTCCCGTACACAACTCCTTTTACAAAAATATGACTGTCTTGTAGCAGGATTCCCCATTTTTGTTTTTTTATTCTTCTTTTAGTCTGTTAGATTTGGTTGTTATAGCCAAGAAATTAACACGCAATTCTGGTGGTAAGCACACAAAAATGTCAACCACTTCCCATGCTGCCAATGTATATAAACAGCTGGGCAGGTGCTCTCAAGTTCTAGGAGGATGTACCCGTATGTCGTCCTATTCACACACCTCGTGTGGGCTACCTAGGGCTTGCAGCCGAGACATTTGTAACTGCTGTATCCACCAGGCACAGTGGATTACAGTTGTCTTTACCAGGTCGCTGTGATTGGCCCAGGTACCATGCAATCGATGTGAACACTCACAGCAATCACATGTCGACTAGTAAACGTCTGTCATGCAAGGCATCCATTCATGATAGAATTGTTTTATTGGGATCTCTGTGATTAGTCAGAGTGGTCACATGGTACAGGGCCATTTCACAGCAGCACTGTACCATGTGATAGCTGTGGCCAATCACAGCAATCACAATAACCAACAATAAATCATGAATGAAAGCAATTTAGGATAGTTAAAAGGATTGCTTTTACACTGATCATCGCTGTAATAAGCAATCATAGTGTAAAAGAAAAAAAAAATCTGTTCACCCTCCCAGAGTAATACAGAGCCACTATGGAGAGACTGCACTACTGACAGTTTTTTTTTATTTATTTATTTGTTTTTTTACATACTGTCACCAGTCAGTCTCCCTAATCAACACCACACCAGTCCCAGTGTCCCTGGTCACTGCCGTCACCAGTCGCAGTGTCCCTGGTCACTGCCGTCACCAGTCGCAGTGTCCCTGGTCACTGCCGTCACCAGACGCAGTGTCCCTGGTCACTGCCGTCACCAGTCGCAGTGTCCCTGGTCACTGCCGTCACCAGTCGCAGTGTCCCTGGTCACTGCCGTCACCAGTCGCAGTGTCCCTGGTCACTGCCGTCACCAGTCGCAGTGTCCCTGGTCACTGCCGTCACCAGTCGCAGTGTCCCTGGTCACTGCCGTCACCAGTCGCAGTGTCCCTGGTCACTGCCGTCACCAGTCGCAGTGTCCCTGGTCACTGCCGTCACCAGTCGCAGTGTCCCTGGTCACTGCCGTCACCAGTCGCAGTGTCAACATAGGGACTTGTTTACATGTGTGATGCTTTCTGAAGGGCCATCCGTGTTCAGGTCAATCTTCAGAGAACATTTGACAGGTAGCGAGGAGGCATTGGTCTGTCTCTTTACCATCTGGTTTAACCCCTTGTTCTCGCACAAGCAACCCCATCCATTTAAATGAGTCAGGATCGGTGGGTGTATAATTCCTGCCACAGCTGTGAAGCAAAGCATCACAGCCATGGTACCTGTCCAGCCCTAGCTGCTGCCTCTGCAGCTAAAGGGGTTAGCGTTTTAACTACTTCCCGCCCAAGATACATCATATGACGTCCTTAACTTTGCAGGGGTATATCTGAATGATGCCTGCAGCTACAGACATCATTCCGATATCTGCTTTTTCAGCCGGTGATTTCCTACACCATAAGAATGATCATAGCAGGTGTTCCACTGATTAATCATTCTTACGGGCAGCAAGAGGGGACGCCCTCCAGTGCGTCTACCGACTCACCGCTTCCATCGGTGAGTCAGAGACAGGATCCACCCACCTTGGATGGTGATTAGAGAGATCTCCGGTGGACTAGATGGTCGCCGGAGTCTCTCTGATCGTTCAAAGGTTGGGCACGATGTTGTGACGTCACTCCTGGCCTCTGCATTCAAATGAATGGCACTGCCTCGGCAGGGAAGCTGGGATCATTTTTTTGTATTTTTTTTTTTTATTTGATTTCAGGCTTCCCAGCCTAGAGGTGAGATATGGGGTCTTATTCTTATTGACCCCATATCTCACTGTAAACAGGCCCGCTCATGCCATATTCCTATTACAAGGGATGTGTACATTCCTTGTAATAGGAATAAAAGTGATCAAAATGTTTTTTTTTTTTTTTTTTTAAATTGTCAAGCTAAAAAAAAAGAAAAGAACATTTTTTTTAAAGAGCCCCCGTCCCTGTGTGCTCGCACACAGAAGCGAATGTTTACGCAAGTCCCGCCCACATATGAAAACTGTGTTCAAACCACTCGTGTAAGGTATCGCCATGAACATTAGAGTGAGAGCAATAATTTTAGCCCCAGACCTCCTCTGTAACTCAAAACATGTAACCAGTAAAAATTTTTAAAGCGTTGCCTATGGGGATTTTTAGGTACCGAAGTTTGGCACCATTCCATGAGCGTGTGCAATTTTGAAGCGTGACATGTTGGGATCTGTTTACTCGGCCTAACTTTATCTTTCACATCATGCAAAAACATTAGGCTAACTTAAATATATTTTTTTTAAAGCAAAAAAAGTGTTCAAAAAATAAATACCGTGCAAGATAGCTGCGCGACAGCCATTGTATTCTCTTGGGTATAAATATATAATGTTTGAGGGTTCTATGTAATTTTCAAGCAAAAAAAGATGAATTTTACAGAAAGAAATGTCAGAATTGGCTTGGATGGGATGTGGTTAAAGGGTGGTAAAACCACAAGTTTTGTCAACCCCCCCACTCTCACATGTGAGCAAGCCCTAATGGTGTAGCCAGTCACATTTCTCAGATAACCACCAAACAGCTGCAGTGTCTCAAGTCCATTGTAGCTAGAACCAGTGTTCTTGCTTGCACCACACCACCAAACTAGTTCAGCAAGCAACAGTTTCACCAGCATCAGTGTCACCAGACCCAGTTTAAGTCAGCAGAAGTGTTCTTAATTGCTGCCACACTAGTCCCCACTATCACCAGACCAGTGCAGTTCCCGATCACCGCCACACCAGGGTTTTGTTAACCCTGGCCTGTTTATTGACCACACTTCTGCCTGTTGCTAGGACCAATCCTTTCTGTTTGCGGACCTTGTCTGTGCCTGCTGACAGAACTGACCTGGCTGGCATAAGTATTTGGAAGATCTGCCTATATGTGGCCATCTTTTGTTCCCCTTTTCCTTAAAGATGTTCACCCAGTAAGCCCAAAATAACAGCGAACAGATGTTAAATCGTATGTCTTTGTGAACAGAGGCGGTTGAGACTGTTTTGGGTCTTCCTCTTAAAAATGTTCCAAAAGATGCTAAGCACAAATAACCATAATGATCATTTATTTTCTGTAATGGCTGCACTGCTGCTTTATTCTGGCAGCCAAGCAAATAACCCTTTCCATAATATGGGCAAATTATAAATGAAAGCAAAGCACCCCTTGTAACAGAGGAGCCCATGGAATAGCTAGTTATGATTATTTATACTTTCCTTCATTTTGACAGACAGCCATAATTCTCCTTGTCACTTAATGGCTTATTACGAAGAAGCTTTTGTAAGGTACTATTCAGCTGCAAGTAGAGCACAAAGACTGAAATATATTTTGCATATCTTAAAGTTTCATTTCATAGTGTAATGTGAACATGGATCTTGAAATCTGAAGGAATCAGGTGTTAAGTTATTTAAGTATTATCTGAAGTAAATTCTGTTTAAACTTCATATTGTGTGTCACTCATAGTCTGGAATGCTATACCTTGATGGAGCTGTCAGACGTGCTTTCTTTTAGAAAGTAGACATTATATTACAGCCTAACTCTGGTAAAAATACTGTTTTTGGACTTTTGCAGTGTAAGAATAAGTTACCATTAATGAAGCATATGCCCAATGTGTGACTGCTGCCGTGTTCGCTATAATTTTTTTTTTTTTTTACTCGTACGCTACAGTATGTACCAAACATCCAGCACTAAAACTTAGTTCTAGCTGAAGTAGAGTTCTCATAGCAGGATGTTGCTTTCCACCTCAGCCATTCGTGCAGTTAGCCTCTTTCCATCTTGATGTATCCTTCTGTGATCCCAACCCCAACACTACCTGCCTGGAGTTTGCATGTTCTCCCTGTGCCTGCATGGGTTTCCTCCGGGTACTCCGGTTTTCTCCCACACTCCAAAGACATGCTGGTAGGTTAATTGGCTTCTGTCCAAAATTGGCCATAGTACATGAGTGGGGACCTTGGATTGTGGGCTTCTTGAGGGTAGGGACCAATGTGTGTGAGTGAGTGTGACTTGTTGCTAGACAGAACAGGGAGATGCTGTTTACAGCGGCATCTCCCCGTTCAGCCGCCCCATGAGACGATCGCAGGTATTCCCGTGGCGGGGCCCGACCAGCACGCGAGAGCGCCGGCGGCAGCGCACACGCAATGGAAAGGCGGCATATAGAAATGGACGTACCTGTACGCCAATCTGCCAACATGCATCGGCATGCGTCGGTCGGGAAGTGGTTAACATATTTGAAAAGCAAATATTAGACCTTGATTCAAACAGTGCCTACAGATTAAGAGCGGATTTGTGGTGCTGGTTTGGGTGTAGCTCGATTTATGAGCGCTTTACTCAGTTTTAGGTGCAATCCCATTGACTTCTATTATACCATGCATTTTCTTGAAAGCACATCAGAGTCCCGCAAGCTGCATTTTGATGTGTTTTCACAAAACACATGGTCTAAGCCCCTGTACACACGGTCGGAAATTTCGACAACCAAGTCCGTCGGATTTTGTCCGTCGGATCTTGTCCGAAACTGTTGCATACACACGGTCGGACTAGGTTGTCGAAAAATCCGATCATTCAGAATGTGATGACGTAATTTCGTTACGATGGGACTACGTTCAGGCTAGTAGTCAATAGCTTTGATGTAGGAATTTGATCTGAGCATGCGTGGCACTTGGTCCGATCAAAATTCCCTACACATGATCGGAGTATGTCCGATCGAACCAGTTGGTCGGGAAATATTTCCAACATGTTGGAAAATTGGGTCCGACGGATATTCCACGGAATCAGTCCGATGCATACCACACACAGTGGGATTATCCGACAACACGGCCCGATAGGACACATTCCGACGTATTCTCCGACCGTGTGTACAAGGGCTTAGAGAAGTCAGTGGGATCGCCGGTAAAACACTGATACAATTGCACTGCACCCAAACTGCAGCACTCCAGTGTGGACCCAGCCCTAAACTGATCTCCAGCTTTTAGCAAAGTTTTAAATACTTTTAAAAGATAGATAAAGGGGTAGGTGGTGCTGTCCGTCACCTAAAGAGTGAACCTGCAAAGGTGCGTCACACTTCTCAGGTGAAAGTGCAAGTGCTGGATAGGGATTAATGTGTATCAGTGATGTAAATATTATTGATTTGAACTCGTATAAACATTGACATTAAAACCTAATATACTTATAAAGTGCAGGAAAAGTTGTAGTTGATACTCTTAATAAGTGTTAATTAGTGCCAATTCTCTGGAGTGTGCATATAATCACAAGCACACAGTACCGTGAAAATTAAACATATAAAAAAGACTAAATCAAAGAATTTCATCAGAAAAATCAAAAAGGCAGTCCATATGTGAAAAAATACATATAAACACATATAATTAAGTCCGATTTTTGGTGCAAATTGCAAGATTGCCAAGTGACTTGTGCAGATATCCAAAGTGACTTCTGCATACACTTAATCACAAATTATGTGCAGGAAGTGAAGTGACATCCATGCTCCCCTTCAGTTCCACACTCATCAGATCCTTGCACCCCTGCAGGGGTAAACCACATATAGTAGGTTTAGTTGTGATATCCAGAACGATCACCTCCTCTGTGGAACATCAAAACCGTGGGGGTATCCTCATATTCATGAAAGAGACATGCACTCAAGGCGTAAAACTGAATGGTTTAGATTTATTGTGGTAATGCATTAAAAGCAAGGCATATCGTAGCCAAATAACAAAAACTGTGATAGTTCAAGAGATCCGGGCCGGTGTACGTTCCACAGGCCAGGACAGCGCAAAGCATAAGTGGCATGGGTGCGCACAGGCTCCAACTTGCGCATTTTGTCATGTGACGTCGCCTCAGATGGAGCGGTAGTGCAGGATCCGCCCTCTATAATTTAGATTAAAGAAAGTTAATGTGCTAAAATAATTGAATTATTGCACATATCACCATATGTACCACACAAATCCTATTTCAGAAAGAGGCGTACGTATATCCTTTATTTTGGTTCAGTATTAACTGGTAGTTTGCCACACGGAATAGTTATTCCACGCCGTGCGCCCCTGGATTCCAAATTATAAATTTCACCCTGCACATCTGCTCTCCATTGTGCAATCCAGATATTATTTGGTAAAACTAAAAGCAACAACACTCTGCAATATTTAACTTACAGTTAAAGGAGGGATTATGTACCGTTTGCTTTAAAAAAATATATATATACATCCTAAAAAAATAAATAAAAAAAAATAAAGAAATAGTTTGTTGAACATTATTAAAAATATGTACAAATTCTTAGTTTGTTTATTACACTATATGTACATTTAAAATATATAATATATGTGATAGGAGTAAGTTGCTGTGCTTAATGTTATTTTTCTACGATCAGATACCACGTACACTGGTGTAGAGGATGACCTTGAGGGTAAATCCTGTATAAAGTGGTGCACTAGATTTGCCAAGATGGAACAATGAGGGTTAAGAAGTTGGATATGAAACAGTTGAGGTCAATGTCAAGGTTGAGACCCTCGGGCGACAAAGACCCCAATCTGTATATCCACTTTGTCTCATTCTGTGACACTTGTACCTTTTTATTACCACCCCTCCAGTGGTCCTTAATTTGATCTATCCCATAAAAAATCAGTCTTGTAGGGTCCTGTAATGTCTCCAGAGATTGTTTTGGAAACCCTTATGTTATTAATGTGCTCTCTAATCCTCACAAATAAAGGTTGAGTAGTTCTTGCTACATATTGGTGGTGGTCAAGGGGTTAAACCTTTATTGGGGGGGGTCCTTAGACCTATCTGGGCATACCACTAAGCACCCTAACATTGTTTATTGTCACAAACGACACCAGTACAGTGATCAAAAAAATATGTATACTGCACTGGGTGACAGTGACAGAGAGTGAAGGGGTTAATGGGGGGGGGGGGGGGGGTGATAAGTGTGCCTATGTGTACTGTGTCAGTGTAGTGTTGGTGCAACTTAATCTAAGATGTCTTCTCTCCTCTCCCTGGAATGAAAAGGTGTTCCACGGGGGGTAGATTACATCAGTTCCCCTGCCTGTGTTTACACTTACACAGGCAGGGGATGGATTCATTCTTCAGAACCGATCACCAGGTCCAGGCCAGATCATTGGCCTGGAGACTGATCAGTTCTGAAGCGAATCCGATCGTCACGGCTGCATGCCCGACATACAGCTACAACGCTTTGCCCAGCCGAGTCAACCTGTCGCAGTATAACTGCGGCGGCTGGTCTGGAACTGATTAAAGAGGTGAACTTATCGGTTCCACTATACTACCTAAAGTGGTTCTGATCATTGGCACCTAATCTGGAACACTGGATTTTATTTAAAATGGTGGTAAATAGTTGTACCTACTTTTTCCATACTAAAAATCTGCATTTTGTTTATTCATGAAAATGAATACACAATGTCACATTTATGTGTCTTATGTTAAAGTATAGCATCTCATATGTAGGCACTGTTTGAATCCAGATCTAAAGTTTGTATGTTTAAATATGTTGAAAAAGCTGGGATGCTGAGTCTTCCCGAGCATCCTGCCCCAATCTCCTTCTAGCAAATAACTGTATTAATCTGCATTGTGGTTATAGGATGTATATCTTTGAAAGTAATGAGTTGTGACTGTTTTGCTACTTATCTAGTGGTATCAAATATATACTTTAAAATCCTGCTTCAATTTCTCAGAGCTTCTTCATCAGCCTAGATATGTCATAAGCTGTGGCAGGCCCCATGTATTCTTACAAGCAACACATCTAGAGCAGCACTTTCAAGTGCAATGACTGAGTGAATGGAAATCTGTTGTGTTAATTACATTCAGCAGGGAGGCTTTGTTATTACGATTTTAGTCACACTCCAGTTCCACAAAGTCAAATTTTCTTTCAATCATCCTTTGAAGCTAGTAGCTAGACTACATACAATAAATGTATATATCGTGTACAATTGCTGGTGATGTAGTACATATTTGATTAGTATCACTTTCTGACATAATGTTATTGTATGAACTGCTAATTCAGAAAATAGTCACAATGCTTAGATCGTTATACATATATATATATATATATATATATATATATATATATATATATATATATATATATATTAAAAAAAGATAGTGGTTTCTATATAGCAAAAAAACCCACACCACTACCCCTCAAAGAATAATTATAAATATAAAGGATTTCTGTGGTAAGCCAAGGTGCCATTAAAGTATAACTAAAGGCAAAACTTTTTTTGGATAGATTGGAGTGGGATTAGAACACCTGTTGGGTTTTTATTGCGCTGTGCCCTCATTAGGTCATTTCTTTCTCTCTATCTGTCCTGTTTATCATTGACAACCAGGGATTCCCATACTTTTGGGATTTCCTCTCACTTCTCGTTTTGACTATGGGGCAAGAAGTTGAGGGAAATCTTTGCAAAATGAATGTTCCTTGAGTTTAGGCAAAGAAACCTTTTTGCTTCAGCCAACCAATTGTGCTATCAAAAGATAGTCCTGTTTTTCTGTTTTTTTTGCACATATTTAAATATTTAAGTAAACACGGTTTCACTCTATTTACCATCATTTACATTGCAATTGAATATTCACTTTCCTAACTGAACAGCCTCTACTCTCACAGGCTCAGCAGCGACCAGGCAAGATGCAAACCATCTATGGGTAGGCTGAATGTACCCAAGTCAATCCATGGATTAACGTGGATACAACCAGCATGTCAGAGTTTCAGCATGCAATTATTGCCAATGATTATAGCTGCCAGCAATAATGACTGTTTTCCCGGCAGGGACACATGGTTACATAAAAGAAAATCTATGGCCTGCCTTAGTCCAAATGACAATCTCAATATTTTCCATCTTCCTTGATATTAGTTTACCCCCAGTTTAGTGTTTTAAAAGGATTATAGTACCTTAGAGGCTTACCCAAGAAGTATAAGAGGAGTTGCGAATTGGGTAACAACTCTTCTACCATCGTGTTTTTTTTCTGTAATTCCTGTGTAAATTTTTTGGCATACTTTGTTTCATGGAAAGTGTTTCAATTATGCTTTTGTTTTGTATTATATATTATTTCTTGCCATTTCTGAAATGCTCCATTTGAGAAATTATATTTAGGAGCTAAATAAAAAACGTATTTATCTTCTGGTGACTGCAGTTTGGAAAACAATGCCATTTAATAAACCACTAAACCATAAAATTGACATTTTTACACATGAATACTATACTGTACATAAATAACTGACTCCCTATCATCACAGGTTTGATTTTAGCATTTTACTCTCTAATACAACTTTCATCTAGATGTAAAAGCACCCTGCTGGTACATTACACACTAAGGAAAATAAAGTGGGGTCATGGGAGCATGTGCTTTTCGATGTTTTTAGGAAAAAATCTGTACGCTAGGCACCGACCAAGTGTTCCTTTTGAATGGTATAAAGAAATAAAACTTGTTGAAACAGCAGAATAGGACATGATATGTTTATAATCAACATTGTTCCATACAAGTCAACTTAAAACACTGATCCACTTAATCCATAAAAAATCTATAGCAAATTATGTTGGTAACAAAACACAAAAACATATAGGCATGCACTTCAAGGGGAAGGATCAGTGTTGTAGCAGACATGATGATTGGTTCACCATACTACTTTATCTGAAACTACATGGGCAGTGTTATGGTATGATGGAAACTGGAGGACTGCACAAGTATTGTTTCCCTAAGAGAAAAAGGCCTACTTGTTATGCTACATGTAACCACTTCCTAGAAGGTGATTGTTGCTATGGACAGAGATTTACAAACCTGTTGAGTGGTTTGTGTGCCAGTCTCCTCTATTAATAGTTAAAAGTGTATCCAAAGTCAAAACTTTTTTTTTTATAGTAAGGAATAGTTAAACCCCTATTACATTTTTTTCCATTTGTGTGGCACTTTAGAAAGCCCTTTCTTCATTTTAGGTCTCACGACACAACTGGAAACAAGTGTAGATTTATCCATAAGAAGAGAGGTCCTCTCTTAGATGGATGTCACTGAAACAAGTGCCATCATTGGAAGATTTCCCCATACTCCAGTGACAACTTAAGTCTGGATTTTCACTCGCTTTCAGTCCTGTTTACAGTGGTCATCAGGGCAAATAGAGGGTGAATCTCCCCAGAGGAAATGCAGACAGCAGTAAAAACCTGATGGGTATTTAGTGAATAATTATTAGCGGTTTCCTGTTAATTTACTTTGGTAATTGCACATTTCTGCAAAGTAGACATCCTAGCTTTTTACTGACATTGCTTCATTATAAAAGTGATCACTGGTTTTCAGTTAACAGCATCTTAAATAGGAACCTAATGTGCAGCTCCACAACACAGACTGAGTCATATAAAATAATGGCTTTAATAACCACTGTTCATTCCTATTCCTAATTGCGTTGCCTTTTTTTTTTTATTATTATTCTAGTGCTTCTGGGTACAATACTGATTTTTTTTTTTTTTTAATTTCTATGAATCTGGATAATATAAAATCCACAACATTGTTTTATGCTATAGTTGATTATTTTAGTTGATATGTGCACAGTCACTTTATATATTCAAAACAGAATAAGACCTTTGTTTTATGGCTCTTATTTGCATATTTATCTGTATGTTACTTTATGACTTTAAACAGTAGCTTATATTGAAGGTTGCACAAAAAGTGATAAAAACAAACATTGTATCCATTGAGAATAAAACAAATGTAAAAAAATGATTAAGCATTTTCCAAATGAGATTTGCATGATTGATACAACTTTGCACAACTTGATACCTTAACTAGTTGTCTTTGGTGTATAATCATTATAGCCGCTATTTTAAACCTTCCAATTTATGTGCAAGTCTCGGAGGCTTGTAGCCATCTATCCCATATTTTGTCGTATTTCGATTTGACAACCTCTGTGGATATAAATACATATCTTATACTGTAGATTATTGTTGATGTCCAGTATCCAAGCATGGAAGTCAGGTGGAGTGGTCCTCATCCACTGCCTAGAAATAATTTTCTTTGCGGAGAAAAGGGTTTAATTAGGAAAGGTTTTGGTGAATTTGTCAATGTCTGGTTCTGGAAATATACCCAGAAGACATGGTTTAGGGTGTACCATGAGTGGGGAACCCATAGCGTCATGCAAGAATTGGACGACCTGTGTCCAGAACCCTTGTATTTTTGGGCAGGTCCAAAGCAGATGGTAGAATGAACCCACATCATTTAAACACATCGGGCACAAAGTGCCCTGGTCATGTTTGTACCTAGCTAGTCTAAGTGGACAGATAAGAGCGGTGGAGTATGTACAGTTGTGTGAGGCAATCCAAAAGTTTAGGTGAAACCCGTTTGCATGTATCCAGAGAATCGCTCCACTCCTCATCCTCAATTGTGCCTATACCTCTCTTCCCATTGAGCTTTAAGCTCAAAAGCCAATTTGGTGGATGGAGAGAGGAGCAGCATATTATAACAGGTGAAGATCAATTTATTTTTTTATGGTCCAAGCTTTTAACTACCTCCATGAGTGGATTAGCGTCCAATTGAGGGATTGCAGAGGGGAATTTAGTTTTGAAAGAATGCCAAACTTGTAAGTATCTAAAAAAAAAACAATCTAGTTTGGTAGTTTGTACATTGTCTTTAGCTGATCGGATGGTTTTTAGGTCGCCATGAGCAATAAAATGGGATACATAATTCACCCCCTTATTACTACTGAGTCCGGAATAAGATAAAATTCGGGGAGCAAACAATTATATCACAATGAAGTAAAGTCATGGTGGCAGGATAAACCTAGCTTGTCGGACACAACATCCCATACCCTTTAGTGGTAGAGTAAAAACTAAGTATATCGGAGAGTGCCAGACCATATAAAGTATTTTGGGTAAAAGTACAATTTTTACTAGGTTTACACGACCCATTACGCCTATGGGTAAACTGGCCCATGGTTGGATTTTGTGCTTAACCACTTGCCACCCACCATCAAATGACAGCTGGGCGGTGCAGCTCTCGTCATGTGACGGCCTCCCAGAATGACTGCTCTCGTGCGGCAGCCACCCTGTGTTGCTAGGACACGACGGGACCCCAATCTGTAAAGAGCAGAGGATCTTTAACCATGTGATCGGATGTGTCCAATCAAAGCCGGTCACATGTAAACACAGAGATGCCGGCAATTGGCGGTCCTCGCCTCACACTGACAGAGTGAGGAGAGGAGAAACGATCAGCAGCATCTCCTCAGAGGACAGCTAGGTATGTAATCGGGGCACTGATCATCAGTGCCCTGATTACAATTAAGTGCCAGCAATGATTGCCCACCACTGCCAGCAATCAGTGCCAATCTGTGCCCACAATTGCCAGCAATCGGTGGCCATTCGTGATGACAGTCAGCGCTGGCTATCAGTGTTGCCCATCACTGCTGCCCATCAATGCTCATCACTGCTGCCTATCTGTGCCCACCAGTGCCGCCTATCTGTGCCCATAAGTGCGGCATATTCGTGCCTCCTCATCAGCACCCATCAGTGAAGAAGAAAAATTACTTATTTACAAAATGTACTAACATGTTTTTTTTTCCTTTTATTTATTTATTTATTTATTTTTTTTCCTTTTTTTTCTTTTTTAGAAAAAAATACCAAAAGAAAGCTCTATTTGTGTGAAGAAAATTATAACAATTTCACATGGTTACAGTGTAGCATGACCACGCTATTGTCATTCAAACTGTGACAGCGATGAAAGCTGAAAAATGGCCTGGGCAGGAAGGGGGTGTAAGTGCCCTGTATTGAGGTGGTTAATAATATCAAAGAGGGGGTTTGTATTGAGTGAGATATAGTCTGCTGGGGTATTAGTAACCTGCACTCCTAGATACTTAATCTGGTTTACTCTCTGTAAGGGTAGGTTAGCATGAGTACACGATGATGGAAAACTGTCTGGTGGGAGTATTTGGGACCTATTGCAGTTAATATTAAGGCCAGAAAAAAGTCCAAATTGTTCTATAAGGGCCAAAGCAATGGCCAGGGATGTATTGGCGTCTGCTAGGTACAGTAGTGTGTCATCCGCATAGCATACATGCTGATCTTTTCAGTTAGATGTCTGGCCTGAAGGCCAATTATAGCAGAGTGCGATCTTATCGCTTTCGACAGTGGCTCAGCGGCCAGTGCGTATATCAATGGGGACAGCCTTGTCAAGTGCTTGTAGTACAAGGAAACTGTTCAGAGGTCCATTCATTTGCCAGGACCCTAGCCAGTGGGGGCTGATACAAAAAATGCACCCATTTTATAAATTTGAGACTGAACCCATAGCTCTCCAAGCATTTCCATAGGTAGCACCACTCGACTGAGTCGAACGCCTTGGCTGTGTCTATGGCGACAACAACCCTTGAGCCAATATTGTCATGTAGGGTCTGCAGATTCATATAGAGTCGTCTTCGGTTGAAGGAGGAATTTATCCCAGGCACTAAGCATGACTGATCCTCGTGTATCAAAGAGAGAATTGCTTTGTTGAGTTGGATAGCAAGAATCTTAGCCAGAATCTTGACATCTACTTGTAGCAAGGAGATGGGGATCTGTAAATTTTTGATTAATTTGCATTATGATTTTTATTTTATGGTTTTCCAGCTATTGACAATTAAAAGAAAATGCCACAATGTGTTCTCTTTTACACTAAACAGAATAAAAAAATTACAGACAAAAAAGAGATCTACGCCTGCAGTTGTGGGGTTGCTTTCTCATCTTTAACATGCTTTAAAAATGTATGTGTGTTACACTAACATACATAGTTTGTAGCTTGGCTGGACTGCATATGCTAACAAAAAGGTGCATGTAATATTCTATTGTAACACAGCACATTACAATGCTTGTTTGTTTGCAAGGATTATTGGGGTGCTATTTAGAATGAATGGCATTGCATCTCACAAATGCACATATATGTATGCGATGGTGTGAACAACTCTCGGTCACTTCCACTGATTTATAGTTCTAAGTTACTCGTCAACAGACCAATGACAATTGCTTCTCGGTAGGTGTGCAGGCTGTTGGGAAGTTGGGGAAGTCAGGTCTCTATTTGCCCACCATCAACAGAAGAACAGTACAACCATTAAGGTTGTGATGATGTGGTACAAGAGGAATCAAAAGACCAGGTCCAAAGTACTGTGAGATACAACACTGCCTTCTTAAAACAGAAGATATTTACACATCCTCACTTCCTGTACAAAACCCACAAACAAAAGGCTCAGTCTCTGCTTATGGGTAAGTTGGTGGAGTCATGCAAATCACTCCTTTTCACCCATTTTAGCAACCAAGCCAATGCTGGATCTTGCTGTACTTTTTAGTTTGAATATTTGGTTCCTTTTGTACCATTATACCGTAATGTCAATAATTAGACTGTTCCCCTGTACTTAAAAGCCGCCCTATACCAAAGCGTAAAATCCTATCTTGCTTTAATGGGGGCTAGGAAGCCTGAAACTGCTGTATGCAAGTTGGTAATACTGGCTCTGTTAAATCATAGGTGTGTCTTCTCTATACACCAGCAGTTCTGGATAAACTGATGGTTAAAAGGGGGAAAAAAGAATGTTTTGCATGACTCCACCAACTTACCCAGCAATAAAGAGTGAGATCCTTGTTTATGGGTTTTGTGCCAGAAGTGGGGACGTATACAGTAAACACCTGTTTTAGGAAAGCAATGATATATCCCACCATAAATCTAAATACAATCTGTGATGGAGAAGATGGCTTACTTGGGTAAACCGGCATTCCTTTTTAAATAACCCCCTTATGTTCCATTGTCGAGATGTTTAGCAGGAACTGGTCTGGGATGAAATCTCTAACTAAATTGCACCTTACCACTTTTCTGATTTATTAACATTTATCACTTGTGTCTTTCAGGGAGTATCTTGGAAAACAGCTGCAATCAGAACAGCCGCCAGCAGTGACTGCAAGGAGCTAACTTCATTGCCGTTGCTGTCCAATGGTGTTCCCTATCTGCTTCTCTTTATCTAGTTCATGGAGCTGCTTTCTTTTATTTTGGCTATCCACAGTTTGTGTGTTGTGCCCTCTCTTCCCAATAAAATCCATGTTCTAGTAAAGTATAAATGTGAATTCTAGTGTTTTCTAGTTTTTCACTATTACATGGAAGGTCAAAGGTACTGAAACTGAATAGTGATCATTCTGCGTCCTGTGTATTTATTGATATGTGGAAAACACAATTAAATGGCACATTCCAAGAAAAATAGTGTCATGGTTTTGTTTTAAAGTACTCTGGACCTTTTTTTTTTTTTTTACCTATTTTATTAATCGTAATTGATTTTTATCTTTCAGGTTGTCTTTATACAACAAAAGAATAACAAGGAAGGCAGAATAAATGCAATAGAGAATTATTAGGACAAATTACAAAAGTCTTTATAGTTTTTCAAGTTAAAGTGTGCTCTAAGAAACTTGATGGAGGAATTACATCTTTAACTTGAATTATTAACCACTTCAGCCCCGGACCAATTAACAGCCTAAGGACCAGAGGTCTTTTTACAATTTCGCACTGCACTGCTTTAACTGGTAATTGCGCGGTCATGCAATGTTGTACCCAAACGAAATTTGCGTCCTTTTCTTCCCACAAATAGAGCTTTCTTTTGATGGTATTTGATTGCCTCTGCGATTTTAAATTTTTGCGATATAAATGGAAAAAGACCGAAAATTTTGAACTTTTTGAACTTTTTGAACTTTTTGTTAAAGGAAAAATCGAATAAACTCAATTTTAGTTATACATTTAGGGCAAAATTTATTCAGCCACATGTCTTTAGTAAAAAAAAATGTCAATAAGCGTATATTTATTGGTTTGCGCAAAAGTTATAGCGTCTACAAACTAGAGTACATTTTCTGGAATTTACACAGCTTTTAATTTACGACTGCCTATATCATTTCTTGAGGTGCTAAAATGGCAGGGCAGTACAAACCCCCCCAAATGACCCCATTTTGGAAAGTAGACACCCCAAGGAAGTTGTGGAGAGGCATGTTGAGCCCATTGAAAAAAAAAAAGTACGGGGATACCACATATGTGGGACTTTTTGGGAGCCTAGCCGCGTACGGGGCCCCGAAAACCAATCACTGCCTTCAGGGTTTCTAAGGGTGCAAATTTTTGATTTCACTCCTCACTACCTATCACAGTTTCGAAGGCCATGAAATGCCAAAATAGCACAAACCCCGCCCCAAATGACCCCATTTTGAAAAGTAGACACCCCAAGCTATTTACTGAGAGGCATGTTGAGTCCATTAAATATTTTATATTTTGCCACAAGTTGCAGGAATTTTACAATTTATTTTTATTTTTTTTGCACAAAGTTGTCACTAAATGATATATTGCTCACACATGCTATGGGCATAGGTCAAATTACACCCCAAAATAAATTCTGCTGCTTCTCCCGAGTACGGGGATACGACATGTGGGGGACTATTTGGTAGCCTAACCACGTACGGGACCCCGAAAACCAAGCACTGCCTTCCGGATTTAAATATAAAATGCTACCAAAAAAAACTGGGCAGGGATCAGGCCTGACTCTGCGATCGCTGCAGTTATGTGTTTAGTGTTTTGTAAGTGACAGTGATCGATCGATACTGCACTTGGGTGGGCTGGGCAGAGGGGCAAAATGCAGGTGCCAGCAGGTATCTGGGCTGATCCCGCTAACAATGCGTTTTTTTGGAACCCTAAACTGCTGGGGACGCTAGTATAGATCTGATCAGATATTGATCTGTTCATATTCTATACCACTACGGGAGGTTTATGCTTTGCGTGTGGGTGTTAGCGGTACTGGCTCTAACCTAGCGCTGCCTGGGGCGACGCAGATCCTGACCCTAAAACCTAATTGATATCACCCGCCGGGTGATCAGGGGGTTAAACCTTTATTGGGTAATAAATGGTGGGTGCCTTGATGCTATAAAAAGCAAACTAACCAGAGTCACCCGTAACACTTCTACGGTGATCACTGGTGAAAGGGTTAACTAGGGGCAATCAGAGGGTTCAAATTTTTATTAGGTAGTATATGGGGGTCCCTGGCGCTATATAAAAACCTGACGGGGAACCTAAATAACTAACTGGCTAACCAGCGTCACCAGTGACACTTCTACTGTGATCGCTGGTAAAAGGGTTAACTAGGGGCAATCAGGGGGTTAAAACCATTATTGGGTAGTATATGGGGGTACCTAGCGCTATAAAACGTGGCGGTGAACCTAAAAAAATAACTAGCTACCTAGCGACACTAGTGACACTAATGCAGCGATCAGAAAAATGATCGCTTAGTGACACTGGCAAAAGGGGGTGAATGGGTTAACTAGGGGCAATCGGGGTTAAAACCATTATTGGGTAGTATATCGGGGTACCTAGCGCTATAAAAACCTGGCGATGAACCTAAAAAAATAACTAGCTACCTAGCGACACTAATGCAGCGATCAGAAAAATGATCGCTTGGTGACACTGGCAAAAGGGGGTGAAAGGGTTAACTAGGGGCAATCAGGGGGTTAAAACCATTATTGGGTAGTATATCGGGGTACCTAGCGCTATAAAAACCTGGCTGTGAACCTAAAAAAATAACTAGCTACCTAGCGACACTAATGCAGCAATCAGAAAAATGATCACTTAGTGACACTGGCAAAAGGGGGTGAAAGGGTTAACTCTAGGGGCAATCAGGGGGTTAAACCTTTATTGGGGGGTGGTAGGGGGCTACCCTGGACCTAACACTAACTGCCCTGACAGTTTTTACTTTTACAACTGACACTGAATGCAATGATCAGTAAATAAATGATCACTGCAATCAGTGACGCTGTAACTGGGGGGGGAGGGGGGGATCGGGGGCGGTTTGTGTACCTATGTGTTAGAGTAGTGTTTTGGTGCACTTACTTTTAGTCTTCTCCTCGTAGTCCGGTCAAAAAGACAGCCCCGAGGAGAATGACATCACTTCCTCCCTGCCTGTGTATACAATACACAGTGGGAGGAAGCTTCTCATTCGCCAGGAGCGATCGAGAGGGGATGGCCAGAAACCAACGGCCATCCTCTCATCCCGGATCACTCCTGAAGCTAAACGGGCCGACGTATCCAGCGGGAGGGGGTCCGATCGGACCCCCCACCAGCTGGAAGGCAAGCACGTACATTGACAATACGGCGGTCCTTAAGTGGTTAATGGCGTGTGACAAAAAGTGTTTGAAGTTACTTTAGTGAAAGTTTTACATGAAACTGATGAGATTTCTGAAGAATATCACATTGTTTTCAAAAAGAACCTTTAAGCAAAGCTTTCATAATTTTTTTAAAAAAAGTCTGTTCTAGGCACCCTCTGATGCCTACACTTGCCTTTATTGTTGCTCCTCAGTGCCGAGATTGACATCACAGTTGAGTTAAAATTTTAAAATACTTTGTGTTTTCTTTTCCATAAACAATTTGTATTCACTTGCAGTGTGCCTTGGGATTGTCTTCTCCAGGAAACATGCAATAAATCCAAAAATTGCATGTAGGATCTTATAGGCCAGCACCTCCTGACCCTTTAAGAGGTTTGACGCTGGGGGCAGGGCTTAAGAGCACGTGACCGCTGTGATTGGCTGTCATATGATCTGAAAAGTCACTATCGGGAGCTTTGTTAGATGCCGGTAACTGCATCGGGAGCACGCATCATGTGCGCTTTCGGCACATCTGGGTGCACAGCAATTCACGCAAATATGCAGCCTCGACGCTAAGGACCAGGCTCCAAAAGGCTGCATATTTGCTTACAGCTGGCACCAAGGGGTTAAACAAGAATGTGACTGTGAATGAAGGCATTCACAAGTGTGTAAAAATGCAGTACCTTCAGATCCATAACACAAAATCCAAAAATCTGCATCTGAGTACATGTACATTCACATATACCATTGAAAACGAGGACAGAGCAAGTTTTACATATTAAAAGATTTATCTAGTGTTTACTGATCACTAAGCAGGACATTTTGATCCTCGCCTGAATGATCAATACATTTTTAACATTTTTGTTTTGCGACATAGTAGCTTATTCAGGAGCCAATAGTGCTTCTATTTAAATATATGTTCAATGAGTACACCATTAGTTACAGAAACCGCAAAGTTGATTCATAGTTCCTTACAATTTTGCCATGATGCAATACTTATTCATATTAAGACATACTTGTTCATGTGCTTGCTCCAGAGGTCAGAAAAAGAGAAGCCCACACCGGACTGTGGCGTAAATCCCTCTGCAAGTGTGGGGGAGCATTCAGCTACCGGGGAATGCTATGAAAAACAAAGTAAAAACTCTCTAATATATATTTCAGTTAGTATAGTGTTGGTAATTACTTACAAAATTGTATTCAAAGATTCTCCAGCCACTCAAACTCGGTTATGGAGGTTGTTTCCAAAACGGGGGTAGCCAAAAGCCTGCTAGACAATATTAAAGAAAATATTAATAAGTTCATCTGTGTGGACATACAGTATCTCACAAAATTGAGTACATCCCTCATATTTCTGTAATTATTTTATAAAATCTTTTCATGTGGCAACACTGAAGAAATGACACTTTGCTACAATGTAAAGTAGTGAGTGTACAGCTTGTATAACCATGTCAATTTGCTGTCCACTCAAAGTAATTTAACATGCAGCCATTAATGTCTAAACCGCTGGCAACAAAAGTGAGTACACCTCTAAGTGAAAATCTCCAAAATGGGCCCAATTAACCATTTGACTCCTTAGTTTTACAAGGTCTCAGGTGTGAATGGGGGGGGGGGGGGGCAGGTGTGTTAAATTTGCAACATGGTGGCCAAGGCCATACAGCGGTTTAACAGGACAGATTCCATTCAGAACACGCCTCTCCATGGTCGACCAAAGAAATTGAGTACATGTGCTCAGCGTCATTTCCAGAGGTTGTTTTTGGGAAATAGACGTATGAGTGCTGCCAGCATTGCTACAGAGGTTTAAGTGGTGGGGGGGGTCAGCCTGTCAGTGCTCAGACCATACGCCGCACACTGCATCAAATTGGTCGGCATGGCTGTCATCCCAGAAGGAAGCCTCTTCTAAAGATGATTCACAAGAAAGCCTGCAAACAGTTTGCCGAAGACAAGCAGACTGAGGACATGGATTACTAGAACCACGTCCTATGGTCTGATGAGACCAATATAAACTTATTTGGGTCAGATGGTATCAAAGTGTGTGGCAGCAACCAGATGAGGAGTACAAAGAGGCACCTACAGTCAAGTATGGTGGTGGGAGTGTCATGGTCTGGGGCTGCATAAATGGTGCCGTCACTTGGGAGCTACAGTTCATTGAGGGTTTCATGAATGCCAACATGTACTGGGACATACTGAAGCAGAGCATGATCCCTTCCGGAGACTGGGCCGCAGGGCAGTATTCCAACATAACGACCCCAAACATACCTCCAAGATGACCACTGCCTTGCTAAAGGAGCTGAGGGTAAAGGTGATGGACTGGCCAAGCATGTCTCCAGACCTAAACTCTAATGAGCATTTGTGGGGCATCCACCAGCTCTGTGATGTCATCATGGAGGCGTGGAAGAGGACTCCAGTGGCAACCTGTGAAGCTCTGGTGAACACTATGCCCAGGAGGGTTAAGGCAGTGCTGGAAAATAATGGTGGCCACACAAAATATTAACACTTTGGGCCCAATTTGGAAATTTTCACTTATGGGTTTACTCAAATTTGTTGCCAGCGGTTTAGACATTAATGGCTGTGTGTTGAGTTATTTTGAGGGGACAGCACATTTCCACTGTTATGCTTCCACTGTTATGCAAGCTATACACTATTCTGGCTTACCCATACATAATATAGATTCCTGTACCCTAATTCATATCCATAAGCCATCTACTACTTAGGGTCCCAGAGTTGGTTGTATACATAAAGGCCTCTTCTCAGGTTTATATATGGGTGGATGATATCTCGCAGTATAAATACTCTCCTTGGATGTGCTAAGAGACATAAACCCACACAGTTCATATATTTATTTCTCCAGAAAGGGTAACGACAAAGTTCAATCCTTGAAGTGGTCTTCAATAAAAAGGCATTACCTTTTGTATTCCTATGGTCCAGAGAGCCTTAGCCAGCATTTATGGAGGGGGACTCCTGTCCTTACCGCATGCCCAGCCAAGATTCCCCTCCCTGGAGAAAAAGAGCACACCAATAGCTCTTTATAATGAAAATACACTTTTAAAATGTAAACAAACCTACTTTGTGCATGAATAACAAAAAATACAAAAGAAAAGGAATTCCTCTATATTATTCCACACTGCATCTGATGCTACAAAATTTCCTTGTACCTTGAAAGACACCATTATAATTCATGTTACTGATTTAGATTTTGAATATCTTGTTACTTAGTGGGACACAATGGACTAAACATCTCAAGTACTGCTGTTACCAATTCTCTAGAATCGAAAGTATATTTTTAAGAGTATTTGCATATTATAACCAAAGTTACTCTACTATTTTTCATCATAAGAACGGTTTGTATGACAGAAATTAATTGATAACTGGCAATTGTGTGGTATTCAGCCATTCGATCCATAGGGTTTCCTTTTGTAGGATCCTCTTATTTCAAACCCGGCCATGTGGGTCTTCTGGAATTACTTCCAGTACAATGAACTTGATATAGAGGGTATCAAATCTATGGCAGAGACTCAGGTGGTGGCTGACTGGAGTAAGCATTTAGCATTTTGGGAGTAGTAGATATTATTGTACAGTCTCTGTCTTAAAGCGGTGTTCCTCCCTCAAAAAAGTATTATTTTTTTTTTTTTAAGTCAGCAGCTACAAACACTGTACCTGCTGACTTTTAATAAGGACACTTACAGGGAGCCCGTTATATCAGCCCTCCGAGGCTGATCTGTCCATCAGATCGTGTGCCGGCACCTCCCTTGTAGCTAAGGGAAAAAACGGAAGTGGAGCCCTCAGGCTTCACAGCTGGTTTCCTACTGTGTATGTGCGAGTCACGGACGTGTTCTGAATGGCCCCATTGTCTTCTAGGATACACACAGGTCTCAAAAGGCAGCGAGGCAGAAGGAAGAGGGCTCTCTACAAAAGAAGAAATGACGCGCTAGGACAGAAGTACACTATATGTACTTCAAAAAAGGTAAAATAAAAATAAAAAAAAGTTATGCAAAAATGAGGGGTGGTCTTTACTTTAAGACCAAGTTGTAAAAGTGTGTGAAACTCCACTTTAATTGTCGTATGATTTGTTTACATATACTAACCCAAGGGCAATATGTGCACTGTCCACATATACAGTTAGGTCCATATATATTTGGACACAGGCACAATTTTCTTACTTTTGGCTCTCTATACCACCAGAATAAAATTAAAATTAAACAATTCAAATGAATTTGAAGTGCGGACTTACAGTTTTATTTCAAGGGATTGAACGTAAATATCAAGTACATATTTTAGGAACTGCAACCATTTTTATACACAGTCCCCCCCATTTTCAGGGGCTTAAATGTAATTGAACAAATGAATATAATCATAAATAAAATGTTCATTTTTAATAATTTGTTGAAAATCCTTTACTGGCAATGACCGTGAAATCTGAAACCCATGGACATTACCAAAGACTTGGTTTCCTCATTTCTGGTGCTTTGCCAGGCACTAAGTGCAGCGGTCTTCAGTTGTTCTTTGTTTGTGGGTCTTTCTGCCTTTAGTTTTGCCTTCAGCAAGTGAAATGCATGCTCAATTGGGTTGAGATCAGGTGATTGACATGGTCATTGCAGAATATTCCACTTCTTTTCCTTCCTTCCTTCCTTGGCTGCTTTTGCAGTGTGTTTTGGATCATTGTCCATCTGTACTGTGAAGCATCGCCCAATCAACTTTGCTGCATTTGGCAGAATCTGGGCTGACAGTATATCTCTAAACACTGCATAATTCATCTGGCTTCTTCTGTCACATTATCAATAAACACCAAAGACCCAGTGCCACTGGTAGCCATGCATGCCCATGCCATCGCACTCCCTCCACCATGTCTTACAGATGACGTGTGCTTTAGATCATGAGCTGTTCCAAGCCTTCTCCACACTTTTTTCTTCCCTTCATTCTGGTACAGATTAATCTTAGTTTCACCCATCAAAAAATGCTTTTCCAGAACTGGTCTGGCTTTTTTAGATGTTTTTGGAAAAGTCTAATATGGGTTTTCTATTCTTCAGGCTTATGAATGGTTTGCGCCTTGTGGTGAACCCTCTGTATTTGCTCTCGTAAAGTCTTCTCTTGATTGTAGACAATAATAAGCCCACCTCCTGGAGAGTGTCCTTCACTTGTCTGAATGTTGTGAATGGGTTTTTCTTTACCATAGAGAGGATCCTGCAATCATCCACCACTATTGTCCTCCATGGACATCCAGGCCTTTTATGTTGCTGAGCTCATCAGTGCTTCTTCTTTCGTCAGAATGTACCAAACTGTTGATTTGGCCACTCCTAATGTTGCTGCTATCTCTCTGATGGATTTGTTTCATTTTTGAAGCCTTACAATGGCCTATTTCACTTAGAACACTTAGAATAAACTCTAGACCTTTTACCTGCTTAATTGATGAAGAAATAACAAAGGAGTAGCCCACATCTGGCCATGAAACTGCTTTTGATTCAATTGTCCAATTACTTTTGGTTCCTTGAAAAAAGGCGAGGGAGGGGGAGTAGCTATTCTTAAGAGCTGCAATTCCTAAACCCTTACCCAAATTTGGATGTACATACGCTCAAATTAAACCTGAGAGTGTTTACTTTGCATCCCATATCCATTATAACTATAGCTTGAATATGTTTTGGTAAATACATGAAAAAAAAAAACTAAAATTGTGCCTGTATCCAAAGCTATATGATAGAAACAAAATGAAGCTGCGCTAGAATTGATTATACACGGTGCTGAACTGTTGAGAGTAAGCCAATGCGCTAACCAATGGCAAACGAATAAATGTAAACTGTCAATGCAAAAGCAAGTGATGACAAATACATAGAAATAACATTTGAAGAATATAAAAAAACACACCAAGTGTATAACTAGATGGATTAATAAAACCCAATCACAAATTAGTGCAATAATAGTGAAAAGAATAATAAATAGCAAAAACAAATAAAAAAATTTAAAAGTGTATATCAAAAATTATTAATCGACAAATAAGTCCTGATGTGCAAAAAACAAAGCATAAAAGTGAGTCCAAGACATATAGTATCTGAAAATGAATCAAAAATACGTTTGTGCACAATAAGTGAAGAAAACCTGATCACGGTGACATATATCCAAACCGCATGGAGAACATGCAATGAGTGAAAAAATACCTCCACCTGCAGACACACTGCCGCTTACCATAATGATGTGGTCCCTTGTAACAGGGGACCCAGGAGTACAGATGGCTAATAACCCAGCCTGGGTTCTCTGTTGCAAGCACCAAGCTAATCAATCCCAATAGCAGTAATCCTGTTCTGCTCCTGCTCTCTGATTGGCCGGCTTCCTCCCCTAATTCTTCAAATGTTATTTATATGTATTTTTCATCACTTGCTTTTGCATTGACAGTTTACATTTATTAGTTTGCAGCTGGTTAGCACATTGGCTTACTCTCAACGGTTCAGCACCGTGTATAATCAATCCTTAGCGCAGCTTAATTACGTTTCTATCTTTGTTTGGCATCATATAGTTGCAGCTTGGTTTGTTGAGATAATAGCGCAGTTTTCCTTTTTTACCAAATATATATGAACCTAACTGTATGTACCCCTTTGATAGAAGACCTCATCGTTTGATTAGGTGTGTAGCAGCTGGCCGTAAACTTGTCCCTTGTGGGGATTGCTTCCGAGAATACAATTTCTGTGCGGTCCTGGATGTACTTACTTAAGGTGGCATTATCATATAAAAGGTGACAGTATTTCTGTAGGCCACTATGTAGCTCCTGATGTTGCGCCAAAATTTGGTGATACATTTTACCGTTGTTTGTTCAGGTTTAGATGTAAATGAGTATACAGTGCCTTGCAAAAGTATTCACCCCGCTTGTCATTTTACCTATTTTTTTACAGTACAACCTTTAGTTCAATGTTTTTTTAATCTGAATTATATGTGATGGATCAGAACACAATAGTCTAAATTGTTGAAGTCACCCCCTTTGTTATGAAGCCCATAATAAGCTCTGGTGCAAACAATTCCCTTCAGAAGTCACATAATTAGTGAAATGATGTCCACCTGTGTGCAATCTGAGTGTCACATGATCTGTCATTACATATACACACCTTTTTGAAAGGCCCCAGAGGCTGCAACACCTAAACAAGAGGCACCACTAACCAAACACTGCCATGAAGACCAAGGAACTCTCCAAACAAGGGACAATGTTGCTGAGAAGTACAAGTCAGGGTTAGGTTATAAAAAAATATCCAAATCTTTGATCCCTAGGAGCACCATCAAATCTATCATAACCAAATGGATAGAACATGGCACAACCGCAAACCTGCCAAGAGAAGGCCGCACACCAAAACTCCCGAACCGGGCAAGGAGGGAATTAATCAGATAGGCAGCACAGAGACCTAAGGTAACCCTGGAGGAGCCACAGAGTTCCACAGCAGAGACTGGAGTATCTGTACATAGGGCGACAGTAAGCCATAGGTTCCATAGAGTTGGCCTTTATGGCAGAGTGGTCAGAAGAAAGCCATTACTTTCAGCAAAAAACAAAGAGGCATGTTTTAACTCCCAAAATGTATGGAGAAAGGTGCTCTGGTCTGATGAGACTAAAATTGAACTTTTTGGCCATCAAAGAAAACAATATGTCTGGTGCAAACCCAACACATCACATCACCCAAAGAACACCATCCCCACAGTGAAACATAGTGGTGACAGCATCATGGTGTGGGGATGTTTTTCAGCAGTCGGGACTGGGAAACTGGTCAGAGTTGAGGGAAAGATGGATGGGGCTAAATACAGGGATATTCTTGAGCAAAACCTGTACCATTCTGTTTGTGATTTGAGGCTAGGACAGAGGTTCACCTTCCAGCAGGACAATGACCCCAAACACTAAAGCAACACTTGAGTGGCTTAAGAGGCTAAAGCAAAACTTGAGTGGTTTAAGTGGCTAAAGCAACACTTGAGTGGAAACATGTAAATGCAATGGAATGGCCTAGTCAAAGCCAATAGAAAATCTGTAGTCAGACTTAAAGATTGCTGTTCACAAGCGCAAACCATCCAGCTTGAAGGAGCTGGAGCAGTTTTGCAAGGAGGAATGAGCAAAAATCCCAGTGGTAAGATGGTACAAGCTCATAGAGACTTATCCAAATCGACTTGGAGCTGTGATAGCCGCAAAAGGTGGCTCTACAAAGTTTTGACTGTAGGGGGGTGAATAGTTATGCACGTTGACTTTCATGATGCAAAGCCTCAAACAATCCATGTTAATTCCAGATTGTGAGGCAAGAAAACACGAAAAATGCCAAGGGGGTCAATACTTTTGCAAGGCACTGTAATACCTATATAAATTGTGATTCATTACATGTACATTTGTATAATGTACAAAGTGGACAGAAAAAATTTCACATGCCTGCAAGATGATTTATGGTACAGTCCTGTAATTGGCCAGGTAACTTGTGCTGAGCTAATGTTCCTAGTTATGACAATGCATACTACAGTACATCAAGAGCCGTCTCCCCCTGTGCTTTCATTTAGATGTTTGCCTGCTGTTACTACGCTTGCTCATATGACAGTTGCTGCATAAAAAGTACTGATTTCACAGTGCTTTAAGTACTTGTAATATAGTCCAGGAGTAACCAGGAAAAATTTTACTTGCCAAGCAGTTTTTGCAATTTGAATCACCCATTACCCCTAGACCACTGTCACATGGAAACATAGTGATTGCATAAAAAATACCAAATTGTCCATTGAGTCTAGCCCTGTTTTTTATATATATATATATATATATATATTTTATATATAGTGCTGTGCAAAGGTTTTAGGTAGGTGTGAAAAAATTCTGTAAATTAAGAATGCTTTCAGAAATAGAAGTGTTACTAGTTTATTTTTTACCAGTTAACAAAATGGAAAGTAAATGAACAGAAAAGAATTTCAAAGCAATCAATATTTGGTTTGACCACCTTTTGCTTTCATAACAGCATCAATTCTTATAGGTACACTTTCATACAGCTTTTAAATGAACTCAGGTGGTAGGCTGTTCCAGATATCCGGGAGAACAAACCACAGATCTTCTGCGGATATAGGCTACCTCAAATCCTTCTGTTGCTTCATGTAGTCCCAGACAAACTCGACAATGTTAAGATCAGGGCACTTTGGGGTCAAACCATCACTTCCAGGAAACCTTGTTCTTCTTTACGCTGAAGCTAGATCATAATTAGTAATGCCCATGCAAACCAGCAGTCAAATTTCTACTGCCAGTCAGCAAGTGGCTAATGGTGCAACTATAACTCAAAGGTCTCTGGGATGAATACCATCAGGACCCATTGCTTTATTAAGTTTTAACCAAGACCGTTTCTCTGCTAACTCTGCCTGCAGAAATCTTGAAAATGAACAGTAATTGCTAGAACCAAAATAATCCCCCAACTTGTTATTGTTAGAACAATTTATTTCTGAGAAAACTGAACAGAAGTAAATGTTTAACCATTTACAGACCAGGAAATTTCCCCCCTTAATGACCAAGCCATTTTTTGCGATACGACATTGCGACACTTTAACTGACAATTGCGCGGTCGTGCGATGTTGTACCCAAACAAAATTGACATCCTTTATTACCCACAAATAAAGATTTCTTTTGGTGCTATTTGATCACCTCTACGTTTTTTTTTTCTTTGTGCTATAAACAAAAAAAGCTACAATTTTGAAAAAAAAAACTATATTTTTTACTTGCTATAATAAATATCCCCAAAAATTAAAAAAAAAAACGAATTTATTCATCAGGCCAATATGCATTCTTCTACGTATTTTTGGTAAAAAAATTAAAAAAAATCCGCAATAAGCATATATTACTTTGTTTGCACAAAAGTTATAGCATCTACAAAATAGGAGATAGATTTATGGCATTTTTATTATTTTATTTTTACTAGTAATGGTGGCGGTCTGCGATTATTAGCGGCATTTATTACTGTGTAAATGTCATTGGCAGGGAAGGGGTCAACACTATGGAGCGATCAATGGGTTAAATGTGTTCTCTGGGAGGTGTTTCTAACTGGGGGAGGGGTGGGACTGACTGGAGGAGGAGAGAGATCGCTATTCCTAATCACTAGGAACAGCAGATCTCTCTCTCCTCCCCTGTCAGAATGGGGATCTGTCTGTTTAAAGTGACAGATCTACGTTCTGGTTCTCTTTCCCACATTTGCGAGTGGCCGACGGACATCTCGGCCACCGGTCATGTGCATCGGGTCCCCCACTGTGAAGTGTGTGGACCTGCTATGGCTCTTGAAGGAGCAGACATACACCTGCTGCGATTTACAGGAATGAGCCGACCTGCCACAGTATAACAGCAGCGGCTGGTCGGCAAGTGGCTAAATGTTTTGCTACATCCAGGTTGATGAGGGAATCCCTCCTACCGAGCTATTGTGTTCTTCCAGTGGGGAGGACTGTCCCTGTCGGGACACAATGATTACTCCTATCGGCTATAACCACTGGCATTAATCACATGCTAAAAATCTGACATGCTGGTTGTACCCAAATTGATCAATGGATCGACTAGGGTACAACCAGCCTGCCCATAGATGGAATTAATCTTGGCCAGTCCCTTCTAAACTAGCCAGATTCGATCTATGGCCAGCTTTTTTATATGCTTCTCTATCAACTACACTGTCGGCAACAGAGCTGAGGACCGCAGCCTGCGTCGCTGTTCTGGGTAAGGGTTTTAACTGCCTTGGGGGAGAGACACCATGCTTACCATGATTTTGTTACCATATTGTTATTTCTTTGTGATGTTATATTTTGTTTATTATGATTAATATTGTTTTCTTTTTCTATTTCATAGTATTACATACTGTCCCTGTTCTTTTAACATATGATTATGCAAATGAAAGCTCCTGAAGAAGCAGTAAATTTCTGCGAAACCTGTCAAGCAGCCTCAAATACAAATTTTTCTACCTCTCCTATACATACTTCCCACCATAAAACCCTCTGTACTCCTCTCCCATATACACTGCCCTTTGACATATCCTCTACACTATTTTCATGTGCATACGGCCTACTGTAATACTACACACTCCTTTTCCAACAGCTCACTTTAAGTTCATCACCAATTCTTTCTTGCACATGCTGTATGCTCACAAACCCTCTGATTCATAGAATGCCTGCCATCAGACCCTCTGCTCTCTCTTCCTGCATATACTGTCTGCTGTCATGCCCTCTTCACTCCTCTCCTGTACATACTTCTCACTGTAATACCCTCCACATTCCTCTCCTGGAAATACTGCATGCTGTCATACCTACTGCACTTTTCTCCTCTATATACTGCCCCATATCAGACACTCTGCACTCCTCTCCTGTACATACTTCCTACAGTCTTATTTTCCATACTTTTCTCCTGCATATAATGCCCTGTGTCAGAACTTCTGTACATTCTGCCCACTTACATACTCTCTGCCCTCCTCTACACACTACTCTATGTAAGACAATTGGCACTCCTCTCTTGTACATTCTGTGCACCATCATACTTTTAACGTCTCATCTACATGCACTCCCTCATGTCAGACCCTCTTCACTCCTGTCCTCTGCATACTGCCCACTGTCATAAGCTCCACACTCCTCTGCTGCACAAACTTCCCACTATCATACCCCCAGCATGCTCATCTCTATATACATACTGCCCTCTTGTCTGACCCTTTTAACCCCTCTTCTGCACAAATTTCCCCAGTGTCATTCCACATGACTCTCTTCTTCTATACACACTGCCCACCATCCGCACTGCTCTTCAGAGTTGAGCCAGCTCTGCAAATAAACACAAGGTAAAAGAAGGGGGGAAGTGCCACCTAAGTGCACTATTACAGGGTTTTTTATTAAAACAAGGTAAGATATAAAAAGGGTTTTTGTAAACTGGCTCTTACGCCAGCGGTACCCGAGTCCTTACTCCGGCATGGCCTGCTGGGTACAGGTTCCCTGGAAAGCAGTGGAGATGGAAGAAAGTTCCTATGATGTGTAGGAAGTCCATGGAAAAAAAGGCAGACACGATGTCACCAGGAGGCGACCGAGTAGCTAGAATAGGGGACCGAGTGGCACTCCAGTATTCTAGCCACTCCGTCCCCTCCTGGTGACATCACCTCTGCCTGAGCATTCCAGGCTGGTTTTGCATGGACTTCCTACTTACCATAGGTGCTTTCTTCCATCCCCACTGCTTTCCAGGGAACCTGTACCCAGCAGACCATGCAGGAGTAAGGACCCAGGGACCTCTGGCGGAGGAGCCAGTTTACACAAAGCCTTTTTATATCTTATCTATTTTAATAAAAACCCCTGTAATACTGCACTTAGGTGGCACTTCCCCTTCTTCTACCTTTTCTTCTTTACCAACTACCTGCTGTAATCCTCTCCTTTAACCTATCCTGCACAAATTGTCTGGTATGCAGTACGCATTCCTGTCCTGTATCTTTTGCCCACTGCCATACCCTCTACACTTCTCTGCTGCATAACCTCTGCACTCCATTCCTTTGCTGCACATACCTGCTGACTTGCCCTTTTCTTACACATTTTGCCTGCTGTCAACCACTCCGTATTCCTCTCCTGTAAATACTGATTGCTGTTATACCCTGCGCACTCCTCTGCTGTACATACTGCCCAAAGTCATATATGCCACATTCCTCCTACCCTGCACATACTACCAATGCCCTTCCCTCCCCCGACTTCCTGCACTTTTGGCCCCCTGTCATTCCCTCTGCACTCCCCTCTTGCACATACTGCTTGCTAAAATGCTTTACGATGTTTTGTAATATCTGCAATCTTGCCTATTATGGAACAGCATACTTTTTCTAGTATTAGAAATATCACTGTTAATTCAAACAATAAATAATCATTCTAAATCTACCCTGATCATCAGTGCCAAATGGAGATCTATCGGCATACCTGGGAAAAGTAACTTCTGTAAAAACTACAACTGTACAAAGCACCTTCAAACAACAGCTTAAATTGGTGAACCGCTGAGAATATCCAGGAGTTTTATATTAACTTTTGCAGTCAATTTTGCCTCACTGTCACGTATCAGAAAAGACCAGAACTGTGTGGACTGCACAGAGGAAACCAGAAACACATGTAAGTGAAAAATAATGGTGTTTATTTACATAGGTGAAAAGTAAGTGAATATAATAGTGCACAACCAACCCAAAACCACAAACAACAATGATATATACAAATATTGGGGAATACCAGAATCATAACAAAAGCCAGGTCGAGGTCATACACAGGGGGGTCAGCAGATGGGTAAGGATGGGGAACCAACAGGACAGGGCGAGGACAGATGGATGGATGGGCTGTAGAGCAGGGATCCAAGGCAAACAGGAGGGACAGGTCCAGGATGGGGTCAGATACAGGCTCAAGGTCAGGATAGCAGGCTCAAGGTCAGGCTCCAGGGAGAAAGATACCAAGGCAAGCATGTGTGGTCTTGCCGGGTATTTATAAGACTGCATTAATTGTCCTCAAGTAACACCTGAGTGCAGGAAGTGTTGCCTGCTCCCTACTGCCAGGATCCATCCGCTGGTGGACCTCAGTACTGCATGTCAAATTATGGATCTTACCAGCGGATGGACCCTTTCCTGACAGTACCCCCCCTCAAAGGAGCGGCCTCCGGATGCTCCAATTGGCTGCAATTGTCCATAGTCTATGACGTCAAACAGAACACTGGATGGGGGTATATCAGGCTGTGCAACAGGCTCTTCAGGCAGGGCATCAAGGCAGACAGAGGGCTTCAGGTCATCGGCAGGGTCCGGGTTGTTGGACTGGGCAGCAGTCACCTTGAACTGGGCAACAGGAACATCAGGCTCGGCAGTGGGCACAGGAGCCTCAGGCTGGGCAGCAGACAGGAAAACATCGGACTGGAAGGCCGGAACATCAGACAGGAAAACATCGGACTGGAAGGCATCAGACTGGAAGGCCGGGACATCAGACTGGAAGGCATCAGACTGGAAGGCCGGGACATCAGACTGGAAGGCATCAGACTGGAAGGCCGGGACATCAGACTGGAAGGATGGGACATCAGACTGGAAGGCCGGGACATCAGACTGGAAGGCATCAGACTGGAAGGCCAGGACATCAGATTGGAAGGCCGGGACATCAGACTGGAAGGCTTGGAGGTCAGGCTGGACAACAGGCACTGGGACGTCAGGCTGGACAACAGGCACTGGGACGTCAGGCTGGACAACAGGCACTGGGACGTCAGGCTGGACAGCAGGCACTGGGACGTCAGGCTGGACAGCAGGCACTGGGACGTCAGGCTGGACAGCAGGCAGATGTTTGTCAGAATCAGGTGGGTGATCAAGTTCAGCTGGCATGCAGCCAGACTGAAGCAGGTTGGTTGGCGTGGAGGCAGGTTGCGTTACTGGCAGGATCAAATGGGTAGGAAATAACTTCTGTCTCTTTTTAGATTTAGCTACTGAAGTTCTGTAGGTAGCTGCAGATCTATAGGTAAGAGATGAAGCAGACTGGAGAGAAGGGTTGGAATATGGCAGGGAAGAGGTAACAGTGGCTGGGGGAAGTTCTTGAGGGATAGTAGGCCACGGGTAAGAGGAAGTTTGATTAAAGGCACGGTATGTGCAGCAGGAAGAAACAGGGTATTGATATTTGGTGGGGAGTAGAGTATATTGGGCTGAAACTGAGGTTGCCATAGGTGATGGAGGAAGAGACTCTTGGGCAGGCAGGTGTTTGGTAGCAGAGATGGCTTGTTGTGGGCTGGCTGTGGCTGATTGCAAAATACCAGACCATGCTAAAAGTAGTGGTTGTACAAACTGCGGGCTACATACTGCCTGTCTGACAAGGGATTGTACGGAATCAACACATTCTATTATCATCTGTTGGGAACAGGCTGTGTAATGCTCAAAAAAGTAAGGGGAATCATCTTCCAGAAGCCATACCAGTGATGTGACCTGATTAATACTGAAAGGGGGAGAAAAATCATCCTGGCCCCCTGGGATGCAGGGCAGGGCCAGCTCTGTGCAGATTTCAATTAATGGCTGAACATCCCCAAACAGCATACAGCCCTGATCAACCCAGGAGTGAGCTAAACGAATGGTTTCCAACAGCTGATCACTGGTCCACTCTTTCAGTGTCTGGCAGAGATAGTCACTACTCTCAGACGTCAGCAAAGCATAATAACAAATCACCTCTAAATTCATTTCAGCAAAGCAACCTGAACCAAGATGGTTCCTCTGTGTAGCCACTTCTGGTCAGGGATGGCCTTGGTATTCTGTCACATATCAGATAAGACCAGAACTGTGTGGACTGCACAGAGGGAACCAGAAACACATGTAAGTGAAAAATAATGGTGTTTCTTTACATAGGTGAAAAGTAAGTGAATATAATAGTGCACAACCAACCCAAAACCACAAACAACAATGATATATACAAATATTGGGGAATACCAGAATCGTAACAAAAGCCAGACCGAGGTCATACACAGGGGGTCAGCAGATGGGTAAGGATGGGGAACCAACAGGACAGGGCGAGGACAGATGGATGGATGGGCTTTAGAGCAGGGATCCAAGGCAAACAGGAGGGACAGGTCCAGGATGGGGTCAGATACAGGCTCTAGGTCAGGATTACAGGCTCAAGGTCAGGCTCCAGGGAGAAAGATACCAAGGCAAGCATGTGTGGGCTTGCCGGGTATTGATAAGACTGCATTAATTGTCCTCAAGTAACACCTGCGTGCAGGAAGTGTTACCTGCTCCCTACTGCCAGGATCCATCCGCTGGTGGACGCTAGTACTGCGGCCCAATGGTGACATAACACTAGCAGGGAAAGTCTCTCCTGACAGTTACTGTACAAACTACCAGGAGACACCTGCTGGTGGACCTCAGTACTGCATGCCAAATGATGGATCTTACCAGCGGACGGACCCTTTCCTGACACTCACATTTTGCGACAAATATATGTTACATTCCTGTTAACCCACTGTTAATTCAAGCAAGTCCCTCTATTGAGATTTTGACTTTTGTAATGTGTTCCTCAACACCTAGCATTGATTACTGAACCAAGATTTAAAAAAAGCACCCTCGCAGCCTCACTGAGAAACAGCAAGTAGGCCACAGAGTTGAGGATAGGATATCTAGGCTTGGGCTAAGGAACAGATTCCAGACCACCAACTTATCACCAAATTGTAGATTTAAAACATAATGTGACCTTGCGCAGTATGAAAAACAAACTTTCGACAGGTAAGCCGTGTGCCCCAGTACGGAGCAGAAGGAGATTCCGAAAATCTCTGAAGATTAACGGCGCCTGCACCATGAGTCGAGGTGCAAGCCCCACCATCCAAGTGGACATAGGGCTGCACATATTAGAGGGCGCTTCGCTCGCCACACTTCGGGCATGGCCTCGCTTTGCTCAGCTCTTTTTATTCTACCTCTATGTCCACTTGGATGGTGGGGCTAGAACCTGGACTCACGGGGCAGGCGTCATTCATCTTCGGCTATTTTCGGAATCTGCTTGTCCTGTGTACTGCGCATGCTCAGTACACAGTGGACACTATCTGACAGGGGACACTATTTGACAGGTCATCGGCAGCACTTATGCAGCCCCAGACCATGGCACTCCCACCCCCATACTTGACTGTAGGCAAGACACACTTGTCTTTGTACTCCTCACCTGGTTGCTATCACACACGCTTGACACCATCTGAACCAAATAAGTTTATCTTGGTCTCATCAGACCACAGGACATGGTTCCAGTAATCCATGTCCTTAGTCTGTTTGTCTGATTTGATGCAGTGTGCGGCGTATGGTCTGAGCACTAACAGGCTGACCCCCTAACCTTCAACCTCTGCATCAATGTTGGCAGCACTCATACATCTATTTCCCAAAGATAACCTTTGGATATGGCGCTTAGCATATGCACTCAACTTCTTTGCTCGACCATGGCAAGGCCAGTTCTGAGTGGAATCTGTCCTGTTAAACTGCTGTATGGTCTTGGCCACCATGCTGCATCTCAGTTTCAGGGTCTGGGCAATCTGCTTATAGCCTAGGCTGTAGAGCAACAATTATTTTTTTCAGATCATCAGAGTTCTTTGCCATGAGGTGCCATGTTGAACTTCCAGTGGCCAGTATGAGAGAGTGAGAGTGATAACACAAAATTTAACACACCTGCTCCCCATTCACACCTGAAACCTTGTAACACTAATGAGTCACATGACACCAGGGAGGGAAAATGGCTAATTGGGCCCATTTTAAACATTTTCACTTAGGGATGTACTAACTTTTGTTGCCAGCAGTTTGGGCATTAATGGCTGTGTGTTGAGTTACTTTGAGGGGACAGCAAATTTACACTGCTACACAAGTTGTAACATCAATACTTTACATTGTAGCAAAGTGTAATTTCTTCAGTGTTAGTACATGAAAATATATAATAAAATATTCACAAAAATTTGAGGGGTGTACTAACTTTTATGAGATACTGTATATTGTAAGTCTTAATTTTCAGATTTTGCTAGCCGTATATATCCTTTCCTGGGTGCGGTGATGCCATCCCTGTGTGCCAGGGAAATAGTCCAACCCCTTAAAGGTGCAGGGAGGAGGAATGGCTGGGTGGCTGGTACAATACACGTGGACGTGGCTGCAGGGGACAGCATGAATGCCACAGGAAGATCCAAGGATGCAGGAGGAGGATGATCTGCCATCTGCCCAGGCTCTGGGGGTTACATGCACCAGTGGGACACAGGTAAGCACTTTGGTGTCCATTAGTAGGAACAGCAGCTAGATGGTGGTGGTGTCAGGAAAGGCTGGCTGGGGTCAGTGGTCCGTCACCTGTCTGTGCGCGCCTGCGGGTGCCTGGTGTGCGTGTTCGCGGTCACGCGGTTGCCCACGAGCACGGTTACCGGCGCCAGGCGGGCTATTTAAACCCAGTTCTCCCTTCTGATCTTGCTGCTTGATCTACAGCGTTCCTGAGACTATTACCTGAATCTGATCTGTTTGTGTATTGACCCGGCCTGACCTGCGACCTACCCTGCCTTCTGCCTGCCTCTGACCTCCGGCTTGTCTACGACTCTGCACCTGTCTCATCCTCTGGTCCATCCGTGCTCATCCGTTACCGACCCGGCCTGTTCCACGTTCCTGCCTCTGCCTGCTGCATCTGTTCCTGTACTGACTGTCTGGTTTGACCCGGCTTGCCTGACTCTTCTGTGTGCCTGCCCCTGAGTGATCCACCTGTTCCTGTTGGTCTCCTGCTGTCTACTGGTTCCTGTCTGCTGTCACTGGGGCCTGCTTGTCCAGCTACAGTTCCTGAAGTCAGCCTGATCCATCCACCGGCTGTTGATCCTGCCAGGCACTCGTGCTACCTCTGACTCCCGTGCCTCCTGTCACCATCATCAGGGGCCGTGAGTCGGGGACCCAAGAGAGGTCTCCTTCTGCATTCCGGGCTCACCACTAGGTACATGACATTATCAAGCAGCCATGACCGAGCCCACGCAGGGAGCCTCTCCTTTGGATGAACTGTGTTTGCATCTGGCGGGTTTGACCCAGGCAGTTAAAGGCCTTCAAGAAAGCTATTCCCTTTTTTGGAGGAACGTGTTCAAGCCCTCTCCCCGCCAGCTACTATCCAGGGGTCACCATCTGCCTCTGCCAGCATGCCTGCTCCACCAGCAGTGGTGATGTTACCCCCTGAACCTCGAGTGCCCACGCCTGAAAGATTTTCTGGTGAACGCAGCAAATTCAGGGCCTTTCGCAACTCCTGCGAGGTATACTTTGCTCTTCAGCCACGGACATTTTCTTTGGAAGCCACCAAAGTGGGCTTTGTGATCTCCTTGCTCCAGAACGAACCCCAGACATGGGCACATCGCTTTCTTGAACAAAAGGCTGACGAACTTTCCAACCTGACCACCTTTTTTGACGCGATGGCCCGAATCTATGAGGACTCTCAGCAACAGCCGAAGCTGCTCTCCATGCATTACAGCAGGGTCGCAGGGCCGCAGAGGACTACGTTGCAGAGTTCAGGCGTTGGAGTGCAGACACCAATTGGAACGATGCTGCTCTCCGCTACCAGTTCCGGTTGGGTCTGTCTGATCCCCTGAAAGATGAACTCACCCATGTAGGGGTTCCTCAGACTCTGGATGAATTAATCAATCTATCCATACAGATTGACAGGCGCCTACGTGAACGCAGGTCAGAGAGAGCCGCAGGTCCGTCACGTCCCACCTGGATGTTGCCAAGAGTGCCCAGTTACTCAAGTACTATGCCACCAGCTCAGTCTACTCCTACTACTGATGTGCCGGAGCCTATGCAGCTTGGTTTGCTACGACCAACGCTCACACCTGAAGAACGTCAGCGTCGCCGCATGAATGATCTGTGCATGTATTGTGGGGAGCCTGGGCACTACGTGAGGTCCTGCCCAACCAAGATCCGTAAGTGGCTTCCCCCCTCTGCTGATCAAGTCCTTGCAATCACCAATGCTTCCCCTCATCTTGCTCTTTCCGTTTTGTTGCAGCTCCCCGGAAAGAACATCCAGGTTCCCGCTATCGTTGACTCGGGAGCATGCAGCTGCTTTATGGACTCTGCTTTTGCAGCAAAACACCACATACCACTACGCTCCAAGACCCAAGGACTACTGATACATCTTGCCGATGGATCTGCCATCCGGTCTGGTCCTGTCACCCAGGAAACCATCCCCATCTCTGCCAGCATATCCAATCTTCACCATGAACTTTTATGTCTTGACATCATCACTTCACCCTTGTTTCCTGTTATCCTGGAAATGCCCTGGCTCCAGGCCCACAACCCTTGCATTGACTGGACTACTAGAGATGTTACCTTTCCTTCACCCTATTGCTTCCAACATTGTCTACCAAGGACTTCCAACCAGCCCACAGCTCTGATGTGCCTGGATACGGAAGCTCGCCAATTAGTTCCAGAGGCATACCACGACTTCATGGATGTTTTCAGCAAGAAAGGTGCAGAGACTCCGGCCCCAGCTCCTCCCTGGGGCCGAAGTACCATTTGGAAGAATTTTTCCTTTAACTGAACTGGAACTGGCAGCACTCAAGGACTATATTGACGAAAATCTTAAGAAAGGATTCATCCGCTCTTCCACATCCCCTGCAGGAGCTGGCATTTTCTTTGTGGAAAAAAAGGACCATACCCTTCGGCCATGTGTCGATTACCGGGAACTAAACAAGGTGACCATTAAAAACCGATACCCTCTTCCTTTGGTGCCAGAACTTTTCCAGGGGACTGGGGGCAGCAGTCATTTTTACTAAATTAGACCTACGGGGGGCCTATAATCTGGTCCGTATAAGAGAGGGTGACGAATGGAAGACAGCTTTTCGCACCCGATTTGGACATTTCGAATATCTAGTTATGCCGTTTGGGCTCTTCAACGCCCCCGCCACCTTCCAGCATTTTATAAATGACATCTTCAGAGACTTCCTGGACCTATTCGTCATCATCTACCTGGATGACATTTTGATCTTTTCTGCCTCCATCAGTAGCCATCGTCAACATGTCAAGTGTGTGTTAGAGCGACTCCGTCAGCATGGCCTTTATGCAAAACCTGAGAAGTGTGAATTTGAACAACAGAGTATACAGTTTCTGGGACTAATCATTTCTGTTGAGGGCATTAAAATGGACCCTCAAAAAATTTCCGCTATCCTTGAGTGGCCTGCTCCTGTGGATAAAAAGGGTGTTCAGCGGTTTGTAGGCTTTTCGAACTTTTATCGGAAATTTATTAAAGGATTCTCAGCCATCATCTCACCTATTACCCAGCTGACCAAGCAGGGAGTTCGATTTCATTGGACTCCCGAAGACCAAACTGCTTTTGATACCCTTAAAGCGGGAGTCCACCGGGACTCCGCGTTTTTTTTTTTTTTTTAAAGCCAGCAGCTACAAATACTGCAGCTGCTGACTTTTAAAATAGTGACACTTACCTGTCCAGTGCGCCCGCGATGTCGGCACCCGAAGCCGATCACTAGGTCGTCTGTCGGGTCCTGCCGCCGCCATCTTGGGTATGGGAATCAGGAAATGGAGCCTTTCGGCTTCATTTCCCGGTTCCCTACTGCGCATGCGCGAGCCGCGCGGCGCAATCCGGACGGTCCCCGCTGCCTCTGGGAACTGTGTGTTTCCCAGCAGGCAGCGGGGCACTTGCGCAAAGGGGCGGGCAGTTGCGGAAAGGGGCGTAATCTACGCCCCTTTCCGCAGACAGCTATCCCGGAAGTGGGTGCAGTTACCTGGATTATCCAGGTAACTGCACCCCCCTCCCCCCTGAAAGGTGCCAATTGTGGCGCCGGAGGGGGGGGATTCCGATGAGCGGAGGTCCATTTTAGGGTGGACCTCCGCTTTAAGAGACTTTTTACCTCCGCTTCTGTACTGAAACACCCTGACCCGGCTCTCCCGTTTGTTCTGGAGGTTGATGCATCCAAAGTCGCCGTTGGGGCAGTACTCTCACAATGACAAGGCCCCAAGTCTCTTCTGTTCCCTGTTGGCTTCTTTTCACGCAAGCTTTCTGCTCCTGAAAGAAACTATGATGTGAGAGACAGGGAACTATTAGCAATAAAAGTGGCTTTGGAGGAGTGGCGGTACCTTCTGGAAGGAGCAGCTCACCCGATCCTGATCTATACGGATCACAAAAACCTGGAGTACCTGAAATCTGCTAGAAGGTTGAAGCCGTGTCAAGCCAGGTGGGCGCTGTTCTTTTCCAGGTTTGCCTTCCATGTCACCTACAGACCTGGTTCAAAAAATACCAAACCGGACGTATTGTCCCGCATGTTCAATGATCCCAAAGTACCTACCTCTCCAGATACTATTCTGTCGGTGGAAAACTTTCTCCTTCTTCAGGAAGATCTGTTAAGTCGGATTAAGCAAGCTTCCAGTGAAGACCCCCCTCCTGCAGGAGCAAGGCTGCTTGCGAAAGATGGTCTGTTCTAGCTTGAGGACAAAATATTCATTCCAGAAAATCTTTGGGCCACCATACTCGGGCTCTGCCACAACCATGTACTAGCCGGCCACTTCGGTGTCTCCAAGACGTCTGACCTCGTGCAACGCACGTTCTGGTGGCCGCAAGTTGCAAAGGACTGCAAAAGATATGTGGAGTCTTGTACCATCTGTAATCGCAACAAGGGTAATAAGGCCAGGACTTGGGGCCTGCTCAAACCTCTACCTGCTCCAGAGAGACCCTGGAAATTAATCTCCATGGACTTTATTGTTGAACTTCCCCCTTCAGAAGGCCATACGGCCATCTTTGTGGTAGTGGATCGGCTGTCCAAGATGGCACACTTCATCCCCTTGAAAGGAACACCATCGGCACCGGAAACTGCACAAGTTTTTATCAGGGAAGTCATCAGACTTCATGGAGTTCCAGCCAACATCATATCAGATAGGGGGGTGCAGTTTACCTCTCGTTTCTGGAGAGCGCTATGCAGTTCCCTTGGCATCGAGCTATCTTTTTCTTCTGCATACCACCCTCAGACAAATGGGCAGACAGAGAGAACTAACCAGACTCTTGAGCAGTATCTTCGCTGCTTTTCCTCCTTTTCTCAGGACGACTGGTTCTCTCTGTTGCCACTGGCCGAGTTCGCTTATAATAATTCCATTCATTCTACCATCAAGCAGACCCCGTTTTTTGCCAATTATGGTTTCCACCCTTCATTTCTACCTAACTCTGTTCCTGAATGTTCTGTGCCAGCCATTCTCAAGACTGTGGATTTTTTCAGTATCAACAATAAACTGTTGCAGGAAACCATGACCAGAGCACAAGCGCTAAACAAAGAGACTTTTGATAAAAACAGACGGGGGGAACTGATTCTGAAACCTGGAGACCAGGTTTGGCTTTCTACAGTTAATCTCCGACTCGCTTGCCCTTCAAAGAAATTGGGCCCTAAGTTTCTGGGTCCCTTCACAGTCAAGAGGAGAATCAATGAGGTGGCCTACGAACTGGAGCTGGCAGAAACACTTCGGGTACACCCCGTTTTTCATGTTTCTCTCCTGAAACCCGCCATCTCTAACCCTTTCCCAGGACGAGCCACAGATCCCCCTGCTCCTATTATGGTCAATGGTGAAGAGCAGTTCGAAGTGGAGGCAATAATGGATTGCAGGAAGAGAAATAACTGTGTCCAATTTCTCATTAAATGGAAGGGGTACGGTTCCGAGGAAAACTCATGGGAGCCTGAAAGCAACATACATGCCAAGCATCTGATACAAGCCTTCAAGAGATCCCATCCTGAGAAAATGGCCCGGTTGGGCATCCGGAGGCTGCCCCTTGGGAGGGGGCAATGTCGGGAAAGGCTGGCTGGGGACAGTGGTCCGTCACCTGTCTGTGCGCGCCTGCGGGTGCCTGGTGCGCGTGTTCGCGGTCACGCGGGTGTGCGCGTTCGCACGGTTACCGGCGCCAGGAGGGCTATTTAAACCCAGTTCTCCCTTCTGATCTTGCTGCTTGATCTACAGCATTCCTGACACTATTTCCTGAATCTGATCTGTTTGTGTATTGACCCGGCCTGACCTGCGACCTTCCCTGCCTTCTGCCTGCCTCTGACCTCTGGCTTGTCAACGACTCTGCACCTGTCTCATCCTCTGGTCCATCCGTGCTCATCCGTTACCGACCCGGCCTGTTCCACGTTCCTGCCTCTGCCTGCTGCATCTGTTCCTGTACTGACTGTCTGGTTTGACCCGGCTTGCCTGACTCTTCTGTGTGCCTGCCCCTGAGTGATCCACCTGTTCCTGTTGGTCTCCTGCTGTCTACTGGTTCCTGTCTGCTGTCACTGGGGCCTGCTTGTCCAGCTACAGTTCCTGAAGTCAGCCTGATCCATCCACCGGCTGTTGATCCTGCCAGGCACTCGTGCTACCTCTGACTCCCGTGCCTCCTGTCACCATCATCAGGGGCCGTGAGTCGGGGACGCAAGAGAGGTCTCCTTCTGCATTCCGGGCTCACCACTAGGTACGTGACAGGTGGTCTCTAGTGGGCTGGGGCACAGCAGGATTTTTATCAGATGATACCAGGTGTGCACTCTGCATAGTGGGGTATAGAGGTTTTGCCACCACCATGGGCTCCTGTGTTTGTCTTTTGGCAGGCCAAGCCTTTTAAAGAGTTAAAGCCCATTTCCAGAAAGCGATGTGCTAAGTGTGGGATGAAGATGGCGTTAGAGTACACTGAACCTCCATGTAAAGTTAGCATGGGCATGCTGGTCAAGAAAGTGTCAGATGCTCTGTATACAAAACAATTGGATCCGTTAGGGATGAAATGACATCCACCTTTATGGAGTTCAAGAAACTGCACATGTCAGAACTCCAGCTGCTCACTCTGGTTATCCCTCTCCTACAGCCCCGCAAAGGTCGGTCACCTTGGGGGTCTCAGGAGGCGGCGAGGGAATGAGCAGGTAGCTTTGCAGCAAGTGAAGTAGCCACTGCTAGCTCAGACTCGGAGCAGGAAGAAAGTGGAGAAAAGAAAAAAGGGGCCCCAAGTAGTGTGTTATCAAAGCTTAAAGAAGGCTCTGGTAGCCCAATCGGAGGAATTGCCAACCAAATGGTACGTCGCCATGGGGTTCCTCGTCCTGAATCTCGGTCCTTCGCAGTCTCCAGCGGAGGAAGGTAGATAAGATTTCCAGACCTTGAACGACTGTAGAGCTTGGCACAGGATATCTCATAGGGACTCACCATGAAGGGAAAAAGCATAAAAAGGTGCCTCTCATGGTGAAATTCAACCAGTGATGGTTTATTGAAAAATACTTTCTTAAAAAGCATATATTACATAAAAATCGAGTGATGATACAATAAAAACAAAAAAGCAATATGGGGAGCAGGAATATGCATTGTCTTTTTGTTTTTATTGTATCATCATGTGATTTTTATGTAATATATGCTTTTTAAGAAAGTATTTTTCAATAAACCATCACTGGTTGAATTTCACCATGAGAGGTGCCTTTTTATTCTTTTTCCCTTCATGGTGAGTCCCATTTGGTACCATTTGGTTGGCAATTCCTCTGATTGGGCTACCAGAGCCTTCTTTAAGCCTTGATGACACACTACTATACGGTGGATGTGTCCAACCTATCCGGTAAGAGTATTTATCTTCAATGATTATCCAGTAGTCGGTTGCAAGAATTTCTGCAGCATGTGATGTTTGGAAATTTCAACCCCAGGAGTGTTGCTTGAAAATCGAAATCTCAGGAGTTCCATTATAGTGGACATTTTCTCCTAGGACTTTAATTGCTGGTGGACTGTTTTCATTTATATTCAAATTTTGTCTTTTACACACACTAATTTTCACACATAGGTGTACTTTAGAGCTGCACTTTTTTGATTTATTATACTTTGAAACTTGGTTTGTTTGTGTGCCAGCGGCTTGGCTGTGTTCATTCACAGGTGTTCTATTCAGGATTTTTTCTTTTTGTTTATACTCTTTGGGTAGCACTGTGTTTTCCCCTTTAGACCCAGAAAAGAAACCCAGCCACAAAAGGAGGTTTCTTTTTGACGACAAACCCACAGGCAGTGTGGAACAAAAATCTTTAATTGAATTGTCCACTATAAAAAGTCTCAAAAAGTCACTATTGGCCTTTGAAGACATGGGGCATCTGAAGGACTGCATGGATAGATGGGGAGACATTGTCTTGAAGAGAGCATAGGAAACAAGTCTGAGACCTGCGCTCGCCATAACCTGCATAGCGAAAAACCTAGACTTCTGGTTATCCAAGCTTAAGGACCACAGCAAAAACAGTACCCCCAGGGAAGAAAACCTAAAGTCCTTCCCAGTGTGGGCTTTATAGCGGATACATCCACAGAGTCTATTAAACTTGCTGACAGATCAGGTGGTCTAGCAGCGGTAATGGAAGTGACATTCGGCTCAAAACATGGTTTGGAGACCCTGCATCCAAACTGAGATTGTGTAATCTTCTGTTTTCTGGAGACCTGCTGTTTGGAGCAGGGCTGGACAAAGTCTTGGAAAGGACGGCGGACAGAAAAAAATACTTTCCGACGGAAAAACAGAAGCTCCCCCAGAAAAGGTCTTTTTTTTTTAGGGCAAACGGAGCGACCTCAAGCTGAGAGGAAAGATCATCCCAAGAAACACTGGGCTTGCTACAAGGGGAAGCCAAAAACCAATGTCCTCTTTGGCTCTTCTGGCCAAACCCCAAAACAAAAGTGACAACAAGACACCAGTAGGGGGAAGATTGGCTACCTTCCTATATCAATGGCAGAAAATGACAGTTTTTGTCCTAAACATCATTGCCAGAGGTTACTCTGGAATTTAACAGCCTTCCACCAGATAGATTTCTTCTGTCAAAGCTTTACAGGGATCCCGAGAAGGCTTGAGCCCCCCACCCCCTTGCTTCTGGGAGAAATGGTAGACCAGAAGGTCCTTGCCCCAGTCCCAGAAAGAGAAAAAGGGCAAGGATTCCATTTGCACATATTTGTCTTCAAGAAACTGTCAGGAAAGTTTTGTCTCATGTTGAATTTGAAAACCCTGAATCAAGCGATTCGGTACAAAATATGGAATTAATTTTTCTTCAGTGAAAAATATCCTTCAACCAAGAATCTTCATGACGACCATGGACCTCAGGGATGCCTACCTCCACATCCCCATACAAGAAAGTTCCCAGAAATAGCTAAGGTGAGCATGCGTGAGTTTTTGCATGTTGAAATTGCATACACACGATCAGAATTTCAGATAAAAAGTTTTTCTGTCGCAAAAATTGAACATCCTCTCAAATTTTTTAAATTCTGATGGAGCATACACACGGTTGCATTTTCCGATGAAAAGCTCTCATCGGTCTTTGCTGGCCAAAATTATGATCATGTGTACAAGGCATTAGTGGTACTGACAGAAGTGCAGCTGGAGAAAGACCTTACGGAAGTCCAATAATGGCTGAAGTCACTGGGGTGGATCCTCAATACAGACAAATCAAACCTTTATCCTGTCCAGAATATCCTGTTTTTGGGATATTGTCTCAGTTAAACAAATCCGAAGATGCTTCTGCTGGAAGAAAAGGTTCAGAATATATTTAGAAGGGTTAGTTCTATACAAAACAATCTTCCAGTTTTGATCAGAGAACTGATGTCAGTTCTAGGTCTGATGACCTCGACAATCCCAGCTGTCCAATGGGTAAAGTTCCACCTAACACCTCTACAAGCTTTCCTTCTGCAAGAACAAGGTCGGGAGGATTCAGACAGGATGCTTCTACTCCCTACTACAGTAAAAGAGTACTTTGGTGGTGGAGAAACCATGCAAATCTAAACCAGGGCCTGGCCTGGTCCTTTCCAGCCTTGTGGCAGTTGACAACGAATGCAAGCAGTTGGGGATGGGGAGACCATCTGGCAGGTCAACCAGCACAGGGCAGGTGGTCCCCAGAAGAAGCCCATGCAACCTCAAATTGGAGGGAGCTTTTGGCGATCGCCAAAGCCATCAAGCACTTCCAGAAGCAACTGAGAGGTCACTGTGTCTTAATCCTGTCAGACAATGCCACTGCAGTAGCATATGTGAACAAGCAGGGGGGCACTTGGAGCCTGTCCTTAATTAGGATTGAGAACCAGATTTGCCAGTGGGCAAAAAAGAACCTGCTATCTCTCACAGCAGTCCACCAAAAGGGGGATTGCAACCAAGTGGCAGACTTTCTCAGTTGTCAAGAGATATCACAGGAGTGGGAACTGCATCCAGAGGTGTTCACAGAAATCACAGCCCGCTGGGGAGTGCCAGACATAGACTTCTTTGCATCCCAACGCAGATGGGAAAACCAGCGTGTCAGCGTGCGGGGTCATGAATGACGCCACATGCACAGCAGGTGGGCGTGATTTCGATTCGCAATGGATGCACACCCATCCCCACCCATCAATGCCGCCCACTGAAACCGCCGCCTGTGGAAGGGAATTCCACATCCTTGCCGCTCTTGCAGTAAAGAACCCCCTGCATAGTTTAAGGTTAAACCTCTTTTCTTCTAATTTTAATGAGTGGCCACGTGTCTTGTTAAAGCCCCCTCTGCAAAAATGTTTTATCCCTATTGTGGGGTCACCAGTATGGTATTTGTAAATTGAAATCATATCCCCTCTCAAGCGTCTCTTCTCCAGAGAGAATAAGTTCAGTGCTCGCAACCTTTCTTCATAACTAATATCCTCCGAGCCCTTTATTAACTGTGTTGCCCTTCTTTGTACTCACTCCATTTCCAGTACATCCTTCCTGAGGACTGGTGCCCAGAACTGGACAGCCTACTCCAGGTGTGGCCGGACCTGAGTCTTGTAGAGTGGGAGAATTATCACTTTATCCCTGGAGTTAATTAGTTTTTTAATGCATGCCAATATTCTGTTTGCTTTGTTAGCAGCAGCTTGGCATTGCATGCCATTGATGAGCCTATCATCTACTAGGATCCCAGGTCCTTTTCTATCCTAGATTCCCCCAGAGGTTCTCCCCTAGTGTATAGATTGCATTCATATTTTGGCACCCGAATGCATTATTTTACATTTTTCTACATTAAACCTCATTTGCCATATAGTTGCCCACATCATTAATTTGTTCAGATCTTTTTGCAAGGTTTCCACATCCTGCGGAAAAGTTATTGCCCTGCTTAGCATGGTATATTCCATAAATACAGAGATTGAACTGTTTACCCCATCCTCCAGGTCGGTTATGAACAAATTAAATATGATTGATCCCAGCACAGAACCCTGTGGGACCCAGGTTTAACAAGACACGTGGCCACTCATTAAAATTAGAAGAAAAGAGGTTTAACCTTAAACTACGTAGTGGGTTCTTTACTGTAAAGCCCCGTACACACGAGCGGACTTATGTCCGACAGACTTCCAAAGGAGTTCCGTCGGAGTTCTGCTGGAATTCCGACGGAGTTCTGACAGACTTTTCGGCCGAAGGGACTTGGCCACACACAATCACACTAAACTCCGACGGATTCGAACGTGATGACGTACGACCCGACTCGAATAAGGAAGTTCATAGCCAGTAGCCAATAGCTGCCCTAGCGTCGGTTTTAGTCCGTCGGAGTAGCATACACACGAGCGGAGTTTTCGAAGGGGACCGGGTCCGGCGGAGTTCCTTCGGGAAAATTTGAAGCATGTTCCATATTCTAAAGTCCTCCGGACTTTGGCGAGTCAAAAGTACGTTGCAGCCCACACACGATCGGATAGTCTGACGGACTCAGTCCTTCGGACTTTGGATGTTGAAAAGTCCGCTCGTGTGTACGCGGCATAAGAGCGTCAAGGATGTGGAATTCCCTTCCACAGGCAGTGGTCTAATGGGGGGCATCGATAGTTTAAAAAAATTGTTAGATAAGCACCTGAATGACCGCAACCTACAGGGATATACAATGTAATACTGACATATATTCACACACACAGGTTGAACTTGATGGACTTGTGTCTTTTTTTAACCTCACCTACTATGTAACCTATGTAACTATGTGGTTATGCTCATTGCTTTCTGGGTATCCATGCTCAATGTCCTCTATATGTTTTATCATGTTGGAATACCTATGTGTATATATCCATTAACTATTTAAACTTTATTTATTGAGACTAATTATCTTCTACTGTTATTAAGGTGTTTGTATACTCCTTTGCAATATTAAATATCTATTATATAATTACTGGTTTGTTCATTCAGTTGTGTGCTTCATATAAAGTCCCAATCCCCCCCCCCCACCTTTTTTTATATGGACTGATATGATGGCGACCAGTGCTGATGGTAGGGGGCATCCAAGCATGGCATCCAAGCATGCGTTGCTGGGACCTCGTAGCTTATTGGCTTATCATGCTGGTTGTTTGGCAACCAGCAATGCCGACACAATTGGGCTGATACTCCTGACCATTATGTGATATATATGAACAATTATGTTATGAGTCCCAGCACTACCAGATTGCCATGTTTTCCAGCTGCAGATGACATAGCTCTGCAGATATACATGTGTGTATATATATATATATATATATATATATATATATATATATATATATATATAATGTGACATTTGTATATAGTTTTTTTGAGAGACTGATAATGTCATATTCTGTCATGGGGTGGGAGGGGCAATCTACTCTCTGGTTCTGATTAATGGATGTTCACTTCACACTTCTGCACAACAGTACGCACTTTTCACATGCCTGACGAAGGGGTCCTGCGTGGCTCCGAAATGTTGCACTACACCACTCTGTGATGTGATCTTTCTTGAATAAAAGAATTTTGGATGAAGTTGATGATCCTTGGTGTGCTGGCAAATATCTACATATTCTTCTACAAGCAGACCCAGGGTTTATACCAGGCATATGCAATTAGCGGACCTCCAGCTGTTGCAGAACTACAAGTCCCATGAGGCATAGCAAGACTCTGACAGCCACAAGCATGACACCCAGAGGCATGATGGGACTTTTAGTTTTGCAACAGCTGGAGGTCCGCTAATTGCATATCCCTGGTTTATACCAAAAGTGGCATCAGCCTTCCACAAGTCTCAGGATATAGTGCTGCCATCCTTTTGTAATTCACCTAAGAGTGGTAGGGAACAAGAGCTGAACCTACTAGACATCAGGAACTGCTTGTTTAAATACCTAGAAAGTGAATTCAGATCCTCAGATGCCCTATTCAGCCTAGATACAGGAGTATCTGGAGTGCTATGGAATTATGCAGGTAACTCCTCTGCAAAATCTTAGAGATCATTCTACAAGGGCTTCAGCGGCTTCATGGGCGGAGAAGGCGGGAGCTACTCTGGAAAAAATTTGCAAAATGGCAACTTAGTCCAGCTTCTCCACCTTTGTCTGACATTATCACCTGGACCTGATATCCAGCCAGGACCAGGCTTTGGGTAGGAAAGTACTCCAAGCTGTTGTCCCAACCTAGCCTGGTGAATACTTGGTTATCCTCTCAAGAGCTGACCTGGAAAACGACTGGGGGGAAAAGATGAGTTGGTCTTACTGGTAACTCTGTTTCCAGTAGTCTTCCAGGGCAGCGCGATTCCGCCATAATGTTTATCCTTTTGGGGTGGTGCTGTTTTTATGTTTTTCAGATTCCAGCCTTCAGTTCTCTTGGATGACTGACCAGGGACCTGGGGACCGCCTCAAAAAGAAAAATGGGCAACGTGTTTTCTGTTTGGAAGGAGGAGCTCCATCTCTCTAGGGCTACTCAGGAAGATTAACTTAGTTTTTAGATTTTTTTTGTTCTTACCTTGTCTTGAATATTTTTTGGCCAGTCATATGACACACAGGATCCTACCATTTAGGCTGATGTTATGCCAGCTGGTTCTCTGCATCATTGTACTGTGAGTGCAGGGCACTGTGTTTGGCTCCCTGGGGGGGACCCATGGCCCCCTGTTTACAGGAAGTGGGTTTAGTAACACGGAGTGTCATTCATTCATTGTAAACGAGGGTTGGCACTGGATTGTATATTGCATAGTGGTGAGTCTGTGGGATTTAGCACAAAAGAGCAGAAGAGCATTGCATTGAGAATGGCTTGTTTTCAAGATTAAAACTGCTGGGCTTCTTTTTAGATGAACTAGAATTTGTCTTTAACCCCTTCCTGCCTACGTGTGGCCCTCTAGTTCTGGGAGGGCATCCATGGACATCCTTCCAGAACCGTGCCTCCTTTGGACACAGCTGATCACAGATCGTGGTAAAGGGCCAATCACAGCTGCCCTTTACAATGTTATCAGCTTTGTCCAATCACACGTGTAAACAGACTTGAAGGTTATCGGCAGTCCTTTACTGACACACTGTCTCTGTGTGAGGAAATGGGAACCGGAAACTAGCAAGGCTGACAGAGCACAGTTAGTACATTCTTTACACCGATGATCAGGGCACCTCAGTGAAGAAGAAATATTACTTATTTGCTTATTTCTTTTTTCATAACTCTTATTATTTTTTGTTTGTTTAGAAAAAAAAAAAGAAAATCCAGTGTTGTTTAAATACCACCAAAAGAAAGCTCTATCTGTCTCAAACAAATGATAAAGATTTCATATGCATACAGTGTTGCATAACCGCACAATTGTCATTCAAAGTGTGACGGCACTGAAAGCTGAAAATTGGCCTGGGCAGGAAGGGGGTGAACGTGCCCAGTATTGAAGTGGTTAATGCATATGTGGATTGTGCAGATGTGTCCTTTCCACGCTACATTTTAATTATTGGGAAGTACATCTACGATTTTTTTTTCTAAAAGTTAGTGTTATGATCAATATAGCTATTCCTATGTTCTAAACATAATTTATATTTAATGTTACTATTAAGATTAAAGGGCTTGAATGTATTATGAAGACACTAATATAATTCAAAGCACAGTTGCTTTCTTCTTTGAAGTTTAGTTTTTGAGCCATTTTTGTTAGCTGGGTATGATGCAATGTTTGTATAAAGATGAATCAGTGATGGCACATGTTAATTTAGATAATTGGTCATTCATTTATGAGACCTCACAGAACCCAGAAATAGCTTAGGCATCAAAGGCTTTTAATGAATTACACATTCAAAATAAAAAATAAAAAAAACATTTCTAAAGCAAGTGATTGCCATTGTCTACCTGGTCACTGCCATTAGCACTTTGGCAAAATTTCTATTTGGAGCAATTAAATACCCATAACTTAAAATACTAATGTCTTGCTGCATGTATTACTTTACCTGCTGATTGAAATGATTTTTCCTGTTCAGGATAGGTAAATCAAACATTTTATTATCGGACAAAAGTATGTTTAATAGAGCAACAAACAGACCATTTTTAATTATTCGTTCTATTCCCGTGCTTCTCACCACTGTCATGGGAAATAGAGAGCCAAATTGTGCAGTTATACCCTCAAGTGTGTTGACTGCTATGATTCACCATATTCTGAAGATGCTAAATCCCAGGTTCTCAAGAATCACAGTTTCCAGAATCAAGTCCTACATAGTATGCAGATTAGAACGTTTGATTTCATTTGTTGCTTACTTGTGCTAGATCACAGACTTAGGCCCCTTTCACACGAGGGGATCGTTTGTCAGTTTTTCATCCATCCCTTGACAACATAGATGACAACACTGCCAGGGACTGCAGTGCAGCAGTGGCATTGCGTTGTCAGCTTCAGAGGCGGCTCTCTAATTAGGCAAATTAGGTGATTGCCTAAGGCCCCGCAGTCTCAGGGGCCTCGCAATCGACTAATTTGCCTGTGATCAATGCGGTGGCAGCAAGTGCGGGGAGCGGGACAGTAGAGTCCTCTAGGTGGCGCAGTGGCTGGATGACAGACGGCATGAGGGCGGCATATCCATGTGGGACCCTCACCTGAGCTTCTCTCTTGTGCCGCTCACCAGACCTATCAGACCTCTCCTCCGCACCTGCCTCCTATTTGGTTCTGGAGTGGGGGGGGGTTGCTGAAAAACCACCCAGCTGGATAGTCCCACCATGAGTGTGAAGAGGGAGGAACTCTTATGCTGCCGACCAGAGCAAAGGTGAGTGCCCATGCCGTGCAGCCTTCCCTGTGTGCCTGAATAGGAGGAGCGGTGGGGAGACTGCACATAGATAGTGGAATTGATTTTTCCATATTACTCCATACAGCCGCTGAATGTCTGCAGGGAGGAGAGGAGGAGAAGTGATCATTCAGCGGTTGCATGGAGGAATATGAAAAAATCAATTCCACTATCTATGTGCAGTCTCCCCCACCACTCCTATCTAACTTTTTCTGCATCCCCCGTACTCTCCGGCCCCTCCTTGTACTCCCTGGCTCCGCCCCTCTGTGTGCTCCCTGGCTCCGCCCCTCTGTGCGCTCCCTGGCCCCGCCCCTCCTGCTCTCCAGCCCCTCCGTGTGCTCACTGGCTGCACCCCTCCTGCTCTCCAGCCCCTCCTTGTTCTCCCTGGCTCCGCCCCTTCTTGTACTCCCTTTCTCCACGCATCCTGCTCTTCAGCCCCTCCCTTTGCTCCCTGGCTCCGCCCCTCCTGCTCTCCAGCCCTTCCTTGTGCTCACTGGCTCCGCCCCTTCTTGTGCTCCCTTTCTCCACGCCTCCTGCTCTTCAGCCCCTCACTTTGCTCCCTGGCTCCTCCCCTCCTGCTCTCCAGCCCATTCTTGTCCTCCCTGGCTCCACCCCCATTTTGCCAGCACCCCCTGCTCTCCAATTCTTTCTGCCTCCCCTCTCAAGCTCCCCCCCAGCACTCTTCACCCCCCACCCTTAGCACTATCTGGCCCCCAGCACTCTCCACCCTACACCCCCCTGCGGCTCTCTCTGGCCCCCAGCACTCTCCACCCCACACCCCCTAGCTCTCTCTTGCCCCCAGCACTCTCCACCTTCCGCCCCCAGCACTCTCCACCTTCCGCCCCCAGCACTCTCCACCTTCCGCCCCCAGCACTCTCCACCTTCCGCCCCCAGCACTCTCCGACCCTCCACCCCCAGCACTCTCCGGCCCCCACCCCCCAGCACTCTCTGGCCCCCCCCACCCCCCAGTACTCCCCGCCCCCACCCCCCAGCACTCCCCGCCCCCCACCCCCCAGCAATCTCTGGTCCCCACCCCCCAGCACTCTCTGGCCCCCAGCACTCTCTGCCCCCACCCCCAGTAATCTCTGGCCCCCACCCCCAGCACTCTCTGGCCCCCAGCACTCTCCGCCCCCACCCCCCAGTACTCTCTGGCCCCCAGCACTCCCCGCCCCCACCCCCCAGCAATCTCTGGCCCCCACCCCCCAGCACTCTCTGGCCCCCAGCACTCTCTGCCCCCACCCCCAGCACTCTCTGCCCCCCACCCCCCAGTACTCTCTGGCCCCCAGCACTCTCCGCCCCCCACCCCCGAGCATTCTCTGGCCCCCAGCACTCTCCGCCCCCCACCCCGAGCATTCTCTGGCCCCCAGCACTCTCCACCCCCCACCCCGAGCATTCTCTGGCCCCCAGCACTCTCCGCCCCCCACCCGAGCATTTTCTGGCCCCCAGCACTCTCTGCCCCCCAGCATTCTCTGGCCCCCAGCACCCTCCAGCCCCCACCCCCCAGCACTCTCCGGTCCCCACCCCCCAGCACTCTCCGGTCCCCACCCCCTAGCACTCTACAGCTTCTCCCTGCTCTTTGCCCCCCCAGGGGTACAGACAGGGACAGATCTCTAGATCTCTCTCACCCCCTTTCCGACACCCCCTCTTTCTCACTTCCCCCTCTCTCTCTTACCCCCTCTCTCCCCCTCTTTCTCTTACCCCCCTCTCCCTCCCCCTCTCTCACCACACTCCTCTCTCTTACCCCTTCCCACAACTCTCTCTCTCTCCCTTACCCCTTCCCACCCCTCTCTCCCTTCCCTCCCTTCCCTCCCTTCCCTCCCTTCCCTCCCTTCCCTCCCTTCTCTCCCTTCCCTCCCTTCTCTCCCTTCTCTCCCTTCCCTCCCTTCCCTCCCTTCTCTCCCTTCTCTCCCTTCTCTCCCTTCTCTCCCTTCCCTCCCTTCCCTCCCTTCTCTCCCTTCTCTCCCTTCCCTCGCTCTCTCCCTTCCCTCGCTCTCTCCCTTCCCTCGCTCTCTCCCCTCCCTCGCTCTCTCCCCTCCTTCTCTCCCTTCCCTCTATCCCCCCTTCCCTTCCCTCCCTCCCACTCTCCCTTCATTCCCTCCCTCCTCTCTCTCCCTCCCTCCCCTTCCTTCCCTCTCTTCTCCCTTGCTTCCCTCTCTATCTACCTTCCCTCCCTCTCTCCCTTCCTTCCCTCCCTCTCTCCCCTCCCTTCCCTCTCTCTCCTCTCCCTTCCCTCTCTCTCCTCTCCCTTACTTCCCTCTCTCTCTCCCTTCCTTACCTCCCTCTCTCCCCTCCCTTCCTTCCCTCTCCCCTCCCTTCCTTCCCTCTCTCTCTCCCTTCCTTACCTCCCTCTCTCCCTCCCTTCCTTCCCTCTCCCCTCCTTCCCTCTCTCTGTCCCCCTTCCCTTCCTTCCCTCTCTCTGTCCCTCTCTCTGTCCCTTCCCTTCCGTCCCTCTCTCCCTTCCCTTCCTTCCTTCCTTCCTTCTCTCTCTCTCTCCCTTCCTTCCCTCTCTCCCTCCCCCCTCCCTTCCTCTCCCTCTCTTCCCCCTTCCCTCGCTCTCTCCTTCCCTCTCTCCTTCCCTCTCTCCTTCCCTCTCTCCTTCCCTCTCTCCTTCCCTCTCTCTCTTCCTTCCCTCTCTTCCCCCTCCCTTTCCTCCCTTTCCTCCCTCTCTCCTCCTCCCTTTCCTCCCTTTCCTCCCTCTCTCCTCCTCCCTTTCCTCCCTCTCTCCTCCTCCCTCTCTCCTCCTCCCTTTCCTCCCTCTCTCCTCCTCCCTTTCCTCCCTCTCTCCTCCCTCCCTTCTCTCTCTCTCTCCTCCCTTCCCTCCCCTTCCCTTTCCTTCCCTTTCCTTCCCTCCCTCCCTTCCTTCCTCCCTTTTCTCCCTTCCTCCCCTTCCTTCCTTCCTTCCTCCCTTCCCTCCCTCCCTCTCTCCTCCTCCTCCCCTCCCTCCCTCCCTCTCTCCTCTCCTCCCCCCCTCCCTCTCTCCTCTCCTCCCCTCCCTCCTCTCCTCCCCTCCCCTCCCCTCCCTCCCTCTCTCCTCTCCTCCCCTCCCTCCCTCTCTCCTCCCTCCCTCTCTCCTCTCTTCCCTCCCTCCCTCTCTCCTCTCTTCCCTCCCTCCCTCTCTCCTCTCTTCCCTCCCTCCCTCTCTCCTCTCTTCCCTCCCTCCCTCTCTCCTCTCTTCCCTCCCTCCCTCTCTCCTCCTCTCCTCTTTCCACCACTCTCTCCCCCTTTTGTGCACCCTTTATCTACCCCTCTCTCACCCCCCTCTCCCCCTCTCACTCACAATGTCTTGCTCCCCTCCCCCTCTCTCTCTTTCCCACCCCCTATCTCTCACAATCTCTCTCTTCCCCTCCCCTCTCTCTCCTCTCCTCTCTGTCTCCCTTCCCTACTCTTGCTCCCCCTGCACTGTGCTGGGATCCCCCCGCTCTACTTCCTCTGCGGATATGGAATGGCTCAGTGACATCTCCTCCCCATTCTCCCAAGACACAGGAAATTCTTAGAGGGGTTGCCACCTTGGTGGGCCCCAGATGTTTTAATGGCTGCATATGTCTGATGGGTGAGGAGGGTGCCCTGGAAGTGGTGCAGATGAACTGTTTGCTAGATCTGTGCATCTTTTTGCAGCCATTTTTATTGCTTAAATTTTTTTCCCATTATGGGCATGATTGGGGCCTCATGTGTAAGTTTTGCCTAAGGCCTCACAAATCCTAGAGCCGCCTCTGGTCAGCTTAAATAGGAAATTAGGAGTGCAATAACTGCTCTCTCAGTCTTACTTTGCACAGATACTTTCCAGCTTGCAAGACAACAATCTAAGATCCAGCAGACTGAGAATGATTGTTACTGGGATCAGTTAAAGTGGGCAATTCTCCACTTTCACTAGAACTCTGGCTGAGTGAGGCACTGGTGATGTAACCCTCCAGATGATGTGCACTGTCACATGTTGGGGAGACAGACCCAAAGTTTCAGGAAGTGAAGGAAGATGGGTTCAGCTACCCTTATTACCATACCCTTATTATAAATGGCCACTGTGAGAAGACTGGAGAAGAAAAGAAAACTAAGGTATACAAGGAATAAAAAGCCTGCAATTATTTCTGTTTGTAGATTGCCAATGTTAAACATTTCTAAAGATGTCTGTTGGGATTTTTTTAAGATAAGGGTAAAGTTCATCTTTAATGCTGCAGTTACCACTTTACACAAAAAAACATCTACCACCATGTTTTAATGGCAATATGTACTCCTTACCACATCTGCTGTAGTTATTCTGACCTTTAAGAAATGTCTGTGACTCTCAATCCCATGCCAGATAGGAAGGTAACGGAATTTAAAATATGGTAACTTTCTTCTTTTTTTTTTTAATAGAAACGCTTTTATTGAAGTAGAAAAAGCATAACACAGTAATTCCGTATACAGAGATTATCAGGTATAAAACAATGAAGAACATACACAAAATGGACATAGTTCTATGTATTCATATATTAAAGGTTTTACGGTGTTCTATATTTCCAAAGTAAAAATTAGGACTGATCCTGTCTCTTTAGTCAAGATATATGTTAGTGCAACTCACATATTCAGAGAGGGTAATTGTATCCAAAACGCTTGCATCTCTGACTTTTGAAACTTATATTGAAACCATAACATCTAATAACTAGGTATCATCTGTGTAACTTGTTGAGCTCATTCATAGCTAAAACAAAAATTAGACTGAAAAGAATGAGGAAGAGAAGAGAATACACTATACCATAAAGGGCTAAGAGCCTGTGCAATTGGGGAGATTGCTGTAGAGAAGTTTTTCTACATTCGACTCAGCCACCATATGGTTCCCATTATTTCCATTTGCGGTCAAATATATGCATAGTAAAAAGGAAAAATAATACAAGAAGGGAGCCCGCAAAGCTGCGTAACCCATAAGTATACAAAAAACACAGGAAATTTCCCCAGGGTTTTTTTTAGCAGCAGAGAGTTGGTGTGAGAATAATTGATGTAAATTTGTTTATTTAACCACTTGCCGACCGCCGCACGACGATATACGTCGACAGAATGGCACGGGCAGGCATATGGGCGTACCTGTACGTCCCTGCCTTCCCGCGGGTGGGGGGCCCTGTCGGGCCCCCCCCCCCGGTGCCAGCGGCGGTCGGTATCCGTTCAGGAGCGATCCGGGATGAGGGGGCGGCCATTCATTCATGGCCACCCCCTCGCGATCGCTCCTGACGAATGGAAGTGAAGCATTGCATCATTTCCTCTCCTGTAATGTAAACACAGGCAGAGGAAGTGATGTAATCTCTCCTCCGTGTCAGTATTTTTCGTTCCAGCACCGAGGAGAGAGGATCGGTGAGTTGCACCAACACGACACTACACAGTAGAACATGCCAGGCACACTCACACCCCCCCTTCACCCCCCGATCACCCCCCCAGTCACAGTGACACCAATTGCATTTTATTTTTTTTGCATTGGTGTCATTTGTGACTGTAATAACTGTTAGGGCAGTTAGGGTTAGTCCCCTTTAGTTTTAAGGTACCCCCCTAACCCCCCCAATAAAGGTTTAACCCCGTGATCACCCCCCGTCGCCAGTGTCACTAAGGCTGGGTTCACATTGCAGCGGTTTATGAGAACGGATGTGATTCGCACCGCACTGCAGTGCAAATCACATCTGATCTCTGTGCGATTCGAGTTCAGCCATACAGATAGTATGGCTGAATTCGCGCCGCACCCGCCGCAAACTCGCACGGGACCCTTTTTTTGGTCCGCAGCAGAATCGGATCGCATGGGAGTTCACACCATGCGATCCGAGTTTGCAGATCGCACTGCGATATGCGAACTGATCTGGGGGTGTCATTAACATTTCACTGACACTCCCAGCAGTTCGCATAGGGCAGTGTGAACTGCCGCCGGGAGGCATGCGATGCGGGAACCCGCCGCGGATTCGTGGCGTTCCCGCATCGCTCCAGTGTGAACCCAGCCTAATAAGCGATCGTTTTTCTGATCGCTGTATTAGTGTCACAGGTGACGCTAGTTAGGCAGGTAGGTATTTAGGTTCGCCGCAGCTTTTTATAGCGCCAGGGACCCCCATATACTACCGCATAAAGCCCCCTGATTGCCCCCTAGTTAACCCTTTCACCAGTGATCACCATATAACTGTTACAGGTGACGCTGGTTGGTTCGTTATTTTTTTATAGTTTCAGGGCACCCGCCATTTATTACCTAGTCTCACTAGTGTACCCCTAAATTTAGGGGTGTCTACTTTCCAAAATGGGGTCATTTGGGGGGGGGGTTTGTGCCATCTTGGCATTTTATGGCCTTCAAAACTGTAATAGGTAGTGAGTAATGAAGTCAAAAATTTACGCCCTTAGAAAGCCTGAAGGCGGTGCTTGGTTTTCGGGGCCCCGTACGCGGCTAGGCTCCCAAAAAGTCCCACATATGTGGTATTCCCGTACTCAGGAGAAGCAGCAGAATTTATTTTGGGGTGTCATTTCACATATGCCCATGGCATGCGTGAGCAATATATCATTTAGTGACAACTTTGTGAAAAAAATAAATAAATAAAAAAGTTTGTAATTTTCCCGCAACTCTTGGCAAAATATAAAATATTCCATGGACTCAACATGCCTCTCAGCAAATAGCTTGGGGTGTCTACTTTCTAAAATGGGGTCATTTGTGGGGGTTTTGTGCCATCTTGGCATTTTATGGCCTTCAAAACTGTAATAGGTAGTGAGGAGTGAAGTCAAAAATTTACGCCCTTAGAAGCCTGAAGGCGATGCTTGGTTTTCGGGGCCCCGTACGCGGCTAGGCTCCCAAAAAGTCCCACATATGTGATATCCCCGTACTCAGGAGAAGCAGCAGAACTTATTTTGGGGTGTCATTTCACATATGCCCATAGCATGTGTGAGCAATATATCATTTAGTGACAACTTTGTGAAAAAAAAATTAAAATAAATAAAAGTTTGTAATTTTCCCGCAACTTGTGCCAAATATAAAATATTCCATGGACTCAACATGCCTCTCAGCAAATAGCTTGGGGTGTCTACTTTCTAAAATGGGGTCATTTGTGGGGGTTTTGTGCCATATTGGCATTTTATGGCCTTCAAAACTGTGATAGGTAGTGAGGAGTGAAATTACAAATGTATGCCCTTAGAAATTCTGAAGGCGGTGCTTGGCTTTCGGGGCCCCGTACGCGGCTAGACTTCCAAAAAGTCGACCACATGTGGCATCCCCGTACTCAGGAGAAGCAGCAGAATGTATTTTGGGGTACAATTCCACATATAACCATGGCATGTGTGAGCAATATATCATTTAGTGACAACTTTGTGTAAAAAAAAAAAATAATAATTCAATGGGCTCAACATGCCTCTTATCAATTTCCTTAGGGCATCTACTTTCCAAAATGGGGTAATTTGGGGGGGGGGTTTGTACTGCCCTGCCATTTTAGCACCTCAAGAAATGAGATAGGCAGTCATAAACTAAAAGCTGCGTAAATTCCAGAAAACGTACCTTAGTTTGTAGATGTGACAACTTTTGCGCAAACCAATAAATATACAGTTATTGACTTTTTTTTTACCAAAGGCATGTGGCTGAATACATTTTGGCCTAAGGGCCGGTTCACACAGCGAGGCGCGGCGAGGCGTCTCCGACTTGCCTCGCCGCGACCTGCGGGGACCTCAGCGGCGACTTGCAGAGGACTTCTGTATAGAAGTCAATGCAAGTCGCCCCCGAAGTCGCCCAGAAGTAGTACAGGAACCTTTTTTCTGAGTCGGAGCGACTCGAGTCGCTCCTCTCAGAACGGTTCCATTGTACAGAACGGGGGCGACTTGCGGGAGCGAGGCGAGGCGAGCCGTGTCGCCTCGCTGTGTGAACCGGCCCTAAATGTATGACTAAAATTGAGTTTATTGGATTTTTCTAATAACAAAAAGTAGAAAATATCATTTTTTTTCAAAATTTGCAGTCTTTTTACGTTTATATCGCAAAAAATAAAAATCGCAGAGTCAGTCAAATACCTTTAAAAGAAAGCTCTATTTGTGGGAAAAAAAGGACGCAAATTTTGTTTGGGTACAACATTGCATGACCGCGCAATTACCAGTTAAAGCAGCGCAGTGCCAAATTGTAAAAAGACCTCTGGTCATTGACCAGCAAAATGGTCCGGTCTGAAAGTGGTTAACAGACAATAGTAATTCCAAATGAACAATAATACATCATCCATATAGGTAGTGCGATAAAAACAAACATGGAACATAACTCATAGCAAAAACACTCTATGTACAGACATGGTTTGCCAATTGTATTTATAACATATGTATCCACATGAAAAACCCCAATGCATTTCGACCCTTGCGAATTCCGGTCTCTTCAGGGGGATTTTGTATTCTAGGGAAATGTCAAAATATCTAATTAAAGACTTTAGATAATATAAAAATACATATAGGTATAGTATTTCAAATTAAGCAAAATTATGTCTCAATGCATATAGAGGTATAGTTACCAATGGGTGGATGAGGACCCAGAGAGGAGGATGGGGGGTAAAACACCTGCAGATGGACATGCAAAAAAACTTTTTGTAAGTCATCATTAAATAATATTGGAGGGAGTATATAGAAGTGCTTGGCAGCTGTAGGCTTATTATTACTTGGTCATTAATGGATTCATATTCTAGAAGAATTAAACTAGTTATACATAGCATGGCGTAGTTTATTCGTTAGTTATATTGATTATAAGAGGGATTAGCTGACAGTGAAAAGAAGGTGGGTGAGAGATGGGGTGTGGTGATGTGGTAGGTGAAGTGAAAGTGCATGATGGATCTCCTGGGAGCTGTTGGATTTTAAAGTATCTGCATGATTTTTCCATTGTCTGCAGGTGTCAGGCCCCACCCAATCCACCCTCCCACAGGTCTACAACACCAAAAGGGCGTCGTCCGCATAATCCCCTCTGCATTCCCGAGGTGTTCAATATATCATGTTCTATAATCAATATAACTAACGAATAAACTACACCATGCTATGTATAACTAGTTTAATTCTTCTATAATATGAATCCATTAATGACCAAGTAATAATAAGCCTACAGCTGCCAAGCACTTCTATATAGTTACATAGTTACATAGTTAATCAGGTTGAAAAAAGACACAAGTCCATCCAGTTCAACCTTAAAAACAAATAAATAAAATAAAAAATAATTGTACAATCCAAATACCCAATTTTATGCCCACAATTGATCCAGAGGAAGGCAAAAAAAAACCCCCAGCAGAGCATGCTCCAATTTGCTACAGCAGGGGAAAAAAATTCCTTCCTGATCCCCCAAGAGGCGATCGGATTTTCCCTGGATCAACTTTACCTATGTTAGTACCTAGTTATATTATGTACCATCAGGAACGTATCCAGGCCTTTCTTAACCACTTTCAGACCGGACCAATTTGCTGGTCAAAGACCAGACCACTTTTTGCGATTCGGCACTGCGTCGCTTTAACTGACAATTGCGCGGTCGTGCGACGTGGCTCCCAAACAAAATTGACGTCCTTTTTTTCCCACAAATAGAGCTTTCTTTTGGTGGTATTTGATCACCCCTGCGGTTTTTATTTTTTGCGCTATAAACAAAAATAGAGCGACAATTTGGAAAAAAACGCATTATTTTTTACTTTTTGTTATAATAAATATCCCCCAAAAATATATAAAAAAAATTTTTTTTCCCTCAATTTAGGCCGATACGTATTCTTCTACATATTTTTGGTAAAAAAAATCGCAATAAGCGATTATTGATTGGTTTGCGCAAAAGTTATAGCGTTTACAAAATAGGGATAGTTTTATAGCATTTTTATTAATAATTTTTTATAATTTTTTTTTTTACTAGTAATGGCGGCGATCTGCGATTTTTATTGTGACTGCGACATTGTCGGGGACCCATCGGACATTTTTGACACATTTTTGGGACCATTGTCATTTATACAGTAATCACTGCTATATAAATGCAGTGATTCCTGTGTAAATGACACTGGCAGTGAAAGGGTTAACCTGTGGGTGGCAGTGTAGGGGTTAAGTGTTCCTAGGGGTGTGTTACTAACTGTGGGGGGGTTGGGCTTTCATTTAGTGTACACTGATCTCTGCTCCAATCACATGGAGCAGAGATCAGCGTCACTAGTTGCTAGGCAGAATGGGAAAATGTTGTTTATACAGCATTTCCTCCATTCGGCCGCTCCGTGAGACAATCGCGGGGATGCCCGCGGCGATCGAGTCCGCGGGTCCCGCGACCGGACTCACGGGGGTCCCGACCAGCGCGGGAGCGCGCCGCCGGCGGCGCGCTCCCGATGGCACGGCGGCAACGAATATTGGACGTACATGTACGCCAATATGCCTGCCCGTGCCATTCTGTCGACGTACATCGTCGTGCGCTGGTCGGGAAGTGGTTAAAGCAATCTACTGAGCTGGCCAGAACCACCTCTGGCGGGAGTCTATTCCACATTTTCACAGCTCTAACTGTGAAGAAACCTTTCCGTACTTAAAGATGAAATCTCTTTTCCTCTAGACGTAAAGAGTGCCCCCGTGTCCTCTGGGTTGACCGTACAGAGAACAACTCAACACCAAGTTCACTATATGGACCCCTAATATATTTGAACATGTTGATCATATCCCCCTTATTCTCCTCTTCTCAAGAGTGAATACATTTAGTTCCTCTAGTCTCTCCTCATAGCTGAGCTCCTCCATGCCTCTTATCAGTTTGGTTGGCCTTCTCTGCACTTTCTCCAGTTCCCCGATATCCTTTTTGAGAACTGGTGCCCAAAACTGAACTGCATATTCCAGGTGAGGTCTTACTAATGATTTGAACAGGGGCAAAATTATATCTCTCTCTCTGGAGTCCATACCTTTCTTAATACAAGAAAGGACTTTGCTCGCTTTGGAAACAGCAGCTTGGCATTGCATGTTGTTATTGAGCTTATGGTCTACCAAAACCCCCAGATCCTTCTCCACTATGGATTCCCCCAGTTGTACTCCCCCTAGCATGTATGATGCATGCATATTCTTAGCCCCCAAGTGCATAACTTTGCATTTATCAACATTAAACCTCATCTGCCACATAGTTATACTAGATATACTCCCTCCAATATTATTTAATGATGACTTACAAAAATTTTTTTTGCATGTCCATCTGCAGGTGTTTTACCCCCCCCCCCCCCATCCTCCTCTCTGGGTCCCAAAATGTGGCCCCCTGTAAGCTAAGTGGAGTATGCACCCACCCAGAGGGCGCGGGGGGAACATGTGGCAGCGATGGGATCACTGGACGGCTATAATCCTGCAATGACGGTTTGTGCGACACATCCTCATGTCCTCATCCACCCATTGGTAACTATACCTCTATATGCATGGAGACATAATTTTGCTTAATTTGAAATACTATACCTATATGTATTTTTATATTGTCCAAAGTCTTTAATTAGATATTTTGACATTTCCCTAGAATATAAATCCCCCTGAAGAGATCGGAAATCGCAAGGGTCGAAATGCATCAGGGTTTTTCATGTGTATACATATGTTGCGAATACAATTGGCAAACCATGTCTGTACATAAAGTTTTTTTGCTATGAGTGATGTTCCATGTTTGCTTTTATCGCACTACCTATATGGATGATGTATTATTGTTCATTTGGAATTACTATTGTATGTTAAATACATTTTTTTTACATCAATTATTCTCACGCCAACTTTCTGCTGCTAAAAAACCCCTGGGGAAATTTCCTGTGTTTTTTTAATATATGCATAGTATCCATAATGGTATGATGCACTTGCTCCATTCATTTAATTGTTTCCATTCTCTGTAATACCTGCGGCCACAGCACAGTAGGAGACCGCCATTTCAGGGCTATAGCCCATAGGATTGCACAAAATAGTGTATGGGCTAGTTTTTGGGAAGGTGATGTGACCTCAGGAATTGGTGCAAAAACAAGGCACATTGGTAATGTCAATGTGACCAAGGAACCTGTTATTTGGGCTACCTTAGAAGCGCCCTTCTGCCATATCGATTGGGCAGGACACCTCCAAAAGATACGGAGAAACAAGCTTGTGTCCTAGCAACCTGTAAAGCAGTTGTCTGGAACTGTTCCGATAGGTTAGGTACCATCTGGTGTGCAGTTTCACTACCGTTTCTTTAATAGAGCGAGTGCATTTATGCATGTTTAGCAGCATGTAGCATGTCTGACCATTCTTCTGAAGTAAATTTTTAATCTATGTCTGATTCTCACCTGACCATTGCTGAAGATTTTTCAGGCAAGTGCAACCCATTCTGTGATATGATCCCTTTATCTCTGGCAGAACTAGAACATATGGTTTCATATGTCCTAAATCTGGGCATAACATTGAGGGGTTATAATGATTCATAGAAGTGTCTGATCTGGAGATATTTAAAGAATTCTGTCCTTGGGATATTATATTTTTGCTGGAGTTGGGAGAAAGAACAGAAGTGTGCGTCTTGTATCAGGGAGTTAAGGGTAACTAGAGTGTTCTGCTCCCACCATAGATATTCATTAGGTGAGGTATATGCGAGGGGGGAATCTTTTATCTCCTAAGAACGAAAATAAGGGTGGCCTTGGGGGTGAGAGCTTACATTTCAGATGGTATAATGACCATAAGTGGAATGATTGTGAGACTATACTATTTACAGGGCTCAACACCCTGGTCCTGACTGTATACTGCCAAAGCAGACCTGTGAGGTAGTATGGGCAAACTGAAGTATTTTTGAATTGGAGCCAAGGGATCGAAGTTGTGTCACTGTGCTGTTTGTGCCAGTCTGGCCGCCATAAAGTACCACCATATATCTGGAAGGCCTAGACCTCCTTGTGAGAGAGGTCTATGTGATATTAATTTGCCGTATCTGGGTCGCTTCGCCCTCCATATAAATTGATTAATCTCCCTTTGGATCTGTTCGATGGTCTGGTGGGAAACATAGACTGGCAGGGCTTTTATTAATATAATTGCTTTGGAAGGATGGACATCTTGATCGCTGTAACTCTGCCTAAAAGGGAGATGGGGAAATTGGAACACAATCTCAGCCATTGTTTTACTTTTTAAAATGCTTGCGGATAATTAGCATTACAACTCTCTCTGAGCCAAGGAGCTAGATGAACCCCTAAGTATTGCAGAGTTCTATCACTTACTGAGAAACCAAATGAGTCTTTAAGGTTAGCTATTATGTTATAGGGGATATTTATTGGGAGGGCAGAGCACTTCAGATTACAGATTAACCCCCAGGTCTTAGATAACATGGAACTCTCGTAACACCATTACCAGGTTAGGGAGGGATACCAGCAGGTCTGGCAGGAACATGAGTATGTTGTTAGCGTACATGCTTAATTTAAATTCCCCTTCTTCTTTAGATACCCTTTGATATTCAGGTTGGCCTTTATTGCCCTTCCCAGCAGCTCTATGGCCAAGGCAAAAATGAAGGTGACAGGGGACAAACTTTCCTTGTACCCCTACCCAATGGAAAGTAGTCAGAGGAGCAACCGAGAAGCTTGATTCTGGTATAGGGGTTGTGGTATAACGCCTTAAATCCGTGTACAAATTCCCCACTGAATCCAAATTTAGCTAATATACTGTCCATGTATGGCCATAGCACACTATCAAAGGCCTTATGTACCGTATTTGTTGGCGTATAAGGCGGCTGGGCATATAAGACGACCCCCTACTTTTCAATTTAAAAAGTTGGTTTTGTGCTGTACTCACTGTATAAGATGACCCCCTTATGCAGGAATTCCGTATGTTCAGAAACCAAGTTGGCGCCGGGTAACATGCTGTCTCACAGTATACATATAGTATACCGCCCTTAGCCAATCACGGCAAGCTATGCATTCTATTATTGCATACAGTGCCTGCTCGGATTGGCAGAGGCTGTTACATCATCAGCCCGCACCTCTGACTCTCACAGCCAATCCGAGCAGGCTGCAGAGGTTGTTACTCCAATCAGAGCAGGCGCTGTATTCATTAATAGAATACATCGCTCGCCGGGATTGGCTCAGCGGTGTATATTGTATGTATACAGTATTACCGCACACTCGGCGAGTATCTGGAGGGCTTAAAATCCAGCGGACGGCTGACATATGATAACCCCAGCTTTATATCAGGCGTATAAGACGACCCCAGCTTTTTGCTAATTTTTTTTTACTGTAAAAGGTCGTCTTATACGCCGGCAAACACGGTATTTCTAGACCTAAGATCAATACTCTGAGGGAAAAGAGATCTGCGTCCTGTATGATGTTCAAGGCCAATCGGATGTTATCCGTAATCTGCCTGGTAGGGATGAATCCCGTTTGTTCAGGGGCTATTAGTGAGGAGATAATAGGGGCAAGGCAGTCTGCCAGCAATCTACCCAAGATCTTTAGGTCATTATTGAGGACCGATATCGGCCTGTAATTCTGAGGAAATGAGTGGTCCTTATTGGGTTTCGGGATTAGTGTCATATTGACGTGGAAGCATCTCTCCCGGGAGCTTATGGCCCTGGAGGATATAATTGAAAGGATTGAAGAGTTTAGGCTCAAAGGTTCCTGGAAATTTCTTATAGTATGTAGGGGTAAACCCATCCGAGCCTGGGGCTTTTGAGGTCTTCAGGGATGGCCAACCAGGAATCCGTCTGACTCTCTGGACCAGGTTTTGGCTGAAAGTAGAGCCTTATAGTAAGAAGTAAAGATGTGTAGCACTTCTTTGAGATGAGACACCATCTGACCCCTTCCATTCCTCAATTTGCATGCATGTGTTGGCTGGAGGGACTGGTGAAGCTTACGAGTGAACATTGACGAGGCTGAATTACTATGAAGGAGAAAATGTGCATAGACCATTGTAGGGACTTCTCAGTTTGTTTCAATATTATGGTGTCTAATTCTACACTTTTTAGGTTAATTTGTATCTATATTTATATCTATATATAGTACTTATGCAATTCCTTAGTAAGGGAGGCAACTGCAGCCGCTCTTTTGCCGCGTACACACGAGCGGACTTTTCAACATCCAAAGTCCGACGGACTGAGTCCGTCAGACTATTCGATCGTGTGTGGGCTGCAACGGACTTTTGACTCGCCAAAGTCCGAAGGACTTTAGAATATGGAACATGCTTTAAATTTTTCCGAAGGAACTCCGCCGGACCCGGTCCCTTCGAAAAATTCGCTCGTGTGTATGCTACTCCGACGGACTAAAACCGACGCTAGGGCAGCTATTGGCTACTGGCTATGAACTTCCTTATTCGAATCCAGTCGTACGTCATCACGTTCGAATCCGTCGGAGTTTAGTGTGATCGTGTGTGGCCAAGTCCGCTCAGCCGAAAAGTCTGTCAGAACTCCATCGGAATTCCAGCAGAACTCCGGCGGAACTCCTTCGGAAGTCTGTCGGACATAAGTCCTCTCGTGTGTACGGGGCTTTAGTCTTTTCCTTGTGGAGGCCAGTTTAATTATATGTCCCCTCAGAACTGCCTTATGGGCTGCCCAGAGTATGGGGGGGTCTCTTCTAAATCGTTCAACCTAAAATATTGTAGAAGTCTGTCTGATATTTGTGATATTATCTCAGGGTTGGTGAGTAGTGAATCATTCAATCTCCATGCCACATTATGTATGAAGTCTGAAAGGAGACCACGTGATGATCCGACCAGGGGCATGCATGAATCATGGCCGAGGTGGAGTTAGCTAGCAGGATGGGGGTGCTGGGTACTGTAAATTGTCTGACTCCTATGTTCAGAGCCCTCCATGTATCTATTAGGTGGTATGACTCCAGTGATCTTGCATGGGTCTAGAAAATGTATTTGTTGTACTCACCGTCTTACTTCTGTTTAGGTTTGAGTGTGCCCCTAGATTTAAGTCACCTCCAACCAACATATGCGTTGCATTATATTTATCCAACCTCTGGAAAAAGGGCTGAAAAAAGAGCTTTGAGATGCATTCAGAGCGTACACATTTGCTAAGGTTAGCACTCAAACCTGTAGAGAGCCCAGCAGTTCAAGAAACGTACTCTCCGGGTCATTGTATATATGGTGAATATCAAGCAAATCAGTGTTTTTAATGAAAATTACCACTCCCCTTGACTTGGACTCATACGTAGTAAAAGGACACTGCCTGTATGCCTTGTCAAAGTACTTAGGGTGATTGTTGGTGGAGAAGTGTGTCTCTTGTAATAAGATGATATCCACCCCTAATTTTTTGTAATCTCTAAAGGCTTTTTTCCGTTTCTGTGGAGAATTAAATCCCCTTACATTGTGAGAGATAATTTGAATGCCCATGTTCATTTTGAAAGGTAATTATCCAGGGTCTTAGCTGGTTGCCCACTTAGAAATTAAATTGAACACAAGCTGTGTTTTACCGCACCTTAGTCCATTTCAAAGCTCCCCCTGGGAAGGGTGGGGTGGTGTTTACACTCCATCATATTCATATGCCTTATGTAGGAATTATTATAAAACAGTCCCTTATTTGGCAATAAAGTTAGCATATCGTGTGAAAATAAGAAAAGAAAAAAAAAAAAGTAAAGAATAACATAACCTTCAAACAGCTGTAAGGGGCCGGGGGGGGGGGGGGGGGCACCTTGCCATAGTAACAACCTTCTGTGGAAGCCAGCGTTTCATCACCCAATAGTCAACTCTGACTGTTAGTGCATCAGGGAGAACAGTTAATCGATAGCCCCATAATACTGAAACAAAGGAGGGGAACGATGGTTTGAGAAGCTGCTGTGAGTTGGGGGGATAACAGACACGCGAGAAAAGACTTAGCTAGGGTGTACCGCTCGTTAAAGTTGTATTAGGAGTATATTGCAGCTTTTCAACTGTGGGGAACAAACGCATGTTGAGAGAGGAACTTCGTCCGCTGTCCAGGATCAAGCCTTCCTGTCCCTGGATCTTCGCCGATTTCTCCTATCCCACTGAGGTGATGGAGTGGTCCAGATTGGGTTTGGGCAGGGAGTACAAGGGAGCCTTGGGGTGTTGCGTCGTTCCAATAAGCCCAACTTGATGAGCAGGTCCTTGCCCTCTGATAGATTGAATACTGTGTAGATAGTACCATTATGCGGTACTGAAAGCTTTAAAGGGAAGCCCCATCTATGCCTAATTGTGGCAGATTGCAGAACCGCATGACGTCTTTCATCTGTCTGTCATCTCTGATCCAGGGTCTCTGGGGAGATATTTGGGTAGATTTGTATAGTGTCCCCTCATATTTGATTATGGGGGTGTTGCGAGAGGCCCTTAGAATCTCCTCCTTAACTAAAAAGTCTTTAAGACACCTTTCTATGTCTCTGGGAGGTTTTACCAGTGGAGGTTTTGGCTGGAGGGCCCTGTGGCCCCTTCTGTGGACTTTTCAGTCCAGTACTCAGCCAGCTCTTCATCTCCCAATAGTCAACTGTGACTGAGTGCATCAGGGAGAACAGTTAATCGATAGCCCCCTAATACTGAAACAAAGGGGGGGGGGGGGGAATTATGGCTCGAGAAGCTGCTGTGAGTAGGGGGGCTAAACAAACGGGTGAGAGAAGACTTAGCTAAGGTGTTCAACTGGTTAAAGTTGTATTAGGAGCATATTGCAGCTTTTCAACTGTGCGTAACAAATGCATGTTGAGAGAGGAACTTCATCCGCTGTCCAGGATCAAGCCTTCCTGTCCCTGGATCTTTGCCTATGCTTAATCGTGGCGGATTGCAGAACCGCGTGACATCTTTCATCTGTCTGTCATCTCTTATCCAGGGTCACTGGGGAGATATTTGGGTAGATTTGTATAGTGGTCCCCTTATACTTGATTATGGGGTTGTTACGAGAGGCCCTTAGAATCTCCTCCTTAACTAAAAAGACTTTAAGACACCTTACTATATCTCTGGGAGGGTTTTCCAGTGGAGGTTTCGACTGGAGGGCCCTGTGGATTCTGTCACAGGTAAAGGCCTTGCCAGCGTGTTCAAGGAGCAGAGAGTGAAATATGTTCTTCACTGCTGCTTACAAATCCCCCACTGTCTCCGGGACCCCCTCACTCTGATGTTGTTTCTTCTATTACGGTTATATAAGTCCTTGAGGTGGGTTTGCAGTTGGAGGACAGTGTCTGAGAGTGCCTCATGGTCTTTGCGTAGGTCTTCATAGCCTAGATGAATCTCATCATGCTTTGTTTCTAGCATGTCTGTGCGGCATCCCAGAGCAGCTTTTTCCTATGTCCGGGTGCTGATAGATTTGTGAAGCTCTGCCTGGAACTTGCGGGCCAATTTGTCATACATGGCTTAGAGGCTATCATCAAGATCAGCCTTAGTGTGATGAGGGGTGTACTCACTGTGGATCGGGATCGTAGACTGTGAGACCGCTGAAGTAGGTGAGACCTCATGTGCCTGCATCGGCTGGGCACTATCTTTGGACATCGCTACTTGTTCCTACACACGGAGCAGGTAGATTGTTAGGGACCACTGTTCGGTCTTCTTCTTACTGCTCCTGGAGTTCGGCATGCATCGGTTGATCCTCCAGGACATTGCAAATAAAAGTGTGTGGGTTTGCTGCTCTCTGGCCCGGGGAACAGGTTTAAGTCTCCGCTTCCCTCAGAGCTCCTGTGACTAGCGTCCATCCAGTTTCGCAATGGGCATGGGCCCCATGGTAGCTTTCTTCTCAGATGCTTCTTTAAAGCGGAGTTCCAGCCTGGGTGAAAAAAAATTAAAAGTCACTTACCTGTCCAGGGAGGCACCCCAAGCTGATCCGTCCATTGGCTCCGGGTGCAGGTGCAAACAGGAGGAAAACAGGAAGTGAAGCCTTGTGGCTTCACAGCTTGTTTCCTACTGTGGATGCGTGAGTTGCGCTGTGCTTTCTGAATGGTCCCGCTGTCTTCTGGGAGCTGTGTGCAGAAGGCAGCGGGGGGAAGGAGGAGTGCCCGCCATTTTGTAGTTCGCTGCACAACTATGTAGCGATCTTACACGGAAGTGAGAACAGATACCTGGTTTTGACAGATATCCAACCCCCCAAAAGGTGGCAAATGTGTTAGCGGGGGGGGGGGGGGGGGGGCAAACAAGCAGAGCTTCCCCTTTTGGGTGAAGCTCCACTTTAACTTTTGAATAGAGAATTTAAGGAATACCATTAACAATATTTTATATTAATGAAAAGAAAAAAGGTGCAAGACAACATATTAACAGAAAAGATATTACAAAATAGACACTAGCAATAGTAAAATAAGCAGACTTGCTTAAAAATGAAAGGTACTTAGCAAAGTTTGACTGGTCTTTGGTTCCTATGCAGAGTCCAGTTTGCTTTAGAGTCAGTGGCCCTCAGAATAAAATGACTCTTAGCATTCTGCCATAGTGCTAATAAAAAACGAGAGCCCCAGTTGCCAAATGCAGCAGATTTTTGTTGACCCTACAGAGCCATTGGCTCCTGCTGCTGTCAATCAAATCCAGTGACCCGGGGCAGGCTAATTCCTGCTGTCTGTGTGAATGGACGCAGCAGCAGGACTCAAGAGTGTGCCCACACGGGTGCCCCCATGGAATGCGGCTCTCCGAAGGGGCACCCGATAAAGAGGAGGAATGCCTCAGGTTTACCCCAGAAAAGGAGGCCTGGGCCGCTCTATGCAAAACCCTTGCACAGAGCAGGTAAGTATGACATGTTTGTTATTTAAAAACAAAAACAAAAAAGGAACCTTTAACCACCTCCCGCCCGCCCTATAGCCGAATGACGGCTGTAGAGCAGGCGGGTTCCTTCGCCTGTCCGTCCCTGGACGGCCTTGTGTTTACTTCCGCAATGCGCGCCGCCGGGGGCGCGCATCGCGGAAGTTTTGTATTCGCCGTGTCTCCCGGAGACAGGCAAATACAGATCGCCGTGAACGGCCAATCAAAGCGGCCGTTCACAGCGTGATTGCAGCTGCCAATGGGAGATGATCTCATATGTAAACATATGAGATCATCTCCCATTGCCGTGTCTCTCCCTCCTCACACAGAGACAGCGTGTGAGGAGGGAGAGCGATCGGTAAGTCAACCCCAGTGCCATCTGTCAGCCCCAGTGCCAGTGCCATCTGTCAGCCCAGTGCCATCTGTCAGCCCAGTGCCATCTGCCAGTAGTGCCAGTGCCGCCAGTGCCACCTGCCAGCGCCAGTGCCACCTGCCAGTGCCTGCCGTCAGCCCCAGTGCCGTCAGCCCCAGTGCCGCCAGCGCCAGTGCCACCTGCCAGCACCAGTGCCATCTGCCAGCACCAGTGCCACCTGCCAGCGCCAGTGCCATCCGTCAGCCCCAGTGCCGTCAGCCCCAATGCCGCCAGTGCCGTCAGCCCCAGTGCCGCCAGTGCCGCCAGTGCCACCTGCCAGTGCCACCTGCCAGTGCCAGTGCCACCTGCCAGCACCAGTGCCACCTGCCAGCGCCAGTGCCATCAGTGCCACCAGTGCCACCTGCCAGCGCCAGTGCCACCTGCCAGCATCAGTGCCACCTGCCAGCGCCAGTGCCATCCGTCAGCCCCAGTGCCGTCAGCCCCAGTGCCGCCAGTGCCACCTGCCAGTGCCACCTGCCAGCACCAGTGCCGCCAGTGCCACCTGCCAGTGCCACCTGCCAGCACCAGTGCCACCTGCCAGCGCCAGTGCCATCCGTCAGCCCCAGTGCCGTCAGCCCCAGTGCCGCCAGGCCCAGTGCCGCCAGTGCCACCTGCCAGTGCCAGTGCCACCTGCCAGTGCCACCTGCCAGCGCCAGTGCCATCCGTCAGCCCCAGTGCCGTCAGCCCCAGTGCCGCCAGTGCCACCTGCCAGTGCCACCTGCCAGTGCCAGTGCCACCTGCCAGCGCCAGTGCCACCTGCCAGCCCCAGTGCCGTCAGCCTCAGTGCCGTCAGCGCCAGTGCCGCCACCTGCCAGTGCCACCTGCCAGTGCCACCTGCCAGCACCAGTGCCACCTGCCAGCGCCAGTGCCATCTGCCAGCCCCATTTGCCAGAGCAATTAGCCAGAGCAAATAGCCAGCACCATCTGCCAGTGCCATCTGCCAGTGCCAGCCCCAGTGCCATCTGTCAGCAACATCTGCCAGCGACATCTGTCAGCCCCATCTGCCTCCAGTGCCATCTGCCTCCAGTGCCATCTGTCAGTACCACGTGTCGTCAGTGCCACGTGTTGTCAGTGCCACGTGGGGTCACTTTGTGGGCATTTCCATTGTCCTGGTGCTCCAGGGCCTTCAAAACTGTAATAGGTGGTTGAGAAATAAGATGTGTAATTTATGCTCCTAGAACGCCTGATGGTGCTATTTCAATATTGGGCCTCTGTATGTGGTCAGGCTGTGTAAAAGTCTCACACATTTGGTATTGTTATACTCAGGAGGAGTAGTAGAACGTATTTTGGGGTGTCATTTTTGCTATGTACATGCTATGTGTTGGAAATATCTTATAAATGGACAACTTTGCGTAAAAAAAATGCGTTTTCATTTTTTTTCCACATTTTCCCCAAATTTCTGGAAAAAAAATGAACCATTCAAATGACTCATTATGCCTCATAGATTATACATTGGGGTGTTAGCTTTCCAAAATGGGGTCACTTTGTGGGCATTTCCATTGTTCTGGTGCTCCAGGGCCTTCAAAAATGTAATAGGTGGTTGAGAAATGAAATGTGCAATTTATGCTCCTAGAACACCTGATGGTGCTATTTCAATATTGGGCCTCTGTATGTGGCCAGGCTGTGTAAAAGTCTCACACATTTGGTATCGTAATACTCAGAAGGAGTAGCAGAACGTATTTTGGGGTGTCATTTGTGGTATACACATGCCATGTGAGAGAAATAACCTATTACATTGAAAATTTTGTGAGAAAAAAAAAAAAATCTTCATTTTGCAAAGAATTGTGGGAAAAAGATGACAACATCAAAAACCTCACCATGCATCTTAGTAAATACCTTGGAATGTCTACTTTCAAAAAAGGGGTCATTTGGGGGGTATTTGTACTTTCCTGACTTGTTCGGGTCGCAAGAAATGAGATAGGCCACCAGTACATCAGGTGTGATCAGTTTTGTTCGATTCGCACCACAGCTTGTAGACTCTCTAACTTTCACAAAGACCAAATAATATCCACTAATTTGGGTTATTTTTACCAAAGATATGTAGCAGTATAAATTGTGGCCAAAATGTATGAAAAAAAATTATAATTTGCAAAATTTTATCACAGAAACAAAGAAATATGCGGTTTTTTTCAAAATTTTCGGTCTTTTTTCATTTATAGCGCAAAAAATAAAAACCCCAGAGGTGATCAAATACCACCAAAAGAAAGCTCTATTTGTGGGAAAAAAGGACACAAAATTCATTTGGGTACAGTGTTGCATGACTGAGTAATTGTCATTCAAAGTGTGAGAGCACCAAAAGCTGAAAATTGGTCTGGTCAGGAAGGGTGTTTAAGTGCCCAGTAAGCAAGTGGTTAAAATCACTTTAAAGTGGTTCTTAGGCCACTCAATGCACTTTATACCATCCTATCTGTTTAATAATCCTATATGCCCGTGTCTGGGTTTTATAAAAATAAGCCTTTCTTTACCAATTTTCAGAGTGCCGATCATGTGACCATCCAGTTCTCTCCTCTTCTCGTCTCACAGCTAAAGCGGGCAGGGCTGAGCATTCCCCGCTGACACCAGTCGGGAGGGAAGGAGGAGGAGAGGAGGGGAGTGGTCACGGGTCATGCAAGCGGTGATTGGCGATCTGAAAACTGCGCTCTGAACAGCTTATTTTTTTATAAAAGACAAACACAGAGGCATATAGGATTATTAAACAGACAGGATGGTATAAAGTTTAAATGAAATTTCAGCAGCAGGGGGGGGGGGGGGCACTGACACAGGAGCAGACAGGCATGGAGGGGAGATGTGAGAGGGTAGGGGGGGAGAGAGGACAGAGGAGGACAGGAAAGCTGCGGCTGAGACATGTAAAGATGTGGGTAAATATTTTAGAATACACCCTCTAGACTAGTCCTAAGATAAAGAAATTTAGAGCATAAAGGCAGCTTCGATCCTTGTCTTTTTATAATCAAACCACCACAGTAAATCAATTTCTCTTCTGATTGGCCCAACTTAGATCTTCGCTTGTTCATCTGAGAAAGGAGCCCTCCATATCTCTCTTCTGATCATCAGCCTTCCCATATCCTCTCCATTTCATATCATAAGCAGCTTTTCCTGGGTGTGGCTCCAAACTCAGTGCAGGTCACTTGATTGGTAAAGTTCAATTCCATAATTGCTTTGTTGAAGTTTCCTTCTTATTTCTGAATTCAACCAATTGTGTGTTATTATTCAGGTGATAGATTTTTGTTTGATGTAACATTACATGCATGGTATCATAACCCCTAGAGATTAAGTTATTAAATCTAAGCTGTATTAACACAGCCTGTAGCATAGACTCAACCCCTTCATTCTTACGGACGGTCTTATCGCGTGGACCAGTTTCTGGTTGTCTAGTCCAATTGTTTGTACAGTGGTGGGGATAATTGTGAGTGGAAAGTAAACCATCTGAGTTCCTAGACATATATCTTTAGTCATTCAGTTTTCAAGTCCATGATGTAGTTTAAATGTGTTTATATCATACGTTTAATCCTACTGATGATTGTTAGTGACTTAATTGTTAACCACATTTGTATTTATTTATCATTTTCCATAGTTCATACATTTATATATTTTTATTGTGCTTTAAAATATTTACATAGGGCAACAAATTTAGGGAATAATAATTAAGTCAGTGCATTTATATTTATTTCTTTATTTCTTTATGTTTTATGCCGAAAGGCTGGAGGCACTGTTGCATGTTGATTTATTAAAGAATCAATGTCACTGACTTGTTTGATTACTTCCTATCAGTAATATACAAAAAGCGCAGCGCTAAAAGTCTCTAACAACAAAGTATAATAGAAAGGATGAACCACTGCTCCAAAGTAATCCTCGAGGACTGAAGCTCTGTCTCCTATTGATGAGCCCCAGGTGCTGACCATTACACACACCATGAGCAAACAAGCAGGACAAAACTCTGGATAGCCACACACTGGAAAAAGACTTGAAATCCCATCTTTAATTGAAACAACGTGGGTCACATCAAAACAAAATCAAAAAATCCACAGCAAAAGAATAACAGGGTACAGGAAAATGCTGACGTGTTTCGCACCGTAATCAGTGCTTACTCATAGCTAACCATCTTTCAAGCAAATATCAAATATATAGCATAAAACATAAAAAGAAGCAAGGCATATCACATAATTGAAAGATTGAAGGCAATTACATACAGTTGAATCGCACTTGCAATTAGATCTTAGCATGTGCTGCCAAGCAGTGAAAATACTCAAGAAAACTCAAAAGAAAGCAAAAAGAAAACATTTTGACCAAAAATCTAACCAAAATTTAACTCTTAGTGAAAATAGAAATGATGTAAAAGATGCTGCAGGCATACGCCACCTTATACAGGTCTGTATGTCTGTATGAAATAAGTGAGATAAGTGAAAAAATGGACCAATGGGCCCTAGAAAGTGAAATGAAGATATTCCATTTTATCCAAGATGAAAAATTATTAAATCCCCTGCAAGAAAAAGAGCAAAAATAAAATAAAAAATTTGAGTGGGTGGAGGATATAGACTTAATGATAAAAAAGAAAGGAGGCGGGCGGGAGAAGTGACCCCCGCCGCCGCTCAACATACACAGCAGAACCAAACGAATGCCCTCTCGTGGAGCCGGACGAGTCCACGCGAGGAGGAGGCAGAGGAGGGCAGGCTTTGTGCAGCCTGACTCCTCCCACAAATACAGGCTGACCTGCGGTCAGCCTTACACTCTAACTCTTATGAATGTATTACAGAACACCGGTAATAAAAGGTATCTTCAGGTGTATACTGTGCTGGAGGCACACAACATCCACTTTAACTGCTGCAGATGCCTGTATTACAGAGACAGAACACCAGCAATAAAGGGTAGCTTCAGGTGTATACTGTGCTGGAGGCACACACCACCCACTTTAACGGCTGCAGATGCCTGTATTACAGAAACAGAACACCAGCAATAAAGGGTATCTTCAGGTTTATACTGTGCTGGAGGCACACAACACCCACTAACTGCTGCAGATGCCTGTATTAAAGAAACAGAACACCAGCAATAAAGGGTATCTTCAGGTGTATACTGTGCTGGGGGCACACAACACCCACTTTAACTGGTGAACATGGGTTCGACTTGAACACCAAGCTCATCCCTACCTACCGGTGTTTGTATATTTAACTGTGAAAAAATTAATAAACAGAACCGCACATACCTCTTGTTTGTACAAATTATCCGGAAAACGATAACAATTATGGAAAAAATTAATAAATAAAAATATTTCAACACACAAACTCATAAATCACAAAAAAATCCAAAAATCCATAAAGTGCAGACTGTGCCAAAGGTAAATGAGAATCATCCAATAATGGTATGTTCCCATTCGATAACAAACATATCAAGTTACATCAGTGCTTTTTCTTCACCAATATGCACTCACCAGAATGCCATTGGTAAACGACATTGTATCAACCGCGGGGGAATTCCCAGCAATGATCCAGCTGCTCCTCCAAAAGGCAATGGCTCCTCCCACAAGATCCTTGCCAAAACGATGCTTGTCACAGGGAGCCCAAGAAATGATTTATAGTGTGGCAGTTTATTTTAAAATGATGACATACAATTTAAAATAAGGGATGTACATCCAAGTAAAAATAAACATAAACGGCCGAACATGCAGCAATGGCTGCTGATCAAAGGCTCCTTACATGCTGATATTAATGTGCTGTTCGGCCGTTTATGTTTTTTTTTTTTTTACTTGGATGTGCATCCCTTATTTTGAATTGTATGCCATAATTTTAAAATAACCTGCTACACTATAAATAATTTCTCTAGATCCTTGTGGCAAAAACAGAAAATTGTACCATACTTACCGTAATTTTATTTTCCTGGTGCCTATCCATGGCAGCATACCTGTGACAAGCTCCGCCTTGGCTCCTCCCTCAGGACTAGTGAATATTATAAAAGAAATGGTTAGCGCAGCCCCAGCATTCTCCGTAATATAGAATACTGAGGGTGGGATTGTATGCTGCCATGGATAGGCACCAGGAAAAGAAAATTACGGTAAGTATGGTACAATTCTCTGTTTTCCTGGTGCCTCCATGGCAGCATACCTGTGACAAATAACTAGCTAAGACGGGTGGGATGATGCTTAGAAGTTTATTTTAAAGAAATTATTATTTAGAAGAAGCGAAGGCTGATGTGACTGCCTGTCTGCCAAACTCCACCGATGAGAGAGCTCCTGGGTCCACCCTGTAATGTTTCAGAAACGTATGTTGGGACGACCAAGTCGCTGCCCCACAAATAGTTTCAATTGACACATTCGCTCTTGCCGCCCAAGAGGCAGAAACCGCTCTGGTGGAGTGCGCCCTAACCGCCGAAGGGGGTTCCAGTCCATTTGTCCTGTACACCTTGTGGATGAGTTTAACGATCCATGAGGCAATCGTTCTTTTTGACGCCTCCTTGCCTTTGTTTTTACCCCAGGGAATTATAAACAGCCTGATGGAACCCCTGAATGATGCTGTGGCCTGCAGATAGCATCTCAACGTGGAGGCAATGTCTAGCTCATGAAGAGAACCAGAGTCCTGTTCCGAAAATGTTGGGAGTGCCCAAGGTTCCGACATGTTCAAGGATGATGCGACCTTGGGAATAAATCCTCACACTGTTCTGAGTTCTACTCTGTCCTGATAGAATATGATATGATTATGATCTGCTCCTAAAGCTTGGAGCTCTGAAACCCATCTGCCAGAGGTTATAGCTATCAGGAAGGCTAGCTTCAAGGTTAGATGCCGACTCCGAAGGGGCAAAAGGTGGATTGGCCAAGGACTCTAGGATGATAACAAGGTCCCAAGTGGGAAAAGATCGTTAGTAGTTGGCGGACAGAACTTTCTGACAGCTTTGAAGAACTGGATTATCAATGGCTCCTCGGCCCATCTTCTACTGGTTGCCACTGAAATTGCTGATACCTGTACCTTTAGTGTACCTAGTGCAAGACCTAGGTCTAGGCCTGCCTACAAAAACTCAAGAATTTGAGAGGATGATGGGGAATCTGGATCACAGCTTCTGCCAATCATGAAGGCCCTGAACTTGCTCCACAACTTATCGTGTATACCGTTTGTGGATGGTTTTCTTGCTTTGAGCAGGGTTGTGATCACTTTGTTGGAACATCCTAGGGATTGGAACCTTTTCCTTTCAGCTGCCAGATGTGAAGCTCCAGCCTGCGGGGATCTGGATGGGTGTGACATCCTTGTGACAGGAGAAGAGGTATTATTGGAACCTTGACTGGAGGCCGGGTACTCAGATACATTGCTGTGGGGAACCAAGGACGCCTTGGCCAGTACGGTAGGACCGCTATCACCGTCGTGGTTTCCCTCATAAGTCTTGACAAGAATCTTGGAAGGAGAGGCCATGGAGGGAAGGCATAGGCCCAATTGCATGCCCAGGGGGCTGAGAGGGCATCTAGTGCCTCCACTTGGGGGTGAGAAAACCTTGAGGTGAACCTTGGGAGTTTGGTATTGAATGTTGTTGCAAATATGTCTAGCTCGAGGGGACCCCACTGGTTCACTATCCAGTTGAAAATCTCCGGGTGTAGAGACCATCCGTTGGTATCCACAAACTTGCGGGAAAGGCTGTCGGCCCTCGAGTTGAGATGACCAGGCAGATGGACTGCCCCCAGGTCTTTTAGACTCCTTTCTGCCCAGAGGACTATGGGTTCCACCTCCTTCAGGAGGGACCTGCTGCGTGTCCCCCCTTGTCGGTGTACATAAGATACCACAGCCCTGTTGTCCATTCTGAGGAGAACTGGTTTCCCCGTAATCTCGAACTCTAGGGTTAGTAATGCAAGGGAGGCCATTCTGACCTCCAGCACATTTGACACCACACCTGCTGTATGGAAGAACCATCTTCCCTGCACTGAGATCTGGTTGCAGTGTGCTCCCCAACCTGCTGCACTGGCATCAGTAGTAATTGTGATCCAGTCGACATTCCCTAGCGGGCGTGATTTCAGAAGTGTCTGTTTCTTCATCCACCAATGTAGACTCCTGAGCATCAAGGTCGTCAAGTGTATGGGTTTGGAATAGGTACCATCTTTTCCACAGTCTCAGGAACTCCAGCTGGAAATGTCTCAAATGCCAATGGGCCCCGGGGACCATAGGGATACATGACAACATCCGACCTATCAGGCTCAAACAGTTTGAGGCTGCCAGGTAGGATCTCGTACTCACTTTCTTCATTTGTTGAATAATGGATGTCGCCTTCTGAGGTGGGAGAGCCACTGTTCCGTTCCTTGTGTTGAACAGAGCGCCCAAATAAACCATCTCCTGGGTTGGAGAAAGGTGACTTTTCTCCTGGTTTATCTTCCATCCGAATTCTGTTAGAGTCGTCAAAAGAATGTTCCTGTGTTCCACTAACTGGGCTGGATCCTTCGCCAGGAGTAGAAGGTCGTCCAAGTAGTGGTATACCCGAAGCCCCAATTCTCTCAGAGGGCTATGATGGCAATCAGGGTCTTTGTGAAGACTCTTGGCGACGTGCAGAGGCCAAATGGAAGGCTCTGGAATTGGAGATGTACCTGCCCCACTGCGAATCTCAGATACTTCTGGAATGGAGTATGGGTATATGCAGGTAAGCGTCCTGCAAGTCTATTGAAAACAACCAGTCCCCTGGTTGGACTACATGAATAATCGTCTGTAGTGACTCCATCTTGAATTTTTCTAGGAAGATATAGCGATTTAGTCTTTCTAGGTCTATCACGGGTCTCCACCCACCGTTTCTCTTGGGGACTAGAAACAGGGTGGAGTAAAAACCCGAAAATCTTTCTGATGGAAGTACTGGGACTACTAATTGCTGTTCCTGCCAGGAGATAAGAAATCGCTGTAGCGCTTCCGCTTTTTGGGGGGACCTTGACACCCTTGTCGGGGAGATGTCCTTGGGAGGTTTGTCTAGGAACGACCAGAAATGGCCATATTTGACTGTGGAGACTACCCAAGGATCCCTGCACTTTTGTTCCCAGGTCTTTGAGAAGTGTTTTAACCTGGCTCCTACAGGGATCGCTTGGGCTGGCCTGGCGACAAAGGGATTTAGTGGAATCCTGTGGGGTAGGCACTTGTCTCTGTCTTCGGGTCTTGAGGAACGTGGACTGTGTGCTTTTCTAATTATGCCTGAAACCTTTCCCTTGCCTGGACTGTCGGTAATCCTTATTCTTGGAGTATTGGAATCTGGGTGCGAATGTCCTGGAGCGTCCGGATCACCTGTCTTGGGGTAGTAGGCCTAATTTTCCGCCAGTGACTCGAGAGATGGCCTTGTCCAGTTTTTCCCCAAACAAGGCTTTGCCGTCAAAAGGTATCTTGCACCAGTTTTGTTTTGAGGCAACATCCGCTGCCCGCGGTTTCAGCCACAGGGCCCGTTTGGCCATCACTGTGTGGGGCATTGCCCTTGGGGATCAAAGAATTGAATCAATGGCGGCTTCACCAATAAAGTCTGCTGAGAGCTTCAGCTCATCCAAGGCCCTGATTATATCCTCCTTTGGGATGTCCTGTTGGATTGCCGACTCTATGTTATCGGTCCAGACGCGTAGTGCATTGGACACTGATGTCAGGGCTATCGCAGGCTTACAGGCATCATCTACCATCTGGTAAGCCTTCTTGAGATCGAGATCCATCCTTCTGTCCAGTGGATCCTTAAAAGAAGTTGAATCTTCTAGGGGCAATGTGACATTCTTTGCCAACCTTACCACTGCTGCATCGACCACTGGAGAACCCTCCAGCATTGCAGAATCAGCTTCTGAGAGAGGGTATAACTTTCCCAAGTGATAAATGGAGAATCTTTTTTCTGTCTTTTTCCACTTTTCCTCAATCACATCCCTGATCTCGTCTGTGAGAGGGAAAAAGGAGATCTGGCGTTTGAGAAAGGGGAAGTACGATTTAGGCTTCTAAACCTCTGTGTTGGTCTCTTCCCAGCTGATCGCTTGTTTAATTGCCTGTACATAAGGCTGGGCCATGGTCGAAAGCAAAGCCAGAGGCATCTAGGTCATCAGATGATTCCTCTGAGATAGCATTCTCTTCTTGATGTTTAGAGGAAGGTACAGGCGTCAGATGAAAAATTCCACTTGTGGACAGCCCGGGAGTGGAAGCCTCAGCCGTTTGCTTTTGAGGAGGGGATGCTGGTTGTTGCGTCGGCATTGTGGCTACCAATTCCGCAAGGGAATCTTTTACTGCTTTTTGAGTAGGTCCGCCACTTGCAGACCTTCAGATTCTCTGTCCGCTGCATAGACCTTGAGGCAATTTCGACAGATCAGTTTGTCTGGAAGTGGGGTAGGCCTGACATTCTGGAGATATCTCGGGGAGCGCAAATGACGCCGCTTTTTGGCCGATGCTTTCCTGCCGCTTCTATAATCCCCATGCCTGGACGACCTGTCTCTGCTGTGACTAGAGTCATTGTCATCTTCATGACGCCTTGAGGTCCTCTTAGACGTCTTCTGGTGTACAGGACTGAATTACATAAAAGTACCAGCCTCAGTGCACTTTTTTTTTTTTTTTTTATATATAAACTTACCTGGACGTAGGTCCTTACCTTGGGAGTAGAGTAGGATCTTGTGCGGGTGGCGAATGGCTCATGCTAGGCAGAGGCAGCAGCTAAGAAAAGAGTCATAGGAGAAGCATCAACTGGCCATGTCCCAAATTGAAAAAAAAGGGATTACCTCTAAAAATAAAGGGTTTTCTCTTTTTTTTTCTTCCCCCTGAGACCCCAAATAAACATGTATTTAATTTATTAATTGTATTTATATTAATAATTTAATATATATTATTTTATTTATTTATTTGATATTATTTAATTACATTTTTTATTTATTTATTTGCCTTACCTGAAGTGAATGGGTTTCCTTGCCTGGAGCTCTCCAAATGCAGTTCTCCCTGCAGCCACAGGCGTCCCACTGAGGCCGCCAGGGAGATAAATAGGAACAGGAGACCCTGGAACACTGTCCCTGATGCTTTGAGGGAACGAGCACCCGGAGGAGCTGCCCCGCCGGCGCATGCGCAGAACACGGCGGGGAACGCCGAAAGTGTAGAAAAAGCCGGCGCTGAGCGCGCGGCTCCTAGGGAGCCTGGAGGGTGACAGGGGCTAGGAGGGGGGCTTTCTTTGACAAGGAACGAAGAGGGAGAAAAAAAAAAGAGACCAAAGAGAAAAAAATGGAAAGTTGGGGAGAGGAGGGGGGCAAAAGAGAGAGAGAAGAGGAAAGAGAAAGGAGGGAGAGAGAGGAGAAAAAAAAAAAGGAATGCAGAAATAGCTGCTGCCTCTGTAACCATAAGTGAGCTAATGCCTAAATGACCAATTTGCAGATAAAGCTCTTAAGAGACAAACTGCTTGTCCCAAAAGGAGACACAGAAGGGACTTCCAACCTTATAAGCGCATTTAGCTGCCCAAGAGAAGGAACTGCGTCCGGTAGAGGCTTGAACCCGGACGGAGGCTGCCGAATGCAGAAGGTAAGGACGCTTGACCAGAATTCACTGCCATGAGGTATGAGGAAAAAAAGGAGAATGCTGGGGCTGCGCTAACCATTTATTTTATAATATTCACTAATCCTGAGGGAGGAGCCAAGGCGGAGCTTGTCACAGGTATGCTGCCATGGAGGCACCAGGAAAATCCTTTTGGCCAGAATTCTGTGCAATGAGCCATTGCTTTTTAGAGGAGCAGCTGGATGATTTCTGGGAATTCCCCACGGTTGATTTGATACAATGTCGTTTACCAATGGCATTCTGGTGAGTGCATATTGGTGAAGGAAAAGCACTGGAGTAATTTTTATCAGAGAAGCACTGATGTCACTTTATATGGTTGTTATCACATGGGAACATACCATTATTGGATGACTCTTATTCACATTTGGCACAGTGTGCACTTTATGGACTTTTTGGATTTTTCTGTGAGTTTGTGTGACAAAATATTTTAATATGTTTACAGTTGTGGCTGATGTTTTTTTTTGGGGTGGGGATGGAAAACAACCACCACCACCCCTCCCCACGCCTGCACACTGTCTGCCGGTCTGGCACTTACCCTATCTAGGTGACAGGTAGCAGGTATAAGGCAGCGGCTCATGTGTCCTTTCCTCCATCACGCCGGCTGTGCGTCTCCTCCCCTCTTCCTAGGCATCCAATAAGATTGCCTGTCCTTTCAACCATATTGAGTGACAGGTCTGAAGAACTGCTTCCTGATTGGCTGGTAGGAGGATCGGTGTTACAATAGCGAATGTTAATTCGCTATCCTAACACACCTGGGTGGGCTCTGTTTGCATTCTCTGCGCCCTGAGCCCACCCTTTTTTAAAGCCTATTAGAGTCTCTGGCTCTAATCAGGTGCTTAAAAAAAAACACCCCACCCCACATTGGAAGGGGCCGGACGCATGGATGGGGGGGGGGTGGCCATGGATGGGGGGGGTGGTGTCAATCCACCCTTAATGGACGTGCCGCCACTGTATGTTTATTTATGACACTTTGTTGTTAGAGATTTTTAGCATTGCACTTTTTGTATATTACTGATTGGAATCATAGGGTTGGTCATATTTGTGCTAGTAGCTCCTCCTCTTTAGCGCTCACTGTGTATTATTATATACCTGTATATAATTCCTGAGCATGCATAGATGCAATACCTGCATATTATTTGTGATTTTATTCTTTAATGTGCTATCATTTTAAAGTATATGCAAATCCTTATCTTTTAAAGCAAACATTCAGTTTAAAATAGAAATGAAAGGCAAAACATCTGTGTATAGATGTAAAAAAAACATTATAAACACTTTTTTTCCTGAAGTGCTCACATTCCCTCTGTTCTTAGAGGTAATGTGGTCAGTTTTAATAGGACAACAGGGGACTGACAGGAACAGCATGGATTTCACACAAAGCAAGCAATACAAAGAGAATAGGATACTTTTTCATATTTTTTTCAAGTACATGGTACAATGATCACATATCAGGAATATAAAATGTTGGTTTTACATACCCTTTAATCGTGTGATATTTTATAAAGATGGGTGATTTATCCATAGATCAATTTTGAGGTAGTAATTATCAATCCAATTATCCCGGATATCTGGATAATATTTTATCTACCTGTTTCTCACTTCTGAAGCATATAGACTATGAAACAAACTTATATTTTGATTTGCATATTATGATCATACATATCCAAGGTCTATCCATGGTCTCCATATATTTTTTCGTCACCAAGTCCTTTAAATAGTAGGATGCCCCATATATGCATATATAAATTGAAAATCATATAAACACTTTATCCCCTTAGCGCCAACTGTATGCACATATGCTGCCTTGGCTTTAAGGGGTTATACCGGGATGATGCATGCAGCTGCATGTATCACCCTGGTACTGTTTTTTAGAACGGGCGGTTGGCTCTTCAGGGATAACAACTGATGCAGCTAAAAGCTGCTCGGCTGTTATCCCGGAGGAGTGGGAGGGGACTCTTCCCAGGCCTCCTGTCCCACCGGGACACTCGAGCCATGATCCAGAACTTGCTCCAGGTAAAGTGAGACTGGAATGAAGCTGGAAATGGCAGGGGAACCCCAAACCAAAATTTAACAAAAAAAAAGCGTGGGGTCCCCCTAAATTCCATTCCAGGCCCTTCAGTTCTAGTATGGATATTAAGGGGAACCCCGTGCCAAAAATGTAAAAAAAATAAATGGCGTGGGGGCCCCCTCAAAATCCATACCAGACCCTTATCTGAGCACGCAACCTGGCAGGCCACAGGAAAAAAGGGGGGAAGAGAGAGTGCCCCCCTGAACTGTACCAGGCCACATGCCCTCAACATTGGGAGGGTGCTTTGAGGTAGCCCCTCAAAGCACCTTGTCCCCATGTTGATGGGGAGAAGGGCCTCATGCCCACAACCCTTGCCCGGTGGTTGTGGGGGTCTGCGGACAGGGGGCTTATTGGAATTTGGAAGCCCCCTTTACCAAGCGGAACCCCAGATCCTGCCCCCATGTGAATTGGTAATAGGGTACAAGTGTACCCCTACCATTTCACAAAAAAAGTGACAAAAAGGTTAAAAAAGACAAAAGACAGTTTTTGACAAGCCCTTTATTAAATTCTTCTTCTTTGCACTTCTTCTTACATCTTCTTTCTTATGGTCTTCCTTCGGTGTTGTTCTTCTTCTCCATCTTCTTCTTCATCTTCCTCCACTCTTCTTGTCCCGCATCTTGCTCTGGCTTCTTCTCTACGCTGTCCGCATGGTCTGCCTCTGTGGGAGTCTTCAGCAGTGTGATGCTTTGCTTCTTCTGACACTTCTTAAATAATGGAGGGCGGGGCCACTCGGTGACCCCACTCTCCTCCTATGGCCTTCCTTGTGTTGTTAGAGGGGGCGGGTCACCCGGTTACATAAACGGGTGACCCTGTCCCCCTCTGACATCACGGAGAAAGCAATAGGGAAATCCCCCAATCAATTGTAGTGGAGTAAAAATGAAAATTGCATATATGTTAAGAAGAGGAGGTAGAGAAAGAAAATGTCTAAACCAGAGATGCAGTATCTCAGAGAGTCCATTTTGATGAATTCTCTCAGAAATTTGATGTTCGCCATGCGGTTGAGAATTTGTGGCCAAGGTACTGTAGTGGAGCGCCAATTAAAGGCTATGGCCCAGTGGATGGAGCTGAGGAATGTGTGGATTAGGGGAGAATAGAAGACAAATTTGAGGTGTAAGAGAAAAATTTCCACCGGATATTTTATCTATTAATATGCTAGCCTTTTGCCAAGTGTTTTTTATGTGGGGGCAGTCCCAAAAGGTATGTAAAAGTGTTCCCTGGGTGGGGCAACCCCTAAAGCAAAGTGGTGATAGTGAGGGATAAAATTAGTTAAGTTTAGCAGGGGTAAGATACCATCTATAGAGCAATTTGATGGCTGATTCTCTGATCAGGTTGTCTTGGTACATTTATGGAGATTTGCAAAAATAGTATCCCATTGATCAAGAGTAAATGCGGTATTTAAATCTGATTCCCATTGTAGCATGGGATGTGATATCTCAGGCATATTGGTTTTATTTAGGATTTTATATATTCTGTAGATTAAACCCCTATCATGAGGGGAGGAGTTACAAATTTGCTCAAATTGTGTATAAGTGGGGTAGAGTGTAAGTGAGTAATATTTCTGGTAGAATTGTCTTATTTTTGTATAGTTCTCTAGTACAGAAAGTGAGAGATCATATTTTATTTGTAGTCTGGTGAAGCTGAGGAATGCATTGTGGGAGAGCGATTTTAAATGTGCTAGGTTATGTGATTTCCAATTCGTTAAAAAGTTTTGATCTTGAGCCCTATCTGGAGGGGAAGAATGAGGGTCACCTAGAAAGGAAGCTAGGGGAGGGGTGTTAGAGGATAACTTAAATTTAGAGACTTGTCTGGTCTATAGTTGGGGGTTATGAGTGACTATAAGGTTTAAGGCTCTAATTTTTTGTGGTGGGATAGCCTTGGATCAGAGAAGTCCTTGTAAATTGTAGGGTAGGATAGATTCTTCTTCGAACCGGAGCCAAGGGATTTGGAGTGAAGGGACATACCACCACTGGGCTAATTGAGTGAATCTGGCCCATAGATAATAGAGCCAAAGGTTGGGAAGGCTGAGGCCTCCTTTTGTTTGGGGTCTAAACATAAGGGAGTAACTAAATCTGGGTTTTTTGTTTTGCCAAATGAATGTGTTGGTCTCTCTCTGTAGATATTCTAATTTTTTTAGGTAGAATAAGAGGAAGTGATCTAAAATAAAATAAAGATTTGGGTAATATCATCATTTTTACGCCCACTATTCTGGCCAAGAATTAAATCTGGTGTGATGACCAAAGTTTAAGTAGATTTTAATACTGATGAATAAGGGAGGGTAGTTTGCTTGGTATAGCATTTTATACGAAGGTGTAATCTGAATACCCAGGTATCTAAATGAATCCGTGTGCCAGTTGAAGAATTTTTCTTTAAAGTGGGGTGCCCCCTAAAAATAAGTAAATAAGTCAGCAGCTACAAATACTGCAGCTGCTGACTTTTAATAATCGGACACTTACCTGTTCCAGGGTCCAGCGATGCGGGGGAACGAAGCCCCCCTCATTCCCGGCTCTGCTTGCAGCATCGTCATTCTTACTGTGGGCACCCGGCTGTGGCTTCACAGCCAGGCACCCACTGTGCATGCGTGAGTGGCGCAGGGCATCCGTGATACGCTGCATAGTCATCTGGGACACGTGACAGGTCCCAGATGACTGTGTGGTGCGAGTGGAAGTGATGTCACCAGCCCGGGCATTGAAGAATGCAGACTACGAGGGACCCCCTAGCAACAGGCATTTAGAGGTGACTAAAAAAAATTTTTCCCCAATTATTATTTTTTTTTTTTAAGAATTTTAAACAATTTTTTATTTTTTGGTGGCAACACCACTTTAAGTGAAGATATTAAGGCTGGGGGAATATTGATTGGTAAAACGGAGCACTTAGAAAGATTTACACCCATACCTGTCAGGTTGTGGAAGGTGTCAAGGGTTTTAGTTAGATTGGGTAGGGAGATAAGAGGATCAGTCATAAACAGAAGGACGTCATCTGCATAGAGACTTAGCTTGTATTCTTTGGATCCTTTAATATATCCTTTAATGTTTGTGTTATTTCTGATGGCGCAGGCAAGGGGCTCTATTGCGAGGGCGAAGATTAGAGGGGAGAGGGGACAACCTTGTCTGGTACCTTTAGTCAGGGGGAAAAAGTTTTTGCCTGGGAGTTTGATACGTGTTTGTGGGTTCTGATAGAGAGCTTTAAAGCCTGTTAGGGATTCATTGTTAATGCCATATTTGGGGAGTAGAGTGTCAAGATATGACCAGCAAACGCTGTCAAAAGCTTTGTGTATATCATGACCAAGTAGTAGAGTGGGTTTGGAATATATGTTAGAGTCTTGAATGATATTTGCAGTCAGTCGTATGTTGTCTGTTATTTGTCTGTTGGGAATGTAGCCTGTTTGATCAGGATCAACTAATGGGGAGATAACAGCAGATAATCTGTCTGCTAAAATACGGCCAAATATTTTTACGTCGTTGTCAATAACTGATATTGGGCGGTAGTTTTGAGGGATGCAGTGGTCTTTATTTGGTTTGGGAATAAGGGATGTTAGCTAAAAGCATCTCAGGTGGGAATTGGCCACCCTGTAAGATATAATTATACAGTTTAGTAAGGTGTGGGGTAACGGTAGAGGCACATTTTTTATAGTAAGATGTGGAATAGCCATCCGGGCCTGGGGCTGTGGATAACTTTAATGTTTCCCAATAATTCTGTTAACTTCTATATCTGTACAAGGGGCATTAAGAGATTCAATTTGTTCTCTAGTGAGAGTGGGCAGTGTAATGTTGTTAAGCCAGTCTAGGGAGGACTGTTTGGGAGGTGATTGTGGTGTGGAAAGAAGATTTTTATAGAAGTCTAAGAACAATTTCATGACTTCTTTGGGATGGGACACTATATTTCCAGATGAGTTCCTTAATTTGTAGGTGTGGGGTGGTTTCATGGATTGATTTAGTTTTCCAGTGAACATGATGGAATAAGAGTTGCTGTTGAGTAAGAATCTAGCTTTAGACCGTCTGAGAGCTTTTTCAGTGTCCAAGGTAGTGCGTTTCTCTTGAATCTGCTTAAGAAGGTCACTAGATGGGTTTTGGTTGTTTCTATGATATAAGTGGTCCAGATCTTTCGTGAGGGACCTAATATGTGTAAGTTTGGATTTGTTTTTAATTGAGGCGATATTTATCAGATGGCCTCTCATTACCGCTTTATGCACCATCCATATATTTGTAGGAGACATGTCTGGTGTTACGTTTTGTGCAAAGTATTGCTCAAGGTGAGATGGGTGAGTCTGTGAGCAAGGAATCATTTATTCGCCATGAGTGTGTTGTGTTGGCTAGACCTACAGTGGTGTGAAAAAGTGTTTGCCCCCTTCCTCATTTCCTGTTCCTTTGCATGTTTGTCACACTTAAGTGTTTCGGAACATCAAACCAATTTAAACAATAGTCAAGGACAACACAAGTAAACAATAAATGCAATTTGTAAATGAAGGTGTTTATTATTAAAAGGTGAAAAAAAATCCAAACCATCATGGCCCTGTGTGTAAAAGTGATTGCCCCCCTTGTTAAAACATACTATAACTGTGGTTGTCCACACCTGAGTTCAATTTCTCTAGCCACACTCAGGCCTGATTATTGCCACACCTGTTCACAATCAAGGCATCACTTAAATAGGAGCTGCTTGACACAGTAAGGTCCACCAGAAGATCCTTAAAAGCTACACATCATGCCGAGACCCAAAGAAATTCAGGAACAATTCAGAAAGAAAGTAATTGAGATCTATCAGTCTGGAAAGGGTTATAAAGCCATTTCCAAAGCTTTGGGAATCCAGCGAACCACAGTGAGAGCCATTATCCACAAATGGCAAAGACATGGAACAGTGGTGAACCTTCCCAGGAGTGGCCGGCCGCCCAAAATTACCCCAAGAGCGCAGCGACGACTCATCCAAGAGGTCACAAAAGACCCCACAACAACGTCCAAGGAACTGCAGGCCTCACTTGCCTCAGTTAAGGTCAGCCTTCATGCCTCCACGATCAGGAAAAGACTGGGCAAAAATGGCCTGCATGGCAGAGTTCCAAGGAGAAAACCACTGCTGAGCAAAAAGAACATCAAAGCTCGTCTCAATTTCTCCACAACACATCTTGATGATCCCCAAGACTTTTGGGACAACATTCTGTGGACCGATGAGACAAAAGTGGAACTCTTTGGAAGGTGTGTGTCCAAGTATATCTGGCATAGAAGGAACACTGCATTTCATAAAAAGAACATTATACCAACAGTAAAATATGGTGGTGGTAGTGTGATGGTCTGGGGCTGTTTTGCTGCTTCAGGACCTGGAAGACTTGCCGTGATAAAAGGAACTATGAATTCTGCTGTCTACCAAGAGATCCTGAAGGAGAATGTCCGACCATCTGTTCGTGTACTCAAGCTGAAACGAACTTGGGTTCTGCAGCAGGACAATGATCCTAAACACACCAGCAAGTCCACCACAGAATGGCTGAAGAAAAACAAAATGAAGACTTTGGAGTGGCCTAGCCAAAGTCCTGACCTGAATCCTATTGAGATGTTGTGGTATGACCTTAAAAAGGCCGTTCATGCTCGAAAACCCTCTAATGTAACTGAATTAGGACAATTCTGCAAAGATGAGTGGGCCAAAATTCCTCTAGGACACTGTAAAAGCCTCATTGCACGTTATCGCAAACGCTTGGTTGCAGTTGTTGCTGCTAAGGGTGGCCCAACCAGTTATTAGGTTTAGGGGGCAATCACTTTTTCACACAGGGCCATGATGGTTTGGATTTTTTTTCACCTTTAATAATAAACACCTTCATTTACAAATTGCATTTTGTGTTTACTTGTGTTGTCCTTGACTATTGTTTAAATTGGTTTGATGTTCCGAAACACTTAAGTGTGACAAACATGCAAAGGAACAGGAAATGAGGAAGGGGGCAAACACTTTTTCACACCACTGTATGTGTGAAGTGTTAAAGGAGACTATTTGGTGATCAGACCAAGGACATGTATGGATATCTGCCTTAGAGGAATTGGCAAGTAGGATTGGGGTGCAGAAGATGTAATCAAGATGGGCAAAACTATTGTGCGGGTGGGAGTAGAATGTGTAGGATTTGGTTCCAATGTTGTGGTTTCTCCAGGTGTCTACTAATTGAGAGTTATATAGTAATCTGTTCAAAGATTTGGGTAAAGCTGTAGAGGATGGGACAACCTTGCTTCTGTCTAGAGCTGAAAGAGCAGCTAAATTAAAGTCCCCACCCACTATTAGATGTGCGGAATGATACTTGTCTAGAGTGTCAAAAAATTTGTTGAAAAAGTTAGAATGGGCTTCATTGGGAGCATATAGTGAGGCAATAGTGACAGAACATCCTTTAATTGAGCCTTTCAAAATCAGATAACGACTGTCTGGGTCCTTAAAGACATTCTGAACCTCAAAAACCACCAAATTCCTAATAAATATAGCAGCTCCCCTGGATTTTGTGTTGTAAGTAGTGCAAGAACATTCACTGTAACTTTTGTCAAGTGTTTGTCTGTTGCAAAGTGGGTTTCTTACATTAATATTATATTAGCTCCCAATCTTTTGTAGTGGCGAAAAGCTTTCTTTCTCTTGTGAGGGGAATTAATACCCTGGGCATTGTGAGAAATCACCCTGAGACCCATTGTGTTGGTTTTAAAAAGCGATAATGGTTATGAGGTAGAGGCAGTGGATCACAAGATCCAGGGATGAGCATATAGAAAAGTCGGTGTGGTATTAGTAATATGGTTATCAACATTAACATTAGAAATTAAGAATTACCTGGGATAGAGGAAAATTTGGTGATCACTGTGTTGCTATCAACATCTTCATATATAAAATGTATCGAAATATACATCAGTATCCTGCAAGTATTTTCTTGTTGACTTTTCTTCATCAAATAACATATTGTACTTATGCATGTGAACAATAGAGAATAAGGAACCTAAACAGTAGAACCCTAGAAGTAATGATCTCATCGATAATAACAGTACTGCATTGCACACCATCTTTCCACCATAAAGCATAAAATAGAGAGTTTTTGTTTGACCTATTCAATATTTTGTAAAAATAAAGTATTTTAGAATAATTATGAGAAATATTAACTATAACTTGGGGGTCAGGGTGAGAAGCATCACCTGACCAAAATGAATAATGTTGTGGACAAAAATGTCCATTACTCACAAATGGAGCCTCCATCATTAAAATAATGGATAGCAGGATCAGACGCAGAAGAGTTTCTGCTAGTTGATTCATGCTTTTGGGGTCCCTCGTGAGTAGGGGGACAAACTAGCAGAGGCGCAGCAGATCAGCCTTAGCAAGGATTCTATAAACAAAAAATTAAGTGCATGCTGTAATATATGTTGAAAAGAAAAAAAAAAAAAAACAGCACAAAAAAGAAAAAAAAAAACCCCCCAAAAAAACAAACAAAAAAAAAAGTTAAATGTGTAAGTTCCTATGGAAGGAACTGATATACCAACCCAATACATTTTAAAGGTGTAGAACAGATGTTTAACTCTACACAAGTCAAACTATAGAACTTGCAAATTTTAAGAACTGTAAAAATTGTTCTTTGAACCTTGCAAAAAGAGGAGAAAAAAAAAAGAAGAAATATTTTTCACATCCCTTCTTTCCCTTCCAACAGAAGAAGGGTAAACTTTAGCCGCAGGTAAGCGTCAGCTTTATCTTCAGGTATCCAAACTTCTGAATGATGGACGCCATCTTCTTTGATCACGACGTGTGGCTGGGGTGGTCCAGATAGGTGAAGTATGAGGAGTGGTAGAAGGTCTTGCAACTGAACCCAGATCTGGGAGACCCAACTTCACAAGGAGATCTTTACCTTCCGAGATGTTGAAGACTGTGTAGGTGGTGCCATTATGTGGTACTGTTAATTTAAATGGAAAACCCCACCTCGATCTAATATGAGCTGATTGTAGAACCAAAGTTTCTCTCATTCCTTTTGCGTCTCCTTTCCAAGGTAGCTTGCGAGATATCTGGAAAAATTAGAATTTTTGTGCCATCCAATTCGATGTTATGCATATTTCTGGATGCTCTTTATATGCTTTCTTTTGTGATGAAATCTTTCATGCATAAAGTGATGTCTCGGGAAGGTTTGTCTGGGGGTGGTTTAGGATGCAGGGCCCTATGAATTCTATCACACGCAAATGAGGATGGAAGTAAATCAAGAAGGAGATTGTGGAACAGTTTGGAAACTACTGGCATTAGATCAGTTACTGACTCTGAAATACCACGGATCCTTAGGTTGTTTCCGTCGGTTTTGATTGTCCAAATCTTCCACTTGTGAATGTAAGTATGAGTGGTTTTCGGCTAAAAGTTCAAAATCCTTTCTCAGATCATTGTGCACAAGTGATAGTTCATCATGTTTGGTTTCTAGAACTTCTGCGCGTCCTCCCTGGGTTGCTATTTCTTGTGTGAGTGTGTTTGTTGTTTTTTGGAGTTCGCACTGTAATTTGTCAACAATTTTTTCATAAATCATGGTTAAACTGGAGTCTAAATCAGCTTTTGTGATCTGAGAGGAGCATTCTCAGTTATATTGTGCGGCTGCAGACTCCTGTGGAGGGCCACTGGTAGCTATAGGAGACTGTACAGGTGGTGGACCAGCGCCTTTTTGAGCCATTTTGTTCTGCTCTTTATTGCGCAGTGGATATGTTATTCAAGAGTGCTGTTGCGCACAGTGATTGTACGCCTTCTTGCCCGATGGCATTCACTAGTGTGAACAGCAGGGATGAAGAAAAAAAACGCTATTTAAAGCAGTTATTCCTAACAGTGTGGGTAATATCCTCTCTGAACAGTTTGTAGATGAAGATGGTGATCTGCATCGCGTCTCGCATGCGTCCCCACTTGTGGTTGTGTCCTTTAGCTCATCTTGTTTACTCAAACCGGGGTTAATAACTCACTCAGAGTCTTCTTTGGGACTACATGTTGCCTGGCGATGAGGATTTGGGGTCAAGTTGGAGTGGGGATCAATCACCTAGAAATTTAGAGTTTGGGAGAATGAGTTTATGAGGTGTGGTAAAATGGTTGCTCCTGGGTTTGAGACCGTAGCACCTCCTGGGGCATGGGGGGACCTCAGATCAGGACCATGGTGTGCAGTCTGAACGGCCGAGCATAAAGAGCGTTCCCACAGATTGCAATTAAGGTCTGGGAGGATCCAAGCAGCCCCAGCCACACTGCTGCTGGGTGTAGCAAGATGGCCGCTACACCTGGGTGTGAGGACAAGGCCTTGGCAGCTGCCAGGGCCGTTACTGGGGTGGAAGTTCCTCTATTCCCCGGTCTGGGTCTCCCCCTGGCAAGTGGGGTGTTTCTGAAGCTTTGTGGGGCTTGAATCTAGTGTGGGGAAGGCAACTAGTGGGCCAGAGGTGTAGCAAGATGGCTGCCTTTCACCTGTGTCCCTGAAGCGCCAATCACTGCAGGTCTCCTCCAGTGGTTGTCCGACAGCCTATGCACCGTCCTCCAGGGAGCCGTCGGAGGTGCACTGGGATAGGGCTGTTGCTTGTCCCGTGGGATGTGGCACCCGATCGCGAGGGATGTGGAGGCCTCGTACGGCTCAAGATGGCGGCAGAACCCCTGTAGCCGGCCGCGGGTCAGATAACAGACCGAGTGGCTGCCTGGAGTGCCCAATAAAGTTATCGGTCTGCTCAGGGGATGCCCAGGGTTGAGGATTGGTACTTTAGAGGCCTCCTGTAGAAGTGTTGGCTCCGGATGGCAGCGGATTTCAGCAGATTCCGCGGAGCTCCACAGCAGCGCGTCTGTCTCCTATAGCATCCGCACACCCTCCCAATGTTGAGGGCATGTGGCCTGGTATGGTTCAGGAGGGGGGGGCACTCTCTCATCCCCCCTTTTTTCCTGTGGCCTGCCAGGTTGCGTGCTCGGATAAGGGTTTGGTATGGATTTTTTGGGGGACCCCCACACCATTAATTCTTTAATTTTGGCACAGGGTTCCCCTTAATATCCATACTAGAACTGAAGGGCCTGGTATGTAATTTAGGAGGACCCCCACACATTTTTTTTACATTTTGGTTCAGGGTTCCCCTGTGGGGAAATCCCCATGCCATTTTATCAATGAACTTTTATATTGTGTATTGTGGACCGACAATTCATTGTAGCCGTGTGTAGTTTTAAATGACTTTTCTTTTCCTTTAGAAATAAAATTTTGCTGTCAGACTGTTCTAAACACTGGAAACATGCGCCCCTTTATTGGCATACTATAGACACCCCCAGGTATGAATTTTTAAGGAATATTACACTTTTATTGTTTCACTTTAAGCATTATTAAAATCACTGCTCCCGAAAAAACGGCCGTTTTTTAAAACTTTTTTTTGCATTGATACATATCGCCTGGGGCAGGACCCAGGTCCCCAAACACTTTTTATGACAATACCATACATATAAGCCTTTAAAGTGAGCACTTTTGATTTCTCCCGTGGACTTTTAAAGGGTGTTGCGTGACTTTTGAATTTTCCACGACCACCCAAAATTGTTCGCTGTTCGGCGAACTGGCAAACAGCCAATGTTAGAGTCGAGCATGAGTTCAACTCAAAAGCTCATCCCTGCTTGTGACAGCAATAAAAGTGATGCATTTTTAAAAAAAATATAAAAAATAAAATAAATAAGAAACAATAAATAAAAAAATGTTTAACAACCCTGTCCCATGCAGCAAAGAAAACGCATGTGTAAGTCTTGCCCATATATGTAAACGGTGTTCAAATCACACGTATGAGGTATCGCTGCGATTGTCAGAGCAAGAGCAATAATTATAGACCTCCTCTGTAACTCTAACCTGGTAACCATTATTTATTTTTAAAGTGCCACCTATGAAGATTTTTAGGTATCGTAGTTTGTCGCCATTCCACCAGTGTGCGCAATTTCAAAGCATGACATGTTAGGTATCCATTTACTCTGCGTAACATCGTTTTTCACATTGTACAAAAAAAAACTGGGCTAACGTTACTGTTTTGTTCTTTTTTAATTCATGAATGTGTATTTTTTTCAAAAAAAAATTGCATTTGAAAGATCGCTGCGCAAATATAGTGCGACATAAAATATTTAAACGATCCCTATTTTATTCTCTAGATTCTCTGCTAAAAATAATATGTATAATGTTTGGAGGTTCTAAGTAATTTTCTAGTAAAAAGATGACATTAACTTGTAAGTAGGGATGAGCCGAACACCCCCCGGTTCGGTTCGCACCAGAACTTTCGAACGGACCCCAAATTCGTACGAACTTTAGAACCCCATTGAAGTCTATGGGACTTGAACGTTCGAAATTAAAAGTGCTAATTTTAACGGCTAATATGCAAGATACTGTCCTAAAAAGCGTTTGGGGACCTGGCTCCTGCCCCAGGGGACATGGGTCAATGTCTAAAATTTTTTAAAAAATGGCAGTTTTGGCGGGAGCACTGATTTTAATGACGATTAAAGTGAAAAAAAAAGTGAAATATTCCTTTAAATATGGTGCCTGGGGGGTGTCTGTAGTATGCCTGTGAAGTGCCACGTGTTTCCTGTGTTTAGAACAGTCCCTGCACAAAATGACATTAAACGGAACTAACATCATTTAAAACTGCTTGCGGTTTTAATGTTATATCTGGTTCCTGCAATATGGTTGAAAATCATTGAGAAAAATGGCATGGGTAGCCCTCCCTGCCCATTACCAGCCCCTTTGGGTCTTGTACGCATATTAAGGGGAACCCCGTACCCATATTAAAAAAAGGAAATGCGTGTGGCCCCCAGGCCCTATATACTCAGAACAGCAGTATACAGGCGGTGCAAACAAGACAGGGACTGTGTAGGTTTGTTGTGTTAAGTTGAATCTGTTTGTAATTTTCAACTGGTACATTTTTAAAGTGTAGCTCCAGTCAAAAAAACAATTTTTAAGCTTTTTGGAAAACATAGGGAAGGGTTATCACCCCTGTATAATTTGTTTTGTCGTCCATCTTTTTCATCTCACTTGCTGTTGTCTCCTTCCGTTTGCATGTAGGAGATGTTTGTAAGTTGGATGTTTGAAAGTAGGGGCCTGCCCTATATGCTCTGCAGAAATGGCGGAACAAGGCGTTGGTTTTGCCACAACATTGTAAGCCCTGAAAGTGACTCTTGGTGGGCGCTGGAGCGCCCTGCTGTGAACGATTATATCAAGAATTGTAATTACATGCCATTATTGAACAGTGGTAGAAAAATTGACCTTTGGTGGTTGTGGTGCTGGTGCCACAACACTATAAATCCTCACAGTTATTCTGGGTGGGCACAGGAACGGGCCCTCCTGTGAAATATTATATCAAGAATTGTAATTACATGTCCCTGTTAAACAGGGGCAGAAAAATTGGGCCTTAGGCACTGGTGCTGGTGCCACGACACTGCAACCTCTCCCATATACTCTTGTTTTATTGCAGGAATTAGCCCTGCTGCAAAGCATTGCATCAAAAATTGTACTTAAACGCCCCTGTTAAACAGGGGCAGAAAAATTGGGCCTTAGGCACTGGTGCTGGTGCCACCACACTGCAACCTCTCCCATATACTCTATTTTTATTGCAGGAATTAGCCCTGCTGCAAAGCATTGCATCAAAAATTGTAATTAAACGCCCCTATTAAACAGGGGCAGAAAAATTGGGCTGATGGCATCACCCAGAACCTGAAATGTTCTTCCAACATATCAACGGAGGAGGAAGAGGATAGACAATCAACATAACAGGACAGTCACTCAGCATCAGCATAGGCAGTCTTGAAGGGATGTGATATTTCAAAAAAAATTATTCGGTTACATCAGCTTCAGGTGCTTGGTAGCTGTGGGTGATCCAAGACTGATTCATCTTGATGAAGGTCAGTCGATCAACTGATTCGGTGGACAGGCGCACCCTGTGATCGGTAACAAAGCCACCAGCAGCACTGAAGGTGCGTTCCGAAAGAATGCTGGATGCAGGACAGGCCAGTAGCTCAATTGCATACTGTGCAAGCTCTGGCCAGTGATCCATCCTCAAGACCCAGTAAGCCCGAGGATTTTCGGTGGGAAAGGTGTCCAAGTCTGACCTTGCCCCTAGGTATTCCTGCACCATGTAAATCAGACGCTGGCGATGGTTGCTGGAACCGATCATACCTTGGGGCTGCGGACTAAAAAATTGTCTGAAAGCATCAGTCAGACGGCCAACTTCTCCACCGCTCCTTCTGACCGATGCCTCAGCAACACATTGTCCAGGACCAGGAGTTTGTAACCTCCCAGTCTCTGGGAACGCGTTGCACAGAGCTTTCTGCAAGGCCTCCCGGAGATGTCTCATCCTCTGCTCCCTCTGCGATGGCAAGATAAGGTCGGCAACCTTACCCTTGTACCGTGGATCAAGGAGAGTGGCCAGCCAGTAATGGTCCCTCTCCTTGATCCGAAGAATATGAGGATCCTTCCGCAGGCTTTGCAGGATCAGCGTAGGTTAGCTGAGGCATTCGGTCCGGAGTCCTCTGGGTCACTAAGGGCAACATGATCCGCAGCTACCTCCTCCCAGCCACGTACAAGTCCACGTGTTTCTTGGGACTGCAAATCATCCCTACAAGACTGCTGCTGCTGATGCTGAGTGCCAGCCTCCACCTCCATGCTGACACAATCATCCTCCTCCTCTTCCTCCTCCTCATCCTCTTGCTGTGTGATGGGTGGCACAGCAGGAACACTGTCTGGATAAAGGGGGCCTTGAGAGGCAAGAAAGTCCTCCTCTTCCTGCCTCTGTTCTGCCTCAAGTGCCCTGTCCATTATTCCACGCAGCGTATGCTCCAAGAGGTGGACAAGAGGTACAGTGTCACTGATGCATGCACTGTCACTGCTCACCATCCTTGTGGCCTCCTCAAACGGTGACAGGACAGTGCATGCATCCCTGATCATGCCCCACTGGCGTGGTGAGAAAAAACCGAGCTCCCCTGACCCTGTCCTGGTGCCGTAGTCGCACAGGTACTCATTGATGGCCCTCTGCTGTGTGTGCAGCCGCTGCAGCATGGCCAACGTTGAGTTCCACCTGGTGGGCATGTCACATATAAGGCGGTTCTTGGGCAGGTTCAACTCCTTTTGGAGCTCAGCCAGCCGAGCACAGGCATTAAATGATCGGCGGAAATGCACACAGACTTTCCTGGCCTGCTTCAGGACATCCTGTAAGCCTGGGTACCTGCCCAAGAACCGCTGCACCACCAGGTTAAGGACGTGAGCTACACAGGGCACATGGGTCAGTTGTCCCTGTTGGAGGGCGGAGAGGAGGTTGGTGCCATTGTCACAAACCACCATTCCTGGCTTAAGCTGGCGTGGCGTCAACCACCTCTTGGCCTGCCCCTGCAGAGCTGACAAAACATCCGCCCCAGTGTGGCTCCTGTCCCCCAAACAAACCAGCGTAAGCACGGCATGGCATCGTTTTGCCTGCGTACTTGCGTAGCCCCTGGAACGCCTATGGAGCACCGCTGGTTCTGAGGACAGAGCACTGGAAGAGGCCATGGAGGAAGAAGAAGAGGAGGGGGTGGAGGAGAGAGGTGTGTCACAACCAATAGTAGCATTTTGGAGGCATGGTGGCGGAACAACCTCCAACACTACTGCACCTTGTCCTGCATCCTTCCCAGCTGCCAGAAGAGTGACCCAATGGGCCGTGAAAGACAGGTAATGTCCCTGTCCATGCCTGCTGGACCATGAGTCAGCGGTAATATGCACCTTACCGCTGACCGCCCTGTCCAGCGAGGCAAGGACATTGCCTTCCACATGCCGGTAGAGAGCCGGAATCGCCTTCCGTGAGAAAAAGTGGCGTTTGGGGACCTGCCACTGAGGAACCGCACATTGTACAAACTCACGGAAGGGGGTCGAGTCTACCAACTGAAAAGGCAGCAGTTGAAATGCTAGCAATTTAGCCAAGCTAGCATTCAACCGCTGGGCATGTGGATGGCTGGGAGTGAACTTCTTTCGCCGGCCCAGCAGCTGGGGCAGGGACATTTGCCTGCTATAATCGGACGTGGGTGTACTGCTAGCAGAGTGCCCGGAAGCACTTGGCTGTGACACACCTAATTCTACACCTTCATTCCTCTCAGAGCAGGTTTCAGAGAGGACTGAAGGTCTAGTGGGGTTGGAGATGCCAGCTGATGAGGAACAAGGAGAGGTCCGCTTTGTTCTTTGGTGTGAGTCTTTGAGGTACGTTTGCCAACGAGCTGCATGGCAGGTCAACATATGTCTGGTCAAGCATGTGGTGCCCAAGCGGCTGATGTTTTGGCCACGCGAGATACGCTTGAGACATATGTTGCAAATAGCAGCGGTGCGATCTGATGCACTCGTCTCAAAAAAGGCCCACACCAAAGAACTTTTAGAATAACGCGCAGAGGCAGCGCCCTGCACAGGCAGAGCTCTGCGGTGTGATTCAGTCGGTGTGCTGCTCCTAAGCTGGCCCCCGGAGGGCATCCTGCCCCGTTGGACATGTGCCTCCTCCTCCTCCTCCTCTCTCCTACCAGGCACCCACGTGGAGTCATTGCCCTCATCATCCTCTCCCTCTTCATCGCTGTAGCAAACCTGGCAATATGCTGCAGTTTGTGGAACATGACTGCCAGATTGCTGTCCTTCTTGAGCATCCCCTCTCTCTGCATTCACGCTACTGCCTTCCTCTAGCTGAGTGTCATCATCAGAGCCTACAAAAGACTGGGCATCCTCCTGGAGCATGTACCCAACACTGTGCTCAAAGAGTTCAGGAGACGCCTCAGGAGGACGTGGTGGGTCTAGGGAAGGAGTCACTGATGATGACATTGAGAGGAGGGAAGACGATGCGTTGGCAGCTGCTTTGCTAGTACCCTGAGACTGGGTGAGAGAGGATGAGGAGGATGAAGAGGGCTTGGTCATCCACTCTACCAAGTCGTTGGCATGTTGCCGTTCAACATGTCCAGCTGCCGAAAAGAAGGACAAGCGTGTCCCATGGCCACGTGCTGATGAAAATGCACCGCGTCCACGACCAGCACTATTGTCTCTAGACACAGAGCCTGCTTGCCCTCTTTTATCGGCTCGCGCCTGTCTGCCTCTCCTTGCTGGCCTTCCAGACATGGTAATGGCCTGAAGGGAGTTGGGTAAAACAGCAGTTGGGTAGTGTATATTGTGCTGGAGGCACACAACACCCACTAACTCCTGCAGATGCCTTTATTATAGAACACCAGAGATAAAGGGGTATATTGTAATGGAGTCTCACAACACCCACTAAGCCCTGCAGATGGCTCGATTAGAGAACAGCAATAAAGGGTAGATACAGGTGTATATTGTGCTGGAGGCACAAAACACCCACTAACTCCTGCAGATGCCTTTATTATAGAACACCAGAGATAAAGGGGTATATACAGATGTATACTGTGCTGTGCTGGAGGCACACACAACTTCCAATAACTCCAGCAGATGGCAAGTGGGCTCAAATAGAGAAGAGCTATGTAGGTGGATATAGCGGTGTGTACTGGGTACAGAGCACGCAGACAGCACACACAAGCTCCTAACACTACTGACTGCAAGCTCTATTTTAAAAGATAGATCACTAGCTATATAGGTGAGGTGAATATAGCGGTGTATGCTGTGGTCAGGGCACGCAGACAACAACCACTACAGAAGAGCAAGATCGAAAATCGGCCGATAACGATCGGTGTATACTGTGTTGAAGGTACACAGAACACCTACTAACTGCTTCAGACGCCAACACACTACACAAGGCCGCCGCGCTGGCGGCCTTATATAGTGTGGGGCGTGTACTACACAGCCTGAGCTATGATTGGCCACAGGCATCCTGCCTGTGGCCAATCATGGCTCTCCTCGCTGCTGGCGCTGTGATTGGCCAAGCATGCGGGGTCACAGTGCATGCTTGGCCAATCATGAGCCAGCAATGCACTGCGATGACGCAGTGCATTGTGGGCCATGAGCACCACACGAATTTGGCGCGAACGGCCCATAACGTTCGGAATTCGCCGAACGGGCGAACAACCGATGTTCGAGTCGAACGTATGTTCGACTCGAACACGAAGCTCATCCCTACTTGTAAGCAACAAAGTCAGAAATAGGCTTAGGCATGAAATGGATTATAGTTATTTTTTCCAAGCATGTCCCTCAAAAGGTATAAACTATTTCGTTTTATAAAATAGAGAAAAATATGTAATTCACATCCATTTGACCTCTGTTTGTTTCTAAGTCACTTGTAGAAAGGTTCCAGAAACAGAAAAGGTTATTACTTGCATCTGCAAATGCCTTAGAAACAGAGAGAGGTCTTTTCAATTTAAAATGGGTTTTTCTTATTGAGGCTATGATTAAGTATCCCATCTACCATTGTTCCTCAGCTTAGAGTATCCTTGATGCAATAGCCCTTCTAAATGTCTTTGGAAATCAACACTCCAAGGAGCTTTCATTTTGACTTGTAACACCTGTGATACTAAGTTCAGTTTACGTATCTCATCAGTATTTCATATTATTGATAATTGTATACCAGAGAAACCCTGACACATTCCTAAAACTCTTGCAAGTGATGAGCAGGAAAATTGAAGTATTGCTAATATCTTCTAGGCATTTTTCAAAGTAAAGCAAGTAAACAAGTCATAAAGAATAAGATATGTGTTTTCATTCTATCTGTGGGTATCCATTGAGCTTCCGGATATAATTTCATATTGTTTTGTGTCTGCAGAAAAATTCTAAAACAGTTAAAAAATAAATAAATAGACAATTCATCTGCAACTCCCAACAAAACAAAAATAGGATTTTTGAATACAGCTTACCTGTAAAATCCTTTTCTTGAGAGCACATCACGGGACACAGAGCCTTCATTACATAGTGGGCTAATTAGGCACCTTCAGTGATTAGACACTGGTTAACCCCAATTAAGGAGAATTCCTACCCTATATAACCCCTCCCACATGGGAGGCACCTCAGTTTTGTAGCAAAGCAATAGGTAACCGCGTAAAACCCATAGAAGGACGGGAGCGATCTGTGTCCCATGATGTACTCTCAAGAAAAGGATTTTACAGGTAAGCTGTATTCAAAAATCCTATTTTCTTGATCATACATCACGGGACACAGAGCCTTCATTACATAGTGGGATGTCCCAAAGCAATGCTCAATTTGAGGGGAGGGAGACACAGATCAAAATTATAGACCGCAAACGAACCAGAGGAACTAAACTGCAGCCTGCAGTGCACTGCGCCCGAAGGCGGCATCCTCTTGCCCTCTTACATCCACCTGATAGAATCTGGTAAAAAGTATTGACTGAAGACCAAGTTGCAGCCTTGCAGATCTGAGCCATGGAGGCCTGGTGATGCACTGCCCAAGAAACACTAACAGCCCTAGTTGAGTGTGCTTTCACTTGAAAAGGAGGAGTCTTCCTCTTTATACCTGAAAAATAACCTGTCTAATCCATCTAGAAAGAGTGGATTTTGACGCTGCCTGGCCTTTCTTAGGGCCTTCTGGTAGGATGAATAAACAATCAGTTTTCCGTATCTGAGCGGTTGCCTGCAGATAGATACTGATTGCTCTTACCACATCAAGAGTGTGCAAAGATTCTTCTTCCGTGGACTGCGGATCTGGAAAAAAGGATCACATCTTGATTCAAATGGAATCCTGAAACCATCTTGGGTAGGAAGGACTCGTGGGGACGCATTACTACTCTGCCCTTGTAAATAATTAAATTATGACTCTGCAAGAAAGAGCTGCCAACTGTGATACTCTCCTGGCTATCACGAAGATTCATTTCTTAGTCAAAAATGCTAAGGGAGCATGGAGCAATGGTTCAAAGTGTTGTCCCTGTAATGCAGACAACACCAAAATCAGATCCCATGGGCATACTGGAGGTTTGACTGGCAGATTTAAACGCAGTACCCCCTGAGCAAAGACCTGGACCAGGGAATGTGAAGCAAGTGGCTTCTGAAATACTGACAAAGCCAAAATTTGGACTTTGATAGTGCTCAAGGCCAATTTCATCTCTAGGCCTGACTGGAGAAAGGCCAGGATCCTGCTAATGATATTGTTTCTAGGATGCCATCCCTTTGGTTCACACCAGGAAACATATTCTTTCCAGATTCTGTAGTAAATAAGCCTGGAGGCCGGCTTTCTGGCATTGACCAGAGTGGAAAGGACTGAATCCGATAGCCTATGGTCATTTAGAATGTGGGTCTCACCAGCCAAACTGTCAAATTTAGACTTCGTAAAGCAGGATAGTAAATTGGACCCTGTGAGCATAGATCTGGCCGGAGTGGGAGGGTCCAAGGCCTGCCCAGTGCCATCTTTGCGATCTCTGCATACCAAGGTTGTCTGAGCTAAGCGGGGGCTACTAACAGGACCGAATTTGCTTCCCTTTTGACTCTCCCCAGGAACCGCGGAACAAGCGGATTTGAAGGAAAGGCATAGATTAAATTGTACTGATCCCATGGAATTGTCAGAGCATCTGACCCCTGAGCAAGTACATCCTTTGTTCTTGACACAAATTTGTCCAGTTTCTTGTTGAATCTGAATGCAAACAGATCTACATCCGGGGTACACCATTTGTGACATATGATCTGAAATATGTCAGGGTGTAGAGACCATTTTCCTTGGCACAGTTGCTGGCGGCTTAAAAAAATCTGCTTGCCAATTTTCTACCCCTGGGATGAAGACTGCATATAGGCAGAGAACATGCCTTTCTGCCCATGCAAGTATGCGATTCACCTCCTTTTGGGCATCTTGACTTCTCGTGCCACCTTGGTGATTGATGTAAGCCACTGCTGTGGCATTGTCGGACTGTATCCAAATAGGATGACCTTGTAGTCTGTAAGACCAGTCCATGAGTGCCAAGTAAATTGCCCGAATTTTCAGGATATTGATGGGCAAGAGCCTTTCACTCGTGTACCCTCTTGCCTGTGTGCATGCTTCTTCCAGAACTGCTCCCCAGCCTGTCAGGCTGGCATCCGTGGTTACGATCTTCCATGGTAGTGGAAGAAAGGCCTTGCCTTTCAAAAGATTTTTGGTTCTTAACCACCAATTGAGGCTTTTGTGTATCCTTGGGGATAGGCACATAGGAAGATCCAAGGCATGAGGCTTCTTGTTCCAAGCGAGGATGCTTCTCTGTAAAGGTCTTCAGTGAAACTGGGCAAATGGAACAGCCTCGAAAGAGGTGACCATCTTTCCTAACAGTCTCATACATAGCCAAATGGAGGGACTCGTTTTGCTTAACAGTAGGCGGAATAGAGCTTTTATGGCCTTGGCCTTTGGCTCTGGTAGAAACACACTCCCTTGAGCAGTGTCTATGATCATGCTCAGTTATTCCAACCTTTTTTAAGGTTGCAAGGAAGACTTTTCTAGGTTGATAATCCAACCTAGGCTTTCCAGATGTTTTATTGTCTCAAAAAAACTGAGGTTCAGGTGCACTACTAATTGCTCTATGAGTAGCAAATCATCTAGATAAGCTACCACGGTTATGCCCTTGTACACACGTTCGGATATGAGCTCTTAGATTGGCTAAGAGAGGATCTAGAATCTTTGTAAAAACTTGAGGAGCTGTAGCAAGACCTAAAGGGAGGGCCAGTAAATTAAAAATGGCACTGATCTACAGCAAACCTTAGATATTTTTGGTGAGCGGGAAATATCGGCACATGAAGATATGCATCCTTGATATCTATTGATGCCATAAACTGTCCCCCTTGGAGGGTGAAGATCACAGAACAGATTGACTGTATTCGGAAGGATCGAATGTGCAGAAACTGTGCAGAAACGGATTCAGATCTATTAGATCTAGGATGGGTCTGAAATGCCCATTTGGTTTTGGAATGGTGGAAGAGATTTGAATAGAACCCTGAACCCTGATCTTTTGGGTCCACTTCTACTATCACCCCCTGGGATAGTAAGTGATCTAAGGCCAAAAGTAGCGGTTTTCACTTTACTGGATTTTTGGAGACTCTTGACCTCAGGAAACAAGCTGGTGGGAGCTCATGGAACTCTAGCTTGTAGCCCAGAGATACTGAGGAGTCTACCCATCTGTCTTGAACCTTTTTGGGAGAGTGGGGGTACCCCTTCATAGGGATGCTTTGGGGCTCTGCTTGGCAGACTTTTCATCCCCAAGTCTTCTTCTGCCCTTGGGCATGACCTTGGGCCTTTCCTCTGGAAGTAGATTAGGAAGGCAATTGCCACTGTTTAGAGCCTAATGCTCCAGGGGATGGAGAAAGAGAACGTTTGAATGATGGCGTTTATTCTTTTTGATTGGTAGAAGTGTAGATTTACCACCAGTAATTCTTTGGATGAATTTATCTAGGTCACCCCCAAACAAGCGTTCCCCTTTGAATGGGAATCCAGTTAACTATTTTTTTGCATGAAAACTCCGCTGCCCAGTGCTTAAGCCAAAGGGACCTTCGCATGTGTACCAACAGGAAAGACAAACAAGATGCCTGCTGGACAGAATCCAGAATGGCATCAATCATAAAACACAGCACCCGAGCAAGGTCTGCATAGTTCTCCACTTCCTCACTGGGAAGGATATTAGGCATCTGCTTAACTTGTTCCTTGAGGAATTGACACAAACCAACAGTTGCGACTGTAGGTTGGACTACAGCGCCAGCCATGGAAAAGGAGGCTTTTAATAAAGTTTCCAGCTTCTTATCAGTTAGATCCTTAAACACCTGAGCATTTTTCAGAGGACAGGTCAGGTTTTTGTCTCACACAAGAGACAGCTGCATCCATGGATGGGACCTCCCACTTCTTGGTGAAGCTTTCCTCCAGAGGATAAAGCATAGAAAACCATTTAGGAGGAGAAAACTGTTTATTGGGACATCTTCAGTCCTCATACAACAATTTATCCATTAAAGTATGAATTGGAAAGGAAAAGGCAGTCTGTGGGATTTTTCTGACCTCCAAGGAAGAAACAGAGGATGTGGCGACTTCAGCAGGGGGCATTCTGAATGTGGTATGCACCAACTCAGTGTAATACTGGACCTGCCTCTTGGGTGCCTGAAAAAAGGAAACTCTCTCCTCTTCCTCTGGATAGGGATCTCTCCTCATTATCAGAAGCATCATCTGAAAGAAAAAGTGCAGCAGAGGGAGGGGATCTGCAATCTTTTAAGGAAGCTAAAATAAAATAAATAATCCTTCCCTCAAAACTCTCCAATGTAGCCTTAAGGGAATCCTCCGTGACATACACTGGGGCTGCAACATTGGGAGAGGCTGCACTAACTCATTCTGTGAGGCTGGCTCCAGTCTTGCAGGGGGGATAGTAATCTACAGGCATCTTTAGGACCCCTAGATGTAGGCAGTGATTTCTTTGTGCCTTTGTTGCCTCCCCCTGAGACCCTCTTACGAGGAGACATAGTCCCAAGCTATAAAGCAGCTACAAAGCAGAGGCACTAGTACATATGCAATCACTGTTGTGCTAAAAAGTCTCACAATATGCATATATGCTTAATACTGCACAACCTGATGCCAAGTAGGTGTCTTAGGTTAGCCTGGATCAGACCATCTAGGATGCTCACTTCCCACGACTCTGTGTCCACCTGTTTACAGAGCTCTGATGCTCTGGGCTTTTCAAATCAGCCGTCTGGCGCTTGCCCACCGAAGTGCCGTGCATGGCGCCGCAACCACGCCCCCTTCTGTTCTCTGCCTGAGGCTGTAAAAGCACGCCCGTAGGACCATCATGGCGGTGGCCGAGGACAAGGGGGGGTAGAGGACTGTCGTAGAGCACCAGCTGGACCCTCAGACTATGTGGTACTCCCTTATAAGTATCCCCTGTGGCAGAGCCTGCAGAGGAGAAGGTGAGCAGTCTGGAGACTGGCTTCACTGAGTGTGTATCCTGAAGAGGCATGTAAGTAAACACCAGGTTGCTCTTTACTCCCTCTAGTAGCGGAAACCAGGTAAGACATACAACTACTCTGAATAAATCCATAATATGTAACATATATAGGAATAACTTCTCTTACCCGTCCCTGCCACAAGAACTGCTGAAAACAGACAGCCTTCATCCATCACGGTGGATAGCGTTGGGCCAACCTTCAAGATTTTTTTGGTTCCTATTCAGAGGTAGGACAGCTGCCAGAACTTTCGTGCCACTGTCTTAATAGTACACCAAGCCTGGTTTTCTCAGAGCCCAGTCCTCAAAGGAGAAACTTATAGGCAAAGCCTCATTTCTTCGGATGACGAGGCCCAGTTACCATACCATCTTGGGAGTCAAAATATCGGCCCGAGATATAGACCTGATCAGCATAGCCCTTAAGCCCCCACAGGAACCTAATAGAGCTTTTCTTCATAGCACATGTTTTAGGTGACCAACCACCTTAGACACTGGCGAAAAAGCTGAGGTGCTCTCTGTGTGGGAGGGGTTATATAGGGGAGGGATTCTTCTTAATTGGGGTTAACCAGTGTCTAATCACCAAAAGTGCCTATCTAACCCCATATGTAATGACGGCTCTGTGTCCCGTGATGTACGATCAAGATACACTAATCCTTTTTCGAGGGGATAAAGGTCGAAAGCAGATATTTTAAAAATAGATAGATATCATTGATTTTAAATGAACTAATTTGTCTTAGCCCTTGTACACACGTTCGGACATTCCGAAGGAAAATGTCCGATCGGACCGCGTTGTCGGATAATCCGACCGTGTGTGGGCTCCATCGGACTGTTTACGTCAGAATATCCGACCATCAAAGTTTTAGAGCTGGGCTATAAAAATTTTCCAACAACATGATCCGATCGGACTTTGTCCGATTGTTTGTAGAGAATTCCGATTGGACAAAAGTGCCACGCATGCTCAGATCAAATTCCTAGACCAAAGCTATTAGCTACTAGCCTGAACGTAGTCCTGTTGTAATTAAATTACATCATCACATTACGAACGATTGGATTTTCTGACAACTTTGTCCGACTGTGTGTATGCAACACCAGTTTCGGACAAAATCCGATGGATTATGTTGTCGGAATATCCGACCGTGTGTACAAGGGCTTACAATGAATCTGTCCTGCGTGTGCATAAAATGCATAGCTGGACATTGATCAATTCTGTCCTACAGCAAGCCAATACTAAACAGGAGCAGAGAATTCAGATTATGAGACAGATTTACAGTAGGTTCTCAACTTGATTTCTAATTGTCTTCCTCTGCTGCTGCAGACTGTGACACTATAAAATTTGTCCTTGACCACTTCTTTTGTTCCATTTGCATAGGCATTTACAAGTGCAGTAAAAATCTGTGGCTCTCATTCACAGATCACCACAAATGATTGCTGGCTGTGTGAGCACACACAAATTGCTGTGGCCTGTCATTGTATGGGCTCAGCAGCCGCACTTACAGTATATCACAAAATTGAGTACACCCCTGACATTTTTGTAAATATTTTATTATATCTTTGCATGTGACAACACTGAAGAAATTACACTTTGCTACAATGTAAAGTAGTGAGTGTACAGCTTGTATAACAGTGTAAATTTTCTGTCCCCTCAAAATAACTCAACACACAGCCATTAATGTCTAAACCGCTGGCAGCAAAAGTGAGCACACCCCTAAGTGAAAATGTCCAAATTGGGACCAAAGTGTCAATATTTTGTGTGGCCACCATTATTTTCCACCACCACATTAACCTTTTGGGCAGGGAGTTCACCAGAGCTGGTGGATGTTAGAGACCTTGTCCTCTTTCACCTTCCATTTGAGGACGCCCCAAGATGCTCAATAGGGTTTAGGTCTGGAGGCATGCTCCCCAATGTCATATAAGTTGTTAGTGTTACAAGGTCTCAGGTGTGAATGGGGAGCAGGTGTGTTAAATTTGTTGTTATCACTCTCACTCTCTCATACTGGTCACTGGAAGTTCAGCATGGCACCTCATGGCAAAGAACTCTCTGAGGATCTGAAAAAAAGAATTGTTGCTCTACATAAAAATGGCCTAGGCTATAAGAAAATTGCTAAGACCCTAAAACTGAGCTGCAGCATGGTAGCCAATACCATACAGCGGTTTAACAGGACAGGTTCCACTCAGAACAGGCCTCGCCATGGTCGACCAAAGATGTTGAGTGCACTCTCTATTTATCTTATCTTATCTTAAGATCTGGACTCACTATCTCATCATCTAAATGTCTTGTTTGAGGACTCTTAAAAAGGATTTAACCAGTTAATTTAGGGAATCATAAATGCAAACATGTATTCTGACATACTGAAGCAGAGCATGATCCCCTCCCTTCAAAGACTGGGCCAAAGGGCAGTATTCCAGCATAATAATGACCTCCAAGATGACCACTGCCTTGCTAAAGAAGCTGAGGGTAAAGGTGATGAACTGACAAAGCATGTCTCCAGACCTAAACCCTATTGAGCCTCAGTGGGGCATCCTCAAATATAAACTGGAGGAGCACAAGGTCTCTAACTTCCACCAGCTCTCTGATGTTGTCATGAAGGTGTAGAAGAGGACTCCAGTGGCAACCTGTGAAGCTCTGGTGAACTCTATGCCCAAGAGGGTTAAGGCAGTGCTCGAAAATATTGGTGGCCACACAAAATATTTTGGGCCCAATCTGGACATTTTCACTTGGGGTGTACTCAATTTTGTTGCCAGTGGTGTAGACATTAATGGCTGTGTGTTGAGTTATTTTGAGGGGACAGCAATTTTACACTTATACAAGCTGTACACTCACTACTTTACATTGTAGCAAAGTGTAATTTCTTTAGCGTTGTCACATGAAAATATATAATAAAATATTTACAAAAATGTGAGGGGTGTACTCATTTTTGTGAGATACTGTATGTGCACACATCTGTCAATCTCAGCCACAACTGTATGGATTATGTACATTCCTAAATAGGGATGCAGGGTTATTGGCAACCCCTGTAGGGTACAGGCTATTCCTTGACTCTTTCTACCTATCAACTGTTCTGTTTGTAATAAAAGCAATGTACTGTCTCCTGAGACCCTGGATACCCTCAGGGGTCTCAGTTCCACAGTATCTCCTTTTGACCATGAATGCGGTGCTACATATGCGCACCTTATCAATCTGCTTTATCAGAATTGGTACACATGGAAAAATGTGCCAATTTGTATGACAATTATTATTATTATTTCATGCACCAAACAAATGTATTGCACAACAGTTTTTTTGATTTGTTGCATGATAGTGGTGCATTGTCCATCCATACTCACCTACCTCTTCTCTTCCTCCTGCAGTGCTCCTCCTTCTGTCCTGCCTCACTGCAGTATTTACAGCACTGCAGTAATGGTGTACATTTTAGAACAATTTTTACCACACCACCAGTGCTTGACTGTTTTGGGACTTAATAGAAACTGTTGTATATCAGTGATTCGGCATGGCTAGTGTAACAAAAACACATCGATTTCTAAAAAGGCATTGTTGATTTGGAGCATGGAAAATATACCAACATTTACACAAAAAATTATATATTTGTTTAGTTAATCCTGGCAGTATGAGTGTGCTGATCCATTCTTTGTGTTTATGGTTGCACAAACATGGCAGTTGAGCTCAATTAGTAAAAAGGAAACGGTGAGTGGGTAAGTAGTGATTATACCAGGGTGAACAATAGCAACTGGAAAATGATTTTATAACCTGTCAGAATAACTGTTCCCAAACAGCAACCAAATGGCAGTATTTCTTTAATCATACATAGAAAATTGAGTACTGCCCATGATACTTTTTTTATTTGCACTAACATACAATTTTTCAGGACAAGCTTTCGGGGTATGTCCCTTTCTTCAAGGTCCAAGCAGTACTCATTTACAAATTTTTAAGCAGAATGTTAAAAAAAAATAAAAATACATCTCGGAGGGAAAGGAGAGAGAAGAGAAAAAAAAAGAGAGAAAAAAAACACATACAAATCAATGGTAATAAAGATAGCAGCAGGGTTGGTGAGATAAGACAGAGGGACAGCTATAGAATCAGTGTTGCCAACCTACCAGTTTGAAATGTACTGACACAACACCCAAAATTTCCTGGCACAGTCAAGTTTTTATTGGCAATTACAAAATTACAGTTTTAAGTTAAAATTTTAGTATTTAGGCTACAAGCAAGTACAATATGCAATTAGCAATGTGATTTAAGGTAGATATTAGGGCAAAAAAACATATTTCTTGTTTTATTTTCAATATATTAAGTAAGTAGCTCAGGGACAGGACTCAAGAGGGCAAGAAATTAGAATAGGAAGGCATAGACACACGAAGTTGACTCTTGGTCCCTTCAGTCCACTCCAGTCTATACAGCAGCGACAGTCCCGACCTGCCTTGCTCCTGTCCTGAAGACCCACACACGAGACTCTGGCCGTCTGCTTGGCTCCCTTGCACCATGACATCACACGACACGCCCGGGCACCGCCTCCACCAACCAGCTGCCCTAACACACTGCAGCAGAGTCTCGGCCAGCTCTGGACCAAGCCAAACATCACAGACATATTTTTTACTGGCAACTTTGTCCTTTTACTGGCATTTACTGGCAGGAGAAAATTGTCTGTTTTTTACTGGCTGCCAGTAAAAATACTGATAGTTGGCAACACTGTATAGAATGGAGGGGGGGGGGGGGGGGTGGATGCTAATCACAGAGGGGGTTGTAAAACCTTAGTATAATGGGTAAGGAAACCAATGTCTAAATTCAGGTCATTATTTTTTGTGTCAGAAAGAATTATCTTTCTTAGTTCAAAGGTTTTCCTTCCTGGATAGTTCTCACATTCCCTTTAGAAACTAAAACATTGAGGTCTTCTATAGTATGGTCCGGTTGTGAGAAGTGATGTCCCACAGGTGAGCATAAACTGTCTTTATGTTCCTTGATGGTATGTCTGTTCAAATTCATCCTTGCTTGCAACTTCTGTCCTGTCTCACCTGGTGAAACAGTTGCTGAAAAACAGTATCCTATTGGCTTGGAACAAAGGGTTCAAGCTCTAGATTCTCGATGTATCTGACTCCAAAGTCTACGGCCACATCACCCTGAAAGTGCCCGATCTTGTCTGATCTTGGAGGCTAAGCAGGGTCGGGCCTTTTTAGTACCCGGATAGACCACCTGGAAATACTAGGTACTGTAGACTGAGTGCGCCAAAGCCTCAGTTTATGGTTAATATCCAAAAATCTGCAAAGGGGAAAATCCTTCCTTCAGTTAATACGGAAGTGGCCCTGATCAGAAATGGCCTTGCCCATTATCATTCTAGAAATTCAAGCAGAGCACTTGGTTCTGAGGGCCTGAACGTTCAGTTTATGGGATTCAATGCCAAGATTCAATCCAACTATACCACAGCAATTGCCTATAGTAATCACCAAGGAGGCACAAGAAGTTGTGCGGCCCAGAGAAAAGTGAACCATATCCTATCTTGGGCAGAAAACAATGTACTTTGCCTATCGGCGGTCTTCATTCTAGGAATAGAAAATTGGCAAGTGGACTACTTGAGTCGCCAGCAGTTGTTCCCAGGAGAATGGTTCCTTCACCCCGATATCTTCCTGTCAATATGTCAAAGATGTGGATCCCAGACATAGATCTGTTTACGTCCAGGTTCAACAAAGAAATTGTCAATTTTGTGTCAAAAAAGGATCCTCTAGCAGGCGAACAGATGCCTTGCTATTCCCGTGGAATCGGTTCTCACTAATTTATGTATTCCCTCCTATTCTGCCTGCGTCCACTACTTCTTTGCAGGATCATGCAGGAAGGGAAGTCAGTAAATCTTGTGGTCCCCCCCGGCGGGGCCCAGGAAATCTTGGTATGCAGGAATCGTAAAGATGACAGTAGGGGACCCATGGACTCTACAACCACAACCAGATCTTCTTTCGTAAGGTCAGGTATTCTATCCTACTTTACAAATGCTAAATGTTGGCCTTAAGTGCTTTCTAAGGACAGGTCTCAGCCTTATCGGTATTATTTCAACGACCAATTGCTTTGCTTTCTTTGGTTTGTAACTTTATTCAGGGGGTAACACGGCTTAATCCCCCGGTTAGGTCACCCCTGAACCCTTGGGACTTGAATTTAGTTTTGGCGGCATTACAAAACAGCCTTTTTTTTGGACCAATACGACATATGCCCTTGGTCCTTTTTTGACAAGGAAACAATTTTTTCTGGTAACCATATCTGCTGCAAGAATGGTGTGAGAATTGGTTGGTTTGTTATTATTAGCCATGTTATTATTGTTCTTAAGGATAAGGTAGTATTACTTCCTCATTCTATCTTTTTACCAAAGGTAGTATCAGGTTTTTATCTAAACCAGGATATTGTTCTATCTTAATTTTTCCAGAACCCTGTTCTATGGAAGACAAATGACTACATTCTCTTGATGTTGTGAGAGCAGTCTACTTAAAGACGACTGCTCAGATTCGGAAAATTGATGTTTTGTTTGTATTGCCTGAAGGTCCTAAAAGAGGACAGGCAGCATGGAAATCTACTATTCTGAAGTCCCGGAAGTCGGCGGAGAGGTGAGTACCGATTAAAAGAATTTGATCGATCAAAAAAATGTATCGATTAATCGAGGAATTAATCTTTAATTTCCCCGGCCCTACTTTTAATACATTAGTTAGATAATGCACTAGGGCTCTCTTGTTTCTTATATTGTTACAGTATGGCCAGGACAACTCCTAGACCTAGTCCTGGAGGGCAGCAAGTCAACTAATGGATTATCCTGTTTTTGACCTATTAATACATTACTATTGAGACAGTTCAGGGATGTGCAGGAGCATGTCATCATAATGTTTTACCCTGAGGGGAGCTTTTTTTTTGCATATCTATTGCCATGACAATTTGAGAACTGTTGGAATAAAAACATTTTACACACAGAGTGAGCACTCCTTATGAAAATATTGGAGAGCACAATTGAGTAATCTGACTTTTAAAATGTTGTCTATACTCCTATCGCACATGTTCCTGGAAAACAAGGCTCATTAATGGTGGCTGCTGTAGCGATTACCAGCTGGATCCTGAAAACATTACATGCCTGAGGAAGGGGTCCTGTGTGACTCCAAAATGTTGCACTTGTCTTTTTGATGTGATCTCTCTGCAAGATCGTAGATCCATGGTTACATAGTTACATAGTAGGTGAGATTGAAAAAAGACACAAGTCCATCAAGTCCAACCTATGTGTGTGATTATATGTCAGCATTACATTGTATATCCCTATATGTTGCGGTCATTCAGGTGCTTATCTCATAGTTTCCTAAACTATTGATGCTCCCCGCTGATACCACCGCCTGTGCTGTATTGTGCTGCCGAATATATATATTGACATTTAAAGTGTTCACAGATGCTCAATCTTGGCAACCCTTTTTAAATGTACAGTGCCTTGAAAAAGTATTCATACCCCTTGAAATTTTCCACATTATGTCATGTTACCACCAAAAACATAAATGTATTGGGATTTTATGTGATAGACCAACACATAGTGGCACATAATTGTGATGTGATAATGAAAATGATAAATGGTTTTCAAACTTTTTTACAGTTTCTTTTAAACATGCATCTTAAACAGTCGTGTTTACAATTACATTTGACACAACTTTTCCTGAACAAGCATACCCATGGGTGTTTTTCAATCCTTTCCACTGTTATAAGAAATATTATTTCTATTATTTTATCCCAATAAGGTATTATTTTAGGGCATTCCCAACACAGATGTTTAAAAGTCCCCAGTGCGGTACAACCCCTCCAGCAGGTTGACAAGGCATCTCCTCTAATCCTCTGTACCTTCTAGGGGGGTCATATACCACCTAGCTAGTAGCTTGTAGGACATTTTGATCGTTTGTATGTCTTTTGGTACTGAGTGGGTCATTCTAATTATTTTATTCCTATGGACATCATTTCTCTTTCAATATTTTTATTCAAGTTTTCAACTTAGAAGTTACAATCTCAGTTATTGACATCTTTAAGACACAGAGAATCAGAATTCTTATAACAATATAACTCCAATTGCATAACAGTAACCATAAGATAACAAAAAAAAAAAAAAAGGGGGAGTCGGTCCGCATATGCATGGCTTAAAAGATAGCCCAAAGAATAATTAAATCCACACATACCAACATCATGTATTTATTTTGCTCTATATGAGAGCGGCATGGCAAGTACTAGTGCCCCGCCCCCCAGCCCTCAATTCCCATTCCGGTACTCTAATCAGTACATCCTAATAACCGTACCGTACTCAATAGCACATATGCGGCCTAAATAAAGAGCTCCCCCAGTAGAGAGGGAAAGATGACATGAGATAGCTATCCTAGACTGAGATATGTGAAAAAGAGTAGAGAGAGGAAAGAGAAGAAGAAGGATAGAAGAGATAGAAGAGAGGATGCACCCCAGCTCCAAGAGGGCCCCCGACCCTGGCGGGCTAGGTAAACCCCCTAGACTGTAACTAAATCCCTGATCCACGGACCCCACACTCTGTTGAACCAAGCCAGTCTATCAGTTAGTATTGCCGATAGGCGTTCATTCACCATAATCCAAGACAGTTTTGTTTTGAGCAAATAAAAGGGTATTGCTGGTGACCTCCACGATTTAGCTATAGAAACCCTTGCCGCCACAAATATGAAAGCTATAAGCGTTCTCATTGGCTTCGATGCCCCTTCCACGGGGCGCCCCAGCAGCGCATGCAACGGTGACTTCCGAAGGTTCACTCCGGTCAAAGAATAAATAAAATTGTGAGTGCGTATCCAGAACCTTCGCACCTTGGGGCATGACCACCATATGTGATACATGGTCCCCTCCGCAGTGCAACCTCTAAAGCACCGCGGGGACGCCCCCGGAGCAAAAGAGGCCACTCGAGTTGGAACCATATACCACCTCAATAACACCTTATAGTTTGCTTCAATCAAAGAAGTATTAATAAGTGCTCTAGATGCATTTTGTACTACCTTATTCCATTCCTCCATTCGCAAGGTGCACTGCATATCTCTTTCCCATCTCTCCATATAAGGCAACTTCTGGGAGGTCGGGAATAAGATATTATATATCATGGAAATATGGCCCTTGTGATTGTCGTACGTCCTGCATACGGTTTCCATTGGGGTATATGTAGTGAGATCAGAAGTGCGACTTAATGTTGCCAGAAAGTGCGCTATCTGAGTAAAGCGAAAAAACTCTGACCTCGGGAGCTGATGTCTTTCCTGTAAGGATACTCGTGACAAGGCCCCTCTATGGTCACATAGATCAGCTATACGCAGCAAACCTTTATTAGTCCACCAAAAAAAATCTTGAGGCCGTAAGCCCGGGGCGAACAGAGGATTATTAAGCAGAGGGGCTAACGGAGCATGCTTAGATCTGAAGGCGTGGGTGGTTGACAATCTATCCCACAAATTTAGAGAGTAGGACAGGGTCGGGCTCATCACCTTGGGCCTATCTTTTGCTTTCATCCAGATTAAGTGACTAATTTCTCTTCTAGGGAATTGGGAGGATTCCAACGTCATCCAGAGTGGTTTGTCATGGCGTGTATGGAACCGAATTAATTGTGATAACACTGCTGCCTGATGGTATTTAAACAGATCCGGCATGCCCAGGCCACCCCTCGCTTTGGGTGTGTACATTGTTTGTCTGTTCACCCTAGGTCTACCATGTCCCCATACATAATCTAATAATTTAGCTTGAAATTTCTGGAGCTCCCGCCTATCAATAGAAATCGGGAGAGTCCTGAATAGGTAAAGCACCTTTGGAAGAACTGTCATCTTAACGGAGTACAACCTGCCAAACCATGACGGGGGGCTATTCGACCAACGTTTAAGATCTGTAGTTATTCTGTTAAACAGTGGAGGGAAATTATGTTTGTAGAGCGTGGTCAGAGATGGGGTTAACACTATACCCAAATAGGGCAAGGACTTATCTTGCCATTGAAAGGGGAAGGAACTCCGTACTGCTCGGGCTATATGAGGTTGTAGGGACACGTCTAGTGCTTGGGATTTAGAGTGATTCACCCGTAAACCTGTAAATGATGTGAACTGCTGTAATACCGCATGGAGATTGGGCAGGGATGTAACTGGAGAGGAGAGGAGCAATAGTATATCGTCCGCAAACATTGCGCATTTGTGTTCCCGACCCCCACTCGTGACTCCCAATATGTCCGGATGTTCACGGATCTTGATAGCCAGTGGCTCTAGGGCCAGGATAAATAAAAGGGGAGACAGAGGACACCCCTGGCGGGTCCCTCTGTGAATAGATATGTTTGGTGAGTGATGGCCTTTAATTACTAGTGTTGCCGTAGGGCCTTCATAAATCATTTTAAGTGTAGTCAAGAAGCTGGGTCCAAAACCGTATTTGCTCAAAATAAAGAATAAGTAGTCCCATGACAAAGAATCGAACGCTTTATGCAGGTCAAGGGAGACCAGTAGTGCACCCCTCTGTCCCCCCCCGTCCCATCCTGAGTTCAAAGCGGTGATAATGTCAATGATCCGTCTAGTCTGGTCTGGGGCCTGTCTAGTGGGGACAAACCCCGACTGGTCCGGATGAATGTACTCCGCCAAAAATCCATTCAGCCGAGTAGCCATTATCTTCGTCAGCAGTTTGAGATCTACATTAATCAAAGATATGGGACGATAGTTCGCACAATCACCATGGTCTTTGTTCGGTTTCGGTATAACATGTATATAAGCCCGGTTCTCATGTGGAGGTAGAGGGGATCCCCTGCGCAGGTCATTGTAAAAAGAGCATAGATGTGGGGTCAGAATCTCTCTGAACTTGCGGTAATAGTGGCCCGAGAGGCCATCAGGGCCTGGAGATTTTGACGGGTTCATGGATTTGATGGCCGCCGCAATTTCTCCCTCAGTAAACTCTGCCTCCAACAGTTCTGCATGTTCTTTAGACAATGTGGGGAGTTGTAAATCCCGCAAGAATGTTCCCGCCTCCTGCCCCTCAAAGTCCTTGGGAGATTCGTACAGCTTAGAATAGAATGAATGAAATTCTTCCACTATAAGCTGCGGGTTTTGGGAAGTTTGGCCGTTACGTAATCTCAGTTTAGGAGGTGCTGGGTTAAAAGGTCTAGGATTAAGTTTTCTAGCTAATAGAGTGTTAGGTTTATCCCCAAGGGAGTAAAACCGGTGCCTATTCCAGCGGACGTACTTTTCCGCTTTGGTCGTGAGGCTCATATTCAGAGCCAATCGCGCCGTGTCTATCTGTGTTCTAAGGTCGATTTGTGGTTTTAGTTTTTGTGCCCGGGTCAAGTCTAGGAGCTCCCTCTCTTGCTGCTGTATCACCTTATCCCGTTCCCTTTTGCTTCTAGCCGACAACTGTATCAAAGTCCCCCTAATCGTGGCCTTATGGGCCGCCCACACCATTGATGGGGAGGTGTCTGAGTAGGGATTGTCTTGGAAGTATTGACGCAGTGTATTTTCTATTTCAACGACAAGGAGTGGATCATTCAAAAGGGACTCATTTAATCTCCATGCCGATGAACGTGGCTTGGCCCATAAACCTGTAAGAGTTGCTTGAACCATAGAATGATCAGACCATGCTACAGGGATAATTTTTGACCCCAATACCTGCGGTAATAGAGGGGACAGAGTAAACATGTGGTCGATACGGGAGTAAGTTTTGTGCACCGAAGAGTAAAAGGTATATTCCCTAGTAGAGGGGTGGATGTTCCTCCATAGGTCAATAAGGTCGTAACTATGCAGTAGGCGTGCTAATTCGCAACTTTGTTTTGGGGCGTGTTTCAGGATGGGTTTCTCCAGATTAGATCTATCCAATATCCGATCTAGTGAGGTATTACTATCACCCCCAAACACCACATGTCCCTCCACATGGGTCATTACCATCCTCAACATTTCGCGAAAGAAGGGAAGTTGACCCACATTAGGGGCATAATAAGAGAGGAAGGTGACAGCTCTGTCATCAATCTTCCCAACCACCATGATGTATCTACCTTCCCTATCCTTCACAACATTAGTGGGGGTAAAAGGGACTCGTTTTGCAAAACATATGGCCACTCCCCTTTTCTTGTCAGGGCCACTAGATAGGTAAACTGTGGGGTATCTGGCATTCAGATACCTGGGGGCTGAGGTCCGTGAGAAGTGCGTCTCCTGCAACATTAAAATATCCACCCCCAATTTATGATATTGCTGGAACGCCTTCGCTCTTTTAGTTGGGGAATTCAAACCTTGTACATTATGTGTCCCCACCGAGTAGGTCAATTGGGAATCATTCGTCATGGTAAATTGGCAGATTGTACTCACTGTGTATCATCTGAAAGAATCCACCTCGACCGCTGTCGAAAGAATTCATACATATTCCCAGCCGGAGCCGGAGCGCATCCAATGTAAGAGAAGTATGAAAGGAGAGAGAAAAAAAAGAACAGTGTAATTTAAAGGTATAACACTCAAAATAGAACTGCACATTCATTGTCGCCTCTAGGACGACAAGGTATCAAAATTGTAACTTAAGATAACCCGTGCACTGCCTAGCAGTACACCGACTGGGGCTCTAAGTCCCCCTTGTTCGTTGTGAAGTTGTCTCCACCAACAGTGTAAAGACAAGTTCACCAGAAGTGGCGTGCGCCCTCCTCCGGCCCTGTATCTACATTAACTATGGAAAGGGTCCGACCAGGACAACACCAGGGTCAAGGCATCTGAAAATAATAGTAGGCATCAATTAAATGGCAAAACCTCTAAGAGGTATAAACTCAAACTAGCCCTTACAGGCAAACCCCCCCCCCCGGGCTCCAGTGGTAGGCTAAGTAACCACAAAAAAAACAAAACAAAAGGGAAGGGGGGGGGGGGGGCCCGGACCTCCAAGGCCTCAAAGCAGACCAAGTTCCTTCTCGCCAAGAAATCCCTCTTGGGACTATAGAAGAGTATGGGGTTTATCAAGTTCAGTCTAGTCAAGTAACCGATGGAGTCTTCCTGGCTCTGGATCTGCCCTGTTGGGACCACAAGGGGGATACCGGTCGACTCGCTTCCATGGAGGCGTTGGGAGCCGCGGGCTCCAAAGGAAGCAGACCCAGATTCTGGAGTAACAGCTCACCAGAGTGGAAATCTGAGAAGTAGTGGGTTTTGTTCTTGTAGGCGAATGTCAATCGGAATGGGAATGACCATCGATACTTTATACGGTGATCAATCAGATGATTCAGGAGCGGTTTCAGTGATCTCCTCTTTTGGATTGTCGACTGGGCTAGGTCCGCAAAAATCTGGATCGGATGCCCCGCTAGAGATATGTCACCCCTTTGTCTCGCCTCCATCATAATTTTCTCTTTAATCCGGTAAAAGTGGGGCTTGACTATCACGTCTCGCGGAAGTCCATCTGGTCTGGGGGCCGTCAAGGCCCGGTGAACCCTATCCAATTCAAGTTGGTGGGGGGAGATGTCTGGTAACAATTGTTTCATCAGAGCGTGTATAGAATCCTCCAAGTTCACCTCAGTTTCAGGGAGTCCGCGTACCCTAAAATTGTACCTGCGAGACCTATTCTCCAGGTCTTCTATCTTTGCGTTTGCCTGATCCAGCTGGTCCTGGAGAGATGTGATCATTCTAGAGTTTTGGTTCACTCTTTTCACAGTACCGTCCATTTTTGACTCAATGGTGTCCAACCTCTCTCCTATATTTTGAAAGTCATTCCTCATACCCGTGGTGATGATAGTACATGCTTTGGACAGTTCTTGTTGTAGTAAAGCAGAAAATCTAGCCAGAAGGACCGCGTCCCCTGAATAAGTAGCCGCTGGGATGGGGTTCTGGCCGGGTCCGCTACTAGCCTGACTCAACGCCACTTCAGCCAGCTCAGCCATCTGCCTATCTGTGGAGGAGGCTGGAGAGTCAGCAAACATAACACACTCAGGGGAGTCCGACCCAGGGGATAGTTGTCCTTGTGGAGAAAAGAGCTCATCTTGAGACTGGGATGAGAAGGGGTCTCTATGTACCTCAGCCTGGGTGACAATGCTAGAATGAGATAATGATTTCTGCTGATGTAGTTCCCCTCTGCTTGCCATGTCTCCCCTCTCCTTCCCCTGAGCAGCTTGTGGGGAACTGTACTTCTGCGAGCTATCACCAGTCTCTGTATGCTGGGATGGGGAGTAGGATCGCTGGGCAAGGTCTGTGTCCTCTACCCCCCGTTGTCGCTCTCCTAGAGAGGCTGTGTGTAGCTGGGTAGGTCCTGGGCTGCCACGCTGCGTGTCTCCCCTCTCGGGCGCCATCTTGGCCCGCTGTGAGGCCTGCATGGAGCGGGACTTACGGGACTGCTGGAGATGCTGCTTGTGGTGCGATCCGTTCCCCGCCGCCCTCCGCGGCATCCTCCGCTCCCGGTACACTGCCTGCTGGTCAGGTGTCGTCCCGATCGGCTCTCCCTGCTTCTTCTAGCTGATTCTGGCCGGAGGCTAGCGGAGCCCGATCAGATCATGTCCGACCTTGGCGCCTCGCGCATGCGCACTTTGGACATCATTTCTTAGTGGATCTATCTCCCTTTCCCATTTTTCAAGGTAGGCAGGATACTTGTAATCTGCCTCCCGCCTTAATATTTTATATATTTTTAGATATTCTTCTCTCTAGGCTTTGAGATGACTTCAGCAGTTTCTCTAATGGACTGAGGTGTGTCATACCTCATAGGGGCTGTGGCAGACCTTGTGCTAAGTGTAAAATTTGAATATATCTCCATCTATCTAGTGGTTTATGCCCCCATTCCTGTGTAATTTCACTGTAAGTGTATATGCTGTTCCCTTTCATTACGTCCTGTAGTGTTATTTCCTCCCTATTAGCCCACCCACTGAAGTATAGACGCTCCTCCTTCCCATGTGGAAAATAATTTGTGTCTAAAAGTGACATTAGTGGTGAATTATAATCCCATGTGTGTCTCTTATTTATTCTATCCCAAATTTTTAATTGTTCATTGTTAAGGTGCTCGTACTTACTCCTAAATCACGATCCTGAGGTGGTATCCATGTCATCTTACCCATATCCATATGGATATGGGTAAGATGACATGGATACCACCTTTGTAATTAACAAAGTTCTCTTTTACACCACTTAAACAGAAGATGAGCTGAGATTGCTCTCTGCTCCCCTTCAGGCAGGGTCAGGTTCAAGATCTCTGACTTAGTCATATTTATTTTAAAATTAGATAGTCGCCCGAACTGCTCCATCTCCTTAAAATTTTTTGGGATGGTTATTCTAGGATTGGATATGTATAATAATAAATCGTCCGCGAAGGCGGACGCTTTATATTCTCTCCCGCCAACCTGGATTCCTTGGATATCTTGATTTTTCTGGACTGCCACCAGGAGGGGTTCCAACGTAATTATAAATAAGAGTAGTGAGAGTGGGCATCCCTGTCTCGTTCCGTTGAACAGTTCAAGGTTGCGGACAGGAAGCCGTTAACTCTAATTCTGGCTGTTGGATGGAAATAAAGAGACTTAATCCATCCCATCATCCACTCACCCAACCCCAGGTACTTCAACATCTCATACATAAACTCCCAGTCAACTCTGTCAAAAGCCTTTTCAGCATCTACTGACATGAAAACTGTGGGGGTACCCCTCCTGGTGGCTTCCCAGATCAGCAATATAGACTTCAAGGAATTGTCTCGCCACTCCCGCCCTTGGACAAACCCCACCTAATCTGTGTGTAGCCATTCCGGGGGAAATACTTTCAATCTGTCTGCTATTATTTTTATTTTTTTATTTATTTTTTACTTTTGTGAACTTTCTTTTTTTTTTTTTTAAGTTTCAAAAAGCATTTATTAAATCTTTAGAACATAACATCCATTCCGATAATGACAAAAAATGCAGAGGGTGAAGTTGGTACAAAACCTGTGTCAACAGACTCTGAACGTCAAAGCAGGTATGACAAAATACTGTTAGATGAAGAGAATATAAAGTAACTTAGGAGAAATACAACAAAAAAAAAACAAAATCAAAGGGGTCCCGGGTAATAAAGTAGACTTCCGTGTAAATGGCGGTCCACTGGGAGAAATCAGCTCGCTCTGCTAACAGGTCTTGGATGGAGGAAGTATACACTAAGACATGGGGGTCCCCGTTTTCGGGTCCACCAGGATCAAACCCAGTCCAGGCCCCCTCACTCCATAGGGATCTTGCTGTGAGGGGGCTGACCGAGGAGCTCCCGAAGGACCTGCGAGGCTTGCCCAGGAGGGTCCGCTGTCCTGAATCCCAAACCTGTAAAATGCTAGAACCGCTATTAGAAGTTGCATTTAACATAGAAAGGTTGCCATAAATTGGGCAGAGGGAGGACAGACCCTCCCGCCCAAACTCGGGGTGGGAGCCCGAAGCAAAGGCCTGCATAGAAAAAAAATAAAACACATATAAAATAACAGGGAATAAAACAAAAAACCTAAACGGTTGGAATGACCAACTGTCATACAGTTCGCTCCAGGTGGGTCAAGGCAACCCAGCAACAATGCAAAGAGTGAAAGAGGAAGTCAGAACAGGAGAGTGAAAGAAGAGGAAGGAGAGAAGGGACAAGGAGGGTGAGGAGCAAGGGAAGGGTAGGAACCCTCGCGGAAGAACCTGGTTATGGAGGGATTGGGGGGGGGGGGACCTTGAAAAGCTTCAGGGCAATAGGGATATTCCAACGCGTGCAGCCCAAGGTTCCCATACAAGTCTAAATTTCTCAGCTGAGTCCAGTATCTTACTGGCTACTTTTTCTTGTGCCATTATCCAGGATATTTTTTGTTTGGCCTGGGAAAAGGAAACTGAAGGAGATTTCCACGAGTGTGCCAGGGTAAGCTTGGCTCCCAAAAGGATAAAGTGGATTAGAGAGTATGTCTGTTTAGGAACATTGGGAATGCGAGAGTTGAGAAGGGCAGTGGTGGGTTCCTGTTTAATTGCGTGACCCGTGGTTTTGCGGATGAGTCTGAAGATTTTGTTCCAGTAATCCCTGATTTTGGGGCATTCCCAAAACGTATGAAGGAGAGAGCCCTGCAGGCCGCACCCTCTGAAACAGAGTGGAGACGACTGGGGAAAGAACTTAGTGAGCCGGGTGGGGACCAGGTACCATCGAGACATGACCTTAAGATTTGATTCAACAAGGGCGTTATTAAGAATGCCCCTGTAGGAGTGAGCAAAATTTAGGTGCCAGGTATCCAGATCCCATTCGAACTGGAGGTCTCGCTCCCACTTCACCATGTAGTTCGCTTTTCCCTGGGGATCAGCTAACGCAGAATAGATAAGGGAAATTCCCCCCTGACCCCCATGGCTGAGGAGCACCAGAGTTCGTATGGAGTTACCGACAGAGATTTGTCATGGCTCTTCCAAATCCCCTGCAGAAAATGTAAAAGTTGATGGTAGCGAAAAGATTCTGAGGGTGGCATGTCCAATTTGGAGATGCAGTGTTTAAGAGATAAGGGGCCATTGCAAGTGAAGAAATGTCCTATTTTATAGAGGCCCTTATCTAGCCACCACTGGAAAGCCTTGATATTGAGACCAGGGGGAAAGTGGGGGTTGTGGAAGATATGTGCGAGGGGGTGCCAGGGCGAAATCAGGGAGTGTTTTTTGTGAAGAGTGTCACACAGGGCTAGTGTGTGTGACAAGGTTGGTGAAAGGATCGGGGGCCTTTCTTTTTGTGGTCTCCAGACAAGAAAGTCAAGGGTATGATTCGGAATAGCTTGTCTTTCTAATTCTACCCAGTCGGGTTTTGGGCCTTTAGAGTATATGGCCGAAAATTGACAAAGTTGGGCAGCCTGAAAGTACCACCATAAGTTAGGTAGACCCAGGCCCCCTTTTTTCCTAGATCTGTAAAGAACCGACTTAGAGAGGCGGTGGCCTTTCCCCCCCCCCAGATAAATTGGATAATTGCTGACTGGAATTTGTCGAGTATTCATTTTGGAATGGGTATGGGAAGGGACCGGAAGAGATATAAGATCCTGGGGAGCAAGGTCATCTTAATTGCATTTACCCGTCCCAGCCATGACATTTTATAGAGCGACCATTGCTCAAGATCTTCTGATAACTTCTTAAATAAGGGAGGATAGTTATGGCGATATAACAGATCGATCTTGGGAGTGAGGTGAATACCTAAGTAAGGGAGAGAGGAGGAGCTCCAAGAGAAAGGGCAGTGAGCTTTAATTCTATCTATTAGTTCTTGAGGGGTAGATATGTTAAGGGCGGTAGATTTGGACATGTTTACCTGAAGTCCTGAAATTGCACCGAATTTTTGAAGGAGTAGGAGAATATTAGGAGTGGAGATGAGTGGGGAGGTAATGAACAGCAACACGTCATCCGCAAAGAGTGCGCATTTAAGGGTTTTTTGACCACATTGTACTCCATGAACATCTGGGTGTTGTCTGATAGCTAAGGCTAGTGTTTCGATCGCTATGGCAAAAAGAATGGGGGAGAGGGGGCAACCTTGCCTGATGCCCTTAAGGATTGGGAATTGGTCAGAGAGGTGACCCTGCAATTTAATTTGGGCTGTTGGGGAAGAATAGAGGGATGAAAGAGTTGTGAGAAATTTCGGACCAAAGCCCCATTTTTGGAGAGTGGTGAAGAGGTACGGCCAAGTGACCGTGTCAAAGGCCTTTTGGAGATCTATGGAGAGAATAAATCCATATTGGGGGGGGTTCCCGTCCCAGGAGGATTGCATGAGGGAAATGAGGTCGATAGCTCTCCTAATCTGGTCCGGCCCCTGTCTCCCTGGGATGAAACCCACCTGGTCCTTGTTTATATATTTTCCAATAAACGAGGCCATCCTGTTCGCTAAAATTTTTGTCATGCTTTTTAGATCATTATTAATTAAAGATATTGGCCTGTAGTTGCCTACTGCACTGGGGTCTTTGCCCGGTTTGGGGATGACCGAAATGAATGCAAGGTTGGCCGCCGGCTCCAATTGGGAGCCCTCCCGGAGGAAGTTGAAGAGCCGGACCAGATAAGGCGAGAGGACCTCAGAGAAGGTTTTATAGTAACGTGACGAAAATCCATCCGGGCCTGGGGCGGAGTCAGTCTTGAGGCTCTTGATGACGTCCTGGACTTCCTCGATCTGGAAGGGGGAGTCCATTACGTCACGGTGAGAATTTGTAAGTTTGGGAATTGCTACCTCATCTAAAAATGCGTTAATGGAATCAGGATCGGTTGGGGTGGAATGGGAGTATAGATTCGAATAAAAGGTATGGAAGGCCTCTAGAATTTTATGGGGGTTCTGAGTAAGGTTGCCCGCTTGGGATTTTATCTTAGGTAAAGAGTATACTCTTATTTTAGGGGAGAGTCTTGCTGCCAGCTGCGGGCCAATTTTACCAGCCTGAAGATAGAACCTGCCGCTCAGCCAGCTTAAATGTTTGTTTGCATTGGACGTGAGGGCTAAATTGAGGGCGACCCGAGCGGAGTCCAGATTAGCTAGAGTTTCAGAGGTAGGGTTACTTTTGTGGGTTTTACTACAAGACTTAAATTCGCTCTCAAGTTTTTCCACATCTATCTTCCTTTCCCGTTTTAGTTTGGACGCTAGTTGAATTATTTTCCCCCTCAGGACTGCCTTATGTGCTACCCATAGATTGCTTAGTGAAATGTCCCCAGTATCATTGAGACTGAAGAATTCCCGAATGTCTCTTTCCAGCATGGTACAATGGACTGGATTGGAAAGAAGGGTTTTACTAAGGCACCACTGAGGGGGGCCGGGAGGGGATAGGGAGCTAGTTATGCGCAAGGTCACTAGAGAGTGGTCTGACCAAGGAACTTCTTGAATATCAGCATGAGTCGCAGTGTGTATCTCCGAGTTGGGAATGAAGATATGATCAATCCTGGTGTACGTTTTGTGTGGCGCAGAGTAGTGCGTGTAGTCTTTGGCCGTAGGGTTTAATTCTCTCCAAGAGTCAATCAGACCTCTGTAATGGAGAAGTCGAGCGATTCGCAAACTCTGTTTAGGGGGTCTTTTCGGTTTGGCTTTGTCTAGATTAGTTTTGTCAAGCATGAGGTCGAGCGAGACGTTGGAGTCACCTCCCATTATGATTCTCCCTTCCAAGTGTGGGGCAAGGGTGGAAAGCATGGAGGCGAAGAAGTGTGTTTGGCCCTGGTTGGGGGCGTAATAAGAGATGATGGAATACATAACTCCCGCAATATGACCTTTAACTAATAAGTATCTACCTTCAGTATCTTTGATCGTGTGGGAATGTAGGAATGGAATTAGTTTCGCTAGTAAGATGGCAACCCCCCTTTTTTTGGGGTCGGCATTAGCCAGGTAAAATGTTGGGAAGCCACTGTGAAGAAAGGAAGGGGTATAGCTAGCTGGGAAGTGGGTCTCCTGGAGGAGCACAATATCAAGGCTTCTGGCGTGGTAGCTCTGGAATGCCTTACGGCGTTTGGAGGGCGAGTTAAGCCCTTGGGTGTTATGCGAGGCGATCTTGAGTGAAAGAGTATGGGGGGTAGAGTCAGCCATGGAGATCAGGGGTGGGTGCCGAGCATGAATGAGTGGGGCTTACCTTTGTCCTTGGAGCAATGGACACGGGCTGTGTAGGACTATTTTCCCGGTGGTCTCCTGGGGGAGGAATGAGTGACGATCTCCGTGAAGGTTCCTGGGGGTAGAGGGGAGGAGAGGGGAGGCGCCAGAGAGAAGGCAAGGGTAGAGGGAAAAAAGGGGAGAAAAAGGAAGGAGCGAAAAATGTGAAATAGAACATATTTAGTACAGAAGATTTGTAAAACATAACGATCAACAATTCTCTTATGGTAACAAAAAGAAGTGGCGAACCAAGTCCGAGTCCGGGGCCCCCTGTTAGGGAGGGCTCGGAAAAATTACAACCGTCAAGGGTTGTTTTCCTGGTGTCACCCGAGGGAGGTAAGTCCCTCCGAGTCACAACAAAAAGGGTGGCATGATGGGCCGCTCCGGCCGCGGTCCCCAAGTGGTAAAGAAATATAGTAAGAGGACATGTGAAGTAGCACGTTTCCTAGGGTCCACCATAAAACATTCTAGAATCACTAGCCAGAACAGTATAGAAATAAAATAAAAAGAAAAGAACCCCCCAACAGGACACAAAGTAAAAACCAAAGAGGAAAAAATTGCATAACAAAAATACACTTTTGTATGAGAGGTGTAAGCTTCCTGAGTAGGTGGATAGGGAAGGATGCCTCAAGTTGGAGGTTGGGGTAGGGGGAGCCTCTAAGAGCCTAGCTAAAGGCAGGGAGAAGCTGAAGAAGAAAAAAACACACGAGTAAAGCAACAATAAAAATAAAGAAAAAACAAAATAAATACGAAGTGGGGAGAACGGAGTCCTGGAAAGGGAGGCTCTTTCCCTGCTGGGGTAGTGACTATTAAAGGCACGGACGGGTATCCCAGTTAGCCATAGGGGGGCTAATGGGGCCCAACCACAGGATGCAGAGGATTCTGCAAGGGTCCAAAATGAAAGTCAGAGTCCAGGAGGGATTGTCCACTACTCATTAAAGTGGGTCCCCCCTGCAATCCCATGAAAGGAATAATCCAGATCCGGGGTAGGATCCCAAGGAGAGTACTCATCTAGGGGGGTGTGAATCCCGTTGCCTCTTTGGAAGCTGTTTGTTCCATAGTGGGGTTAGGGGGCTCCCTGGAGGTGGTCGCTTGGAAGAACTTGTCTTGGTTGGTTGAAGTATAGGAGCTAGTTCCTGGGTTATAAGTCCGAGTTGCAGGAGCAGACGCTCGCCATCTTGGAAACAGGAAAAGCCATACTGTTTATCTCTTAGATGAAACTGGAGATGAAAGGGGAATGACCAGCGATATTTGATGGAATTCTGATTCAGAATTTCAAGCAGGGGTTTGAGGGCTCTGCGCTTCTGAATGGTAGTGGGGGAAATATCAGCGAAAATTTGGATTTTGTGGCCCTGGAAAGAGAGGTCATCCAGATTACGGGTTTTTCTCATCACTTCTTCTTTGACGCTGTAAAAATGAGGTTTGACGATAATGTCCCTCGGGAGGCCATCTTGGCAGGGGAGCTGTAAGGCTCTGTGGGCTCTATCGAGCTCTAGCCTGTGGCCCTGGATATCTGGGATGAGTTCCTTGATAAAGAGTTTGACAGTGCTGGGTACATCTGCGACAGATTCTGGTAATCCCCGTATGCGAAAATTGTATCGTCTGCTTCTGTTCTCAAGGTCGTCAATTTTGGCCTGAGCAACGTCTAATTGATCTTGGAGCGTTTGGATGCAGGTAGAGTTCTGGACAGTGCGGGCCACTGTGTTGTCTACTACATGTTCTATTGCATCCAAGCGGGCTCCTAGGTTTTTTATAAATCTGCCTTGATGGTGGATGTGATCTGTTTAGCATTTTGGGCTAGCCCTGCAGCTAGCATGTCAGAGAAGCTCTGCATTAGTAGATGTACATCATGGGACTGGGCTGGCTGCATAGGGGATGAATACAGGACGCTTGAAATGCCTGCCAGGCCTACCAGGCCTAAGGGAGTTTGCAGGGTGGGAGTCTGGTGCATGCCCCCTACAGTTCTATCAAGCAGGGATTCCGTGGAGGCTGGGGAATAGCTTTGGGGAGAAGCTGTACTCACAGGGGTTGCCAGCAGTGAAGACCGGTGCTGGATAGGGGATGGAGGGTCTGCTATGGAGCCTTGTTCCTCCGTGGTGTCTCGTGCCTGAGACGCGGCCAACCATCTTAGCTGCTCTGGGGGCCTTCTGTGTGAAGTCCAGCTGATGGCTGACGTCCGTTTTTTTAGGGCCGATCGGAATGCGAAAAGTTGCCTGACTGGTCCAGGAGGCTTGGGGGTCCGTATGGATAGTGTCCCGTTCAGCGTAGATGAAAGGGGAGCCGGGTGGGGCCGGAGCGGTGCGGAGCTCTCGGTTAGAGCGTCTTCCTGGGAGTCCCGCGCATGCGCACCTCCTGCTATTATTTTTGAAAAATCTTTATGTCAGTATTTAACCACTTGCCCGCCCGCCCTATAGGCAAATGACGGCTGCAAAGTGGTTTCAAAATCCTGACTGGGCGTCATATGACGTCCTCAGGATTTTGAGCCGCTGTGTGCCCCCGGGGGCACGCATTGCGGCAATCGTTGTTGCGGGGTGTCAGTCTGATCCTCCGCAACTACAATCTCGGTAAAGAGTCTCAGACGGAGACTCTTTACCATGCGATCAGCCGTGTCCAATCACGGCGGATCATAGTGTAAATAGGAAGAGCCGTTGGTCGGCTTTTCCTCACTCGCGTCTGTCAGACGCGAGTAGAGGAGAGCCAATCGGCTGCTCCTCTGACAGGGGGGGGTCTGTGCTGATCGATTATAAGCACAGCCCCCCGAGAATGCCCACTCTGGACCACCAGGGTTGCCACCAGACCACCAGGGATGCCCAGCACCAGGTATGCCCCCTAGACCACTAGGGATGCCAGTCAGTGCCCACAATGAATGCCAATCAGTGGTCCATAATGGATGCCAATCAGTGCTTACAATGGGCATCACTGATTGGCATGCATTATTGTTTGGCACTGATTGGCATCCATTAGTACAAAACAATACAATACAATGCCACCTATCAGTGCCCATCCGTGCCACCTATCAGTGCCCATCCATGCCGCCTATCAGTGCCCATCCATGCCCATCTGTGCTACCTATCCATGCCCATCTGTACCACCTATCCATGCCTATCTGTGCCACCTATCCATGCCCATTCATGCCGCCTATCCATGCCAATCCGTGCCACCTATCAGTGCCAATTTGTGCCACCTATCAGTGTCCATCCGTGTCACCCATCAGTGCCACCTATCAGTGCCCATCAGTGCCGTTTATCAGTGCCACATATCAGAACCCCTCAACTTCACTGGTGCCACCTCATCAGTGCCCATCATTGGCGACTTATCAGTGCCTATCAGTGCAGCCCCATCAGTGCCCATCAGTGAAGGAGAAAACATACTTATTTACAAAATGTTGAAACTGAAACAAAAAAAAATAATTTTTTTTTCTAAATTTTCTGTATTTTTTTATTTGTTTAGCAAAAAATAAAAACCGTAGAGGTGATCAAATACCAGCAAAAGAAAGCTCTATTTGTGTGAAAAAAATTATAAAAATTTCATTTGGGTACAGTGTAGCATGACCGTGCAATTGTCATTCAAAGTGCAACAGCTCTGAAAGGTCGAAATTGGTCTAGACAGGAAGGTGTTTAAACCTTTCATGACTAAGTCTATTTTTGGCATTTGGTGTTTACAAGTTAAAATCCATATTTTTTGCTAGAAAATTTCTTGGAACCCCCAAACATTATATATATTTTTTTAGCAGAGACTCTAGAGAATAAAACAGCGATTGTTGCAATATTTTATGTCACACGGTATTTGCACAGCAGTGTTTTAAACGCAACTTTTTGGGAAATAGATTAAGGCTTACCTGTAGGTCCAAGAAATATCTCCTAAACCTATACGTTTAGGAGATATTTACAAAAAGACAGGCAATACTGAGCAGACCGCAGATCACAGCGATATGCCGCTCGTGTCGGCTCCTATGCACATGCACAAGAGTGACATCATCGCGGCTCCGGCGAATCGCAGGGCCAGAGCAGCGAGACCCAGAAGTCACTCTGGGATACATGGCAGTGGTGAAGATGAAGAAGGAGGGCCGCTTCGGGGGCTTCGTTCTCAGGTAAGTTATTCATAATGAGCTAGTATGCTATGCATAATAGCTCATTATGCCTTTGCCTTGCACTTTGCATTTTTTTTTTAAGTGCCTTTACTTCCTCTTTAAAGCAATATGAGCTAGAAGGGCCTCCTCATGGAAATTCTCCCCTACTCCCACTGCGTTAAAGTAATCACACAATTTGGGGACTAAATACCTCTGAAACTTCTTATAATACAGAATGGAGTATCCATCGGGGCCCGGGCTTCCCCCTAGGGCAGTACTTTATATTGCTCTCTCAACTTCCTCTGTCGATATGGGGGCCTCCAGTGCCTCCATCTCTTCCCTCTCCCCCTTTGGGAAGTCCAGGCTCCGTAGATACTCCCTTATTACTTCATTACGTTTTACCTTGTCTTCTCCTCTCAGGCTTATATTATAAAGAGCACTATAATAAGCGTGGAAATTTTCCGCGATTTCCGGGGTTGCGAATCGCATCTCCCCACTTTCTGTTCTTATATTCTTTCACCCTTCTAAGGTTAGAGAACCTTAGTTAGCAAACAGCATTATGAATGTCAAGGAACATACCAGACAGGTCAGGGATAAAGTTGTGGAGAAGATTAAAGCAGGGTTAGGTTATAAAAAAACATCCCAAGCTTTGAACATCTCACAGAGCATTGTTCAATCCATCATCTGAAAAGTATGAGTATGGCACAATTGCAAACCTACCAAGACATGGCAATCCACTTAAACTGAAAGGCTGGGAAAGAAGAGCATTCATTGGTAGAATCCAAAAAAACATGTCCCAATCCATAAAGTGCATGGAGTGAACAAAAAATAAGTAAACAGAAAGTCCAATATTAAATTAAGGTGTCTTTTTTCCATTTGGATTGGATTAGGAGGATACCGGAAGTGACGTCCGTGGTACGAACGGCGAGTTCATTCGTTTTTTATGCTGTAACTTTGCTGATTTATTTGTGTGTAAATGTGAGTACCCAGGACTATGTCCTTTTTTATATTAAAGTATATGTAGCAGTACTTCACTATTGGAGCTCCTTTTTTCTTTTATGGATACGATCTGTGGTTTATGGCTGAGAACTTAGAGGGGGCTGCCTGTTGTGCCTACACCAGCTGATAAGAACATTGTAACTGCTGAGAATTAATTGCTGTTTACCTTACAGCAGTAAGGTAAGGTAGCCACTGCACTCAGTGTTCGGACACCTGATTGTGAGGATTCACAAGATCACCGGTGGAAGCATCCCCCGTCTGTTTGCTACTCACAGAGTTTTTTTTTACTTCATGGCACAGTGTGGATTCACATGCTGCATGATCTGATACGGATTACTTTGATGTTATAATTAATGGACACTTTAATTTACTATTGGACTTTCTTTTTACTTATTTTTTGTTCACTCCATGCACTTTATGGATTGAGACACGTTTTTTTGGATTTTATTGCAATTTTAGTATTTATTCAATTTTTTTTCTCCACTAGATGCACTTTATGGATTGAGACACAAACCTGTACTTTATTGTATTTCTAGCAATTATCTACTTTCACTGTTTTTATTTTTAATTTATTTTCACTGCATGCACTTTACTTGGAATATCCAATTATTCACATTGTATTGGATTGAACATTGCTTGATTGGCATTAATGCACTCTAGGAAGTGCACATCTAAAGTATTTGGCTTCGATTAGTTATATGTAGCCACTCTTTGATCACTTTTTGCATTATTCATTGCTATATATTGATTTTGTTTCATTTGATTGACTAATTCTTGTGGAGCGCAACACCACTTATTTATCAGATATCACATTTTTAGGGGAGGGTTTGCACCCCTGCCGGTGTTTTGCTGCAACCATAGCTGTTTCCTTGTTGTTTAAACCATTGTAGCGCGAGGATAACTAATTACTAGTATTCATTGGTAGACTTGTGCACAACGGAAAATTTTGTTTAGTTTCGGTTCGTTGTCATTCGTAAAATACATCATTTCGTTCTGTTATATTCGTTATGTTACGTTAATACATTTTCGGATAATTCGTTATTATTCATAGAGTGTCAAATTCATTTGTTCGTATTCGTTGAAATTCGCTATTTATGTATGTATATACATTCGTGATAATGATTCGTAGTTTGGAAAGTCGTTTGTTTATTGAATCTTTTAACACACACAATGACAACGTCTCTTCTCCTCGGCTCAAATACAATACAACACCCTTCTAACTCAGTTCTCAAGGAAGCACTTTGCCAGTAATCCATCCTCCGGCACAAAATCAATTAGCTGATTGGACTATAAGATTTACTTTGAGCTGACCTTTTGTTTCATTAGATCTTTAAAGAATTACCGAATTCATTCAAACTCATTCGAATTCATTCGTTATATTTCTTTCGTATTCGTTGTTATTCGTTATTTGTTTATTCGGACATTCGGATGCATCCGAATGTCCGAAAGATGCAAAATTCGGCCGCATTTCGATTCGTTACGAAACGAATTGCACAAACCTATTCATTGGAGAAGCAGCCAAGAGGCCCAAGAGGCCCATTGTAACTCCAAGGAGCTGCAGAGATCCACAGCTTAAGTGGGAGTATCTAAAAAAACATGAAATGGATTCCCCATGGGTTTTTTTTTTTTAGCAGCAATAAAAAGACTAATTGTTGATAAAATCAAAGTAATTTTATTGATCCAAAAAAGTATATACCAAGAATATACCAAACAAATAGCCCAATTAGATCTGGAAATTGGTAACTTGGAGATGCAACTGGCTCAATATAAGGGCCATACATTGTAAGTTAAAAGAACATTTATCGATCTATAACAAATATATCTTACAGAATAAAAAAAACAAGATCTGGAGGGACAAAATATCCTTCTCAGAGGGTAAAGTGTATAAATGGCTAACCCGTAATTCCTCTGTTTCAAGAGGGTGCCCACGGGATCGCCCCCCAAAGCAATAAATGTTATGATTACTTCTCCTCAGCCCACTTCAAATCAGAGGGGGCGAGGACACCAAAAGAGAAGCAGAAACAATAGAAGCTCTGTTGAGCAGGATCAAAAGAAACATACTATAGATACAGACTCTGACCATACACAGCAGGGAAATCTGAATGACTGATTTCCAACATCATCTCGAGGGGGTGTGGCCTCTCAGACAGTATTAGGAGAATCAGATTCTTCATTTTCAGATGCCACCTTTGTAAGCAATCATCAACCAAATATTTCTGAACGTACGACATCACAAACTACTTTAAACTTCACGTGGAGTGCACTCCCCACTGAACAACAAACTAGGAAGAGGGATGGAACCTCATGTGATCCGTCCACAACACAACCTCTAAATGTAATTAATTTATCACCCTTGACAATCACACAGGCAGAGACCGGAGTTTTGTTAAAAGGCCTCAGCTTTTGCCCTGAACAAAACTTCAATCTTTTTGAGTTTATTACAGACCTGTATCTGTTCGCAAGGACTCTGTTATTAACCACTTCAATACAGGGCACTTAAACACCTTCCTGCCCAGACCAATTTTGAGCTTTCAGCGCTGTCGCACTTTGAATGACAATTGCGCGGTCATGCTACACTGTACCCAAATGAAATTTTTATCATTTTTTTCCCACAAATAGAGCTTTCTTTTGGTGATATTTGATCACCTCTACGGTTTTTATTTTTTGCGCTACAAATAAGAAAATACCGAAAATTTTGAAAAAAAAAATGTTTTTTTTTGTTTCAGTTTCAAAACTTTGTAAATAAGTATGTTTTCTCCTTCACTGATGGGCACTGATGGGGCTACACTGATGGGCACTGATAAGGTGGCACTGATGGGCACCAATGTGGCACCAATGAAGTGGCACTGATAGGCGGCACTGATGAGCGACACGGATGGGCAACACGGATGGGCGACACGGATGGGCGACACGGATGGGCGACACGGACGGACACTGATAGGTGGCACAAATTGGCACTGATAGCTGGCACAGATGGGCGGCACGGATGGGCATGGATAGGCGGCACAGGTGGGCATGGATAGACGGCACAGGTGGGCATATATAGGCGGCACAGGTGGGCATGGATAGGCGGCACAGGTGGGCACTCATAGGCGGCACAGGTGGGCACTCATAGGCGGCACAGGTGGGCACTCATAGGCGGCACAGGTGGGCACTCATAGGCGGCATCGGTGTTATAGTAATGGATGCCAATCAGTGCCAAACAATAATGCATGCCAATCAGTGATGCCCATTGTGGCCACTGATTGGCATCCATTATGGGCACTGATTGGCACCCATTGTGCTGACTGGCACCCTGGTGGTCTAGGGAGGATTATGGATTTTTATTACCTTTTCCCTGGTGGTCTAGTGGTGTCCCTGGTGGTCCAGTGTGGGCATCCTCGGGGGGGCTGTGCTGATAATCGATCAGCACAGACCCCCCCTGTCAGAGGAGCAGCCGATCGGCTCTCCTCTACTCGCGTCTGACAGACGCGAGTGAGGGAAAGCCGATCACCGGCTCTTCCCATTTACACTGTGATCAGCCGTGATTGGACACGGCTGATCACATGGTAGAGAGTCTCCGTCGGAGACTCTTTACCGAGATCGTAGTTGCCGGGTGTCAGACTGACACCCCGCAACAACGATCGCCGCGATGCGCGCCCCCGGGGGCGCGCAGCGGCTCATTATCCTAATCACGTCATATGACGTCCGGTTAGGATAATGAAACCACTTTGCCGCCGTCAATTTGTAATAGGGCGGGCGGCAAGTGGTTAAAATGCCAATATGCACCTCAACAACAAACTGAAATTGACACCACAGATTGGCCCAAGTATTCGATGTGGGGATTTAGAGCACTGAAAGATTATTATTGTAGAATGAAAACAATACAATACAGTCGATTTGATTGATGAACTGGACTTGGAAGCGTTGCTTGCTGAAGCAGACAAATCAACTCCAGTTCCCCCATTTTCCTTTAAAAAACCTTCATCCAAATTTCCACCCCTACACACCAATTCAAGTGTTAATACTTTTGTTAAACAAGTCATAAGAGTTATTGCGAAAATTCAATGCAGTCATCGCACTGCACAAAATTTATCAGCTAGTGAAAGTCAGGCCTTACCCTACAATCAAAAGATACACTGATAATAAAACCATCGGACAAAGGAGGGAATGTTGTCCTGATGGACAACATTGGCTATAGGTCAATGTGCCGGCAAATCCTTGACAATAAGGAATGGTATTAAACCATACAAGTAAGACACAGAGAAATCAAATTCAACCTTTTACGGCCTAATCGACAAGGCCTACAGAGAAAACAACTATAGACAAACAGCTTTACGAATACATTAGAACGAGACACCCTAGAGTCCCTATGTTCTATAGTATTCAGAAAATTCACAAGAGTCTTAACAACCCTACTGGACGACCAATAGTATCCGGAAGCTGTGGGATCTTGGAAAATCTAAGCAGGGTAATATATGCATATTTACAACCCTTTGTAATTACTTTACCTTCATTTATAAAGGATACCATCCATTTTTTGCAAATAATTAAGGAACTCCTTACCTGAACAAGCACTTTTAGTCACGATTGAGTGGAATCTTTGTATTGCTCTATCCTGCATGATAAGGGCCTCCTTTCGATTCGAGAGGCCCTATTTCAGAATCCCCGTTATGATAATACACTCAACAGATTCATCTTGAGTGGATTAGATCACATTTTGAACAATAATTACTTTTCCTTTGATCGCTCCCACTACCTCCAGGTGCAGGGCGTAGCAACGGGGACATGTTGTGCCCCATTCTACGCCAATCTGTACCTGGGGGAGTGGGAGAGGTTCCTCCTCAGTGACGGGGGTCTCGTTGGGTACCTGGGCTAGGTCCTTATCTGGCTCAGGTACATCGACGACATCTTCGTCATGTGGGGAGGCTCAGAGACGGCTCTTGTGGAGTTTTTTGACCTTCTCAACATTAACAGATATAATTTAAAAGTCACAATAAATTATAATGCGCAATTAGCAAATTTCCTAGATGTAAAATTAGAGGTAGACCCGCTTGGGAATTTAACAAGCACCTTATATAGAAAAAGTACAGCAGGTAATACTGTAAAGAGGGGCGGGTTGACAAGGATATTTTGTGTAAGTTACCATGCAACACCTGTGGTGGTTATAGGACTATCTTGATACCCAGTAATTGAACACAAATAATTAAAAAGTAATACATAGATTTTTATTTAGAAAAACAATAAGTTAAAAGTTTTAGTTAACAACCAGATAGAGGTTGTTATACCATCATTACATACACAATTAAATTTAAACACATTTCTGCCACCCATACAGTGGAAAGTGGGGGAACTGATGCAAATACAAACTTTGTCTTCTACTAGTTTCGCGACTAGGTCGCTTCTTCAGGAGGTATCTAGACGCATCTAAAATTTAATAAATACAGTCTCATAGTTATATGTTTCACAACTACATTGCTACAACATATTTACAATAACAATCTTATAACATTAACTAATTGGAGTAAATTACAAAACTACCAGTGCAACTTACCACCAAGGTCCCCAAAGGAAGCCCGCAATGTAGGCACGGGTGGCACCTCAACACGGGTGTCACACCCCCCGGGCGGACACGGGACGTGAAAAAACAGAGACGACTGTGAATAACAAAGGTACGTATAACTAATGTATTGTGTTGCTCAAAAGCATACGGTGAGTATGCAACTGAAACTTAGGGATAGGCTGTTGGGAATAGGAAATTCTCTAAGGGAAAATGTTTTTCTAGCCAATAGAATGAGAATCACATTAAAAAACACAAGATAAAGGAAAGACAGACAGGGAGAAAAAAAGAGGAGAAGATGTCAGGTGAAAGGGAAGAAATGGGCAAGAGGGGGGAGGAATGGGAAGGGGGGAAGGGGGAGGGGAAAAAGGTAGGAGGCAGGGAGGGAAGGGGAGGGAAGGAAGGAAAAGGAAGGGTGGTGGAAACGGTAGGGAAAGAAAAATAATAATGGGGAGGAATGGAGAGAAAGTAATACTGTGTTAGACGGTGACAGTTTCCATCGGCTTCTGTTAAAGAATTCCATACCTTATGGACAATATCTCAGTTTGAGGAGAAATTGTTCCAACAAAACGTTGTTCAAAATAGAAGCAGGCAAGCTTTAAAATCGCCTACTTGATTGCGGATATAGCCGTAGTTGTTTATGCAAGGCGTATAATCGCACGACTGGGCAGACAAGGGACTCCTTACTGTTTAAGACGAATTTTGACAAAAACAAGAAGGATGGGGCGACTCTCATGATTATGTGATTTTCCTCACAACACAGACAAATTAAGAAGATCATTTAAAGACATTGGTCCATCCTAAGTGATGACGAGGTGGTGAAGCAATTTGTATCTCCACACCCTTTAATTATGTACAAATGAGCCACATGCTTAAAGGATAGATTGGTGAGAAGTGAGTACAGAAAATTAAATAAAAAACATTGTATAAAACTTGGCACCTTCCCTTGTGGCAGTTGTGCCCACTGCTCAGTAATACGAAAAGATAAAGTTTTTACCCTACCGAATGGACAGGTCATTCGACCAAAACATTTTGTAAACTGCCAGACTTGCGGAGTCATGTACTTAATGACCTGCGAGTGTGGCGCGTTTTATATAGGGAAAACGAAGCAGAGACTTTGGTGTAGGACTTCCAAACATGTCTATAGCATGGAAGGCATTTTTCCCTTGGAAGGTATGTTGTTACACAACACAATTATAAAATTCCACGAGTTTCCTTGACCGCCCTCGATCGGGTACATATTCCCAGTCGAGGCAGTGATTGGAACAAGATATTGCTACAAATCAAGCAAAAATGGATATATACACTCAAGGCCACTGAGTATTCAGGCCTCAATGAGTCAACCTCTTTTGCACCGTTCTTAAGGGGATACACCTCGGGCAAAACCAGCTAGGATGAGGGAATAGAGAATTGAAGGGGGGGCCAGATATTAGTAGAAATTATTTTTCTTTATATTATAAAAAACAATATTAAAATATTAAATAAACAAAATATTGCCCAATTTTGACCAAATTTCGGGTCAGGACATGTTCCCCCACCCTAGCTGATGCTCAGAGATGTATTCCTTTTTTAATAGTAAATAATAGTTGGAATTTTTCTTAAATAAACTTTCCCGGACGTGACAAACATTATTTCTATATATGTTTTGTTCTTTTCTCCATTTGCCGAGGCCACAACAAATATCACTACATTGTCAAAAATAAATAAATATCTTAGAGTTAGGCACGATTGTATGCAAAATGGCAAATTTATAATAATCATGCTAATTTTCAAAATACTGTCCAAAATACCCATTATGATTATTTTTGTACTTCATCTATATTTCTCTATATTTTCTCCAGGCTCTGTGAGCCTTGCCGCAGGTGTGCTGTGTTAGTAAGTGCCGTCCAGGATATCACTGGCTTCCCGAAAGGTGGAGAGGGGGGAGAACATCCTTAATTTCCTTCCCGCCTCTAGCCCCTACAGTGCAATTTCTTTCCACTGGGGGAGCAGTCCCCATGTCGGCAGCATTCGTGATCGCCGCTGGATGACGGGCTGCGGATTACGCGCATGTGTGGCGAAGTTTCCCCCTGATGACATAGGGGGCTCACTGTGCGTGTGCACGCAGATGCCGGCAGAGCAAAGCCATGCTACATTGCATCGGAGACAATGGGATTCCGGGGTACTGTTTACCCTCCGGAACACCAAGGAGGTGACAGGCGAGCCTCAGCATTTGGCTCTAGGAGTGGTTGGGACAGCACATGGGTGGAGAGTATGCACCTGGAACCTTAATCAAGTAAGTGGTATATATAGATGCGCACATACCGTGTTCTTTCAGTTCATCCCTGGAGAGTGCAGCATGAACAATTGAGAAGGACAGGTATGGATTACCTTAGGAGCAGAGACTCTTAGCCATCTAAGTATATAGATTTTTTGCCAAATGGATTTTTATAGTGTCTCTAATCCTTTATAATAATACTTTGGTTGTAGTTCCTCTTTGACTGCTTTACACTTTGGTTAACCACTGCAGTAGGAACTCAGATATACCCACTGGCCACATTTGTAAACACAGCAAGTAACAGGTAACACATATGATGAATTTTGGTAAATATTCCTTCTCTTTTTTTCTTTTAGGGTATACATATGTATTTTTTATCTTTAATATTATATATATTAAGCAATCTGACCTATAAGTACACTCCTTATCAACAAGATAACAAACACTCATTTACCACACACAATTTATTCTCATCTTTTCATTATAAGTTGATCACTTGAGTGTTTTATTCACTTTCTATCCACCAGATAGAGCCGTTTTAAGTCAATCTATTTAATTTGTAGTCAAATTTTCATCACTATTTAATTCATTTACCCAGCACATACAGATATACATTGGATTGTTTATCAATTTTCTCTTTCACACTCTACAAGGGGATTTATAAACCCCATCGCAATTCTTAATCCTGGCCACACTAGGCGTCGTTTTATCTTATTGTTTCAACATTTTACAAATTTATTAAGGAAGAATTATATTTTCTTTAATACAACCTAGTCACCATAGCAATTTAAGATCTTAATACTAGGATAGTATAATATGCATGACACAGTGGTAATTTGTGGATTTATAAATCAAAAAGCTCTATAATAAGTATGATCTATATTAATAATTTTAGAAATCTTTGAAAGCGCAAAGACTATAGTATATTGTTGGATTAAGGCTAATATAGTAAGGAATCCCCTATCCTTCTCTTCATTATAATACAGATAGTATTGAATACATTATATAAATAATCTAATAAATAACTATTGGTTTCAGGTGCAGTCACCCCCAGGGCTGCATCTCCGTGTGGGGGAAATTCCAATATACTCTCACCTCTTGCAAGCCCATGATTTTGACCCCCCCAGGGGGGCATTTCCCCCCCTTCCCACTGTGGTGGGAGGTTTGGGATCCAGTGTATCAGTGGTGGGGCCCAGGACTGCCCTCAGGGAGAAAATGTCGACTTTTTTAAGACTCTGGTTCGTGCGAAACGATTTGGTGAAAAAGGTAACTATTACATGTTAGGAATAAAGTAAAAATAAAAAATGATTATAACATGTTCAAACCTTTCCTTCTTGATATTTTGCAAATCAAGTCACCACTTTTTCTCTTCCCCCCTGAAGAAGACCATAATCTCCAATAAGGTCAACATGCATTGGGGCAGTGTGGTGCCTCTTATCTGATGGTTTAAAATCTTTTGGAATATTACTTGACTATTTTTATAGCATCTCTCCAATCAATGTATAAAGTAATGCATGTATTTTTCATCCAATTAATTGTTCGCACAATGTACCCCAGAGCTCGTATTTTAAACAAATTGATTATATTTCAATGGCTTTTGATCAGCACTTTTTTGGATCAATAAAATTATTTTGATTTTATCAACAAGTAGTCTTTTTATTGCTGCTAAAAAAAAACATGGGGAATCAATTTCATGTTTTTTAGAACTATATACAGGGTGTACAGCCAGCTCAAAACCATTTTGTTTATGCACCTTCTACATTAAAGGTATCTGTCCACAGGACAACTATTAGTTGTGCAATCCACAAATATGGCTTTTATGGAAGAGTGGCAAGAAGAAAGCCATTGTTGAAAGAAAAATAATATAAAAGAAAAAACCTTTGTGCCAAGGAAAAAGAAATAATATAAACATACAAATTAAATACAAATGGGTTGCACCCACACTGTTTGGTGCCTGTGCCTGGCACCCGGTGTGATAAGCATGTTATTATTATAAGGGTAATCTGGCCAGTCTCTGTTTGTATGCCAATCAGGAAGCTCTGAGAGCCCCCCTCTTGTCATTCATTCTCCCTATCCATGGAGGGCCATCCTAATCATTAGCTGACTTGAAATTCATCATCTAGGGGTTACTGGTTCATATCCCCACAAAGCGCAAGTGACCACTCTAGCGATAGGTGGTCAATGTGTAAGGGTGAGTGTAGATCCATGTAGGGCACCTCTGTTAGAACACTGACTATTGGAGGACCTATAATTGATCTACACACAAGCAATTTATTTCACAAAAAAGTGGGAATGTTAACTGAAATGTTTTTTTATACACGGATGATTATTATGTTTCATATTTCATATTAGCTAAGCACGTTGTTTAACTTTTTCATTGTTGAAAGAAAGCCATAAGAGTCCTGTTTGCAGTTTGTTCTAAGTCAATTGAATGTTGGCATGGTGTGGGTCCTCCCTTCTTATGCTATTTTTCAAAGAAGGAAGGGCAAAAACTTTGCTGTCTAGATGTTCAAAGCATTGACATTCCAAAAAAGACTTGCAGCTAAAGGTGGTTCTACACAGTATTAACTTGGGGGTTCTGAATACAAATGCATGCCACACTTTTCCCATATTTATTTGTAAGAAAATTTGAAAACCATTTATCATTTTCCTTCCACTCACAATTATGTGCAACTTTGTGTTGGTCTATCACATAAAAGCCCAGTTAAATACATTTACATTTTTGATTGTAACGTGACAAAATGTGGAAAATTTCAAGGGGTATGAATACTTTCATCAAGGCATGGTAATTTCAAGAATTACTTTTATCTTATTGGTTTTAAATTGTGAAAATAGATGGGCTTTCCACTTGATTTTCAAACATACAAATACATTTCATTAATATAAATTTTAGCTTAAAAAAAAGTACTAAAAAAAAAATTCAGTTTTCTATGTTGAAGTACCTTAAGTGTTTCTGTGAACTTCACGCAAGCAGACAATGGAACAAGCTTTCTGGGAATATAAAATATTGCAAAAATGATACATATTTAAATAACTGAATTGACTATACATTCAATACATTGTCTTACCATTCTTGCTGAAAACTGCAGACTAATGCCCTGTACACACAGTCTGACTTTCCGATAGAAAATGTGCAATTGGATCGTGTAGTGGGAAAATCCGATCGTGTGTGGGCTCCATCTGACTTTTTGCGTTGGAATTTCCGACACACAATGTTTTAGAACAGGATTTAAAAATTTTCAACAACAGAATCTGATTGTTTAAATTCCGAACATGTGTAGACAATTCTGACAGACAACGTGCCACGCATGCTCAGAATAAATTACGAGATGAAAGCTATTGCCTACTGGCCATTTATAGTCCCATCGTATGTGTTCTACATCAATGCGTTCAGAATGATCGGATTTTCCGACAACTTTGTGTGTATGCTAGACAAGTTTGGGCCAAAATCTGTCTGAAAAAATCTGATGGATTTTGTTGTCGGAATGTCCGACTGTGTGTATGGGGCATTATAATTTTTTACCACTTCAGCAAAGTTTACCCTTGATTATTTGTAAATCAGACATAAAATATAAACTCAAGTGTGGATATAAATATGTTTCTGACTTCAGTTCAACCTGAAACCCAGTCAATCACAGTTTGGGAAAATAGCAAACTAATGTGGTCCATTGTTTCTATAGCAACCAGTTACCAAACATGCACATCTTGGTCTCTGAACCATGATCAGGTGGCTTAGAAATGACAATCATGAGGGGTTTCTGTCCTGCTCCCCTCTAAGGCCGCGTACACACGCGGGGACTGTTCGCCCAACTTTGTCCGTCAAACAGTTTCGGCAAACAGTCCGCTCAAAATTAGCATGGACGGACATGGCCACACACGGCACTTTTTGAGCGGACTGTTTCAGCGAACTGTTTGCCAAACAGTTCGCTCAACTTTTGAAATGAACGGACTCGCCCACGTAAGGCGGAGGCAAGCCCGCCCATTTCGAGCGCGTGTACAGGTAGGCGGGGCCCGCGAAGAAGACGTCGCGGGCACCGCCGCCTGGAATGGACTTAAAGGGACACCCAACGCCGAAAAAAATCGGCGTGGGGGTTCCCCCAAAGTCCACAACAGACCCTTGTCCGAGCACGCTACCCGGCCTGCCAGGAAAGGGGGGGCGAGCGAGTGCGCCCCCCCCCTGAGCCGTACCAGGCCACGTGCCCTCAACATGGGGGGTGCCTTGGGGAAGGGGGGGCCACGCGGCCCCCCCACCCCAAAGCACCTTGCCCCCATGTTGATGAGGACAAGGGCCTCTTCCCGACAACCCTGGCCGTTGGTTGTCGGGGTCTGCGGGCGGGGGGCTTATCGGAAACCGGGAGCCCCCTTTAAGAAGGGGGCCCCCGGATACCGGCCCCCCACCCTATGTGAATGAGTATGGGTACAATGTACCCCTACCCATTCACCTGTGAAAAAAAGTACAAAAAAAAACACAACACAGGGTTAAAATATTTTATTGCACAGCTCCGAGGGTCTTCCGTCTTCGGGGGTCTTCTCCGGACTCCTCCGCTATCTTCTTGTAGCTCTTTTGCTAGCGGAGGAGTCCGGCTTTCTTCCTCCCCGCCGCCGGCCTCTTCTTCCGACTTCGGGGGTCTTGTCCCCCTCTTCGGTTCTTCTGCCGGGCCACCGCGCCTTCTTCTAGCTCTTTTAGAGGCGGTGGCCCGGTCTTCTGTCGCCGCCTTCCGTTCTTCTTCTTCTTCTTCTTCTCCAGGAGATGTTGACACGTCGCTCTCTCCGGCCGGAATGCCAGAGCCGCGCTGTGCTGCCACTTATATAGTGCCAATGGGGCGGTGTCACATGGTATATGTCACATGGGTTGGTCACATGGGTTGATGTCACATGGGGACTATGACATCGTAAGGGGGCGGGGTCACCATGTGACATCAACCCATGTGACCAACCCATGTGACATATACCATGTGACACCGCCCCATTGTCACTATATAAGTGGCAGCGCAGGGCGGCTCTGGCATTCCGGCCGGAGAGAGCGTCGTGTCAACATCTCCTGGAGAAGAAGAAGAAGAACAAGAAGAAGAAGAAGAACGGAAGGCGGCGACGGCAACAGCGACAGCGGCGACAGAAGACCGGGCCACCGCCTGCAAAAGAGCTACAAGAAGGCGCGGTGGCCCGGCAGAAGAACCGAAGAGGGGGACAAGACCCCCGAAGTCGGGAGAAGAGGCCGGCGGCGGGGAGGAAGAAAGCCGGACTCCTCCGCTAGCAAAAGAGCTACACGAAGATAGCGGAGGAGTCCGGCGAGAAGACCCCCGAAGACGGAAGACCCCCGGAGCTGTGCAATAAAATATTTTTTCTCGTGTGTTGTGTTTTTTTTTTGGGTACTTTTATTTTACAGGTGAATGGGTAGGGGTACATTGTACCCCATACTCATTCACATAGGGTGGGGGGCCGGTATCCGGGGGCCCCCTTCTTAAAGGGGGCTCCCGGATTCCGATAAGCCCCCCGCCCGCAGACCCCGACAACCAACGGCCAGGGTTGTCGGGAAGAGGCCCTTGTCCTCATCAACATGGGGACAAGGTGCTTTGGGGTGGGGGGGCCGCGCGGCCCCCCCTTCCCCAAGGCACCCCCCATGTTGAGGGCACGCGGCCTGGTACGGCTCAGGAGGGGGGGCGCGCTCGCTCGCCCCCCTTTCCTGGCCGGCCGGGTAGCGTGCTCGGACAAGGGTCTGTTGTGGACTTTGGGGGGACCCCCACGCCGATTTTTTTCGGCGTTGGGGTTCCCCTTTAAGTCCATTCCAGGCGGTGGAGCCCGCGACATCTCCGTCGCGGGCCCCGCCTACCTTCACACGCGCTCGTAATGAGCAGACTTTCCTCCGAGCGGGAACAGTTTGCTCATTTCGAAAGTGGCCTACACACGGGCGGACTGTTCGCTCAAACAAAGTTTCAGCGGACAGTTTTTCGGAATTTCCGAAAGACTTTGTCCGTCAAACTGTCCGCTGAAACTGTCCGCTGAAAGCCCACACACGGGCGGACTGTCCGCTGAAACACTGTTCAGCGGACAAAGTTGAGCGAACAGTCCGCCCGTGTGTACGCGGCCTTAAAGTCAGAGTTCCCAAGAGCCTTATGTCAGTGTGTGTTGCAAGAGACTTGGAGTAGGTAAGGGAACAAAAATCACAGAATATTTGCAGCTATGTCACAACACAGTACTACTGCTGAAAACTGCTGCAATCAATGTGAGTCACATATGTAAGCCGTGTGTGCTGGAGAGACCTGGAGTAGATATAGAGAGATTACTGCTTGCAGGGAAACATAGTTGCTGCTGCTTTACTAGTATATGGTATTGTTGCTGAAAACCACTATATTTATAGTCTTATACAAAATCATTTTGTGTTGGAGCAGATAGGGAGAGATCACAGAATGTTAAAAGAGTGCACAGTTTATTTTTGTGCACTTGTATGGGATCACAGCTACCTCCCCTCCCTATTTTATCCAATTTTAATCTATTAATATTAAAAATAGTATATGTATTAAATATAATATATGATATTTATTATATATATTAATAGGTATTTTCCTCATGAAACCATGTGGTATTTTACCTTATGACGTGATATAGCGGAATGTATACAGTGGAAAAGGATTAAATCCCGTGTTAGTTTTTAGTGCTAATAAAGAGGTTTAATGGTTTAAACCGTAGACATATGCTAAATCACTAAGTCAGTGCAGTCCCTGCAGCATATGTAATAATACAAACGAAATAAGGTGACTGGAATACCAGTCAAAAGGAAGCTGCTTTCACAGGGCCCACATGGCGTATCAAAAACAACCAAGTGAAATGAAGTAAATACAACATATCTTTAGAAATGTCAAATATTGAATAAAAATAATTTTAAAATTCACACACATATATAAATACCCTAAAAAAATACAGCTTTGTCATTAGGGAGATTTCCCTTAACTTCCTGTCCCATAGCCAAAACAGGAAGCTAGGAAATCCGTACAAATTAAAAGAATTCCTTGGGGCCCCCAGGTCACCAGAACCAGTGTCCCCATTGAAAGATTTACCCTCTATTAATATTCGGGGAACAACCCAAAATACGGGATTTTCTTTCACCTTCAATTAAAACAGTAAACAAGACAAAGAATCTCCCTAACAGGGGCACAGGCAGCAATGATACCATAAAATGGGGCCTAATCCATCTCCACTTTATGTAAAACTAAAATAAAAAAATAAAAAAGTTTTGCCTTTAGTTTTACTTTAAGTAAATCAGCTCCAATGATTATGTGTTTTTCCATATTTAGGCTTCTATGCATATTACTGTTGAGAACCTGTTTCAAAAAAGGTAGAGACTACTGCAAATTGGCTATTATATTTTTTACATTTCTTAAATAACTCATGCCTGGACCACTACTTATTTATCTCATGCTTTTATTTATTTCCTTAATGAATTGACTTTAACACTGTTTTAAGAGCTACATAACTCATGTTTTTAGTTTGTGAGGTAAATAACTCATAAGGTGAAAGTGATTTAACACTTCCAGCATCTCATGAGATAACTGGAGAAAAGAAGCCTGTTAAATGTAGGACTTTTTTGTGATATATTACACTGTAAACTGTAGATTTCTTGATTAAAATCTGGCTAGTCCCTCACTCAGAAAATGTGGCTTAGTAAAAGTGCATATATACTGTTTTAGGATTCAGAATAATATTTTTGACTTTTTAATGTAAAATGATGCACTATATTTTTTATGTCTTGGTTAAAATCAGTTTGGTGTCTCCCAATGGAAAACTATATCTTAGTAAAAGTGCTTAAATGGAGTGTGTGTAAGTCAGTAAAATATTTAGGAAGAGAGACTTCCATCTAAAGGAAGATTTGCTATATCATGTGTTCCTAACTCTTTAAGCACCCATAGACTACAGAAGGCACCAAAAGATAATGAAACCAATATGTTTCTCCTGTGGATAGCAGAGAAAAGTTAAAGGGTAACTCCTCTTTTGTGGGCAAAAAAAATACAAAAATAGCAAATAAAGAAAAAAATAATATAGTGTGTACAATTGCGATACAATTCAACAAGTTAATCTGCAGCCGCTGTAATTTTCTATAAATTGCAATATGGCTACATGGAGTTTTTCTGTACACAGAAAGTATACTGACCACTCCCCAGAAACATGTCCTGCTTGTGTGATTGGCTCAACAATTTTGCCAGAATCCTGCCTAAGATACAAGTCAGATTTCAGGCACCCCCTACAACAAAAATGTAACTTTTGGTGCTATACTTCTAATAGGAAAACGCGTAAAGGGATGCCCAGCAGCTTTCCTCATGAGTGCCCTGCAGCTGCCACAACTGACAGATAATTATGAAAACACTCCCATTAGATCCACTAGGCACAGAGGCATAGACAAATACACGTGGATTTATTCAGAATAAAAAAAGGTAGGAATCTGAAACAAAGATTGTTATAATCTTTGCAATGTACATAGATCACCCAGAGTGGAATGATTTTTTTCTCAACAAAAGTGGAGCTACGCTTTAAAATTTACTTTACACTCAATATCTCTATCTCAGCGGGGTGGATTTAATAGAGTTAAAGGGTCCTTTTTGCATTTATCCCAAAGGAGGTGACACATCTGGCTGTTTATTTTTTCCAGTAAATTTATTTCCAGTAGAGTGAAAGCTATCAGCCCTTTCATAAGAGTCTGTTATATTGCCTGCTACAGCCACTAGGCAGGAAACACATATTGAGCATATGCTGCTGAAATCACTAAATGATATCACATAATTTACATACTGATTCTCATAACAAATGAAAGTCTTTTTCGGTAGTGATGCCTATTCCTGCAGGTGAAACAAGCTTTGAGGCATGGAAAGCATTTGCACAACAGTTGATGGAGAAATGGGCATTCTTAAAGGAAAAGAATACACAAGCACATCATGGCCTTTAACAGCATCTTTTATGGTCAAAAGCCTTTAAGATCCTTTTAAAGATCCTTATGGACTGCCCTGTGATCCTAATCAGATACTTGCTTGTTGTAAATAAAGCATAAAGACGGAGGGAAGAAATTTTGTGTTTGTAAGAAGGCAAAAAGTGCTTTTAGGAAGATTGCTCACTGAAGTGAAAATCTTTTCTGCGGATGTTGACAAATTAAAGACAGTTTAAATTATAAAGGGGTTACTGCCACATCACCCTATGTCTCCCAAAAGTTAGTTTGAGAGAGAAAAACTTTACTTTTACTGAAACTGTTATTGAAGTAAAAAAATAAGAAGCGGAAACCCTGTCTGTTTAGTATCTCTTCCAAGAACAAAGTTTTTTGGTTTACAAGGAAAATTAGACTGTTGCTAAAAACAAAGAAGTCGGTAAACTAAAACCTAAAGCTTCCATCTACTGGTTCACTTTCTAGCCATAAGCCTTTCTTCACAATTAAATGCTTCTGCTGTGGACAAGCAGGCCACAAAGTTGTCAGTGTCCGCTGCTTGTTGGTAGTCTCAAAGTTTACAGTAAAGCTGGACAGCTGTTGAGAAAAAAACAAAAAACGGAAAGCTCAAAAATTCACCAGTTATCCAGGAGTAGGCTGAGGATTAACATTTGATTTGTTTGTTAATGATATTCACACCATTGCTTTATTTGACACTGGCTCAGCTGGCTCTTTCTCTAACAACACTACTTAAGGCATCTTCCTTTGCAATCTGTGGATACTATGTCTGTCCTTGGTGTGGGAAGAAATCCTGTTTTTATGATGGTTGCCTAAAAATTGAGCTTCACATTCCTAATGTGGTAGCTGATGAGGATCCCCTACTTTAGATAATTGGCCAGGAGAGTCCTCCACCTGGGGTAATGAGTTTGCTCATATGTTTGTGGAGCCTATACAATTTCTCCAGCTACAGCAGGGGAACCCCCGTGCTTGTATTGCCTGTAGCTCCAGAACATTTGCCAAATTTTTGTCCCTTGTTTTTCCTGGATGATGTGTAAGTAACCCCTAGTGTCCAATAGAACTTCCACCAGGGGAAGTGAGAGTCCTGTGGGTTGATGTGGAAATCTTACCAGGGGCAAATGCCAGCTTTTTCCTGCTAGAGACTCAAAGAGGCTGAAAGGTTTGTAAGATAGTACCTGTCAGGAATCCACCAGCATGGGATGTGCGAATATGCGGGTGCGCGTGCAACGGACACGCACGAGCGGTTTGGCGCCAATGGCCCTTTAAGAGAATTGCACCTACACTTGTGTGGCGCTGTTCGTCTGCAGCTTACTACCCAAGTTCTTGACTCCTGCTTATTTGATCCTGTGATTATTGACCCGGCTTCCATCTGACTACTCTGATCTCTCCTGCCCCAATCAGGGCAATACGGTGGGTGCTGCATTCATGGCAATATGGTGGCTGCTGCATTCATGGCAATAAGGTGTGTGCTGCATTCATGGCAATGGAAGACAAAAACAATTCCATAGCTCAACTCGACAACCAGTCTGCTGACCAACCAAATTAACCTGTCTAACCGTCTGTTAAAAGCAGGGGTTTAGTTAGCACACATTTGCAAACGCACGTGAAAGCTGCAAGGCCTTGTCATGGCACCCTGTGTTGCTTGCAGTCCTAACACTACAACTTGGGTGCTGCATTCGTGGCAATACGGTGGGTGCTGCATTCATGGCAATGGAGTGGATGCTGCATTCATGGCAATGGACTGGGTGCTGCATTCATGGCAATACGGTGGGTGCTGCATTCATGGCAATACAGTGGTTGCTGCATTCATGGCAATGGAGTGGGTGCTGCATTCATGGCAATGAAGTGGGTGCTGCATTCATGGCAATGGAGTGGTGCTACATTCATGGCAATGGAGTAGGGGCTGCATTCATGGCAATACGGTGGGTGCTGCATTCATGAAAATACGGTGGGTGCTGCATTCATGGCAATACGGTGGGTGCTGCATTCAGGACAATGGAGCGAGTGCTGCATTCATGGCAATGGAGTGGGTGCTGCATTAATGGCAATACTGTGGGTGCTGCATTCATGGCAATATGGTGGGTGCTGCATTCATGGCAATGGAGTGGGTGCTGCATTCATGGCAATGGGGTGGGTGCTGCATTCATGGCAATGGAGTAGGTGATGCATTCATGGAAATGGAGTGGGTGCTGCATTCATGGCAATACGGTGGGTGCGGCATTCATGGCAATGGAGTGCGGCATTCATGGCAATACGGTGGGTGCTTCATTCATGGCAATATGGTGGGTGCTGCATTCATGGCAATGGAGTGAAAATCTAGGGGAATTAGTAAAATCCATGTTGGGTGCTGCTGTCTTGTATGACAATATTACACCATGTGGTGCTTTAGCATTCGTTTAAACAGTACTAAGCTTTATTTAATGATGTGAGTCATCACTCTTTATGATGGTTTTGTGTGTTATCTATGCATTCACAAAAACATTTTGCCTTACCTAGGATTTTCGTGCTGCAAGTGAAGCCTGCAGAAGTGTTTCCTGTACTTTTTACGAAGTATTAGTGAAGTTTAATGACCCAGGTCATTCAGGGGTGCCCAATACCTTGTATGAAGTAGACAGGTGAGTGGTATTGAATGGTATTTTTAATGGAAAGATTGCATCAAGTTTAAGAAATTTAATAGCAATCATTTAAGGAAATAATACACTTGATGCAATATTTCAATTAAACATAAGTTATTTTTTTTGTTTGTGCCCATTTAACATAGATTGGTAATCTGACTGTCTGCAGTGATGTTTCTTGTACTTTTTTGAAGTCGAGGGGCAAAACAGCGACTGGAAAATGGGACCTAAAAAGCCACCTGGTAGTGCATTTAGAAAGCTGAAAGAGAAAGAGAAAAAAATATTGCTTCTTTATCTGGAGGTTTTAATAACTGGCTGCACCCAAACAATGAGGGTTATGCTAGTGGTTGTAATACAAATGCAGACCGGGGTGATCAACATCCTATAACAGAAAAAGAAGCCAGCAACCGTCAGAGCCATGAAGCTGAAAAATATTTCACAGAACCTTTTACGAAATGAATATGATTCTGTGACCCCACAGGTCGAAGACTTCGTTGTGGCTTCTTCTTCATGCACATCTACAAAGACAAAGAGCAGTGAGCCTGTAACAGGTGTGAATGACAAAGAACAAGATTCAAATGACAACTGTAACCAAGTACAACTAAAAGTGATTGCTTATGAAGATACAGCAAAGTGGCTGGGAATACCTAAGATTTATACACAGCTTGTTGTTGACCATGGCCCTGAAACAGTCGATATATCGAAATTTAAATTTCCAACCTCAGATGATGGAAGACATCTTGATGCCAAATGGTTTTATAAGATTCTTAAAAATGGGGAACGTGTCATACAATGGATGATTTACAGCCAATCTAAAGATGCCTTTTTGTGTTTTCCATGTCTACTTTTTCCCAAAAGCCCAAAACAGTTTTTTCTGACTTTGACAAATGTTTTCAGGATTAGAAACACTTAAATCCCTCTCTTCAAATTCATGAAAACTCATCCCATCACAGAGATTGCTACATAACGTGTAAAGACTTTGAAAGGAGATTAAAAATTGGTCAAACTGTGGATGCTGAAATACAAAGCAGACTTCAAAATGAAAAGAAGAAATTACACAATATTTTAAAAGTTGTTGTTGACGTCATTTTGTTTTGTGCCAAAAACAATTTGGCATTTTGTGGAAGCAACTCAAACGGAATCGCAGGGGAGCCTGAATGTGGTATATTCCTCAGTACCTTGGAATTTTTAAGCCATTATCACCCTCAGCTAGCAGCTCACATGACCTACGTGAAAGCAAGTAAACACACTGTGAGTTATTTTTCACCAAAAATTCATTAATTGTGTTAATAGCCAGAAAAGTCAAAGAGGAAATACTGAAAAAAATTAAAGCAGCAAAATATTTTTTTAATCATATTTGACTGCATCCCAGATAGTGCTCGGATGGAGCAGGTGAGTCAAGTTATACGGTTTGTAGACCTCTCGGATGGCCTTTGTCAAATTGAGGAAAGTTTCTTTGATTTTATTAATACAGATGAAAAAACTGGAAAGGGCCTTTCAAATACTATTTTATTAAAACTGCAGGCAGTTGGTCTGAAAATCGATGACTGCCATGGTCAAGCATACAATGACGGAAGCAACATAGCTGGAAAATATAGCGGCGTACAAGCAAGATTATCTCAGGTTAATGAATTGGCAAGATATATACCCTGTGCTGCCCACAATTTAAATCTTGTTGGCTCCCATGCTGCAAGTGTTTCACTGATGAGGTTAACATTCTTTGGAACTGTACACAAAATCTTCAAAATTTTCAGTGGTTCCACAGGAAGATGGCAAGTTTTAATGCAGAAACTTGAAGTTAGTTTAAAAGGTCACAGTGATACGAAGTAGTCATCCAAACAGAGAGCAATTAGCGCCCTAAAAAAGTCTATAAAATCATTTTTTTATGTACTGAATGACATGACAAATCACACAAATTATAATGAGAAAACCGCTTTTGGAGCACAAACTTTGATGAGACACATAGACTTCAGATTTCTCTGCCTTCTTCACATATGGGAAAGAATACTGTGTTGCATTGACAAGGTCAACCAGTCTCTTCAAAGCAAGGCTATTTATCTTGGTGTAGCAAACAAAATGTTAAAGGGTCTCACAGAATCATTGCAGAAAATGCGAGACGATGGAATAGAACCAGGCATAACATTTGCCTAAGAGAAATCCTCAGAAATAACATGAGGGAGAAGAAAGTGAAATTGTTTCATGACAGTGCTTCTGAAAAAGACCCCTATCTTTCCTCTGAACAAAGCATTAGAAGTGAAATAAATACAGTTTATTACAGAATTTTAACCAAAAAGTCACGATATAAGGCCATGTCCACTATATCTTCAGAATTTTCCTTTTTGTGTGGTAATAACGTGAGCTGAAAAAACACGTCACTGACTTTGGACTTCGCTGCTCATCAGACATAGACATCGTGGAGCTTGTTTCTGTATTAGAAGTGTTCAAAGAACAAGTGCAGGAGCTGGTCAAGGAATTAGAATCAGCAACTCCTGTGGATTTATTAAAGTGTATACAAGAGTACTCTCTGGGTGATATATATACAAACATCAAAACAGCACTTCGCATTTATTTGACCTTACCAGTGACCATGGCGTCTTGTGAACGCATCTTTAGCAAACTCAAGTTAATAAAGAATCATCTATGTTCTACGATGAGCCAAGAAATATTAACCAGCCTTGCCTTATTATCAATCGAACATAAAATGGTTTCACAGATTAATGTACATGCCATAGTAGAAGGTTTTGCTACAGTCAAAGTGAGAAAAGTGAAATTGTAGATAGCCAAGCTACCTGTATAGCCATAACATTATCTTTAATGGATATGCAGACAATTAAAAATGAAAGAAAATTGATGTATAAAAACAAAAAACTTAAATTTGAACTCTTTAATGAGGGGGGTGCCGACACAAGCATAAAGTAAAAACAAACTTCATAAGTGAAGCATATATATGTATTCCATATGCATACAATGAAAATAAACTTCATAAGAGGTGTATAGATAGCATGGGACGCACAGATGAACAGTGCAACAGCAAAATTAATGTATAAAATGCAGTGCATGAACTAACACCTACTATGTTTCAGAGGTAAGGCACGATTCAAATAAATGGATCATGTCAAGTAAAACCACACATGAAACAAATGAGCAGCAAATCATACAAGTATTAAACAAGGAGGGATGAAAGTGTAAGTGAATAAATTCATGATGCTGTCCAGAATGTGCAGCTGGTGTTTTGAAATACACTTTATATGGGAACAAGGCACTGAAGGTACACTCCCAATGGTGCGAATAACATCCAATGCCTGCAGTGAGTGGACACCAGATGACTGGAGGCCCCATGAAGGGGTAAATCATTTCAGCACCTGTGCTCAAAATGTGCATAGGAAAAACGTCAACCAGATGATCCCCCGACACAAACGGCATCTGGCCCCTGCATGCTAAAGTTGGCAATATGTCCTGGCTAGATGGAAAGAAAACCCATACCTTTAACAGGCGAAAAGCAGATCCGAGCACCCGCAGTGGGACAAGCCCAATGTATGCCCCAGGTATGAGCAGAGATATGGTGGCTGTCAGTCTCTGGCTCTGCCCTGCCCCCCCCCCCCCCCAATGCTCACCGAAAACATTGGGCTGTGGAGGGGGCTGAGAGGCTGAGCTGGGTGCCGGTCCAGGCATGTGAGAAGATCACAACCATATGGGGGCAATCTTTCCTCAGCCTGGATTGACTCTCTGACATTAGCTGAGAGCAGTCTAAAGCCGTTTTCAGCTGAAAATGGGTCACAGGAGCGCAAAACAATCTGCACTGATGTGATCAACAGGAGAAGTACAACCAAACAGGCTTTGGCTGTACTTCTCCTTTAATAAATCAATCACACGACCTGTCTCTCTGCTCCTGTTTGGCATTACTTGTAACAATTGATAAATTTCCCTATTTATGTTGTGAACTCACCCTTCAGGGCCCAGGTTTTAAATACAGGCTCTTTCTCCCTGAAGCTGGAAGGTCCTTCAGAATTCTCTTTCTAGTCCAGAGGGCCTCCACGATCCCCCACTCATAGTCCAGGTCCTCCAGACACCTTCTGTCCTAGTCCAGGGCCTCCAGACATCCCCTCTCCTAATCTGTCGACTTCCAGGCACCCCCTTACCTAGTCCAGTTTCTCTCTTGTATCCCCCATCCAGTGGCCTTTGCCACACCAACCACCATTCCCTAGTGAATGGCCTTCTCTGCACTCCTTTCCCAGTCCAAGGCCTCCTTTACAGCCCACCCCAACTTACGAGCCTCCTCTGCACCCTGCTCTCTGAATCCAGCTCCTTTATCAACCCCACTTTTGAAGTTCAGGGTACCTGTAAATCCCCCAGTCCAGGGCCTCTGGTGTACTCCCCTCCTAGTCCAGGGCCTCTTCTTTATCCCCCAGTCCAGGATCTCCTCTGCACCCCCCCAGTCAAGGGCCTCTTGTGTACTCCCCTCTTAGTCCAGGGCCTCCTCTGCACCCCCTCACTACAGCACCTCCCTCTGCACCCCCCTGTCCAGGGCTTCCTCTGCACGCCTCCAGGTTAGGGCCTCTTTTAAAACCCCCCCAGCTGGCACCCTCCTCTGCATCCCCCAAGTCCAGGGTCTCCTGTGCACCCCCCAGGTAATGGCCTCCTCTGCACCCCATCCTAGGTCTTCCTCCCCACTCCCCAGCCCAAAGCCTGCTCCGCATCCCCCATCAGCCCAGGGCCTCCACTGCACCCTCCAGTCCAGGGCCTCCTCTAACCCTCCCTCCTCCCAATCTGGGGCCTTCACTGTACCCCCCAGTCCAGGGCCTCCTCTTCACCCCCCAGCCTAGAGCCTCCTCTGCAGCCCCCTCCCAGTCCAGGGCCTTCTTTAAAGCTTCCCCTTCTCTGGGATGCCTAATGCAAAAAGACATTGTCAATTTGTGTATGGGCACTGGGCAGGATTAGGAGGGAGACCTGCCTGTCCATTAGATTTCATAGTTTCATAGTTAGTTAGGTTGAATAAAGACACCAGTCCATCCAGTTCAACCTGAGTGAGTGTCTACAATTGTCCCTATCCTTGTACACTCACATTGGTCCCTACGCTCAAGGAGCCCACAATCCAAGGTCCCCATTCATATACTAGGGCCAATTTTGGACAGAAGCAAATTAACCTACCTGCATGTCTTTGGAGTGTGGGAGGAAACCGGGCACAGGGAGAACATGCAAACTTCAGGCAGGTAGTGTCGTGGTTGGGATTTGAACCACTACACCACTGTGCTGCCCCATACACCACTGTGCTGCCCACTTGATCGGGTGACAGTGACACCCTTGGAGCAGTGGTTCCCAGTGCGGGTGGGGGCGGCACCCCTGGCAGCAGCCCACTAGATGCATCACCGGGGCAGGCACCCCTTTGCCCCCCTAGTTTCGGCCCTGCCCTGATTATTAGTGTAAATGATGTGCTGACAGGCTTGCCAGTTAATGACTCTCCTTTCCTCCCACAGACACAGCATGGAAAGGACTGCCGATGTCAGGCAAGTCTGTTTACATGTGATCAGTTGTGACTGGCCCTTTAGCCGATCTGTGATCAGCTGTGTCTGAAGGACACAGTGGTCACAGTGCATGCCCGATGCATGCCACAGGAGAATTTTCCCTCATGTTATCCTATAAAAATGCAGCCTAGTAAAGTCCACTTACACAATGTGCATGGAGACAGAAAAATATCTCTGCCTTTTTGCTGTGAAATAATGCCTTCTATTTGTTTTTCATATCTTTATTATTAACCTGAATAGATTCTCCCTTTTTAAAATTATGGGACACTTTCAAAGTTACAATATATGTTTTTCTTCCCTTTACATACAGTGCCTTGCAAAAGTATTCAGCCCCCTTGAACTTTTCACCCTTTTGCCACATTTCAGGCTTCAAACATAAAGATATAACATTTTTATTTCTTGTGAAGAATCACCAACAAGTGGGACACAATTGTGAAGTGGAACGAAATCTATTGGATTTTTGAAACTTTTTTAACTAATAAAAAAATGAAAAGTGGGGCGTGCAAAATTATTCGGCCCCCTTGCGTTAATACTTTGTAGAGCCACCTTTTGCTGCAATTACAGCTGCAAGTCGCTTGGGGTATGTCTCTATCAGTTTTGCACATCGAGAGACTGAAATTCTTGCCCATTCTTCCTTGCAAAACAGCTCGAGCTCAGTGAGGTTGGATGGAGAGCGTTTGTGAACAGCAGTTTTCAGCTCTTTCCAAAGATTCTCGATTGGATTCAGGTCTGGACTTTGACTTGGCCATTCTAACACCTGGATACGTTTATTTGTGAACCATTCCTTTGTAGATTTTGCTTTATGTTTGGGATCATTTTCTTGTTGGAAGATAAATCTCCGTCCCAGTTTCAGGTCTTTTGCAGACTCCAACAGGTTTTCATCCAGAATGGTCCTGTATTTGGCTGCATCCATCTTCCCCTCAATATTAACCATCTTCCCTGTCCCTGCTGAAGAAAAGCAGGCCCAAACCATGATGCTGCCACCACCATGTTTGACAGTGGGGATGGTGTGTTGAAGGTGATGAGATGTGTTGCTTTTACGCCAAACATATCGTTTTGCATTGTGGGCAAAAAGTTCGATTTTGGTTTCATCTGACCAGAGCACCTTCTTCCACATGTTTGGTGTGTCTCCCAGGTGGCTTGTGGCAAACTTTAGACGAGACTTTTTATGAATATCTTTGAGAAATGGCTTTCTTCTTGCCACTCTTCCATAAAGGCCAGATTTGTGCAGTGTACGACTGATTGTTGTCCTATGGACAGACTCTCCCACCTCAGCTGTAGTTCTCTGCAGTTCATCCAGAGTGATCATGGGCCTCTTGGCTGCATCTCTGATCAGTCTTCTCCTTGTCTGAGCTGAAAGTTTAGAGGGACGGCCAGGTCTTGGTAGATTTGCAGTGGTCTGATACTCCTTCCATTTAAAAATGTTCGCTTGCACAGTGCTCCTTGGGATGTTTAAAGCTTGGGAAATCTTTTTGTATCCGAATCCGGCTTTAAACTTCTCCACAACAGTATTACGGACCTGCCTGGTGTGTTCCTTGGTCTTCATGATGCTCTCTGCGCTTTCAGCAGAACCCTGAGACTATCACAGAGCAGGTGCATTTATACAGAGACTTGATTACACACAGGTGGATTCTATTTATCACCATCAGTCATTTAGGACAACATTGGATCATTCAGAGATCCTCGCTGAACTTCTGGAGTGAGTTTGCTGCACTGAAAGTAAAGGGGCCGAATAATTTTGCACGCACCACTTTTCAGTTTTTTATTTTCTAAAAAAGTTTAAAATATCCAATAGATTTCGTTCCACTTCACAATTGTGTCCCACTTGTTGGTGATTCTTCACAAAAAAATTAAATTTTATATCTTTATGTTTGAAGCCTGAAATGTGGCAAAAGGTTGAAAAGTTCAAGGGGGCCGAATACTTTTGCAAGGCACTGTAACAGTCCTATTGTCCATTAGGCTTGAAAGTTGCCAGAGTTGATTTTAAAGATTAGTCCCTTATTTATTTCAATGGGATTCTGGTTAAAGTTCTCAATTTTTGTACTCTACCATGGGTTGGATTAATGTCCAGTGAACCAAACCCAAATTGATTCACCCATCCCTAGTTCTGAACTTGGAGTTAAGGTAAACTTGGCAAAAAACAGAAAAAAAGATCTTGGTAAGGCCTGTAGATTTTGGAACATTTTTACTTATGCACAACAAAAATGCAGGTACAGGCTCATAACTTTTCAGTTTATGTATTTGTTATAGACTTTTTGTTTTGCCTATTATAACCATTATTATATATAAAAAAAATAAAAAATAGTTCCCCATCTGTGGTGTACTGTTTCCTGCAGTAATTTGTTTTCACTACTAGATGTCCTCAGTTACAGACACCCAGCATATTTCAACTTGGAAGCCTAGGGAAAGCATGTGAGTACAGAGTATAACAATGAAAGCCTGCACTCACATACAAGGATACCAAATTTAAAAATGGTAACAGTATAACTATAACATTTGATATATTTTCTCAGGACTTTCATATTAAGCACAAATTGACAGAGTCTGTACTAGAAATAAGTATACTGTAATGACTAGGGATCAGTTTGACAATAGGTGCTAGATAGATCTGATTAACAACAAATAGTTTGGGGCTTTAAAATTAGATGCAGAGCACATTATGGACCATAGAGTCATAAAAAAAAAAAGAATCGATCGGCTGCTCCTCTGACAGTGGGGGTCTGTGCTGATCGATTATCAGCACAGCCCCCCTGAGGATGCCCTCACTGGACCACCAGGGATGCCACCAGACTACCAGGGATGCCCAGCAACAGGTATGCCCCCCTAGACCACCAGGGATGCCAGTCAGTGCCCACAAATGATGCCAATCAATGCCCATAATGGATGCCAATCAGTGCCCACAATGGGCATCACTGATTGGCATGCATTATTGTTTGACACTGATTGGCATCCATCCCTATACAATACTGTACACTACAATGCCCATCTGTGCCGCCTATCAGTGCCCATCCATGCCACCTATCAGTGCCCATCTATGCTGCCTATCAGTGCCCAACCATGCCCATCCATGCCACCTATCAGTGCCCACCCATGCCCATCCGTGCCACCTATCCATGCCACCTATCCATGCCACCCATCCATGCCAATCCGTGCCACCTATCCATGACAATGCGTGCCACCTATCAGTGCCTATTTGTGCCACCTATCAGTGTCTATCTGTGTCGCATATCAGTGCCATCTATCAGTGCCGCCTATCAGTGCCACTTCATTGATGCCACATCATTGGTGCCCATCAGTCCTGCCTTATCAATGCCAGTCACTGCGGCCCCGTCAGTGCCCATCAGTGAAGGAGAAAACTTACTTATTTACAAAGTTTTCTAACTGAAACAAAAAAAAATATTTTTCAAAATTTTCGGCCTTTTTTTATTTGTTTAGCAGAAAATAAAAATCCCAGAGGTGATCAAATACCACCAATTTGTGGGAACAAAATGCTAAAAATTTAGCTTGGGTACGGTGTAGCATGACCGCGCAATTGTCATTCAAAGTGCGACAGTGATGAAAGCTCAAAATTCGTCTGGGCAGGAAGGTTTATAAGTGCCCGGTATTGAAGTGGTTAACTTAAACAGAATCTGCTGTGTATGAGTCATAAAACTGTGAATATCCAAACTGCTACTAAGATGAGATTGTGGAAGACATGTTCATGTCACAGGTCATACACCATGGCAAGACTGAGCACACCAACAAGACACAAGGTATACTGCATCAGCAAGGTCTGTCCCAAGCAAGGATTTCAAAACAGACTGGGGTATTAAGATGTGTTGTTCAAGCTCTTTTGAAAAAGCACAAAGAACCAGCCAACATTGAGGACCATAGACACAGTAGTCAGCCAAGGAAACTTAATGCAGCAGATGAAGACACACCATGGTTACCTCCTTTTGACATCGGAAGATATTCAGCAGTGCCATCAGCACATAACTGACAGAAACCAGTGGTACCCAGATACACCAATCTACTGTCTGGGGAAGTTTGGCCAGAAGTAGTCTTCATGGAAGAATTGCAACCAAAGAACCACACCTCCAATGTAGAAACAAGGCTAAGCGACTCAACTATGCATGAAAACATAGGAACTGGGGATCAGAAAAATGACAACAGGTGCTCTAGACTGATAAGTCAAAATTTGAAACATTTGGCTGTAACAGGAGGCAGTTTGTTTGCTGAGGGGCTGAAGAGTGGTACAATTATGAATATCTACAGGCAACAAATTTATTCTGCAGTAGGATAATGACCCTAAAGATACAGTCAACATTGTTAAAAACTATCTTCAGCGTAATAGTCCTGGAAGTGAGGGTTTGATCCCCAAAGAGCCCTGATCTCAACAGCATCATGTCTGTCTGGGATTACATGAAGAAACAGAAGGATTTTAGGCAGTCTACATCTACAGCAATTATAAACATGACAGTGATTCTAATCTATCCAGACGCTATCATAAACAAATTGATTTTAGCTTTATGCATACTTTAACCACTTTGCGCCCGTGCTATAGCCAAAAGACAGCTACAGCACGGACGCTAATTGCTGGGAGGGTGTCCCTGGACATCCTCCTGTTTACTTCCCCTCTGCGAGCCGCCGGGGGCGCGCATCGGGGAAGATCTGTGTTGGCCGTGTCCCTTGGACACAGCCAATCACAGATCGTGCTAAATGGCCAATCACAGTGGCCATTTAGCACTCGATGAATGAATGAATGAATGAAATACTTATATAGCGCACAATGCGAACTGAATCGCCTCTGAATCGATCGGCGTGTCCAATGAGAGGTGATCTCATATGTAAACATATGAGACCATCTCTCATCACCGGTTCTCCCTCCTCACACAGAGACAGCGTGTGAGGAGGGAGAGATGAATGTCTGCAGCTGCAGCGCCACTGAAAAGTAAGGACACACACACACACAGTGAAACACACATACACACACACACATGCCCACCTGTCCCAAGTGCCACCTATCAGTGCCATCTGTCCCCTGTGCCACCAGCCCCAGTGCCACCTATCAGTGCCATCTGTCCCCTGTGCCACCTGTCCCCAGTGCCACCTATCAGTGCCACCTGTCCCCAGTGCAACCTATCAGTGCTATCTGTCCCCGGTGCCACCTGTCAGTGCCATGTGTCCCCAGTGGCACCTATCAGTGCCATCTGTTCCCAGTGCCACCTATCAGTGTCATCTTTCCCCAGTACCACCTGTCCCCAGTGCCACCTATCAGTGCCACCTGTCCCCAGTGCCATGTGTCTCCAGTGCCACCTGTCAGTGTCAGGTGTCATCAGTGCCACGTATTAGTGCCATCTGTCATCAGTGCCACGTATTAGTGCCATCTGTCATCAGTGTCACGTGCCATCAGTTCCACGTATCAGTGCCATCTGCCATCAGTGCCACATGTCATTGTCCTGGTGCTCCAGGGCCTTCAAAAGTGTAATAGGTAGTCAACAAGTTAGATATGTAATTTATGCTCCTAGAACATGTGACGGTGCTCCCTGCATATTGGGCCTCTCTAAGTGGCCAGGCTGTGAAAAAGTCCCCCACACGTGGTATTGTAATACTCAGGAGGAGTAGCAGAATGTATTTTGGGGTGTTATTTGTGGTATACACATGCCATGTGAGAGAAATAACCTATTACAATGACAATTTTGTGGGAAAAAAATAAAAAATAAAAAAAATCTTCATTTTGCAAAGAATTGTGGGAATAAATTACAACACCAAAACCTCACCATGCCTCTTACTAAATACCTTGCACCACAACTTGTAGACTTTCTAACTTTCACAAAGACCAAATAATATCCACTAATTTGGGTTATTTGTACCAAAGATATGTAGCAGTATAAATTGTGGCCAAAATTCATGAAAAAAATTAATAATTTGCAAAATTTTATCACAGAAACAAAGAAAAATGTTTTTTTAAAAAATTTTCGGTCTTTTTTCATTTATAGAGCAAAAAATAAAAAACCCAGAGGTGATCAAATACCACCAAATAAAAGCTCTATTTGTATGAAAAAAAGGACCAAAAATGTATTTGGGTACAGTGTTACATGACTGAGTAATTGTCATTCAAAGTGTGAGAGCACCGAAAGCTGAAAATTGGTCTGGAGGCCGGAGGGGGGTTTAAGTGCCCAGTAGGCAAGTGGTTAAAGGGGAAGTCCACCCTAACACTAAAATCTCTACATCTACAGAAATGCACGATCTAAGACTAACCTATCTAGCCTTGTAAAGAAGAAATCAGTATACATATCTTTTCTGAAGCTGATCTGGTCCAGTCCCACGCTGAGATGTCAGTGGCGGCTTCGCTGTGGAGGCGGGTGCAGAAGAGTCAGACGACATTGGAAGCCCCGTAGTAAGTAAATGGGTGATGTTACTTCCCATTCATTTCACAGCCGTTGTCGGCTGTGTCCCCTGCAGAGCTTCCGCCACTGGAGACTCTAGCGGATTCATAAAAGGTATGTATACTGATTTCTTCTTTACAGGGTTAGATTGGTTAGTCTTAGATTGTGGATACCTGTAGATGTAGCAATTTTAGTGTAAGGATGGACTTAACTTTTATTGTAAAAGCTGTGAAAATGCGGAATAGTCTTCAACAGGAACATATTCAACTTATAATGGACAAATTATAACCTGATTGCCTTTGGTAATAAGGAAGGTTTTTTTTATTTTTATTTTTTTTCTAACTGGACCCCATTTTACAAGGATTTATTCTGCCTTCCTCTGGATTAACTGCAGAATTAGGGTTATGGGGGTGCAAAGTATCATTATTTTTCTTGTTTAATTCAAAGTGTTCATTTTCCACTCTAGCTCTGTAGGATAGCTATAGATAAACACAATTTCTAAAAAGTTATAAACTCAAATTGTATTACCATATACAATAGAAAAATGAAAAACGAAATAGACTAATAAACTAAGATAATACTGTTTAATCACTTCAGAGAAAACATTTATTTCCCCGTTCCTTTGTAATTTTGGGAACCAGGCTCAACTTTGCATTAACTTTATTCTCTTAAGATCTAATAATATCCACTCAATATTATGTGTATTTGAATTTGTGTTTTTAATATAGTTTAATAATCCAGAAAAAAATGTTTTTATATTTAGTCTGAAAATATATCTTGAAATATATGTTTATAGTTCATGCCTAATGGGAATATAATTTAATATGCACACATGTAATGTAATATTCATATATGAAATGTAGAAAATATGTTTCTTGTGCAGAGTCTGTTTGCTGGGATCTGAGTATCTGATGTAGTGTTATTGGACATTTTCATTATGCTATAAATAGAAAGTTGTATTTAGCCAGATTGAATGTCAATCAAATGTATACTATTAGTTATGTCTTAGTTTATTTCCAATTACTCTTTAGCTGTAGTGGACACAGGGGTTTATTTAAAAGAACTGAAAGAAAGAAAGAAAGTTGTTTATGATGGTGATGAAACCCAATCAGAATCCATTTTTGTATTTTTCTAATGCATATAGAACATGGCAGCTGGCATCTGATACATAGTTGTATGAGGAACATATTTACTTTTTTAATTTACCTGCTTCGGACTCAGTTCACACTACTGCAATGCGACTTTGATGAGATTTACAGTGCAATTATGTGGTGCAACTTTAAATATAACTTTGCATATTTTGTGGAGCCAAGTCCCATGGTAAGTCCCCTTTCACATTAGAGACTGCAAGTAACTGCATGTTTTTTTCCTTGTACCTATGCATGCATTTGATGTGCATTTTACATGCAGTTGATGCGCATTTTACATGCGGTTGGCGTGTATTTTTTATCTGCATTTGTCCTGTGAGGTCAATTCCTTGTTCTTTCTTTCCTTGGGCTTCTATGTGCAGTGTGATGTGTTTTTGCGCATTTGCGGTGTGGAAAAATGCAGCATGCTATACTTCTCTGCACTGCACCGCACTGGAATGGTGTAAACTATGCCCATAGGATAGCCTGGATTTTGGACTATCTATGCATTTGGAATACAGTCCAAAATGCATGCAATCAACTGCATCCCACCGAATTAGGTGTGAAAGAGTCCTCAATCTCACTGAAGTAGTGCAGGAGCGAAAAAATGCTGTAAATTAAGAATGCTTTCAGAAATAGAAGTGTTAATAGTTTAGTTTTATCAACTTTTATTTTTTGTTAAAAAAGGAAAGTAAATGAACAAAAGAGAAATCCAAATGAAATACATTTTTGGTGTTACCATCCTTTGCCTTCAAAATAGCATCAGCATCGGCAGGTAAATTGTTATTCACTGGAGTCTTCAGAGCAGAGATGATGACCATTCTAGGATCTCTAGGACTGAAAATGAGGGAAAATCAAAAACAATGAGCTGTTACCAGAAAATGAATAAATAATCTTCCAGTGCTGTTTTTTTTTCTTCATAAAAAGGATTTCCCTAGTTTGTAAAAAAAAATATCTTACTTCTTGTATAGTTGAAGAAAGACATGAAGTGAAGGTACCGTATATACTCGAGTATAAGCCGAGATTTTCAGCCTCTTTTTTGAGGCTGAAAGTGCCCCCTCGGCTTATACTCGAGTCGCCGCTGTCTGACTGCTCGATCAGCGTATCGAGCAGACAGACGGCGGACATTAATTTTCAAAAGCCGCGCCTCCTTCTCCGCCTCCGCCTGTGATAGGCGGAACACTGAATTTCCCAGCAGTCAGTGTTCCGCCTATCACGGACATCCGCTCATTCTCATACTACGGACGAGTATGAGAGGATGTCTGTGATAGGCGGAACACAGGCTGCTGGGAAATTGAGTGTTCCGCCTATCACAGGCGGAGGCGGAATTTTGAATTGTAGAATGGCCGCCGAGAAGAGCGGCGATCCATCGGCACGGGACGGAGGAGGCACGGCACGGCACGGGACGGAGGAGACACGGGACGGAGGAGGCACGGCACGGGGGAGGCACGGCACGGGACGGAGGAGGCACGGCACGGGACGGAGGAGGCTCGGGACGACGGCGGCTCGGGACGGAGGCTTGGGACACAGGTAGGCTGGACACACACACAAGGCTGCACGGACACACACACACACACACACACACACACACACACACACACACACACACACACACACACACATGGATGGATGGATGGATGGATACACACACACACACACACAGGGATGGATGGATGGATGGATGGATACACACACACACACACACACACACACAGGGATGGATGGATGGATGGATGGATACACACACACACACACACAGGGATGGATGGATGGATGGATACACACACAGGGATGGATGGATGGATGGACACACACACAGGGATGGATGGACGGACACACACACAGGGATGGACGGACACACAGGGATGGACAGCCATGTCTCACCCTCGGCTTATACACGAGTCAATAAGTTTTCCAGTTTTTTGGGGGTAAATTGGGGGCCTCGGCTTATACTCGGGTCGGCCTATACTCGAGTATATACGGTAATTCTCTCTAGTAGGAGACGGGTGGCAAAAAAAAAAAGCCTTAGCCCTTTTCTTTTTCCATCCAAAATGAAAAAAAGTTAGGGCTTCAGATGAACTATTAAAAAAAACTTGGCAGTTAATTCTCATTTATCCTCTCCACTTTTCCACCAATTTGTTTGGCTGTCTGTTTATCTATATACCCACCAAAATTGCTTCTGGATCAACAAATATTAGGAGAAGAATAATATAAACTATATGAACTAATATTGTAAATGAACACTATGGCAGACAATCAGGCTTAGCTATAACTAAACTAAAACCTGGATTCCAATTGGCTCCTGTGGGCAACAGCTTTATTTGGATTTAGTTGGGTTTAGAAAATAATCTCTGTATTTCAGTATTTGTAATTAGAAAGGTAGAGTTCAATTTCATAACTGAAAATCTCTGAAAAACAGAACTATTATATATTATGTTACAGGGTTTAATTTGCTAGAACTGGAGAGTGCAAAATCTGATGCAGCTCTGCATAGAAACCGCTCAGCTTCCATGATTTATTGTCAAAGGTTAACTGAACAAGTTAAAGTTAGAAGCTGATTGGCTACGATGTAAAACTGCACCTGATTCTCAGTGCTCCATTTTTAATAAATCTCCCCCCACAGTATATATTATATATTTAGGTTTAAAAAAGGGCAATTCTGTAATTTATTCACAACAAAATATAATGAATAAAACTGGAGTTAAATGCAATTCACCAAAACAAATATTTTAAGGATCTTTGTAAAATATCCTTGTATTTTGCCATGATCCTTTCCCTCTGTTATGTGATGTAGTATAGTAAATACCTGTTTATAGTTCTTTATTCTTTCATGTGGATGCCATAGTATTCAGATGTATTCACCACTATAAAATGTCTTTATATTGTACAGTGGGCATATTTCATTGATACTGCATTTCCTGTGTTATTTCTCCTTGAAACACAAAGGCATTAATTCTGTGCAAGGCTTGAACACTCTGTTTATTGTGGCAAAGTGCTGCCAAATGTATCTAAAAACTAAACATGAACAATAATCATAAATATATTGCTGTATAAAAGTTGTATTATTATTATCTAATTGTTAAGAGTATGGGGCTGGCCAAAGAAAGGAGTATTTTCACTCAATTGAAAGGATTAAGTGTTTGTTTTGCCTAGGGGGTGATGGATAAGGTGATATACCCACCCTATGCTTTGCCCCTTCAAGAAGCCAGCTTTCTTCTTTGCTGTCTGACACTCCTGAATGTGTGCTGGCCCTTGGAGTCTTCCTGTACCACGAGGACTGGCAATTATGGATTATGTGGAATGATGTCAGAGATCTGCGGATGCTTGGGCATTAAAGGAAAGAGGTTTTGGGGGAAGATGAAACATGAAGAGGAGAAAACCTCTGTAGGTGTGAGCAATAAGGTAACTATATGACCTCATTAATGAACCCCTAGTTAACGACTGAAGTGGAGAGGGTAAATGTTTCTTGTCCCAGAGATAAGCTTAAATACATATTCAAAAAGATCTGCATGTTAAAGGATTATTATGGCAAGGAAATCCCAATTTTAGGTTTGTCATCAGAACAGAGATAGGGGGGACATCTTCAAATGGGGACACTTGTTCTAATGAACCTGGGGAAAACCAGGGATTCCTTCACTATGAAGAGCTTTCCTCTCACTTTCTGTTTTGGCTATAGGACAGGAAGTGAAAATAAATCTCCACTTAATGGGGACTCAATGGGACACAAAGGATAAAAAACAAAACAAAAAAAACTCCCTTATGCAGGCCATACACGGTCGAATTTCGAACGAATTTTCTTTTCAAAATCAGAAAATTCGTTTTTTTTGTGATCCGATGATGCCACCATTGATTTTCGAAATTCGGCCGACCAAGCCTTCAATTTCACCTCATGTTGCTACAGAAAAGAATTTTCTTGGCTGGGAATCTTCTTTTCTCTCCGTACATTTTCTTTTATCTCCGTACATTTTCTTACGTTTCTCGCACGATTCTCCCATCATTGATCAGAAAATCGTTCGTTTTTCTAAAAATTTCCAACATGTCCGATTCCTCAAATTTTATTTCCGCACGAAAATCGGCTGTTGCTGCAGCCCACTAATGGTGCGAAATTCATACGAAAATTCTTAGATACGATTTTCGAAAGAAAATTCTTTAGAAATTCGAACCGTGTATGGCCGGCATTAATCTAACCAGATGAAAAAAATATACTTTTATTTATACTTTAAATTCATTTTTAACAAATATTAATGTTCCATGGGATTTAAGTAGACATATTTCCAAAGCTACAGGGCTTAAAGGAGAAAGAAATATGGAATTGTCATTTCTGACTTTAAGGCTGTCAGGCTCAGTCTTGCTTGTTTACGTATTAAGTATGACCTGAATAGTCATATAGCAAGTAAAGTCTTCAAAATCCTGAGTCCATGACTTGCCAGAAAGTTAATACCCACATGTGACCTCTCCTGCCTTCATATGTATCCCAGCTGGTATTTTCCTTTTTTCTGCTTTTTTAGAAGTTCTCAGGACTCAGAACATAGGTTGGACTTGATGGACTTGTGTCTTTTTTCAACCTCACCTACTATGTAAGGACAGTCACATAACACCAATGGCTTATGTAGGGGATGTAGATTGCGCCCCCACACATAAGGGTGTTCTAGTACAATATGCAGAGTGTCAGCTGGATGGCAGGTACTGGAACACTTTCTGAGTTTCAGCACCCAACACTTAAAGAAGCCTGATGTCACTGGCCAGCATCCAATCAAACACTGAGGGTGCAGGCAGCTCTGTTCTTTGAAACATCATATTTAATGCCATGCAGTTCAATCATCACCATTGCTGCAGTCTCCCTCTAATACCTTGAAGAGATTTCTGGGTATCAGAAGGAGAATTCCTGGTATCACAGGTGGCGCATGCATGCTATGTAAAGAGAGCAGCATGGGACTGCAGGACAGGTAAGGATTTTTTATTTTTTTTATTTAATTACAGAATGCCCTGCTAGACCATCAGGGTATTTAAAATACATTTTCCCCACTAGAATATTTTTTGGGGGGTCAAAGGTCCCGACAGAGAGACTATAGGTAGCCCGATGATTGTTTCCGCTAGCCACTGACTACCGATGCTGGGAGGTTTAGTGTTTTTAAAAGTAGTAGTATTTAAAAGACATTCTCCCCACTAGAATTTTTTTAAAATACTCTTTCTTTAAGAGGGGCTGAAAAGCATATGTAAAGGAAGAGTTTAATTTAAAAAAAAATGTTTTGTACAAGTGTATGAGTGTTTTATGTGTCTGATAGGCAGGCCGTACATTACTCACTATTTTTTCTCAAGCCTGCAGGTTGAAAAAAAAAAAAAAAAGAGCCAATTCCCCCATCCACACATAGGGGAATCACTCCCATTGTGGATAGGGGAATCACTCCCCAAGTGCTATTGTATTCTGTCAGCAGGGAGTCTCTCCCACAAGCAGAATACAATGATGAGCACTGACTAGCCGGTGCCACTGATCATTTGAGAAAAATCTGACAGGCTGGAATTGTGTACAACCAACTGGCCCTCTCAAAGTGATTCAAATGTGTCTGATCCCTGCTGATCTGGCCAAATTTTGATCCATGTATGGCTGGCTTTAGACTCATTTAACATCCACTGCTAGCACAACTTGGCCACACCCCATTCAGTATCACATCACTTTACTACTCTTCTCCAGCCAGGGAGTGGGAGGAAGGGGGGAGAGGGGAGTACCTACACCTATTCTTACCTGATTATAAATGAAAATAATTTTGATGTAAACCATTGGAAAGTGTTTATTTTTGCTTCTCGATGATGTGGGGAGGAGTGTTGGTGTAAAGATGATGGCGCTGTTCTCTCTATCAAAATGCAAAGGGTTAAGAGCACTTTAGTAATGGACCCATGCTGGACATCATTCAGTCTGAAAAACCGAGGACATCTAATGATGGAAATAGGAGAGAAGGTGGGTATTGCCGCCAGATGCTAATGTTTGATTTCAGGTGAGTTAAGAAAGCTTAGAAACATCTGTTTGTTTACATAAGGATAGTAGGCTGCCAAGGTTCAGGTACAATAGAAAGTAATAGGAAAATTGATTTTGTTTTCAATGCCTCTGTTGTGCTTTGAAGATCAATTCCACCACAATGAAGGTATATTTTAAAGTGCTTTTGCTGCTTGTTCAGAATATGGTTCACTTTAATTGTTTTTATATGTCTAGTTTTAAGGTGGACTTGGGCTTTAAGATGGGATAAATATGACAACCCTAGGGCATTTACCTGCAAAAGCAAGTCATCAATGAAATTTCCCCATATTTTTACCCTGACAGGTTCTAGTTAATAGAGAATAAAAGGCGTTTATACCACATTTATACTGTTTCACAAACGGGGCTACAACATTACAATTAATTGTAACATGCTGGCAACTATGTACTATTCCATACAGTGGTCTCATTAAACTACAGCAAAAGATAATTTCAATATATGGACCTTTATACACACCATTTATTTATTTAGCTCAATCCATTGTGAAGCGTGAGAAAGTTTATTCTGTAAGAAGCTCACTTTTATTGTGTCTATAAAAATGACTGATAGGATCACCAAGGGGAGTGTTTAAGTTGTTCTGTTTTTGTGTGCAATAAACAACATATTGGTAAAGCATCAAATCGCATAACATTTTAAGGTATGACTTGAAAGGAAAGTATTCTTTACTATGTTTATTTTTAACTCAAGCTGAACATTCACTTTGATCATAGCAATATTAGCTATCATTATGTTACCTAGGGATGAGCTGTGCACACCTGGCTTCAGTTCAAGCAGGTTCAGACAAACAAGCATGTGAATCTGCTGATAGGCTTCAAGTAAATGTATCTACTGTATATAGCAGAAGATGGTAATGATAGCTGATGAAGGCAAGATGGTTAAATAATGGCTCTCGAAAAATGAGGGCAATGCTTTGTGAATTTCCAATAAACCATTTGTAGCTGAAAGTTTGATTCTATGGGAGCCCTTGGGTGGTAAAGACTAAGATTGAGTTTTGAATGTTACTGATTAAAATAGAATTCTAAAATATATCCTGGGATAAGGAAATTAGATTCGAAAATTATAGACAAGAAAGGTTAAAAAGTGCTCTATTACAAGTTATGCTTAGAATAATAAAGATTAAGTGTTCCCTATGACAAAAAGACATGTATTAAGTGTTATACAACACAACATTAATTTATTTTCACTTTATTACTTTGCAATCGCAGCCTAGGGCTGTTTGTTTTAGCAGATCTATTCTTGACACTCTAAATTTTATTAATGAGCATGTTTTTTTAGAACTGCAAAGGTCCACCTCTTTCAACAAAACTCCATTCTTTATTAAAGTGATGTAAGGAATGGGTTTTAGTACTTCCTGTCTATAGAAACACTCACCTGAATTTGCAAGAAGTATCAGGGTCCCAAATATGTACAAGATTATATTGTTATTAATAGCTCACCAGCATGACTCACTGATATTGACAGCTACTGAATTGCCAATAAATAGTCATAGCGATGTCTTGACTTAGGGAAACGCATAGAAGTAATTTTGCTTGAATAGCCTAAGTGGCCATAGCCAAAGATGATTTTAACATGCTAAGACTTCACACAATAATACTATCTAGGGCACGGTTTCCTACAGATAGAAATTAAAATATTTTACGTTTTGTACAAATGTGTACATATTTGTTCTAAGAATTTTGGAAGGTTAAATATAAAACTAGATAAAACATTGCTGTTATTCACATGATCCTGAAACTGGGAATATATCACAGTGATTGTGGGAATTACCTCTCCATCTCCTTAATTAATGTAAATCTTAAAATGATGACAAAAATTCTAGCCATTTGAATAAATTCCTAAAAATTCCTTTCTATCACAGTATATGGTGGGGGTTCATTCCCTTTAGACAAGCCTCTGACCAAAGCGAGACGGGTAATAGATCTTATTTAAGCTATAAACACTAATTGGGGTAAGGGGGGTGGATGGTATGCTCCTTTCCCTAGACCTAAAAAATGCCTTTGATTTTATATACTGGGTGTATTTGTTTAACACCTTAGAGAAATATGGGCTTGGGTATCTATCATATATATTTATTTTATTTTATCTTTATTCAATTAAATTTTTTTAAATACAACAGTGCCTATTGGGCATACCCAGGCTGTATCTTAAATAACAATTAAAAAAATGTACTTCTTTACCTGATTAAAGGGGTTGTAAGGGGATGCATTAAGGTGAAAAAACTTCTGACACTGACTGGGCCCCCAGCACCCCAGTTTTACTCACCTGAGCCCTTCGTTCCCTCTGCAGAGACACGCTGTACCTCTCTGCCCGGGGTTCTTGGCTCTTAATTGGATAGATTGATAGCAACGCAGCCATTGGCTCCCACTGCTGTCAATCGAATCCAATCAATCCAATCAAATCCAATGACGCGGCGCTAGGCTGCGGGAGCGCATCTGCAAGGTAACCCCCGGGAGAGCGCTTCCCCCAGGGGGTTTACCAATGCAAGGAGGACCTGTGAGAGCCGACCCCATAAGATGATGATCGGGGGCCACACTGTGCAAAATGAACAGTAGAGCTAAGCATGACATGTTTGTTATTTTAAAAAAAATGATCGTTTACAAACCTTTTAACCAGATTTTTATAGTTAGTTGCCTTTGTTCTATCTAACTTGCAGATTCAGCATGTATGATATAATGGCCCATGCCTCGATAGGTTCATATCTCTTGTGGGGTTGCACTGCAGAGCCCCATTGGTTTGCCATCTCTCCTCCCCATCCTTTCCCTCCCTACTCCCTCTTCCCACCAAGGCCCCCCCCCCCAAAGAGAGAGAATCAAAATATAACAGTTGGTAAAAAAGCCCGAAGGTTAAAGTGTTCTGAATTGGAATATATAACTTTACATACTCTTTACCCAGATTAACCTTAAAAAATTCATAATACTAAATCAACCTATAGAGGAATCACCAAACCAATACAAGTACTTTGGTAATTTATTTGCTGCCAGACTAGCAATAGTGAAGTCTTGGAAATCATCATCCCTCTAGTTCTAATTGATAAATGCTAAACTATCATGGATATTGGTAAATTAAAAATTAGTGACTTTTTTGAATGAAATGAAAAAAACATGAAATCCATGGATACCCTACATCTCTGGGGAAGAGAAAATTATAAAAAAAATAAAGTTGGACTCATTGAACAGATGGAAATGTTTAGTCCATTTCACTTCATGACACTACTTTTCTTCTTTTTGTTCCTTTTTTTCTTTTTTCCCTCTTTCTTTCTTCTTTTTCCCTTGCATTGCATTGGACTATGAATAATTGGGCCTACCTGTATATATAATATGTGCTTCTGTATATATATTGAGGATTAGTACTTGCTTGAGGGCAAAGAACAGTTAATGACAATAAATTGTACACTTTATAGAAGTGCACTGGTTGTACACATAGAAAAAATGAAGAATCTTTGGATTAAGATTTGTACTGTATGAAAGTATTCATGTTCTATTTGTTACAAGTGTAGCATTGTTACTTATGATAATAAAAATTATTGGAAAAGAACAATAAAACTAGCTGAGAGGTGAAAGGCATGGTGGCTATTGTGCAAAAAAAAAAAAAAAAAAAAAAAGATTAATTGGTACTTTAAAAAAAATGTAATCACGTGGTTATGATAAAAAGGCTAGCCATAGCAATCCTCATCCCCATATGTTTATAAGCACTTTAAATCTGTGCACTAAATTACCATAGATAGTAGTTTAATGTGTATGTAGAAAGCTGGCCATATTATAGGGGAAATCCAGACCTTTAGGGTATTTGTAATAAAAAATGTATCTTCTTTAGAGGGCTGAAAGCTCAGTTTTTCCAGCTTAGGATATTAAATGTGATGATAAATGTTTATTCTTCACATGAGATAAACACATAGAGCATGAAATTGTGCAGATCCTATCAGTATGCTCAGCTACAGTATGCTGCACTCACAGCTTGAATTTAATGGAACTAAGCTGCTGGAAATGTCTAATGTATAAAACAGATATATGTCATGTGTAATATATTGTACATATTTGGGAAAGTTTGGTGTAAGTTTTATCCTGTATAATTTATTCTAGTTCAGAATATGATAGTTACTATTCAACAGTCCATATAATATCCAAGCCAAAAGAATATGCATTACCAATTATTATATGCAATGTTTAAAAAGGTAAACACGACACACAAGCAATGTAGGCAGCTTTTACTAGTCAAAAAATTTCCAGGGTTTGTATCTACTAACAATCCTATTTTGCATTAAGATAAAATAAAAAAAAATCTTCGGTATGCAGCAGTCCCCCTAAGCCCCCCTAATACTTACCTGAGCCCATCTTTATCCAGCGATAAAGTCTATGCTGTCTGGGACTCCCCTCCTCATTGGCTGAGACAGCAGCATGGCATGATTGTCAATCAAAATAAGTCAGCCAATCAGGAGAAAGAGGGGGTGGGGCCGGGCAACGCCCTGTTTCTGAATTGATACAGGGAGCTGTGACTCAGCTCAGGTGCACCCATAGCAAGCTGCTTGCTGTGGGGGAACTCAATAGGAGGGAAAGGCCAGGAGCACCAAAGAGGGACCAAAGAAGAGGAGGATCTGGGCTGCTCTGTGCAAAACAAACTGCATAGAGCAGGTAAGTAAAACATGTTTTTTTATTTATTTTATTATTTTTTAAACAAGACTTTACAATCACTTTAAGCAGAATCAGTCATGGAATGAGGCATGGTAAAATGATAATAAGAATAAGAATAAAGCAACTTTTCCATGCAAATTTTGCAACTATTCACAACTATTCACAAGCAAACTATATCATCTTAAAAATTATTATTATTATTTTAGTTTTAGGAGAGGGTTAAACCCTCTGTCAAGTTTATATTACTGTCTTTGAACCTATTGGGGAGATTCACTCCTCTATTTGTGCCGGTGACCATTGTCACTAGAAAAGAAAGTGAGGGGAAATTTAAAATTTTAAAATTATCCTCAGGAAAAAGATAAAGGTAAATCTTTCCAAGTGAGACGTGTTATGGAGACAGCCGTCTAAGATGGAAATGACTCTTGAGGAATTTCCTTTAATTTCTCAATGGTGCAAAGAAAGCAAAAAATAACCTGGCAGGGGTTTTAAAACTGTGCTATTCTATACAAAACTAAAAGAAAAAGTTCTGATTATAAAAAAAACTTTAATATCATAGTTTTTAACTTGGCTGTTTAAACTAAAAAAAAAAAAAAAAATATGCCTTAAGGGAAATGTTTATTTAAAAATACAAAAGTTAATCCCTAATTTATTTATTATAAGATTAAGCCACCTAGGTTGAAGATGAATAGGATTTAAATCAAAGCTTTGCAGACACAGCTCACAATTTAATATATGTACTCATTTTGCTCACAGCTTGTATTTATTAATTATATGCTGTTGCCAATAACATTAATAACACTTGAGATCTATGAGACAATAGATGAAAAGCTGCTGCTCACAGATCTTCAAGCAGTTAAACATTTCTAGTTTTACTTTCATAGAGTCAGTATTTGATCCCTGCTATGATCCTTTGTTGAAGAAATGACACTTGACCTTCAAATCTGATGCTGTCTGAAGAGCACAGGTCTTGCAGAAATCAGAGAAGCAATTTCTCAAACTCAGTGACTTGGCATGAACATGAGGATTTAGATGTTGCTTCATTTAGACCTGAAATGTATCAAAGCACTGCTAGATGGCATACTGTAATTGTTGAAGACAGAACTTGTCTTAAATATCAAGCTAGAAGGGAAACTACATAAATTAGCAGCTTTTGAAGATCTTTTGATTTCATTGTCTCCTGGTTAGCAGACAATAATTATCAAGTTTGCTTAATCTTTAATGTGAATATACATACAATAGTTTAAGGCAGGGGTCTCCAAACTATGGCCCTCCAGTTCTTCAGGAACTACAATTCCCAACATGGGACGAGTAGTTCCACAACAGCTGGAGGGCCATAGTTTGGAGCTCCCTGGTTTAAGGCATATGTAAAGCCAAAGCTTTACACATATAAGTACCCTTCCATAGCCTACCTGGCGGTATTCCAGAGTCTGGCTCAGGGTAAGATTTAAATATCATAAACGGTATTCCCGAGCCAGACTCGGGATCGCATCGCTGGATCAATGGAGGAGTTTACTTACCTTGCCCCCTGGATCCAGCGATGTCTCCCCGCTGTGATCAGCGAGCCGCCCTCCGCTCGATCTGTGACAGTGCTGAGCTCCGTTCCCTGCGAGTGTTGCGAAGCACGGGGACAGAGTTTGGCGCCAAATTTAAAAAGTAAAAAACACAGTATAGATACAGTATACTGTAATCTAACAGATTACAGTACTGTATCAAATAATTACACATCCCCTTTGTCCCTTGTGGTTTTTCCAGTGTCCTGCATACAGTTTTATATCATAAATACTGTTCTTTATGGCAGGAAACTGGACATTGTCCATAGCAACCAAAAAGTGTCCGTTTACATAATAAATTAGAATCACTCGCAGAAATGAGCGATAGTAATTCATGGGAAATTCATCATCGAACACTAAAAGTAATAACAGCGACAACTCAGCATATTTCAGTGTTTTTGATTTGATTACATTATTGACTAATTTTTATTATTATTATATTATTATTTGTTATAATTATTTATAGTTATTATATATATATATATATATATATATATATATATATATATATATATATATATATATATATACACATATATATATTATATTATAATTTATTATTTCATATTTCAAATTTTATCATACCCAGGATGTCTATTAGACTCTTGTTTGGACAGATTTAAGTGAATTATTTCTAAGAATTACAGGCCTACAATATAAAACGCCAAATTTCCATGCAAAATAATGGTACCGCTTTCAGCACCTAAAATCTGAAATAATCATACCGCCAGGGAGGTTAAATATATGTAGAATTTGCCAGCTCATTTTTATTTTTTACATGTAAATAGAGATGCTTCATTTTCACAGATCACAATATATGTGCATATTAAACTCTAGGTCACTGGGATCCTACGTCCTTGTGAATCGCCAGTTTTGTCATATTGACAGTGGTCTTTTTTGTGCAGTATTTCCAAAGGGTGCTGCTGAATGACTGGATGATTAATTTATTGGTGGTGGCCAGGGAATTTACTGTAGCACTGCTGGATGAAAGTTTTTTGAAGCTTCACTTCAAGCACTGCAATTGTTTTTATTTTTATTTAAAGGTCTGCACATATCAGTTTGTATTGCATGCTGCTATTATACATTGTATTTAATTAGCCTGGACTTTTCTGTTTTTTACAAAATGTAAAATCTTGCAGATCCAGAAACCATCTGGTGACCCTTGCATTGCCCTCTTAGCTATCCACTTTAAAGGAAAATTGTCTCTGATCAATGGAAATGATCTACTTAGAAGATAATACATCAATGACTCTAGTGCCCACTTTATGGCCAGACACTTCCCTTCCACTACTGAACAATTCCTCACTGTGGGGTAGTTTCCAGCTGAGGTATGCTACTTTTTCTTTTCCATTAATTTATTGGAAAAAGACTCTGGCCTCTGTGTGTACAATACATTCTTGACTGAAATCATTCTATTTCACCATGGTGGACTTGACCGGTTTGACAAGATCTGTAAGTGGAGCTACCATAGTAGCAAAGTAAGGCACAACCTCTAGTAATATCCTACAATCCCTAGAAAGGCTCTAACCTGTGCATTTTTGACTGGGCCAACATTTAATAAGACAACCTGCTAAATTGTGTAACTCAGATATCTGGCTTCTTCAAGGCCTATTGCACATTTTTTTGAATTGACTGTTAACCTGGCTTTACGAATGGAAACTAGAGTTGCCTGGACCATCTTAAGATGGGAAAATACTAAAAATGGCAACATTATCAATGCTTTGGTGGACTGTCATTCTTTTAAATAAGGCCAGGAACCCATTTAAGCTAAAGAGAGAACCTTGTACTGGTACAGCTCATTTGGTGTTGCAAAAGCTGTCTTTTAATTTCCTCTGGCTGTTAAGGAAACCTACCATTACCCCTTAGTAAGACTGAGGGTGTACCTAGATGACTCAAGCTTTCTGTTAACTCATCCACCCAGGACCTGGGATAAGCAACACATTTAGATATTTTAATTAGTTTCCTGAAGACATTGCAGAACTTCAAACTGCCATCTGGCTTGCGAATGAGGTCTATGGGATTTGACTACTCGCTATTAGATTGCGCTATAGCCCTAAGGGCTAACATTTTATGTACCTTTTCTGAAATGCCTTTTCCTTAATCTCAAGGTACCCGATGAGGTTTTTACTTTACTTTGATGCAAGGTTTAGTCAAAATGTGGTGATACATTATCTTAGTTTGACCAGGTAAATCTGAAAACACTTCTGGATTTTTCTGCAAGAAATCTCTTATGACCTGAATTTTAGTAGCAGTCAGGGTCTTTCACATTCTAATCTCTGGTATACCTTTTACTGGTAAAAAAAGATTCTGATTTTAGAAGAGCAGTTAAACACTTTTGTCTGTGTCTCTTGGCCTTGCTGCATATGTTCTCAAACTATCCACATTACTTCTGCTATCCTATCCTGCATGTGAACAATGTGCTTAACCACTTGATTACCAGCTTGTAATACCCTTTAATTACCAGGCCATTTTTGAGTTTCCACTCTGTGTTTCCAGCACTGTGATTTTGACTGACAATTACTCTGTCATGCAACACTGTACCCAAATGAACTTTATATAATTTTCTTGCCTGTTCATTATCATTAGTATTGATATCCCTCTTTACACTGTTGTAAGGGAAGGGTCAGCACTATAAACAGTACCATGTGATCATTGTGATGACCAATAACAGCAATCCCATTGTGCCCAACCCTTGTGATACCTGCCACAGAAATACGCTGATGCTTGGTGATTCCCAGCCCTAACTGATCATGTGAATGAAATAAAGAGAGAGAAAACGAGAGAGGGCCCCAGGCATCAGTCAGAATCACATATATAAAGGTGTGTGCACAGCTGAGAAAAACAATGAGGTCTAGGCCTAGTAAAAGAGGCTTATTGCCACCCAAAGCTCTGCAAAGTCTCTGGGAATCAGGATCCATTACAGAGCTGAATGACTTCTAACATTTTTTCCTGACACCAAAAATGATGGCAGGGAAAGGCCCCCAGCAGATTGACAGCCTCAGCTCTGTTCCTGTGGGCAGAGTGAAGGGGATGTGTCTCTTCCCACCAATCAGCTCTCAGACCTCTACTCACTAAGGTCTGCAGAGTGTCATTTCAGCTCTCTGCTTCCTTTTTTCCGACTCTCAGACAAGCTTATAAATTCAGCAGTTTGAACAGCTGTAGAGAAGAGAAGACATCAGATAAACAGATACAACTTATGTAGAAGGATTTATTTCTCCTATGTATATCACATGAAGATAGTCCCTTTACTGGGTGTATGTAAGGGTTTACAACCACTTTAAGTAATGTTTCTAGCTATTTAAACATATTTCAATTGGTTTTAAATCCATGCCACTATCCACTAGTATACCAGGGTATATTATTCTATCCCAAATACTAAATAAATATATAGTGATTAGGGATGAGCTCCAGGTTTGGGTCAACTGTGTGTTTGTCCCAAATCCAGGCTTTTTGGAGTTTGGCAAATGGACCAATTACATGGTCAGATTTATCCAGTTCTCTGGCCCTAACCTCTAGCTTCTCTGCCTGGAAGTTATTTATATAGTGGGAGTATTTACCCCTACTAAACAAAATCTTTCAGCTGCCTATGTTTCTGGCCAGAGAGCTACCATTTGTGGGGAGAGCCCAGTGGAAGAGGATTGTCATGCACTGACCCTATCTATGGATCAGATACGTGTTTACATTTATGTTATTACCTGTTTATTTGGCAATACCATTGCCATTACGGAAGAAAAAAAAGTATTTTACATATTTGTTAAGGACAAGCAATACGTTCTTTTGGTGATGTAGAATTTAATTTACTAAAGACAAATATACTGTGCACTTGGAAGTCCACTGCAAGTGCAGGTGGCTCCAGATCTGAGGGGAAGCTCTGAAATGAGGGGAAGCTCTGCTGCTTTCTATCATCCAATCACCTGCAAACAAAAATACTGTTTTTTTTTATTCATTTCCCTTGCATGTTCCACTCAGATCTAGAGTGATTGGACTTGCAGTGAACAAACGATTTACCTTTAGTAATAAACCCAATTGTTTTGCAAAAAATATTTTCATGCAATCCATAGAAAAAAGTAACAAAACTAAAAAAAATAGATACACTTTTTTCTTTGACCAGTGTTAGGTTAAAAATTGTGTTTCTTGTAGATACATTTATTTTTAAATGTGTTCTGTTTAAAATTACATTAACATTATGCTTCTAATACAAATCATTACAAAGAAAAGAAATACAGGAAATGTTGTATTTATTGGTGAAGACCTCTTACTTTATTGGAGTGCCATCATCTCTATTATACTATAGAACAGGTGCTATGTCTTGCTGTTAACATCTTAAAAATTTGGTGACATATATTTAACAATGTGAATATGGAATGATAAAAGGTGCTAGGTCCTGAAGAAGTGGCTTGGGGCCACACAATGCATAGACCCAAAAATATATATAATATCCATGTGAAAAATGTGTTAGGAACACATTGTTATACAATCGTTACTATGAAAATTTCATGTGTATGTAGCTCTGTTTTTATGTATTTTGAAGGATGATCATTATATGACATCCCTCGTTTGGTTTTTTTTTTGTAAATAAATAAATATTATCCTTTTTTTAACTTGATGTATAATAATAAAGGATTTTCTTGCTAGTGGATGTACTAAAGAAACACAAAAAAATAAACAAACAAATAAAACACAAAAACTACACTCTTTAGTTGATTACTCTGCCCCTGTCATCTTATATTAGACCATGGCTCACAGCATTCACATGGTAGCCTCCTACTGGAGAGGTGTTCAGAACATTATGCCATCTTATCATGAGTGTCCTTATCTACGAGTGAATTGTCCCTAAGGGCTGCAGCTGCCAGTTCATAAATTTATGCAAATAGGAGTCATTAATTTGTCCTCTGAGGAAAAACCCAAACAATGTATTCTTGACCTTTGTCTTTACTGTAGATAACAGGGGCATCTTCTTCTCAACTGTCAACCATCAAGCCAGGAAAAGCCAGGGTTCAGAGGGAACTGAAATGGTTCCTCTTGTCCCAGCTGTTATTTCCTTCTGGCGCTGCTAGTATCTTCACTGATCTAGCCTTGTCTCATATTCTCAAGATTTCACCTACCATTGGAGACTCTGTTCTTTTTTAGCTGCCTTTGACAACTCTCCATTGTCAAGTCAGTCATATTACAAAGCCCAAATCAAGAGTCAGGGCCTTGCATTAAGAAAATATTTTGTTCTATATCATCTCTTATCCAGCTTATCCCTTGATTTTAGACCAGTCGTGGCTGCAACCTCACAACCCCTGGAAAAATCTCCTCATGATCCAATTCCTGTTTAAAGACTATCCTGTAGCAACACGTCCTTGTTGCTTTTGTGAGTACCTCTTCATTTCTAGCCTGTTATTCTGATTATACAGGTCTCTTCTGTGAAAAGACTGCAATTATTTTACCAGACTTACAACTGTCCCATTGATCTCATAGTAGTTACGGTACTTCTCCACCCAAAGGCAGATTCTACCCCTCTATAAGCCTGATAATCAAGCTATGAAGGAATACATTGAAGATAATCTCAGAAATTGTTTTATTTGACCATCTATGTACTTAATCCGCAGCACAAAATTCCACTTCATCATAAAAAAAGATAATACCTTATGTCCCTGCATAGATTACAGGGGCCTCAACAAAATAACAATTATTCTTTTCAATTGATCCCATGACTATTTAGCTTTATCCAGGATGCTCAGATATTCTCCAAACTGGACCTTAGAGGAACCTACAATCTAATTTCCATTTGCCTGGGTGCTGAAAGGAAGAGGGTCTTTAAAATTTTTGAAAATTTTGTACCAATTCACCTGCACGGCATCCTCATTTTTTCCTCCTCTCTCTCTCAGAACATGTCAAACATGTTTGCATTGTTTTGTCCAAGCTTTGGGAACATTCCCTCTATGCTAAACTATTATGGGTCCATGGAAGTTCAGGTGATCCTCTATGTAGGCTCTACCACAAGATATAAAACAATGCAGTGTTTTGTTGGCTTTTCCATTTTTTTACGCAAAATGAATTAAGAATTTTTCTATGATCATTGCATTCATTATAACCCTGATACCAAAACATGCCCATACTTTGTCTTTGCTGGCAGAAGCTCTGTCATTCTTTGAGACTTTAAAGAAAGTTTTTGACTCCAGTACTCACTAATCCAGATCCTTCTTCTTTAGAAAGTCTCATCAGCAGACAGTAATTATGACCATCAAATGAGTCATAGAAGATTGGCACCAGTGGCTTTAAAACACCTCTTCATTTGTATACTGACAGTAGAAATCTTAAAGGCGTTGTAAACCCTTGTGTTTTTTCACCTTAATGCATCCTTGTGATTTTATGATGGTGGAAATGTGCCACTTCTAAAGAGATCAATAGAATAAATAGAGAAGAATGCACCTTCTTAAGGCATCATACACATACATATACACTATATATACATTTCAGAAGTTTGTCTATAGACATTAGAGAGTATATGAAACCTATTATCGTATGAGTACCATAGGCACATGTACTATATATGGAAATTTCAAAAGCAACTGCAGGAAAGGTTTGTAAATTAAGACATAATTTAGACCCAGGGCTTAAGTAGCCTCAAGACACTGAATCCATTAAGTCTCATGCCTTAGGACTTGTTTGTTGAAATCTCGCTCATGCGGATCCTCATGTAAAGTGCTTAAAAATGTATTCATACCCTTTGAAATTTTCCACATTTTGTCATGTTACAACCAAAAACATAAATGTATTTTATTGGGATTCTATGTGATAGACCAACACAAAATGGCACATTGTAGTGGAAGGAAAATTATAAATAATATCAAAGACTTGCAGCTGTAATTGCAGCGAAAGGAGGTTGTACAAAGTATTGACTCTGAATACAAATGCACGCCACGCTTTTCACATATTTATTTGTAAAAAATGTTGAAAATCATTTATCATTTTCCTTCCACTTCACAATTATGTGCCACTTTGTGTTGGTGTATTACATAAAATCCCACTAAAATACATCTACGTTTTTGGGTGCAACATGACAAAATGTGGAACATTTCAAGGGGGTATGAATACTTTTTCAAGGCACTGTACTTTGTCCAGTGCCACAAAGGTGATACATGTTGCTTTAAAAGTGTTTAAGGCCAATTTGTCTTTGACTTTACTACAGTCTAAAGAATAGACATTTCCTGTCCAGATGACCAGAATATCATTTATGTACCTGTGCCTGGCTAGTGACAGGCTAGTACGTGGCAAAAGTACATAGATTCAGAGTCATGCCAAACTAACATCCATTCCCATTCCCAGGTACAGTTTGACATATATTGGAGCACAGTATGTCCCAATTGATTGATGTTATTCCTTCAGAAAATTTTTAAGTGTTTTAATGCCTATGCCATATGGTGTACCACAATATAGAGCTTCCACGCTGAGGAAATTAACGGCTGCCGTGGTGGTTTGGTAATATATTGTGTGTCTTGCAGAGAGTGTAGAACAGGGATCTTCAAACTATGGCCCTCCAGCTGTTGCGGAACGACACATCCCATGAGGCATTGTAAAACTCTGATATTCACAGACATGACTAGGCGTGATGGGAATTGTAGTTTCTAAACAACTGGAGGGCCATAGTTTGAAGACCCCTGGTGTAGAACATGAGTGTTTTGGGGTGTTTCACATTTAATTACTCAAATTAATCCTTATCAATGAATGCCTCTTTAAAGGCTTTTCATAATATGCTCACAAATTGGCTATGTACCTTGTTGACCATACTCTGAGAAATAAGCCTATACCATTGACGCTTCTCCTTATACTGTTCATTGTCAATTAATATGACATTCCCACCTTTGTCTGATGGTTTAATTACACATTTGCTATTCATCTTTTATTTGGCAAGAGCCTGATATTGTAATTGAGTCAAGTTAAAAGTGGAAATCTCATCAAAAGGCAGCTGCTCTATATCTTTAAAGGGTATCTCCACTTTCATAGAACAAAAAAAAGGAAATAAAACAAAACATTTAGCATATACAATTGTTCACAAGCCATATTGTAATAGGATGTTATTAAGAATTACCTTTTTTTTTATCTGTAAAATTCAATGCAGTTGGTGTAGAGAATGCCTCCAGAAACATAAATTCCTGCTTATCTGATTGGCTAACTGATTTTCCCAGAAGTCTGCACTAATTTGTAAGGCAGACTTTAGTCATCCTCTACAACAAAAATAACATTTTTGGTGAAATACTCAGAAAGAGCTAATCACTTCTAAAGGGATGCAGACTCTTCAAATTTCCTCATTAGAACACTGCAAGTGCATCGGCTAGTTAATAATGAAAGGGTAATTCCCATTTAGATTCACTCGCATTGACATAGCCAAGTAAACAGATTTTCATCAGAACAGAAACAGGTAGGAATCTGCAGCAAAGTTTATTAAAATCCTGCAATGTCCATTGATCACCCCAAGGGGATTGTTTTTTTCTCAACAAAATTAGAGTTACTCTTTAACCTTCTGTTTCAGAAATGCCTATATATGGCGAATGCACATTTTCCCACATATATGAAAATGTTAATTTATGTCTTTATTTATGATGTGACTATTTTTGGATCAAGTATCAGTGGTGTTGCTTTGACTTTAAAATTCCAATACATTCTGCAAAAAAGTGACTGTTACATTAGGCTGCAGGACATTAAATATAAAAACTGTTGTTGCATTAGGGTAATTGTATTTTTATTATTAGCGGATAGCGTTAAGCTTTCTGTGATAAATCCATTTTAACTGATATTTTGAGGAGTAGCAATCTTATATAAAAGTTTCAAGTGTTTTATCTTACCAGAGGATATGCAATTTTATTTACTTTGAACTGTAATAAAATTTTACAGAAAATAAGTATATACATATATATATATATATATATATATATATATATATATATATATATATACTGTACATATTAATTGGTTGATTTGTCTCAGAAAAGGGAAATTGTTGTTAGGCAATATTAGCAGTTGAGTAAAATATCTCCTGTAAATAATACTAGTGTATACATTTCTGTGTATAAGACAGGACCTACATCACAAAAAGCCACGTCAGCCAAGCCAAGTCCAGGAACTTCCATCAGTAATGCAAGAGCCAGAACTCAAAGTTAACCCGCCTGACCGTTTATCTGGTGATCCCCGTGTGTTTTATCATTTTAAAAATAGATGTATGCTATACATTAAGCTGAAACAACACTCCTCTGGTTCTGAAGCACAGCGGGTCAGTCTGATTATTACATGGTTGCTGAGGGATCCCCAGTCCTAGTCTCTCCACAGATGACACAGCCAGAGGGTTAGTAGAAGATTTTTTCAAGGCCCTGGGTTTACTTTGTAATTATCCTGATCGTGCCCACTGAACAGAAGCTAATCTAAGGTCATTACGTCAGGGTAAATGCACAGCGGAGCAATACTGTTCTGATATCCAAATGAACCAGCTCTAAGAAGCCAGTTCCAGTTAGGCTTGCTTGATTCCATCAAGGACTCCTTAGTTCACTACCCTGAACTGAAGCCATTGAATGAAGCCATGCAAGTAGCCATCCGTATAGACAGGCGTTTACGGGAAAGGCGTACAGAGAGGTTTTTTCTTTGCCCCAATACGCTGCCCACCTTTTCTTCTTTTCCTTAGCCCTCTCAGCCTCTCCAGGAGGATGAGCCCATGCAAATTGGCGCTATCCATTTATCCTCTGGGGAAAGGCTAGAAGGGTCTCTGCATATGTTGGGGTATCCCTGGCTTAAACTTCACAACCCACACATAGACTGGGCAGCAGAGGACATTGGGTCCTGGTCCCAGACCTGCATCCAGAATTGCATTAAAACCGCTGACCAATTGCCCATGTATAACTCTTGTGGGCCAGTACCTGTTAAGTGCCTTTTTTCCAGTCCTGTTCAGATCCTGTTCATGACAACGTTTCCAAATGTGACTACAGTTTACAAAACCATGTACATTTATATGACTCTGTTATAACAAAAGACACTGACAAGTCTATTGAATTCTCTACAGGCCACCTCTCCAGCCAATGGCCACAGCCTAAACCCTCTCCTCCTAGAAACCAAGCATATTTGTTGTCTTGTAGCCTTGGGCCCTGTGTGGAAACTTCCTCTAAATCCTCAGAAGTCAAGCCCCCTTGAAAACCCCTACCTTTGCCTGTCGCTAAACCCCCTTGGATGCATAGCCAGGCTAACTTGTTCGTAAGTTCCACTGTCGCTACACCTGGCGATACGATTCAAACAATCGCCACACCTAGTGATGTGATTCAGATAGGCGCTACACCTGGTGATGCGATTCAGACAGTTGCTGCTTCTGGCGATTCAGATAATCACTACACCGGGTGATGCGATTCAGACAGTTGCTATGCCTAGCGATGCAATTGAGACAGTGGCTACACCTGGTTATGTGGTCCAGTTGGCCACTGCATTAATTATGCCAGTCCAGGGCACACCCATTGAACTTTCTGCTTTTTCTTATTCTGGACTCTCTGGTGATGTGATTCAAACAGTCGCTACACCTGACGTTGAGGCCCAGTCAGACACTGCATCAGTTACCCCAGTTCAACCCATGCTCATTGAACTTCCTGTTTTTTCTTACTCAGGACCTTCTGGTGATGCGATTCAGACAGTTGCTGCTCTTACAGATGCAGCTTAGGCTTCATGCACACGAGACGCTGGTGCAAACTCTGCTGGACACATGTTTTTAAAAGCTGAAACCGGTGTTTAGAAACGCCAGTTTTGCCGTGATTTTAACCGCAATTTAGCTGCGTTTTACCGCGTTTGCATCTAGAAGCGTTTAGTTAGCTAACATCATAGACCCTCCCCAAGCTCCAAAAAACAGTATTATTAACTATTTCAGCCATTTTGTGAGTAGCAGCAGCTATGAGAGCATCAGTGTACTTGTATTTAGCGTGTCACTTGCCACGTCACCTGCCACAATTTGTGGATTGTCCACTTGCCACGTGACTTGCCACATCACCTGCCACAAGTTGTGGATTGTCCACTTGTCATGTCACTTGCCACGTCACCTGCCACGTTACTTGCCACGTCACCTTCCACGTCACTTGCCACGTCACCTACCACCAGTTGTGGATTGTCCACTTGCCACGTCACTTACCACGTCACCTGCCACAAGTTGTGGATTGTCCACTTGCCACATAACTTCCCACGTCACCTGCCACGTCACCTGCTACAAGTTGTGGATTGTCCACTTGCTACATCACTTGCCACATCACCTGCCACAAGTTGTGGATTGTCCACTTGCCACGTCACTTGCCACGTCACTTGCCACGTCACCTGTCACGCCACTTGCCACAAGTTGTGGATTGTCCACTTGTCACGTCACCTGCCACATCACCTGCCACAAGTTGTGGACTGTCCACTTGCCACATCACCTGCCACGTCACTTGCTACGTCACCTGCCACAAGTTGTGGATTGTCCACTTGCCACATCACCTGCCCCGTCACCTGCCACAAGTTGTGGATTGTCCACCTGTCACGTCACCTGCCACAAGTTGTGGATTGTCCACTTGCCACGTCACTTGCCACATCACCTGCCACAAGTTGTGGATTGCCAGTTGTCACGTCACTTGCCACATCACTTGCCACGTCACCTGCCACGTCACCTGCCACAAGTTGTGGATTGTCCACTTGCCACGTCACTTGCCACTTCACCTGCCACAAGTTGTGGATTGTCCACTTGCCACCTGCCATGTCACTTGCCACAAGTTGTGGATTATCCACTTGCCACATCACTTGCCACCTGCCATGTCACTTGCCACAAGTTGTGGATTGTCCACTTGCAATTGCAATTGTTTAAAATATTTTTTTAATGGTTTTTCATCATTTGCCATCATTTTTGAGATTTTTTATGTCAAAAAAATAGGACACCTTTAAAATCGCTTATAAACGAAAACGCGGCAAAACACGGTACCGGCGGTTTGCCACGTTTTGCTGCGTTTTACCGCATTTTGCGTCTGAAACATGTAAAACGTTTGCGTCTGAACCCATTTTTTTGCTTCTGAAAAAACAAGGTTAAACGCAACTGCATAAAAATTACAAAAAACTAGACTGTGTACATGGACACATAGGATAACACTGAATGAGTTCAGGGGCAGTTGAAAAAAGTGTCCAACTGCCTCTGAACACGTGTTTAACAGAGTCTCGTGTGCATGAGGCCTAACTCTTCACCACTCCAAATTAAAAGAAGAAAAGCTTTTGGTTATGGATACACTTTAAGGCATCTGCTGTGTAATGGCTGCAGTAGGTTTTCCCCCTCAAGATTCATTTTAAATTGGTATTAAATCCAAAACCAAAAATGTATGTTTTTTTTTTCTTTGGCTTTTTCCCCTTGTGATCTAGCCAGTAACCTCCTGTATTAGTGAAGCACAACTCTGGGGGAATACGATTAGGAGGCACAGGAGACAGCCCCATTGTCTAGGGAAGGAGGGGGGTAGTGTTAAATGTATTAGATTTAGATACCCTAACAAATTTAACCAAAACTCCAGCTAACACTTTATAATCAGCTACAGCAAACATTTTTTTTGCTTGAGATAAAGGTTTTGCATGAATAAATAAAAGCTGATTATTTTAATCACCCCTGCCAGTGCTAAATGGTTTGTCTCATTCATGTAAACTGATAAATTCTGCGGGAGCACTTGTACTTTTCAAAGCAACAGACTTGCTGGCTGAATCACTAGATGAAAACAGAAAAAATAAAACCTAAAAAAAGGAAACAAATTCAGCCATCCCATCTTAGAACTGGTAAACTGCAATATCATATTTGTTAGCTTTTTTGGTTTAATACTGCTTTAAATAAGATCCTGTGAAGCAGCTTTTTTATATTGCATATAGAAAGTGCAAGCACTATCAGTGTCTAATAATTCTATTTTTCTTTTTTCACTAAATCTATCCTTTGACAGAATGCTAATAACAAGCATGGTGGAGCTGATTTAGTGCTGCTGACAGGGTTTTAGAAAGCTCTCCTATAAATAAAAGGAGCATCAATGGCTATAACACCAAATATTTCACCCACTGACCTTTAGTGAGTGGAGGCCTCAGACTTTATGCTGACCGGCATTATGTTCACAGACTGAAACTTGTAATGACAAGGAAGGCAGAAGCTGAAGGATAACACCTAATACGTTGAGACAGTTTTATATTGTGCAGCACGCAGTGAATAAATATGACAAACCTGTTTTGTAATAACATTTATTTTTTATTTCTTTAGTATTATATAAGAAGACAACATATGCTGTTTGTTATTCCTCAGGCATTTCTGGCTTTTTTACAGCCAATGAGGGAAAACTATTTCTTTTTTTTGCAGGAAGCTATTTCTCAAATTGTCTTCACTCTCAAATCCTTGAAAAGTGTTAACATTTCTTTTAATGGCTGAAATAAAACAACAAACTTCTCAGCTTCTTCTCTTGGAAATATGAACTTGTAGAATTAGGAGCTGACCAGAAGTCAAATAAGTCACATAGGTAGCTGGGAGGAGGTATATACATGTGTAGCACTAACCCCAGAAGGAGCTGCTGGTTAATTTTAGGCTTACCGTTACCTTCCGTTCTCCTTGTTGCACGTCTAGGGCATGTCCCGTGGTAGATGACCCAGTAACTATAGACTGACAATAGATCCACTTGAAAAGATTTTATTTGCAAAACTCAAATCATTGAACAGTCTTTGAACATCCAGGTTGGACAGTCCCTCTCTCACAAGGCCTAGCAGCCAGCAAAGTGCTTACTCAGGAACAAAGTTTTTGTCACAGACATTGTTGCAGAACATGTAGGAAAACTAAGCTTTAGAACACTTGTAGGATACATGAATCTTTCAGCCTGCTTGGCGATATCCACAAGACCAGATTCTCTTGGTAACTTCAGCCCTTCCGGGCTCTTGTTAAGAAAATCAACCCATATGTGGTGTTCTTCTAAAGAGTCCTCCCCTGGAACGCTCGAAGTACAATGGGTCTTTCCCGAACCAGAGACGGCACCCAACCACCTCAGAATTCTCCTTTAGTTTCCTTGCCCTAGGCTAGCCAGCCCCGAGGCATTACAGTCGGGTGGATCCGCACCCCAGGCCATAGCCATCCTGGGGGCTGGTCAGGAGGACCAGGACCATGTAATCAGCACATCATACTGGACCGGAACCGCGAACCAGGTGACGTCTTCATCTTAAATACCCTCTCCCAGAGGGCACAGCGGGAGGGCCACTCCCACTGACCTCGCTCCGAGGTCAGTGGGAGTTTAAACACCTGACCAGACCATAGTTCCACACCTGCCAGAAGAGACAGTGCCCCCTGTGGCCAGGCTGAACATTTCACAGTCCAGTCAGACTGATACAGAAGTCAAATTTAGACAAATAATACTCAAACCTAACTGCAGTTTAGGTAGAGTTTGATTTTGAAAAACGCATAGCGTGTGCTCTACAGGAGCCTGCCCCTACACATGGTTTTAACACCAACTCAAATTGTAACAACACAGCTGCACAGGGTTGTGCACATTCTGTCGTGATGCTGTGCTGCAGCATTTCTACCTTAGGGTGCAGAATATGACAGGTGGCTCCACCTGTCAAACTCGCCTATTAAGTTAACTTTGACTGTAAGCCAATTCTTGGCACACAGTTGCAGCAGGGTCTCACCATGTAAAATTGCCATTCATCAATTTAAAAATAAAGAAACTAAAAAAAAATCTTCGGTTTTAGGAGATGGCGGTCACCAGTGCTATACTGATCCACTGTGGCAGTAAGCGATACTGCTAATGTGAAAGAGACCTATTTTAAGTGGCCAAATATTACAATGGATCGCTATCATTTCAGAAAAGACATCACTAAACCTGTAAGGAAACATACTTTCTTGCTAAGCACATATAGGGACCCTGTTTTAAGCTGGAGTGTTCCTAGGTAAGTCAAGCACTGTTTTCAGCTGGGTTGTTGCCACCCTGAGCTTTGCACAGGCCATTTAGTTTGGACAGGCTCATCATCCTCCGTGAAAGAGCACTTATACTTTTTGTGCTTGCAAAGTTCCTTCTAAGGTGGGCATTGATTATTTCTGCCTGCTGCCATTGGGTTGTCTTCAGTAATTAGTGTGTAGTGGATTGTGAATATTTATGTGTCTCGACCAATCACTGAGGGGTTTATTCCACTGATGTCAGTTGAGGAGTGAGAGTAATCATTTGGAGCAGCCTTCTAGAAGGGTCCTTACCTTTGAGGCTTTTGGATGCTGCTGTAGAGAAAGGTTCTTGTTCCTTCCTCCTGGACTTTTGCTCAAAACTAAATCACGGCTTCCGATTCTGGCCACATATGTAGAGGGTGTGAGTGACAGTGGGCTCTGGCAGGGAAAACATATAAAACCAGCACTGAAGCTGCCAGGCTCCCCGCACAGCCCCAGAACATCAGTCGATGGAGAGGTACCTCATATCGGGTGGCCCCACTACCGCACAAGTCATGGAGACTGATCCATCTCTCGGCCCCCTGCAGACCAAGATGGCCGACGCATCACCCACTCACTGCCCGCAGCATCACCCATAGCCAACACTGCTCACCTCACCCCAGCCAACACAGACGAGCAGTACAGTAGAATGGCCCAGGCTGGGGCAGCCCTGCTCTCCCCCACAATCACAGCAGCTGTGGATAGGGCTGTTAATTCTGGGATTAATCAGGTCCAGAGGGAGCTGAGAGAACAGGCAGACAGACTCACAGATGCAGGTAAATGCCTCTCTGATCTGGAGGAGGAGGCAAAGAGCTCCCAAGCAGCTGCTCACCAGGCTTCCCAGACCCAGAAATACATACTGGAAAAGCTGAATGACCTGGAAAATCGCTCATGTCACAATGACCTAAGAATCATAGGCCTTCCAGAGACCTACAACTCAGGATAGCTGACGGAGTTGTGTACTACTCGCATTCCTGAGGTCTTTGGCATTTCTAACCCCCTGTGTAGTAGAGAGAGCCCACTGAGTAGGAGGATCATTGAATGACTGCGTTACGTACCATATGGTAGAGTCTGACTTGTAGAAGGAGACCTCTCTTACAGCCCAGGAGCCACTGGAGTGGGAACAGTAGACTCGAGAGTGCAGTGAGGTAGGAGTGCCTGTTTGTGGTGTAGGCACAGATGAATGGATGAGCCACCAGACAGTTCCGAATGCTTATGTCAGCAGAGGCAGATGCAGGTCAGTGACCTGAAGGCTGGCAGGTACAGACTGGAGTAGAGTGAAACAAGCCGGGTCAAACACAGGTAATATGGATCAATAGGCAGGAGCAAGGTGAGACAGGCTAACACAAACACAGGTAGTCAGGCAGGAAGGGCTGTAGCTGAAGCAGAGTCAGATGAACAGGCAGAGGTCGGCAACAGGGTGTCAGCAAAGAAGTCCTTATAGCAGGGTCAAGATAAGCCAAGGTCAACGTTTGAGGGAGCGGGTCAAACAGAGCCGGGTAAAAACAGGTGATCAGGAGGCAGGTACAGGTATATAGGAGTCACTAGTTGCAGATCAAACAGCACTGCACTCATGCAGCTACTGTCCATTTAAAGGCCTATTGGCTCCAAACAGCATCTAATGCGCGCGCACATGCATCCAGCGCTTCTCATCTTCGCTGACTATTCGCAAGAAGTATCGCACAAGAGGAAAGCTTTCCAACCAATCTGCTCAGCCCTCCACCTTGAGGGGATAAAATTCACCCTGGCATACCCGGCTTTTTTGCCTCTCACTGACGAGGCAGGAGAGACAAAGTCCTTCTGCCACCCAGAGAAAGCTTCCGTGTGCCTACACTCATACCTTCATGCCCCTCAAGCTCTCACCCCTATGGAAACCAACCGTTACCCCGAAGGTCCCAAGGATCCAAAAAGGATCTGCTATTCAAATATTCAAGGATCCCTAGAACACCACTGAAAAGAAAAAGAGGACTTCATGAAACCCATGTGCTCAAGCTCCTCATTTAACCTGGTCTCCCAGGAAGCGACTACTTAATGCCTCATACCTCTATTTGACTGTTCAGGCTATATGTTATTTTTCTCCTTCTGGAGATGCGTGGCCCAGTATTAATATGCACTGACCCAAACCATGTGGCGACCCTCCTATTCCTTGCCATCTAACTTGACATGGCTACCTGGTAAGTTGGCATATTGACCAAGTCCCCCTTCTCCGGTAACACTGATTGTTATGTGTGGAAGAAAGGGAAATCAAGACTTCCCTTTAACTGTGAGTTACATTTTGACTCTTCTTCTATTCCATCCCACTGCTGACTCTTCACACATACCCTATCCTTCATCCTCCCTTGAGTTCACATTCACACCCTCCACCTCCCTTACCTTACTCCTTTCCCTGACCACCGAACCTGGCACATACTCCACAGGTCCATTGATTGATAACACGCACCTCACTTCAATATAATCTCGACCCTTATAACACAATAAAAATCATCTCATGGAATGTCAAAGGGCTCCGATCCCCCCACAAACGCATGGCAATACTCTGCTACTTAAAAAGATTAAAAAACAGACATTGCGCTCCTCCAGGAGACCCATCTCCCCTCGGCTGACTTTTGGCGTATGCACAAGCCATGGCTCAGCCTCGAAAAAAGGCAAAGCAGGTGTCCTGATCCTCATACACAAAAACCTCCCCTGAGAAGTGGTGTCATCTGGAAACGATGAGGAAGGGCGTCTTTCAACCCTACACCTTTGCATCTCTAACAAAGACGTTATAGTGACCAACGTCTATGCCCCCAATTCTCCTACCAATTCTCCTTATCTGCAGTTTCCCCTCCTGCTAGGAGGTGATTTTAACACAGTAATGGACATGCAGGAAGATAAATGTCGGGATAAATCTAACCCCCAAAGACATCCACAAACTACTGCCACTTCACTATCATCCTTTGCTGCGGTCCTTCAGCTTAGCGATCCATGGTGGCTATCTCACCCCCAAGGCAGGGAATAATCCTTTTACTCTCCCCCACACCATACCCTGTCCAGAATTGACTACCTATTATGCAACTCTACTCTGCTAACTAGCACCTCAGACACATTCATCCATGAAATTGAAAACACTAGGTGAAACATGGTCAGCTTACAAAGCAACGAATGCTCCCCATTGCTCAGACCCCAACCTGTTCTGGGACGCAGGCACAGCTGTCCTGCGAGGCAGAATCATAGCCTTCACCACCGGGTACAAATGAACGGTCCTTAAAAAATTCTGTGATGCCAGTGACCGATTGTGTCTCACTCAAGCACAGCTATTGCAAAACAACACCCCCGTGAACCGTAACTTTTGGCACAAAGCAAAAACAAAACTTTGATATGTGGGCAGACACCCAGGAACACATCTATAAATTCCACTCTAACTTACAGTACTACAAATTGGGTAATAAGCCTGGGAAATTTCTAGCTAGACTGTGCAAGGGGGCTCATGCTCCTACCCACATGACTTCACTGAAAGACGCCCAAGGAAATACATGTTCTGCCCCTAACGATATCAGCAACATCCTTAAACAATATTATACCTCCCTGTACAGTCCTTACCCTACAGACATGCATGAAGCCCAAGAATTTTTTTAAAAGATCAACCTCCCGCAAATTGACCCCACTCTTCTTTCTCAACTAAATTCCCCATTCACTGAGCTTGAAATCCACAAGATGATCTCCTCTGGAAACGGGAAAACCCCAGGCCCAGATGGTTATACCCCTGAGTTCTACAAGCTAGCAGCACAAACATTAGTCCCAACACTGGTGAAGGTATATCAGGAGATTGTCCAGGGTGGGGACTACATCCCTTCCGGATACCAAGCCCACATTAAGTTGTTTGCAAAGAAAGAGAAAGATCCTTCAGGACCAAGCTCTTCTTCCCTCCTCAACATATACTCCAAAATCCTATCAAAGATCATTGCAAACAGACTGGCCAAAATAATGCCCACCCTAATTCACCCAGCTCAAGCTGGCTTCACCTAAGGTCGATCTGCATCTTCCAATACTCGAAAAGTTCTTACAGTTCTTGAACACGCTAGAACAAACACCGACAATGATATAGCCATTATCTCCCTTGACCCAGAGAAAGCCTTTGACAGGCTTTCCTTGGTTGTCCTCAGTGCTACAACATTTTGGCTTCTCTGGACCCTTCATTCACTTAATTCCCTTCATGTATGCCACTCCTACAGCTAACATTGTAGAAGCTGGCCTCATTTACAAAATTGTTAATCTACAGAAGGGCACCAGACAAGGCTGTCCCCTGTCCCCACTCCTCTTCAATCTGGCCCTAGAACCTCTATCTCGCTATCTTCTTTACCACCTCTCTCTACATGAAGTGCAAATAGGACACCAGGAACTATGCCTAGCTCTATTCGCTGATGACATCCTTATTTTCACCTCCGACCCCACATCTGTCATGCCCCCTCATCCAAGACATATTCACTAGGTTCAAGGGACATTCAGGCCTACGAATTAACTTAGCTAAAAGCAAGATCATTCGCTTATTCCATCATAAAACCCCCTTTGAGCCCACTCCTCTATTTTCTCTGTAGCAAAGAAACACATCTCCTATCTAGGAATAAAAATCGGTAAGACACCCTCCTCCCTATACAATCTCAACTTCACCCCGGTAATATCTAGGATTATTAGTAAGCTGGAGACATGGATGGACCTCCCCCTCTCACTCTTCGAGAGATGCCATCTATTCAAAATGGTCAGTTTCGCCAGACTTTTATAAACCCTACAAACTATTCCCCTGCTCCTACACCAGAAGGACATACAAAATTTACATGGAGCCCTATCCAAATTTCTCTGGTGAGGACGACGCCCCCGCATTTGACTGCAAAAACTTTTTCTCCCGAGGAGCAAGGGGGAGCTAACATCTCCAATATAAGAGTGTCTTGCCTCATACAAATATTTCTAGACAGATTTTGCAAACCTCCAGATAATCCAACTTTAATCTAGAAACCCAAATGACAACCCCCTACTACTTACCAACCCTTTTACACTGTAAACTGCGCTCCATCCGCTCACATCTTCAACAAAACCCACTAATTCGAGATATGCTAATCATATGGCGTGAGGTCAGACGGAAGCTGAACCTCATCTCCCTGCATCTTTCAACACCTCCCAATCCATGAGAACCCCTCATTTACCCCCACTATGCCTCACTTGGGCCTCAAGATCTGGACGCGACAGAAACTACTACATTTCGCTCAACTCTTTGAATTGGCCATGGGCAAGGCCAGACCAATCTCTCAAAACTCTAGCCCTCTTCAGCCTGCTGAAATATAATTTCTTGCTAGTCCACCAAGCGGTCCAACATGTTGCCAATTTGTGTCAAACAAAGTCCAACGTTTCCACCCCTCCATTCTGGACACTCTTCTGGAAGAACAACGCTTCAGGATTATGGACATTTACCCACTTTTGAATACATGCCTCAGCAAACCCCTGCAAACAACTTCTGTTGCATCATGGAACTCTGACCTTCATTCCCCGGATGCTATAGACCGTATCATTACTGGATACAATTCAACCTCTCCTTTTGTCACCAACAAATTTTGGTGTGAGCAACAGTTCAAAATAATGCATAAATAATGCATTGTGCTTATATTACCTTTATATCCTCAAATCAACAAACCCGCGAACAACATTGCCCTCTGTGTGGCCAGAGAAGACCTACATTGCTCCACAAACTCTAGCACAGTCCCCACATCACCCGCCGGACTCGGAGGGAAGGGCCCTGGCTGGGGTTCAGGGGGGCCCTTCATGGTTTCTTGCATCGGGGCCCTGAAGGTTCTAGTTACGCCACTGATTGAAAGGGTTAAAGTGATCTACTGAGCAGACCAGAACCAGCTCTTGAGGGAGTCTATTCCACATTTTCACAGCTCTTACTGTAAAGAAATGTTTCCATATAAACCAATCAGCTCAGAATGTAAACATTTCAAGCATTGACAGTGCTAATTATAGATATACTACTATTAAAGCAAGTTAATGTTTCATAAGGTGCAAAGAAAAAGAAATAAGTGAACCAGATACTAAAAAAATTAATAAACAGATCAGTCCACTCCAATATCCAATATAAACCAGTGTGCATATCATAAAGTGAGGTCATACACCCATCCACCAAAAGAAAGTTCCTTAGGGTAGGCAATCACAACCACCAATAGCTGCTGAAATTAATTTCTGGTCATCATGAAAACAATGTTCCAAGTGCTGCAGCTGTTGATCCTCCACCAGTCCACCAGGTGATTCTCCCTTTGTGTGAAGGCTTACCAGAAATATAAGCCAACTGAGCCTGTCACAATTTCCACCACTAGAGGCTGCTATATCTCCTAGTACAGTGATGGCGAACCTTGGCACTCCTGATGTTTTGAAACTACATTTCCCATGATGCTCCACTACACTGCAGAGTGCATGAGCATCATGGGAAATGTAGTTCCAAAACATCTGGGGTGCCAAGGTTCGCCATCACTGTCCTAGTAGGTGCTGGGAATCAACTTGGACAGATCCATGTGTTATGTTAAATAGACCATGCAAAAATACAAGAGGATAATCTTGATAGTGTAGTACTGTTTATTGGTAAAACAACTCCCTCCCTGTACAAAATATGCTTACTAGATCAAATAAAAATCAGCCAGCGTGTCACAAATTAGGCATCAGCTCACCGCCAAAGTACTGCTCCTTTCAAAGCTCCTCCACCGTGAGTCCCGGGAAGACGCCACCACTGTGAGTCTGGCTAGTCGTGTGGTGACTTCCTGACGCGTTTCCTGATAACGTCTTCAGAGGGCGTGGCCATGCTACATGATGAAGTAACCGATAAATAGAAACTATTATTATTATATCATCTATGTATTAATTGTCTAGTCCCTATAGATTAGTTAGTCTATTAACACTCTGAGCACATGCTATCGCTAATATCACAATTCTACAAAGTTAGCTATGAAACTAAACACATGGTCTAAGATCAATCAAATCTCATTTATTTCCCAAGGAAATTATGAAGCTTATATAAGGTATTATTAGAAATTACAAGAGTACATAGCATACAATCAGAATATAATACAAGCGATATACTTAGCAGGTGCTCGTGGCTGAGCCTCGTGATGGAGTGAGAGAGGAAGCTCCGTTTCAAACATTCCCTTTTGACAAACACACCTCACCCATACCACATCCCAATGCCCACCCCCTTTACTTGTGGACGAATCAGTGTCTCTGGGGCGTCTCCTCCCCCAGGCTGAATATCTCTGACCATCCTGCCATAATTGGCCTCTGGGGAGCAGTATCTGTCCATGAATTGCAACTACTCCGGTTGTTACCTGGTTACATTCCAACCGGGGGGAGGGCATCCTGTTCTCCAAGATACTGCATCATTGGGACTGGTAATCAATGAATGAGTTTATACTGAATCCAACACACGACTTCTCATTAATATACTGAACAGGGTGGGCTCCACCGTGCGTGTCATCAGAACCATCATCAGAGGAAGCCACACCCTCCTCTCGGGATGGTAACAGTGTGATTGTCACCTCGGGAATCAACATAGTAAACTCCGCCCACCATTTTTACACTGGTGAGCGGCTGCCGCTCTGCTCTCAGTCCATCCCTCCTGGATCTCTCCTATGCTAATTCCCAACACAGAGAGCCTGCATTATCTAGCTCGGCTGAGACTATATTGCCTCATCTCCAGCCGGCCATTGCGTGCCTGTTCATGCATATAACTGTAGAGGCCATAACCCATTGCAGGCAGCCTTGACTTAATGGGCTTACCAGTTACCTTCTCGTGGCCTGCTCTTCCACATCTAGAGGTTCCCAGGGTTGATACCCAATGACTTGAACACTGACACAGATGAAGTCCTCTTTAAAAGGTTTTATTTTGCATCAAGAACCTTCAAATAACACAGTCTCTTAGGGAACAGAGGGCACGGGTGAATAACTCAGGTACCTTGAACTGCAGGTCTAGCAAAGTCTCTATTTCCATCCAGAGAGTAGCCACTTGCAGCTGGGTACTTCAACGCTGAACAGATCTCTAGCCAGAGATCATGGCAGTCAGCACGTTGACTCAAACTTGATCAATCAACTAAGGGTGAACAGGAACCTTTTTCCGTCATACCTGGAACGTTTCCCGTCTCCTCAATAGTACTAGAAAAGTGTGAATTCACCAATGTCCTTCCCAACTCAGTAACCAGACACTTCTCAGGATGCCACTTGCCGGCCCTTCTCCAAAGAGTCCTCCCCCGGTCACTTCCATGAGCTTTGGTGTCCCTCCAAGCCCAGAGCACACCCGGACACTTTGAATCCTCCCTTAGTTACTGCGCCTCGGACCAGCTGGGTCTGAGACTTGGGAACAGACGGATCCCTACCCCAGACCAGATGGGTCTACCAGGGGCCATTAACAGGAACATGTTTCGGATTGTCGAACAACCCGTGACCGGGACCCCTCACGGGGCTAACCCGGTCCTGGAACCAGAACAGACCACACGGGTCTCGCGAAAACCTCTCTCCCACCACGTGACCCACACCCCTTAAGTACCCCCTCCCAGACTCCTCAACAGGCCTCGGCACTTATCAACCCTCAGAACCTTTATTGTTCTGAGGCAAAAATGAAATTTATATGCGTATGACATTTTGTCCAAAATGTCATCCGCTACATAACATTGTAAATACATACTCTCGTTGCATATACAAATATAAAATAACGCATTAATAATGAATAGATCAAACACTTATTATGAAAACATATAACAAACCAACAAAGGTTAAAAAATATTGCAAATATTATGGCTCCCATTATGCCTATACAGTATACTAGTAAATATCATTAAGCATAAAGCTTTATAGTTGATGGGTGCTCACTCTACAGCACTTTATAGAGTTGTCGTCACTACAAAGCTAGTAGTAAATCTAATATACCAGAATTAAAATACGGTAAAATACCCCTCTCAAATAAAAATTTTATTAATACTCATTGATTACTGTAAAAGCTTCATTAAATCAGGATCCTTACTGCAATCTAAAAACTCAAATCTTAACAATCACTTATAAAACAGTTAAGATCTAACTAGATATTTAAGCCATTGGGACTAAGCCCTTGTACACACGGTCAGACATTCTGACGGAAAATGTCCGATCGAACCGTGTTGTCAGATAATCCGTCTGTGTGTGGGCTCCAACGGACTGTTTCCGTCGGAATATCTGACGGCCAAAATTTTTAGAGCTGGGCTATAAAACTTTCCGACAACATGATCCGATCAGACTTTGTCCGATTGTGTGTAGAGAATTCCGATCGGACAAAGTGCCACACATGCTCAGATCAAATTCCTAGACCAAATCTATTGGCTACTAGCCTGAACGTAGTCCCGTCCTAACGAAATAACGTCATCACGTTACGTACAATCGGATTTTCCGACAACTTTGTCCGACTGTGTGTATGCAACACAAGTTTGGGACAAAATCCGTCAGACAAAATCCGACGGATTTTGTTGTCGGATTGTCCGACCGTGTGTACAAGGGCTAAGAGTGTTAGTTAAACATATCCACTGCGATTCGCGTTTATAAATTTTGCGTACCAAGTTCGCTCCTCTCCAACTGGGGTGTATTTTGTCAATCCCCCAGAATTTAAGACCACTGGGGTCTCTATTGTATTTTTCTCTGAAATGGAGCGACACACTATGTTCTTTAAAACCTATGGTAATGTATATATGCTCTGACACCCTCTTAGCTAGAGTTCTTTTAGTGCGTCCAATATACATTAACCTGCATGGGCATTGCAGGGCATATACCACATGTGTTGACACGCATGAAATAAATTCTTTTATTTGAAACTGTTTACCATTTGCAGTGGATGTAAAATTTGTCAGGCCCCTAATATGGGTATTCACTTGTTGACGTGCTATGCACTTTCTGCACACGTAAAATCCTCCTCTATCCCAGAACATTTTAATATTATTATTGGGGGGATCCAATACTTTTTTAACTACTTGCTCACCAAAGGATCTATTCCTTCTATATATGAACTGGGGTCTTGACGGTAAGATCTTACCCAACACTTTATCCATACTCAAAATGTTTCAGTGTTTCTTAAAAATGGCTTCTATCTCTTAATATTGCTCATGAAAACCACTAATGAAACCCCACTCATGTTTGGAGTCTGGAATTTTTTTCTTTTGGGATAAAGCTATTTTCTTGTGAATTTGCCCCTACTTCCATTATCATTTGATCCACTTTGGAGGCACTGTAGCCTTTTTCCACAAACTGCTGTTTAGTATAGGCCGCTTGAGATTTATAATCATCATCCAAACTGCAGTTACATCATATTTGTGTAAACTGACCTTTTGGTATGTTGAGGGTGGTGCCCACTTTGCACTGGGATATAACTGTATAACTATGATCTGTACTTTTAAAAAAAAGGCTTAGTTATCAACCGATTATCAAGTTTCATTATAGTAACATCCAAATAATGGATCTGTTACTAATTCCAATTAAATTCAAATTTTATATTATTTTTATTGCTATTCAGCCATTTGAAGAAACGTTTCCGTATTTGGAGATTAAATCTCTTTTCCTCCAGAGGTAAACCATGCCCCCTTGTCCTCTGCGATGATCTTAACCACTTCAATACAGGGCACTTAAACACCTTCCTGCCCAGACCAATTTTGAGCTTTCAGCGATGTCGCACTTTGAATGACAATTGCGTGGTCATGCTACACTGTACCCAAATGAAATTTTTATAATTTTTTTCCCACAAATAGAGTTTTCTTTTAGTGGTATTTGATCATCTCTACGGTTTTTATTTTTTGCTAAACAAATAAAAAAATACCGAAAATTTTGAAAAGAAATGTTTTTTTTTTGTTTCAGTTTCAAAACTTTGTAAATAATTGTCTCCTTCACTGATGGGGTTACACTGATGGGCACTGATAAGGCTGCACTGATGGACACCGATGAGGTGGCACCAATGAAGTGGCACTGATGAGGTGGCATTGATGGACACTGACATGTGGCACTTATAGGCAGCACTGATAGGCGGCACTGATGGGCACTGATAGGCGGCACGGATGGGCGCCACAGATGGGCACTGATAGGTAGCACAAATTGGCACTGATAGCTGGCATGGATTTGCATGGATAGGCGGTACGGATGGGCATGGATAGGCCGTACAGATGGGCATGGATAGGCGGCACAGATGGGCATGGATAGGCAGCACAGATGGGCACAGATGGGCACTGATAGGTGGCATGGATGGGCACTGATAGGCGGCACAGATGGGCACTGATAGGCGGCATTGTATTGAATTATACTGTACTAATGGATGCCAATCAGTGCCAAACAATAATGCATGCTAATCAGTGAGGCCCATTGTGGGCACTGATTGGCATCCATTGTGGGCACTGACTGGAATCCCTGGTGGTCTAGGGTGGCATACCTTGTGCTGGGCATCCCTGGTGGTCTGGTGGCATCCCTGGTGGTCCAGTGTGGGCATCCTCAGGGGGGGGCTGCGCTGATAATCGATCAGCACAGACCTCCCCAGTCAGAAGAGCAGCTGATCGGCTCTCCTCTACTCGCGTCTGACAGACGCGAGTGAGGAAAAGCCGATCACCGGCTCTTCCTATTTACACTGTGATCAGCCGTGATTGGACACGGCTGATCACGTGGTAAAGAGTCTCCGTCGGAGACTCTTTACCGAGATCGTAGACTGACACCCCCAACAATGATCGCTGCGATGCGTGCCCCCGGGGGCGCGCAGCGGCTCAAAATCCTGATCACATCATATGATGTCCGGTCAGGATTTTGAAACCACTTTGCCGCCGTGTTTCTGTTATAGGGCGGGCGGCAAGTGGTTAAAGTGAATAACTGAAAACCAAGTTCACTATATGGACCACTTATGTATTTGTACATGTTGATCATATCCCCCCTTAATCTCCTCTTCTCAAGAGTGAATACATTTAATTTATTAATTTAAAATAAAATAATTCTAATCTTTCCTCATAGCTGAACTCCTCCATGCCTTTTACCAGTTTGGTTGCCCTTCTTTACACTTTCTCCAGTTCCCCGATATCCTTTTTTTTTAACTGGTGCCCAAAACTGAACTGCATATTCCAGATGAGGTATTACTAATAATTTGTACAGGGGCAAAATTCTCTCTCTCTCTCTCTCTCTCTCTCTCTCTCTCTCTCTCTCTCTCTCTGCAGTCCATATCTCTTAATACAAGAAAGAATTTTGCTCACTTCAGATATGAGACATAATTTGCTAAAGGATGAAGTAAGATTTTGTTTCCCCTGACTGTTTAAGGAGAACATAAGCTTAAAGGAGTTGTAAAAACAGGTTTTTTTATCTTAATGCATTCTATGCAATAAGATAAAAATAAAACCTTCTGTGTGTAGCAGCCTCCCAAGCACCCCTAATTACTTACCTTACCCCTTCTCTCTCCAACAATGTCCACAAATGTCTAAGCCATCCAAGACACTTCACCTGATTGGTTGAGACACAACAGCGGCACCATTGGCTCCCACAGCTATCAATCAAAGTCAGTTAGCCAATCAGGGGAAAAAGGGGGCAGGGCCAGTTCGGGTCTCCGTGGACACATGGAGCTCTGACTCGGTTCAGGTGCCCCCATAGAAAGCTGCTGGCTGAGGGGACATTTGATAGGAGGGAGGGGCCAGGAGCAGCAAAGAGGGACCTGAGAAGAGGAGAATTTGGGCTGCTCTGTGCAAAACCAACTGAACAGAGGAGGTAAGTTTAACATGTCTGTTATTTATTTATTTTTTTAAACAAGACTTTACAATCACTAAGCCTCTTTATTTTATCTCACTTTACTAATTTTCGTGAATCAGTCCCTATGTATTTAAGCTGCAGTAATATTGTATTAAAATAGCTATGTCAACTTGTTTTTCACGTTATGAATCTATCCTTAGCACAGGATGGCATTTCTCTAACAAAATTACATTCCAAACACAGTTTAATAATAACATTTGAAGTACTGGCATTTATGGATTGACAAGATGACATTTCTACCAGTATTATTTTTTTCAGTAATATATTTTAATTCTTAGATGTTTGTAGCTTTATAAAAAAAAAAAAAATCATGTTTAGTCTTTCTGTTTGATTCCTGGAATTTTCAGTCCTGGGTCTTTTTTTCATCTTTTCTGGCCACACTGACAGGCTTATTTAAAAGAAACATTTCCGCTTATGAACATGTTTGACACACATTAATGCATCTACACAGGTAAGCCATTGCTTAGGTGTAAAAGCTTGCACCTTTTTGTTTGTGTTCAGTTGCATTGAAAGGTCTATTGATGATAATGGCATTCTGGTAAATTATGGGTCAAGGAATATCACCAACACATGTAAATATGCCTAAATAAGCAATGTAAAAACCTAGATAGCAAGCAATTGTGCCGCAAGTTTGAAAATGACTTGCTAGACATTGCCAGGCTTCACAGTTATTGCTAGACTTGCCAGGCTTCACAAGTTTGTTTCATAATTGCAGCAAGTCTGCATTGTGTGACTCCAGACCAACTTTCTTTGCAAACATTCTGCAAGTCTGCTGCAAGTTTTGGTTCAGTTATGTTGTGCAATAGTCATCCCACCACAGGGGTCACTGTAACAGGTGCATCCAAGCTACTACCTCCTGTGCAATGCCTGGTGAGCCTCAATAACACAGCACTCAGCCTGTGAAGTCTCTGTAAACCTCCATATAGTCCATGCAAAAAAGGAGAAAGGCTGGTGTCATGGAAGTGGGCTAAAACATTGTTTGATTATTGCATGTGAACAACAGTCAGAAAGAAAGCCAACGCATTTTGGCCATCAGACCTTAATCATGGCTAACAAATAAATGCCACAAAACAGCTTAAATAGTGCAGACAAATCATATGGTCAACCCCAAGGGTCACATGACCCAAAAAAAAGGGGGTGGCGGCAAATAACAAAACATACAAAAGAAGAACACTATAAGCATACAATTGTACATGAATGTATATAAAAACATGTATCACAAAAATAAAAAAGGAACAGCATTAAATATAATGAAAGAGTATGATGAAAAAGTATACTGAAAAAGTATATACCTCCATATACCTGTTTCTATTTAGTTTTTTAATTTGTATGTGTTGGATATTCATTCTGGCTTCTATTTTTTTGTTAAAGTTTGTTGTTTGTGTAATTCTTTTAATAATGAATGTCAAGTAATTAGGAACAGGCTTTAATCCATAGGTTATCCACGGTGGTCTATCCAAAGAGTTTTAGAGGTTGCTGTTGCCAAACAGTGAGTGGATTTATTATCCAACACTCATACTGTTGGATCCAAACCTAGGAATTTGAGGAGACACAAGAGCTCCAAACAGCCTGTCACTTTTTGTATTCCGATAAAACCGTATATAATGTTTTATCTAATGGTGTTTGTTTCTCCAGTTGTTGTGCACATACACTTAGGTCCCTTTTATCTCCAAGTCTTGTGTCCCTTTGATAATAAAAAGAATAAAAAAAATTTGGTTATCCTATCCAGGTTCTTACAAATGTGGGCTCAAGACTTGTCCAAGAGTTTTGTTTCTGCCAACTAATGATGGGCTGGGCTGAGCGACCCCCAGTTTGGTTCGCACCAAAACTTTGAATATTGCGAAAGTTCAGAAACCAAGTAACGAGTCCCATTGAAGTCTATGACCCTAATATGAAAAATGAAATGTGCCCATTTTGAAGGCTCATATGCAAGTAACTGGGCATGCAATGGTTATGGGGGTCCAGGTACTGCCCTGGAGGACATGTATCCAGGGCTTTTTTTCTCAGAACATAGGTTCAGAAAACTCCCACCTTCTGAGTACCCCCCTTGTCTCTGCTCCCTACCCACCTCCAAGCACCGTCCCTTGAGTCCATACCCTACCCACCTCCCAGTACTGCACCAAGTACTATTTGCTAAATAATTTGTATGGAATTTGTTCGGATCCAATAACAAAAAAAGCAGGAAAAATAGATGCCCTGGAGCCAGCAACAATAGACCCCACCCTAATAATAATAGATCCTCCCAAGCAACAATAGATTCCCCTCCCACCAATAATAGACCCCACCCCAACAACAATAGATCCTCCCAAGCAACAAGAATTCCCCTCCCAGCAATAAAAAGACCCCACCTCAGCAACAATTGATCCCTCACACAACAATAGACTCCCCCAGCAACAATGGACCCCACCCTAACAACAATAGGATCCCCTCTCAGCAACAATAGATCCCTCACACAACAATAAACTCCCCCAGCAACAATGGTCCCCACCCCAATAACAATATTTCCCCCCAGAAACAATAGTTCTCAACACAACAATAGACCCCCCCCCCCCACACACAGAAACAATGGACCATCCACAACAAAATACTACCCTCAGCAAAAAAACATCCACCCCAGCAACATTATACCCCCCCAGCAGCATCAACAGATCTCCCAGTGGTCAGCATTAATAGACCCTCCAGCAACCAGCAACAATAGACTTCTCCCTCAACAGTAGATCCCTACAAGCACCATAAGATACCCCCTTCCAGCAACAACAGATCCCCCACAAGCAATAATAAACCCTCACACAAAGACAGATCCCCACCAGTGACCATACATCCCCCAGCAGACAGCATTGATAGACCCTCCAGCACATCCCTTGCTATTATATACATTTGGTGTTGGAGGTGCCGGAACTGCGTTCCCCCACGTTCCCGCTGAAAAAAAGCCCTGCATGTATCAATGAAAACAAAGTTTGTAAAAAACTGCATTTTTAAATGAGCAGCGATTTATTGATGCTTAAAGTGAAAGCATCTAAATGAAAAATTCCTTTCAATATAGTGACTGTGGGGGTCCCCTTAGTCTACCTGTACTAATTATAGAAGCTGCTGCAGAAATAGATGCATTTATAAAGCCAAAAAAATTTAATTTTACCTGCAAGCTTTCTTTATTTTGTAAGCAACGGCTTGCGGAGCCAGTCTGTATGATGAGGCTACAATGTAGTGCACTGGGAACAAGATTAGAGATTTTTTAAAATAAATGCTGGTGTCTCTTCCACAGACTTTGGATAGTAACAGGTGTGGAAAATTGGTTGTTGGGTGTGCTACCTTCACACTGTAACCTTATAGGGGTACTCTTGATGAAAGCCAGAATTGGCCTTGCTGTCAAAAATTGCAATGATATGCATTTGCCAAACAGGTGCGGAAAAATTGGTCTTCGGGTGTCTGTGGAGCCTTCACACCGAAACCCTATAGAGGTGCTCTTGATGAAAGCAAGAATTGGTCTTGCTGTCAAAAATTTAAATGTTAGGCACCTGTCAAACAGGTGTGGAAAAATTGGTCTTTGGGTGTTGGTGGCACCTTCACACTGTAACCCTATAGAGGTGCTCTTGAGGAAAGCAACAATTGGCCTTGCTGTCAAAGATTTAAATGATATGCACCTGTCAAACAGGTGCGGAAAAATTGGTCTTTCTTTGGGTGTTAATTATGTACATGACACTTATGCCGGCCATACACGGTTTGAATCTCGAAAGAATTTTCTTTCAAAAATCGTATCTAAGAATTTTCGTATGAATTTCGCACCATTAGTGGGCTGCAGCAACAGCCGATTTTCGTGCGGAAATAAAATTTGAGGAATCGGACATGTTGGAAATTTTTAGAAAAATGAACGATTTTCTAATCAATGATGGGAGAATCGTGCGAGAAACGTAAGAAAATGTACGGAGATAAAAGAAAATGTATGGAGATAAAAGAAAATGTACGGAGAGAAAAGAAAATGTACGGAGAGAAAAGAAGATTCCCAGCCAAGAAAATTATTTTCTGTAGCAACATGAGGTGAAATTGAAGGCTTGGTCGGCCGAATTTCGAAAATCAATGGTGGCATCATCGGATCACAAAAAAAACGAAAATTTGTTCGAAATTCGACCGTGTATGGCCTGCATTACACTAAAAAAATTCTTCCAGATGAAATCAACACCCACAATGCTAGGCAGCCTATAAGACCTGCAGAGATTGCACATCCCAAAAACACTTAATCACGGTCCACCAAGTCTGTGGACAGCATTCTATTATCAGTAAAAAATCTCCAGCAGTACTGAATGCCCAGCTCAGCAGTTCAATTGTATAGTGGGAAAGCTCTGGCCAGTAGTCTATTCTCATCACCCAGTAAGCCAGGGGATCCTCAATTGAAAAGCTCTCCATCTCTGTTTTTGCCCCTAGATAATCATTCACCGTGCAATGCAGATGCTGCCCATGAGATGTGTAAGCTGACAGCCCTGGTCGGCGAGGACTAAAAATTGTGAAATGCATCACTTATGTTTTCCACGACACTGTAACCTACTGGTCGGTAAAAGCATTAGATAAACTCCTCTTTAAGGTGTCCTCAAGAGATTTCATCTTCTGCACCCTGTGTGGGGACGAATGTGTTCTGAGACTTTCCCCTTGTAACTGTGGTCAAGGAAGGTTGCCAACCAATAGTGATCCTTCTCCTTTATGGCACGTATTCTTGGGTCCTTTTGCAAGCTTTGAAGCATGAGGAAGCCCATGCACTGCAAATTTGTGCAGGCATGAGAAGCAGACTCCTTGGGGTCACTGAGGATTATAGTATCTGGAACTGCCTCCTCCCAACCACGTACTACTCCCAAGGGTTCTGCGGATGGAAAACCATCTCTCACTGTTTGACGTATGTCTTCCACTGCTTCAATGCCTCCAAAATTGCCTGAATCCACCTCCTCCTCCCCCTTCTCCTCCCCCTCCTCCTTCCCCTCTTCCTCCCCCTCTACTTCCCCCTCTTCTTGTGTGTTATGTGGCAAAGGAATAATGGTATCTGCATAAAGTGTGCCTTGAGAGGAAAGGAATTACTCCTCTTCCTCCCACTGTTCTGCCTTTGTGTGCCCTGTCCATAACGCCACTCAGAGTCTGCTCCAGCAGGAACACAACAGAGATTGTGTCACTGATGCATGCATTGTCATGGCTCACCATCCTTGCAGCCTCCTCAGATGGTGACAGTACAGTACATGCATCCTTTCTGAGCAGCCATTGGTGTGGGAAAAGAAGGCAGAGCCAGCCTGAGCCCCTCATTGTGCCATACTCGCACAGGTACTCGTTGACGGCCCTCTGCTGCATGTGCAGCCACTGCAGCATTGCCAAAGTCGAGTCTACCTGGTGGGCATGTTGCAAATAAGGTGGCTTACAGGCAGGTGGAATTCCTGCTGAATTTCAGCCTACCGAGCACTGTCTGTGTATGAAATGGCTACAGACTCTTATGGCCTGCTTTAGCAGATCTTCCAACCCTGGGTACCGATTTAGGAAACGCTGCACCACCAAATTGAAAACATGTGCCAGGCATGGCACATGTGTCAACTTTCCCTGTCTAAAGTCAGACAAGAGGTTTGTGCCGTTATTACAAACCACTATTCCTGGCTCTATCTGGCGTGGTGTTAACCACCTCTGACCCTGTCCCTGCCGAGCTGCAAGAATCTCTGCTCCGGTGTGGTTCCTGTCCCCTAGACACACCAGCTGAAGCACTGCATGGCATCTTTTAGTCGGACTCATTGAATAGGCTCTTGAATCACGTACTTGTGATTCATAGGACAGTTCAGCAGAGGAAGGCATGGAGGAGGAGGAGGAGTAGGAGGAGGGGGTAGTGCTGACAAATCTGGCATCATCACCACTATCTTAATGGAGAGATGGGGGCACAACAAGCTGCAGAACTGAGTCCTGACCTGCATCCTTCTGAGTTGCAAGCAGAGTTACCCAGTGTGCTGTGAACAAAATATATCACCCCTGGCCATGCTTGCTGGACCACGTGTCAGCAGTAACATGGACTTTGCGGCTGACTGTCTTGCCCAATGATGCCACAACATTGCCTTCTACATGATGGTACAAAGCTAGAATTGCCTTATGAAAAGTAATAGTGACTGGTAACCTGCCATTGTGGTACAGCACATTCTGCAAATTCAAGGAAGGGGGCAGAATCCAACAAGTGGAAAGGTAGAAGTTGTAGAGCCAGCAGCTTTGACAAGCTTACATTTAGACGCTAGGCATGTGGGTGGCAGTGACTGTATTATTTCAGTAATACACTGAAATGTACAGAGTTAAACTTGCAGTAACACACTAAACTGTACTGTGTTAAACAGAAATATATGGCGGTAAACTTGCAGTAAAATACTGAACTGTACTGCATTAAACAGAAGATAACACACTGAATATGTCAAGCTTGCAATAACGAAACAGAAATGGCACGTAACGCACTGCAATATACGACGTTAAACTTGCAGTAACACGCTGAACTGTACAGCGTTAAACTGGCAATAATGCACTGAAATATACTGTGTTAAGCGTGCACTAACGCACAGAAATGTACTGCGTTAAACGGCACGTAACGCACTGAAATTTACAACGTTAAATTTGCAGTAACGCACTGAACTGTACTTTGCCAAACTTGCAGTAACGCACTGAAATATACTGCGTTAAGCGTGCACTAACGCACAGAAATGTACTACATTAAAGGCACGTAATGCGTTGAAATATATGGCATTAAACTTGCAGTAATACACTGAACTGTATGGCGTTAAACTTGCAGTAACAAACTGAAATATGCTGCATTAAGCCTGCAGTAAAGCACAGAAATATACTGCGTTAAACGGCATGTATTGCACTGAAATATACGGCATTGAACTTGCAGTAACGCACTGAACTATAAAACGTTCAATTAGCAGTAACGCACTCAAATATATTGCGATAAGTGGGCACTAACGCACAGAAATGTATTGCGTTTAACGGTACCTAACCCACTAAAATATTAATGTTAAACTTGCAGTAATGCAATGAAATATACTGTACTGTGTTAACAGTCACTAAACTCACACTGACTGAACTATTCCTACATTCACACTAACGTAAAGATAAATGGTGGTCGCACTACACTAATAATGACTGAACTATCCCTATATTAACACTAATGTAAAGATGAATGGTCGCATTACACTCACACTGACTGACTGAACGTTCCCTACATTTATGTATGAACTTTTCCTATATTCATATATACAATATATATATATATATATATATATATATATATATATATATATATATATACATGTGTGTGTATTTTGGTTGGTATAGTATAGCCGACCGTATTCAGACTTGTTTAGCCCCACTCTCTTTATACGCTATTTGTGAAAAGGCCAATGCAGCTGCTGACATTTGTTCCCACAATAAGAAATACAGTAACAAATAGAATTAATGCTGTACTAGGCAATCCTAAAGTATCAATGTGAAACAAACAAATGCCAGCCAGAGGGTCTAGAACACAAATATAATAAAATAATGAATAAACCCAAAACAAGTACATACAACCAATATTGAATAGATAAATAATAAAATGTGTTTTGTAGTATCGCACAAACGACAAACTTAAAAAAAAAAAAGTAGAAGCTAGGTTGACCATCTAACACGTGCAAATTAGAAATTTAAATAGAAACAGGCATCTGGAGGTATATCCTTTTTCAGTATACTTTTATTATATTTAATGCTGTTTCTTTTTTATTCTTGTGATACATGTTTTTATATACATTTATGTACTTAAATGCTTATAGTATTCTTCTTTTGTATGTTTTGATTTTTTTAGGTCATGTGACCCTTGGGGTTGACCATGTGATTTAGTATACATTATTTAGGCTGTTTTATATTTATATATTTATATTTTTCATTTATCATAACTAAATCTGAACCCTTTAGATCCCTTTCACACTGACGGACCAATCGGGTCCACCTGTCAGTTTTTCAGTTGGACCATCCACGGCTCTGTATGGAGTGGCAGATGTCAGTGGACATGTGTCTGCTGACACCAGCCACCATCCAATCCAGTCTGCTAAAAACAGAAGAATCTTGATCTGTTCCCCATACATCCAGTGGATCAATTCGGATGATAGTCAAATGGAAACGGACAAGCAATACATTTCCATTCGACCTCTCCATAGAGAAGAGTGTGCTGTGTCTGTGTCTGCTCTGCTTTGCATAGCTATGAAGAGCGGACACGGATCTGTCATCTGCCTGCTCAGTGGAGATCAGCAGACAGATCCCTCGTTGAGCAGGCAGATCCGCTTGGCAGATTTTGCCCCATCTGCAAGGGGCCTTAAAATCGTTGTAATCCTCTGACCTGAAATACACTCTATTGTCAAAAGTATTGAGACACATGTCTTTATACACACATGAACTTTAATGGCATCCCAGACTTAGTTTGTAGGGTTTATTATTGAGTTGGCCCACCCTTTGCAGCAAAAAACAGCTTCAACTCTTCTGTTGAAGCTGTTGAAGGCCATCCACAAGGTTTAGGAGTGTGTCTATGGGAATGTTTGATCATTCTTCCAGAAGCACATTTGTGAAGCCATGCACTGATGTTGGACAAGAAGGACTGGATCGCAGTCTCTGCTCTATTTCATCCCAAAGGTGTTCTGTTGGGTTGAGGTCAGGACTCTGTGCAGGCCAGTCAAGTTCCTCCACCCAAAACTTGCTCATCCATGTCTTTATAGACCTTGATTTGTGCACTGGTCCAAATCATTTGGTGGAAAGAGGATTATAGTGTGGGGTTGTTTACCAGTGAAGGGAACAGTTAAGGCATTAGCATACCAAGGCAATTTCATACTCCCAACTTAGTAGGAACAGTTTGGGGATAGCCCCATCCTGTTCCAACATGACTGAGCACCAGTGCACAAAGCAAGGTCCATAAAGACATGGATGAGTGAGTTTGAGGTGGAGGAATGTGACTGGAGAGTGGAGATTGTGAGCCAGGCCTTCTCGTCCAACATCAGTGCTTGACCTCACAAATGCGCTTCTGGAAGAATAGTCAATTCTCATAGACACACTCCTAAACCTTGTGAACAGCCCTCCCAGAAGAGTTATATTTGTTATAGCTGCAAAGGGTGGGCCAAATCAATATTGAACCCTATGGACTAAGACTGGGATGCCATTAAAGTTCATGTTCATGTAAAGGCAGGTGTCACAATACTTTTGACAATATAGTGTATAAACAAAGCATATTCCTTTATACTGTGTACTTGTCTCAATCCAGAGTACTAAGTGTAATTTCTGTCTGATGCTTCTTTCCTCTGCTATCTGCAAGAGTAATTTCTAACAAGTTTTCCTGACACCCAGAGGGAAAAAGGTAACATGCAAGTTAGCTTCAGCGCATAGCCTGTGATTGACAACCTATGCTCTATTCTGTGTGAAAGGGGGGGGGGGTCCCCTCCCTCCAGTCAGCTTTCACTGAGCTCTGTAGAGTGAAATTTCAGCTCCCTGGCCCCTTGCTTTCTGAAAGCCCAGACAAGCTACATATATGTTCTGCAATTTCAACAACTGCAAAGTAGAATATGCTGCAGGTAAACAGGCACAACGTATGTAGAAGGTTTTGTTTCATCTATGTGTATCACCTCAGTCTTCACATGGGGAATCAAATCGGGGGGTTTCAATAACCAAAACTGCAGTGTTTGTCATCACAGGAAGCATCCTCATGGCTAACAGAGGACAGAATTAGAAAAAGACTTGGAAAACGTAACACTAATAAATCACCGGGACCAGATGGCTTGCACTCGAGGGAACAGACCATTTAGTCTAACATCAATAGTATGCAAGCTCTTGGAGGGGATGATAAGGGACTATATACAATATTTTAGTAATGAAAACATTATCATTAGCAATAATCAGCAGGGTTCATGAATAATCGTTCTTGCCAAACCAATCTATTAACCTTCTATAAGGAGGTGAGCTGCCATCTAGATTAAGGTATATCTGGATACATGGTGTATCTGGATTTTGCAAAAGCATTTGACACAGTTCCCCATAAACGTTTACTGTACAAAGTAAGGTCTGTTGGCATGGACCATAGGGTGAGTACATGGATTGAAAACTGGCTACAAGGGCGAGTTCAGAGGGTGGTGATAAATGGGTGTACTCAGAATGGTCAGGGGTGGGAAGTTGGGTCCCCCGGGGTTCTGTGCTGGGACCAATCCTGTTTAATTTGTTCATAAATGACCCGGAGGCTGAGGTAAACAGTTCAATCTCTGTATTTGCAGATGACACCAAGCTAAGCAGGGCAATAACTTCTCTGTAGGATGTGGAAACTTTGTAAGAAGATCTGAACAAATTAATGAGTGGGCAACTACATGGCAAATGAGCTTTAATGCCGGAAATTTTTTTAAAATAATGCATTTGGGTGGCAAAAATATGAAGGTAATCTACTCACTAGGGAATGAACCTCTGGGGGAATCTAGGATAGAAAAGGACCTGGGGGTCCTAGTAGATGATGGACTCAGCAATGGCATGCAATGCCAAGCTGCTGCTAACAAAGCAAACAGAATATTGGCATGCATTAAAAAGGGGATTAACTCCAGGGATAAAGCATTAATTCTCCCACTCTACAAGACTCTGGTCTGGCTTCACCTGAAATATGCTGTCCAGTTCTGGGCACCAGTCCTCAGGAAGGATGTACTGGAAATGGAGTGAGTACAAAGAAGGGCAACAAAGCTAATAAAGGGTCTGGAGGATATTAGTTATGAGGAAAGGTTGCGAGCACTGAACTTATTCTCTCTGGAGAAGAGACGCTTGAGAGGAGATATGATTTCAATTTACAAATACCATACTAGTGACCCCACAATAGGCATAAAACTTTTTTTGTGGAAGGAAGTTTAATAAGACACGTGGCCACTTATTAAAATGAGAAGAAAAGGGGTTTGACTTTAAACTGCGTAGAGGGTTCTTTACTGTAAGAGCGGCAAGGATGTGGAATTCCCTTCCACAGGCGGTAGTTTCAGAGGGAGGCTTGGATAGTTTAAAAAAAAACTATTGGATAAGCACCTGAACGACTGCAACATACAGGGAAATACATGTAATACTGACATATAATCACACACATAGGTTGGACTTGATAGACTTGTGTCTTTTTTCAACCTCACCTACTATGTAACTATACTATGAAACTACATAACATGTAAATACAATTTTAACAAACTGATGCAGCTTTAATTGACATTTCGCTTAGTGATTCTGCCATAAACATTTTTTATTCAAGCACTTTCTAGTAAAGGTTGACAACTGTCTCCCAAATGCCCTTTCTTATTTGGAAAGTGAATAAATGTTTGCTGTGGCTTACTTCTATTGCAAGGGAATTCTGTTAAAGGACTGGTATTGCCTCTGACAGGACTCACAGCCGCCATCTCAGGGGAGCTTTATGTCCTCATTGGACACTGAATTCTCCCAGGATTTCAGTGGCCATTTTAAAAATGGGGGCTTTATAAAGTTCTTGCTGGGCCAGTCTGGAAGCCCTGCATTGTGGGAGTAGGTAGGTGGAGTAACCAGTCTTGCCAGGGACAGTTAGGTTTACTGGGGGAAAGGCTCCTGCTATAAATGGATAGTTTAGCTTTCCTATTCTATTGCTTCTGGACTGGTTGAAAAGCACCACAGTCCCATTGTTCAGCTACTAGTCAGGCGCATTCATTCATAGTGGTGAAATAAAAGAGATACCTCCTTAAACTGGGCCCTGTTGCACTGAATTCCACTAATGCCCTGTACACATGGTCGGACATTCCGACATCAAAATCCGTCTGATTTTTTGCCCCAAACTTGTCTTGCATACACACAGTCGCACAAAATTGTCAGAAAATCTGATCGTTCAGAACGAGGTGACGTAAACCACATACGACGGGACTATAAAGAGGCCAGTAGCCAATGGCTTTCATCCTGTAATTTATTCTGAGCATGTGTGGCACTTTGTGCATTGGAATTGTATACACACAATCGGAATTTAAACGATTGGAAATTTTAGATCCAGATCTCAAACTTTGTGTCCGATGGAGCCCACACACGATCAAAATTTCCGACAACACAGTCCGATCGCACATTTTCCATCACAAAGTCCCACCATGTGTACAGGGCATTAGAATGCAAGCTTCTGTCAGCCAGCCCATTCAAGCCCTGCATAATTGTAGTATTTTGTATTTCATTAAAGTATAACTAAAGGCAAACATTTTTTTTTAGTTTTGGGTAGAGTAGAAAGTTATTAGAACCCCTGTCATACTTTTTTTGGTGTCTGCAGCCCTGATAGGGAGATTCAATCTCTCTATTAGTTCTGTTTTCTATTATCAACAAAAGTGAAAGTAAAAGAAGAGTCCACATTTTGGGTTGTCACCAGAACAGGAACAATGAGTACATCTTCCAGTGGGGACACTAGTTCTGGTAACCTCTGTGATAACCAAGGATTCTCTCACTTTACAGGGATTATCTCTTACTTCCTGATTTGGCTATGGGACAGGAAATGAAGGAAAATCTCTTTAATGGGACTGGATGACAAGAAAAAATTACAGGGGTTATAACCCTCCCTTACTGTATCCAAAAAAAGTTTTGTGTTTAGTTGGACTTTAAATACCTTGCCTCGGAAACCCATTTGAAAATCTATTGTAATTTATAATTTTCCACTATTGACTATTCAGCAGAGTAAAACAGAATTTCTAAGAAAATTGTTGTCATCTGGTCCCTGTGCATCATAGACATGCATATGTGTTGCTCACATGCTCTGTTGCTGATCTGAATAAGGACTGCATAAAACAAGTGGCAACAAAGATCCTTCTAAAGCGCATGACACGTAATATTAATCCATGTGGATTCTGGTAGAAGAAATCTTAGTGGCTTTGATAAATGTTTAAGAAGTGGAGTAAAGGTGAGGACTACTTTACATGTTTAAACCAACCCAATAAACGTGTTTTACCAATCTTTCCATGCTACACTCACTGGCAATTGCCGTCATGGAGGAAACTCGTTGTTTGCAATGAAGCTTCATATCAATATTTCAGAAGAAAACTGTTTATTTATAACGTCTCAGCTGAATTTTCATCTTATTCTGAAGCCTCTGCAAGATAAATATTTGCAAATCAATGGGCTTTGTTTGGCTGGTAATATAAGTGAAGTAAAGATCGATTCACAAACTGATGTTGACCTTCTTACATCCCAACTATTTACTTAACTTTAAAAGGTCACCTTACTGACAATCTTCATATTTGAAGGAGTACAAGACAGTCTTTCCATTTGTCGATTATAAAATGCAGCTTCCTAGATAAACAAGTCATTGTTAAATCCTTGTGAACATTGCAATGTCATGTAGGGAAGAATATTATTACATCATTAGCATATCAAAATACATTCCAGATAGCAAGGATAACTTGCCACAAATTTGTGGCAGTGTTGAATTGTAAGTCTGTTAACTTGCTGCACATTTTCACCAGAGAAGTTGTACACTTGCAGAGCACTTCAAGTTCCAGTTGACACTTTTCCAATTTGCAGCAAATTTGCATAACAAGTTTCTAGCAAGAACAAAGTTGCCGTGGTGAGTCTACAGCAAGATGTGGTGGGATGACTATTGCACAAAACTTGCAGCAGACTTGCAGAATGTTTGCATAGAAAGTTGATCTGAAGCCATGCAATGCAGACTTGCTACAATTGTGCAACAATTTTGTGAAGCCTGGCAAGACTAGCAATCTCTTAGCAAGTCATTTTCAAACTTGCAACACAATTGCTTGCTTTGCTTGCTATCTGGTTACCTGCCATATACCTGTTGTGAAGAAAAATAAATAGAGTAGTTTTACTTAGCCATTTATTACCTTAATTTAAGGCTGACTATAGACGGTTCAAATTTCAGCCAGTTCAGAAGGGACAAGCAGAGATTCTAACCATGTATGGGCATGCTGAAAACCAGCCTGCTAGATTTTACATGCGATTATTGCTGGTGGCTATTATAGCCACCATAATTAATCACTGTGTTCTCTTGGGACGGCTTGCCCCACCCTCCCACAGGGTGAACACAATGACTCAGCTAGACTGACTGTGTTGATGGGGAAATCAAGTGATTTTATTTCCTGCAACCCATGGATGCAGGAAACAAAATTGCTCTGTCTATGGCCAGCCTAATACTTTTAGGATATTTAGGTTCAACATTATATGACCAACGTTGTATTCTGTCTAACATTTAGCTCCATTAAAGCGGAGGTCCACCCTAAAGTGGACCTTCCGCTCATTGGAATCCTCCCCCCCTCCGGCGCCACAATTGGCACCTTTCAGGGGGGTGCAGGTACCTGTACAGTACAGGTATCTGCACCCACTTCCGGCGTAGATTCTGCAGAAGGTCCGCCCCTTTCCGCAGAATCTACGCCCCTTTCCGAATGTCCCCCGCTGCCTGCTGGGAAACACACAGATCCCAGAGACAGCGGGAACCATCCTTATTGCGCAGCGAGACTCGCGCATGCGCAGTAGGGAACCGGGAAATGAAGCCGAAAGGCTCCACTTCCTGATTCCCATACCCAAGATGGCGGCGGCAGCACCCGAGAGACGATCGAGAGATCAGCTTCGGGTGCCGACATCGCGGGCGCGCTGGACAGGTAAGTGTCACTATTTTAAAAGTCAGCAGCTGCAGTATTTGTAGCTGCTGGCTTTTAAAAAAAAGAAATGCGGACTCCCGGCGGACTCCCGCTTTAATACAAAGTTCACAAATTTTCCCTTTCTCTTTAGGACTGACAACAATTTTGAAATGGGCACAATTTATCAAAGCCCTACCATCTCCAGCTGAGTCCCATACATACTTTCTGAGGTTTCTTTACCCTGACAAGAAAAATAAGTATGTCTGGGTAGTTTTTGAGAAGTAGAACTAGAGGTATATCAAACATTGATCATATTTCAAATTCGTTACGTAAACATAACTATAGATATTAGACTATAATTGTCCAGCACATTTGATTTGGCAATATTCTTGAATGACCAAGGCACCATTATGGGAAAGACTGGATCAGACTGGAAATCTTTATCAACTGCCTATTGTTATAGTCAATGTTAAAAGCTCATGCGTTTTTCCACACTTTTCCAAAAGGGAGTCTGTTTACCAGTGATTTGCCTAAGAAATGTGCCCAGTGACTATTAGCTCAAAAGATTTTCTTCAAAATTTGACAGGATTTGCCCATCAGTTTATGCCAACATTCTGCAATGTACTTTTTATGTAATCAGCTGATCAGTGAAGCTTACATTATCAAATCTTGCCAAGTCAGTTGTTAAAAGTACAATGGGCATATTTTCAGGTATTTTTCCAAATTCTCCATACAATCTTTTGGTAAATATTTTAACAGTATTCATAAATCACCTGATATCGAATGTAACTACATATTTCCTGCTTCACTTTTGCTTTGGGCTAGGCAATATGGCAACAAGATCTATAAATGCTGCTTTTCCAGCTTCTTCTGCTCTAACTCTAATGGCCAGAGTATGCAGCATGGCACAGAACATGCCAAGATTTTCAACTTTGGATGGAGTTTATAATGTCTTGATTTTAGATGATCAAAGCATCTATGATAGTTGTACCCAGCGTAGCATTCCCCTGCAAAGGTTGTGGTGTTATAAACACCTATGAAGGCCTGCTGTGCAGAAACTGCCCCAGTTTGTACTGAAGGATGTGAAGCCGCGAATAAGGAATAGTGGTGCGTGTCCTACTTTGGGGAAAGTCCCAGCAGCCCTCTATTTTGTAAGAAATTACTCCATCCAGACAGCAACAGCACAGTCTTTTGGAATGAGCCAACTTAGTTTTTTCCCATATACTTTCCCTCTGTTTTGGAGTCAGCATTACAACAAAAATGCTGCCTAATCCATTTCCCTACATCTGATGGTGAGTGGCTACCTACCACTCACTTAAACCAGATACCCCGCAAATGCACCACTACGTCTGAGGGAGAAAGTGCATGAAAATTGCAAACACTTTCAATGACTAAACATTCAGGCCATGTATTTAGCACGTACATGTGTATCCTTATTGTCAGATTTGGCTTTTCTGGGATGAATCATTTCCTGGTGTGGGCTCACTTGAAACTCACTGATGTAAGCAGTAAATTAGTCAACCTTTTTATATTATATATTATATTATATATATTTTTTCTAGTCACTCCGTGAATATTATGAATGCATATCATAAATATAATAACCCATAACATACTGTCCCCAAACCAATAGCAATTCACAGTTTTACATATTGGCTGCTTTGTAAATGTGTTAGTAAGATAGAGTTTACTCGTAATCTAATCATGAAACCTAATGGAATACACAAATAAATGTGCATATAAACAAGGCAGTTGTCATAAATACAAATGCATACACAAATACGATCCAGTGAAAAAAATATGAACACATTGTAAGCTCAAACAGTGTAATGAAGTACAAAATAAAAATATATATGGTGCACACGCTGTGAATTCAAAACATTTCATCATGGAGGAGTGGAAGAGGACTCCAGTGGCAACCTGTGAAGCTCTGGTGAACTCCATGCCCAAGAGGGTTAAGGCAGTGCTGGAAAATAATGATGGCCACACTAATTATTGATACTTTGGGCCCAACTTGGGCATTTTCACTTAGGGGTGTACTCACTTTTATTGCCAGTGGTTTAGGCATTAATGGCTGTGTGTTGAGTTATTTTGAGGGGACAGCAAATTTACACTCTTGTACAAGCTGTATACTCACTACTTTACATTGTAGCAAAGTTTCATTTCTTCAGTGTTGTCACACAAAAAAAGTTTTACATTTACCATATATACTCGAGTATAGGCCGACCCGATTATAAGCTGAGACACCTAATTTTACCACAAAAACCTGGGAAAACATATTGACTTGAGTATAAGCCTAGGGTGGGAAAATGCAGCAGCTACTGGGTAAACAATATCCATCTGCAGCCTCACTGTACCCATTTGCAGTCTAATTGTGCCCATTTGCATTCTAATTGTGCCCATTTGCAGTTTCACTGTGACCATTTGCAGTCTAATTGTACCCATTTGCAGTCTAAGTGGGCCCATTTGCAGTCTCACTGTGACCATTTGCAGCCTAATTGTGCCCATCTGTAGTCTCACTGTGCCCATCTGTAGTCTAACTGTGCCAATCTGCAGCCGTACCTTTCATTACTACAACAGCATGTCTGCCGCTGTGTTATGCAGTCTGTTCGGCCGCCCATTGTAACAAAGTCCCGCCTCCTCCTCATCTGTGATAGACGGAACACTGATACAGTTTCCCAGCATTGTATCAGTGTTCCTCTATCACGGACGAGGAGGAGGCATGGGCTTTGTTACAATATACGGCCGAACAGACTGCACAACACAGCGGGAGAGACACTGTTTTAGTAATGAAAGGTACGGTTCACTCAAGTATAAGCCGAGGGGGGGGGGGGGGGGTTTCAGCCAAAAAAATGGGATGGAAAACTCAAGTATATACAGGTAGTTATATTTTAGGGCTGGTTCACACCATCTGTCAGAGATCAGAGCAGTGATGATGTGCTGAGCTCGACAGGTCACAATGTTTACTTTTTTTTTTAAACTGACTTTATTGAGATGGCCCACAGACAGCTGGGTGGGGCAAGGCAATAGAAATGTACTGCATGCAGTACTTTATTTGGCACACTGTGCAGTACTTTATTTGGCACAATGCAGTAGTATGAACTGGGCACATTAGGGATAAGGCATTTTGCCTTGCTCATGAGGTGGGACTGCATTGGAATAGCCACTCAATGCAGTTTCACTGAATCTGGTGTGAACCAGCCCTTAAAATACATGCTTAGGAGATGCCATTATGCTGTATGTCATGGTTTAGAATGGTACGATTCTCACAGAAAGCATCAGTGTCACCTGTTCTGATATGACATACCTTTGTGTAATGGATGTTTTACCTTTTACATTTAGCTTGGCTTCAGTACAGCAGCAGCACCAAAATCTTATTCATTTCAACTTTAACAAAAAGGCTTTTTTTTAGGCATTTTTTTAAACAGCAGTAACTAAATTGATCTTTGGAAGAAAAAAAAAAAAAAAAAAAAAGCTAAAGCCCCCAGCTTCATAAAAATTGGCCCGTGCCAAAGTAGTTTAATAATATACTTTGACTTTCATTCATCACAGTACCACACTGCATAAACCGCATCAGATATCCCAGTGTAGTCCTTAACTCTAGTCAAACAGAGCACCTATCTTGGGAAATACACAGCAATATATAAAAGACATGTTTCCTGGAGGTACAAAAATTCCTCCTTACCTGAGGTGAGGATGTACAGTGTTTTGGGTGCACAGCTTTGTCAAAGAATGCAGTGAGGTGGTACAAAAAAAGTTTAGTAGAAATTGCCTGATGGACTATAATCAGTTATAATCTAAAATCAAAAAAAGAAAAAAAGAAAAAAGAAAATAAACTCCAAACAATAGAAACATTTATGTCACAAAACTTCCCTGCAGCTCTCCCCATCTACCTGCAGCTGATCTTTTCCCCATTACCCACTTGCCATTCCTTCTGCACTGTTGAGGCAGCCATCTTGGTAGAGGAAAGGCTTTTGCTTGTGCCTCATGTCAGTGCCTCCATCAAGGAGAACCGTGAACAGTATTGATACCACCAAATCTCAATCCAAATTTCATGAGACTAGCAGTCAGAGGCAGCAGGGTACAGATATACAATAATGAATCTTTAGGCATAGGGGTGCCTAGGCAACTTCACTTACCAGGAAGTGCACTGCTATTTTTCAGGAGGAATTCCAGGTAAAAGGCACATTTTCCAGGAACTACTAAGACAAAATGAACATATCTAAATGTTACTAATAACATATATTTTTTTTAGTTTTTGAACTTTAAGGCGTACATACAGTATAACACAAAAGTGAATACACCCCTCACATTTTTATAAATATTTTATTATATCTTTTCTTTTTTTTTTCTTCTTCAATATTTGTATTATTATTATGGAAATACAGTTATTCCACAGTATACAAAGGAGCATGACTCAATAGGGAGTGACAGACTCTTGAGTCAGGATAAGTATATCAAACAACAAAGAAAGTTTAACAACTTATTCATGCTATTACAAAAGGTGTAAAACCTAGTTACCGAGTTACTAAATTGTACAAAGAGCATAGTGAGGCCGGGACACCTCCCCTCAGAGGAGAAGAGGTGTCCACGGGTAGGGGAGGGAAGGAGATAGGTAGCAGGTGGAAAGAAGACAGTATAGAACATGTACAAGCCTGAGAATGCATTATTAAGAATGACGAGTCCAAGAGAGGACCTTGGAATTGACAGCTCTATCTGGGTTAGAAATAGGCAAAAAAATTATGTGAGAAGAGCAGTTATCTTCAGGAGGGGAATCTCTTGGAGGTTTTCACATGGGGAGTGTTGTACTCCTAACATTAGAAAGCCAAAGAAGTCAGAGTTTGGAAAATTGAGGGATTTAGCAAAAAGAAATTCCATGTGGCAGTGGTCATTGAGTGATGTGATAATAGCTGAAATAGGAGGAGGAATAGGTTTTTTCCATAGCGCGCTATGGCTGCAATCAGAACGTGTGTGACAATAGCATGAAATTTAGATGGCCAGGAAGTTCTAGATCAAAGAGAGTCATCTGGGGATTTAGTACGCAAGAGGTTTTAGTTAGTTTATGTAGAAGGTCAGAGATGCGTCTCCAAAATGGGGTTATATGGGGGCACTCCCACCATATTGTGGCGTGAGGTGCCGTCAGTGTCACAGTTCCTCCAGCATTTTGGTGAGTGGGTTGGAAATATTTAGGCTAATCTGATAGGTGTTTAGTACAACTGGTAGTATATTTTCATCAACGTCTCCCAGTGTGAAACATTCCTAGAGAACCGGTGCTTGATACCAGGATTTGAAAAGAAAAGTTGATATGAAGGGTTGTTTACCAGAAGATCACAGGCTGAGGTTTCATATCTGGGTTAAGACAAGACAGCAGATTATAAATATAAGAAATTCCTCTAAAACTATTGTTGAGCGAGGTATAGAACATACCAAGCCGTGATGGTGGCATTGATAGGAGGCGGAAAGGACCATGGTGGATGATAAGATTTCTGGTAGCAGTAGAGCGGGGTCCTGCAAGAGTGGTGCTGTTTCAATCTGTAGTCAAGGGGTGTGAGGGTGGGCCGTCCACCAACATTTGGCCTGATCCAAAAGAGCTGCTTTATAGTAGAGTTGGACATTGGGGACCCCTAGCCCTGCCAATGTTTTAGGCTCAGTGAGTGCAGATGTTTTTAAACAAGGTCTGCGTCCTGCCCAGCTTAAATTATTAATAATGCGTTGAATTTTGGCTAGGTCTGAATGAAGTATGGGAATTGGAAGAGTTCTAAAAAAGTATAAGCAATGTGGTAGCAAAAACATTTTGGACAGGGCAATGTGCCCAGCCCATGAGGCATTAAGAGAGGAAAAGGGGACAATTTTGGTAATGTCATTCTTTAGCGCTAGCGAGAGAGAAATTCCCAGCATGGAAGACTTAGTATGATTTAATTTGTATAGGGAAATTTACCCAAACTGTTCTAAGACCCGACAAAGTGAGAGAAGTGAGTGTATGGGGTCTGTAATTAAAATAATGATATAGTTGGCGTAAAGGCCAATTTTATGTGAGGTACTGTACGTGCAATGTTATTCTGGTAATGAGGGGGGGGAAAGCAGTTGGCCTGGGCTAGGGGTTCATTTACTAAGGCAAATATAAGGGGTGATAGTGGACACAGTTCCATTCGTAATTGGGAAAGGGTCTGAGAGGACTCCTGATGTCCATAGCACTGGGTTTGGAATATAGGTCCAGGATGGCTTGAAGAAAGTTACCGGAGATGCCAAATCTCCTCAAAACCTCTTCCAAGTATTTCCAGTGGACTCTGCCAAACGGAAACCCTACTTAATCTCTTGAGGCCGTTGTCACCACTATACCCAAACTAGGGAAACCCCCCATGACCCACCCAACTACCGTCCCATTTCTTTGCTCAACACGAACCTCGAACTTTATGTTAAGCTCCTGGCAACTCGACTAGCAGCACACATGCCCCAACTTTTACATCCCGACCAAGGGTTTTATTCCTCAATGCCAGGCAGCAGATGGAACCAGACGCTTTATTGACCTCATTAGTTGGGTCGAACATCACCAAACGCCTTCTCTGCTGATCTCTTTAGACGCAGAGAAGGTCATTAAAAATCTGTTAAGATAGTTACGTAAGTGTGGCATGAGTTGTTCCTGATAGATATTGAATAGAATATTTATTGCAGAAACCATCAGGGTCTGGTGCTTTATGGGATGGGAGTGCTTTAATTGCCAGCTAAAGCTCCTGAATGGTGAAGGGTAATGACATGGCCTCTATCTGCCGACAAGTTAGGAGAAGGAGTTGAAGTGAAGCTAGGAAGTTTTGAATAATCATCTGGGAGGGCTGGGGCTCAGAGGGTGAGCGGCAGAGCTGGACTTACCATTGAGCTTGACTGAGCTCAAGCCCATGGGCCCCACTCAATAGGGGGCCCCGCCGAGATACATAGCCAAGCGTACTCAGCTCCGCTCACAGTCACGCCCAGTCCCGCCCTATGATGGACATAACACAGGGACTGGGCGTGACTGTGAGCCGAGCCGAGTACACTCGGCTACTCTCGGGACTGCGAGAGGACCCTTAGCCACAGAGAGGACCCCAGAGCCGCCAAGAGGACCCGAGAGCCACAGGACTCTGTATCTTGGCGACGCCATTTTTAAACTTCAAGACTGCAATGACAAGGCTGCAAACGACAAGGCTGGAAATGACACTGGGGTAAGGCTGCAAATGACAAGGCTACACTGACAAGGCTGCAATGACACGGGCCAAGGCTGCAGATGGATGGGCAAGGCTGCAGATGGACACTGATAAGGCTGTATTGATAGGCATTTAAATGTAAGTTTTTTCCTTAAACTTCCCTCCTAAACTTGGGGTGCGTGTTATACGCCAGTGCGTGTTATACGCCGTTAAATATGATAATGTAAAGAAGGTAGGGCCCAAAAGTGACTCAAGCCCAGGGGCTCCCACCACCCTAAGTCCTGCCCTGGTGAGAGGTGAAGGTTGTACAGCTTTTCGTAGAAGGAGCCAAAGCAGTTGGCTATATCAATATCTTTTGAATTGGAAAGCCTACGACCCCGAGAGTCAATGAGCAAGTGTATTTTCGATTGCACCACTTTAAGTTTATATTTTTGGGATAGGAATTTACACGCTTTGTTGCATTGCGAATACCACTGGAGTTTGAGTTTTCTAACGTAGAAGTCAAAGCCATTATGTAAGTAAGAGCTCAGATCTGCCCTGATTTTGCTGAAAGTTGTGAGGTCGGTGTTCTTAGGATCAGATTTATGTGGGACTTCTAGGTTTCGTATTTGATCCAGAAATGAGTTGATGGTGGAGGTGCGTTTTTTCTTTTCCTGTGCGCCTATTTTTCGAAAGATTCCCCTAATGACAGCTTTATAGGCATTCCAAAGAGTTGAAAAGTTAGCAACTGAACCAGAGTGGGAGGTAAAAAGTGCATAATCTTAGCTCTAATCTGTTCTCACATCTCCAGGGAGCTGAGGAGTGAGGCATTCATACGCCAAAGGGTTTGTTTGTTCGCTTTAGAGGAAGAGTGTAAAGAGATTGAGACAGGAGCATGGTGTGGCCATGTTATTACCCCTATAGAGGAGGTAGTTACTTGTTGCAACAGACCCTTGGAAAGCTATAACAGGTAGATCCTGGAGTATGATTTCAGGGTATGGGAGTAGAAAGAGTAATCCTTCTCATTACCATGTTAGCATCTCCACGGATCGTATAGGTGTTCTAGTGAGATAAGGGAGGAAAGGGCAGTGGCAGAGGAGTCTAGAATTGGATCAGCGGTATCATTAAAGTCTCCACAGATGACTAGTTGGTCTCTAGGGTATTGTTATACTTTCTGCATGATCAGTTTGTAAAAGTATTTCTGGCGAGTGTTTGGAGCATAGATAATGACAATTGTCAAGAGAGTGTTATTAAATTATTGTGAAAGGATTAGAAATCTACCTTGGGGGTCACTTTCCATGTGGGAGAGGACAAAGGAGACTGAGGAGCAGACCGCAATCATGACACCACATACTTTTTTTATTGGCTTAGGCATGAAAACAATAGAAACATAATTTGTGGGTGCAGCGAGGCGCTTTAGCCTTGGAGAAGTGTGTTTCCTGGATGCACAGAATAGACATGTGCAAAAGGAAAACATTTGTTTAGTTTCCTTTCGTTTTAATTCGTTAATTAATTAATTTCTTTAGTTACATTAGTTAAATTCTTTAAATTCGTTTTCGTATTTCATTTCGTTTTCTGCCAAATTTGAAAATCGGTCACATTCGAAAATATTTCAACCAAATTCGAAAATATTTCTACCAAATTTGAAATGATTTCAACCGCATTCGAAATTATTTCAACCGCATTCGAAACTATTTCAACCGGATTCGAAAATATTTTGCAGCCACAAAATAATTAATAGCTGTGCAAACATAGTCCCACCACATGGCCAATGACATAACACATGTATGAGGTGAATCTGGGATTGACAACTACAAGCATTCTTTTTTTATATGGGAAATTGTTGTGACAATTCAGGACTGTGGAGCGCATGAAGGCAACGGAGGAGAGGGAAGGTCAGGGACCAGGGTAGGCAAAGAAGAGGGTGCAGGAGATGATCACCAGCAGCGTGACATACAGCAATGACACCTGCACCGTGATAGAGTCATCTGACACCAGCACCGTGATAGAGAGCACTGACATCAGCAGCGTGACATACAGCAATGACACCTGCACCGTGATAGAGTTATCTGACAACAGCACCGTGATAGAGAGCACTGACATCAGCAGCGTGACATAAAGCACTAACACCAGCACCGTGATATACAGCACTGACAGCAGCACCCTGATAGAGAGCACTGACATCAGCAGCGTGACATAAAGCACTAACACCAGCACCGTGATATACAGCACTGACAGCAGCACCGTGATAGAGAGCACTGACATCAGCAGCGTGACATAAAGCACTAACACCAGCACCGTGAAATACAGCACTGACAGCAGCACCGTGATAGAGAGCACTGACATCAGCAGCGTGACATACAGCAATGACACCTGCACCGTGATAGAGTCATCTGACAACAGCACCGTGATAGAGAGCACTGACATCAGCAGCGTGACATAAAGCACTAACACCAGCACCCTGAAATGCAGCACTGACAGCAGCACCGTGATAGAGAGCACTGACATCAGCAGCGTGACATACAGCAATGACACCTGCACCGTGATAGAGTCATCTGACAACAGCACCGTGATAGAGAGCACTGACATCAGCAGCGTGACATAAAGCACTAACACCAGCACCGTGATATACAGCACTGACAGCAGCACCGTGATAGAGAGTACTGACATCAGCACCGTGATATACAGCACTGACACCTGCACCGTAAGCAGCCCCAGGAGGAAGTCAGCATAGCACAGGGATGATGGGAGCCCCTCATAATGAGCATAGCACAGGGATGGTGGGAGCCCCTCATAATAAGCAGCCCCAGGAGGATGTCAGCATAGCACAGGGATGGTGGGAGCCCCTCATAATAAGCAGCCCCAGGAGGATGTCAGCATAGCACAGGGATGGTGGGAGCCCCTCATAATAAGCAGCCCAAGGAGGAAGTCAGCACAGCACAGGGATGGTGGGAGCCCCTCATAATGAGCATAGCACAGGGATGGTGGGAGCACCTCAAAATATGCACAGCAGAGGTACAGCCCCAGGAGGAAGTCAGCACAGCACAGGGATGGTGGGAGCCCCTCATAATATGCACAGCAGAGGTACAGCCCCAGGAGGATGTCAGCACAGCACAGGGATGGTGGGAGCCCCTCATGATAAGCAGCCCCAGTAGAAATATGACACCGCTCAACCTCTTCAAAGAGGAGGGTACGGGCATATAGTACAGTGTGCTTTTTTTGGACAAGGAAGTGAGCCAAATGAAGAAAGAAGGTCTCTGTGCTAGATTAAAAAAATTGTTTATAGACATATACATGGTCTACTGGTCACATGTGTTGAATTCCTCCGAGATCCATGCCTCATTCATTTTTAGAAATGTGAGGTAGTTAACGCTGTCGTGAGCTAGGCGAGTACACTTATCGGTCACGATCCCCCCTGCTGCGCTGAACGTCCTTTCGGACAGGACACTGGATGAGGGGCAAGCCAACAGTTCGATTGCAAATTGGGCAAGCTCTGGCCAGAGGTCAAGCCTGCCCACCCAGTAGTCCAGGGGTTCATCACTCCTCAGAGCGTCCACATCGGCCGTTAACCCGATGTAGTCGGACACCTGACGGTCTAGGTGTTCCCTGATGCTGGATCTGGATGACACCTGTCGATGGGTCGGCTGAAAGAATGACCTCATATCCGAAGTCACCAACACATCTTCAAACCGGCCTCTTCTTGCAGGCGCTGTTGGATTGGTACCCGCAACTCCTTCTCTGGGAGTGGGAATTGCTCCTCTGCCAGTGCACGCAAAGGCAGAATGCAGCATTTCTCGAAGCAAGGCCTGGAAGTGCTCCATTCTGCCAGCCCTCTGTGACGGCGGTAACATTTCCGCCATTTTGTGTTTGTACCGGGGGTCTAAGTACATTGCCACCCAGTACTGGTCCTTGACCCTTATGCTTTTTATACGGGGGTCCCTATTAAAACACTGGAACATGAAGTCCCCCATTTGCACTAAAGTGGAAGCGGTGTGGTGGCCTGGCTCCTGCTCATCATCCAGGATAATTTCGACCTCTTCATTCTCCTCTCCCCATCCACGCACAACAACAGGGGTCCCAGAAAGGTTTAAAGCATGCTCTTCTTGCTCCTCCTCATCCGCCCCGGCACCATCCTCCTCTGACTCCTCTTCAGACTCCTCTTGTTGACTTGTCTCAGATAGAGTAGCCCCCCTGGGAATTCATCCAGCATTGCGACTTCCTCATCTTCCCGCTCCTGCTCCTCCACAGCTTGATCAATGACACGACGCAATGCACGCTCCATAAAGAAGGCATAAGGTACCATGTCACTGATGGTGCCATGGCTGCGACTGACCAGTTTGGTGATCTCCTCAAATGGGCGCAGAAGTCTGCATGCGTCGCGCATGAGCAGCCACTGGCGCGGTGAAAAAAACCCCAGCTCCCCAGAACCGGTTCTGCCACAGAGTTCATACAGGTAGACGTTAACTGCACGTTTCTGCTGGAGCAGCCTATCAAGCATATAGAAGGTTGAGTTACATTGCGGCGGGCAATCACAAATAAGACGTTTGACCGGCAGATTGTGTCGCCGCTGAATGTCAGCAAGGCAAGCCATGGCTGTGTAAGATCTTCTGAAATGAGCCGAGATTTTCCTTGCCTGCCGCAAGATGTACTGGACCCCAGGGTATTTGACAACGAATCGCTGCATGACCAAGTTTAAGACGTGTGCCATGCATGGCACGTGCGTGATTTTGCCCTGTTTCAATGCACTAAGCAGATTGGCACCATTGTCACACACCACTTTACCAACTGTCAAATTGAGCGGTGTTAGCCACTGATCTGCCTGTGAACGCAAAGCTGAAAGGCGTGCCGGGCCAGTGTGGCTCTTGGCTCCCAGGCACAACAGACGCAGCACGGCATGGCAACGTCTCACCTGGCATGTCGAATAGGTTCTGGGGAGCTTGGGCGGCGCAGCGGAAGAGACGCTAGCAGCGGAAACGGAGGAGTCAACCGAGGAGGAGAGGGAGGAGGATGGAGTAGGAGGAGGAGGAGAAGAAGAGTCAGGCCTGCATGCAATCCGTGGCGGTAAAAACAAATCTACACGGGTGCCACGGGTTACATGCTTGACGGCCATCAGAAGGTTCACCCAGTGGGCAGTAAAAGTGATATACCTTCCCTGCCCGTGTTTGCTAGACCACGTGTCTGTGGTCAGATGTATATTGGCACCGACACTGTGTGCGAGAGATACATTCACTTGCCACTGAACATGGCCATATAGCTCTGGGATGCCCTTCTCTGAGAAATACTTCCTTCCTGGGACCTTCCATTGTGGTGTTCCAATGGCCACAAATTTGCGAAAGGCCTCCGAGTCCACTAGTTTATATGGCAGTAGTTGGCGGGCTATGAGTTCTGACAAGCCAGCCGTCAACCGTTGGGCAAGAGGGTTATCCGGCGTTATCATTTTTTTATGCTCGAACATTAGGCCCACGGAAGTCTGCCTTTTTGCAGAAAAACGTGAGCTTGGCGTGATGGAAGGTGGAGTGGAGGAAAATTGTGAGGAGAGAGGAGAAGGAGAAGTAGAAGACGAGGCTGGACGGTGAGAGCCTGGAGTGTGGCTTTGTGCGTTCCGTTGCTCCCACTGGGCTCGGTGATGGCTGCTCATGTGCCTTCTTAAGGCGGTCGTCCCTAGGTGAGTGTTGGGCTTACCGCGACGAATGCATTGACTGCAAAGATTGCAGATGGCAACGCTATTGTCAGCAGCGGACACGTTAAAAAAAAACCCACACTGTGGAGCCATGTGCCGGTGTCCTGGGAGCGCCACATGTGACCGTACATAGTCGATGACTCGCTCCTGATACATTTGCAGTCTGCTTTGTCCCTCCTGTGCAATGTAAGTTATTCCTGCTTCTCCTCCCTATCTGCTGGTCCATATCTCCCTCTGAACTCCCCTCCTCTTCCTCTCTTGTGGGCACCCACGTGACATCACTAGACACGTCATCATCGATGTCACCTTCCCCACCGCTATAAGTAGAGATCTCGGAGTAGGCAGCAACAGCGGGGACCAACCTCCTCCTTGGGCTGATATACTGGGTACTGCCGTCAGACTGCTGAGTAGTGGTTGTTGCTACCTCCTCTTCCTGATCCAATACCAAGAGTGGCTGCGCATCAGAAATGTCTTGATATGGATCGGAAAATAATTCCTGTAACTCAAGCGGAAGGTATGTGGTGGTGGTGGTGTTGTTGGTGGTAGTGTCTTTGGGGGTGCACATAGCAGAGAGTGAAGAAGAGGGTGCAGATCGAGAGGATGAGGAGGGTGCAGAAGAGTAAGGCTGAGTGAGCCACTCAACCAAGTCTGGTGCGTCCTTTAAAGTAATAGAACGCACCTTCTGCAACTTCCCACTTTGGCTAAAGCCTGTTGCTCCTGCCCTACCCCTACCACCCCTGCGGAAGGGCCTGCCTCTTCCTCTGCCTGTAATTTTTTAAATGACCCTGTGAAAAAACTCTCAGTCCCTATACCGATGAAGGACTGCTGCAGTATAGGGCAGCGGTCAGCAGTAGTGCACCTCAACCCTATGTATTGTGGACCTATACCAGTCCTTATAGAATGGCAGACTGTACTTCACTCAACCCTATGTACTGTAGAACCATAGACAGACCAAGTTACCAGTCCTTATAAGGACCTTTGTGGAACAAGTAGGTTGTGTGTGACTGATTAGCAGACTGTACGTCAGTCCCTATACCAATGAAGGACTGCTGCAGTATAGGGCAGCGGTCAGCAGTAGTGCACCTCAACCCTATGTATTGTGGATCTATACCAGTCCTTATAGAATAGCAGACTGTACCTCACTCAACCCTATGTACTGTAGTACCCTATACCTTACCAGTCCTTATAAGGACCTTTGTGGAATAAGTAGGTTGTGTGTGACTGATTAGCAGACTGTACGTCAGTCCCTATACCAATGAAGGACTGCTGCAGTATAGGGCAGCGGTCAGCAGTAGTGCACCTCAACCCTATGTATTGTGGACCTATACCAGTCCTTATAGAATAGCAGACTGTACCTCACTCAACCCTATGTACTGTAGTACCCTATACCTTACCAGTCCTTATAAGGACCTTTGTGGAACAAGTAGGTTGTGTGTGACTGATTAGCAGACTGTACGTCAGTCCCTATACCGATGAAGGACTGCTGCAGTATAGGGCAGCGGTCAGCAGTAGTGCACCTCAACCCTATGTATTGTGGACCTATACCAGTCCTTATAGAATAGCAGACTTTACCTCACTCAACCCTATGTACTGTAGTACCCTATACCTTACCAGTCCTTATAAGGACCTTTGTGGAACAAGTAGGTTGTGTGTGACTGATTAGCAGACTGTACGTCAGTCCCTATACCGATGAAGGACTGCTGCAGTATAGGGCAGCGGTCAGCAGTAGTGCACCTCAACCCTATGTATTGTGGACCTATACCAGTCCTCATAGAATAGCAGACTGTACCTCACTCAACCCTATGTACTATAGCACCCTACACCAGGTTATTACCAGTCCTTATAAGGACCTTTGTGGAACAAGTAGGTTGTGAATGATTAGCAGACTGCAGCAGAAGGGCAGCAGTCAAGTATAATATTCTTTCTATATTTGGAAGAAAGAATATTATACGTGTACAAGCCTATTGCCATACCACTAATACCAGTCCTGAAAAGAACCTTTGTGGACCTAATATAGTAACAGCTACTGATTAAACTGACCCTCACTGTCTCACACACTGCTTCCTGCCTGTCCCTATATAAACTGACAAAACAGAGGCTACTGGAACAATAACTGGAATAGCACTTTTGTGGACTAAAATGACTGTCCCTACAGTAGACACACCGTCCTGTCCCTTTCTCTAAACTGACAAAAGACACGCAGGCTGCTGCAACAATCAGTAGCACAGCAAACCTATATCCTGAACTACACCTAACACCTATACCAGTCCTGAAAATAACTTTTGTGTACCAAATAGCTAGCGATTTGGGTCACTGCAATCTCTCCCTGCTCCACACAGCAACCTCTCCCTATAGTGACAGAAGAAAGAATGTAAAATGGCCGCCGGATCGGGTCTATTTATAAGTTAGGGGGAATGTCCAAGTGTCCATGTGCTGTAATGTCTCAATTGGCTGTCCTGTACCCCATGATGGATGTGTCATCATAGGTCAAAGTTCTTTTACACATAAAACACGGAAGTGCGCCGGGCGAACAGCGCCAATAGTCCGCTGATCAGGTGGACCGCGAACAGCCAAAATTCGCCGTGAAACGACTGCCAGGCGTTCAGCCATCCCTATTAGTATCTATTTTGTTTTTTCACCAGATCTCCTGCAGACTATTAGCATCTATTTCATTTTTTTTGCAGAACTCCTGCAGACTATTAGCATCTATTCTTTTTTAGCAGATCTCATGTAGACTATTAACAGCCATTTCACTTATTTTTTGCAGATCTCCTGCAGACTGTTAGAATCAATTTCATTTTTCTTTTTCTTTTTTGCAGATCACTATTTATTTCCATCAGATCTCCTGCAGTATATTAACATCTATTTCATTTTTTTGCAGATCTCCTGCAGACTATTAGCATCAATTTAATTTTTATTTTTTTGCATTAGAACAGCCATTTCCTTTAGCTATAGATGCTAATAGTCTGCAGGAGATCTACAAACAATGAAATATATGTTATTATACTGCAGGAAATATGATGGAAATAAATAGTAATCTCCAAAAAAAATGAAATTGATTCTAACAGTCTGCAGGAGATCTGCAACAAAAAAAAAGAAGTGAAATGGCTATTAATAGTCTACAGGAGATCTGCTAAAAAAATAGATGCTATTGGTCTGCAGGAGATCTGGTTAGAAAACAAAATAGATACTAATAGTCTGCAGGAGATCTGCAAAAAATGTAAATAGATGCTAATAGTCTGCAGGAGATCGTATGGAAACAAATAGTAATCTGCAAAAGAAATTAAAAATGAAATAGATAGTATCTATATTCTATTCTGTTCTATTATTTTTCTAGTCTATTCTCTATTTCCATTCTAATCTTTTCTATTCAAATTCAAATTCATTCTATACGAAATTCGAATGTCGGAAAGAAATATATATATATTATAAAACCACCATCTTCCGAAATTCGAATTTAGTATATAATGATTTTGATTTTAATACAATATAAAAGAATAGACTAGAAAAACAATAGAACAGAACAGAATAAAATATAATATATTCTATTCTGTTCTGTTCTATCATTTTTCTAGTGTATTTTCTATTTTATTATAATCTTTTCTATCCAAATTTAAAATTAATTAATTAAAAATTTTGAATTCATACTATTCAAAATTCAAATTTATTCTATTTGAAATTTGAATTTCAGAAGATGGTTGTATATTCTTTCTATTTTATTCTATTAAATTATATTTTTTATATCTATTTGAATTATACATTTTGGAATATGGTTAGTTACTTATATATATCTGTCACATCAACTTCTCATACTTGCAGTGTACCAGTGCAAAAAAAACACACACATCTTATTTCATTTATATTACTTTTCTGCAGAAGAGAATGACATTTTGCGACCCGACTTTGGGGCCACGTATCTCGGGGCCACTTATAGCTAGCAACCTCAAATTTGGATATGTTGTAGAGCTAGTTCTACTGTGTTTGCATACCAAATGGGGTTCCTAGCTATAAGTGGCCCCGAGATACATGGCCCCAAATTCGGGTCGCAAAATGTCATTTTTCGAATTTGATTTGAATTTCGTTAGCATTGCAATTCGGTAATTCGGATGCATCCGAATGTCCGAATCATGAAAATTCATCCGAATTTTGATTCGTAACAAAAACGAAATGCACATGTCTAGCACAGAATGTCTGTACATTGTGAAATGGCTTTGCGCCAAAGAAGGGAGCATTTAAATGGGCTGTTAAGGTCCTTGGCATTCAGTGAGGTAATTTTAAGTGACATAAGGGAGGTTGACTAGGAGATGCCACTATGGTGTAAAGAGGAGCAGTAGGATTACAAATACTAAGTACAGAGTCAGAGATTACAGCTATACAGTAGCTATACAATATTCATGAGAAACAATAAAAATGTGAAAACAAAGCAAAGAAGGTACAAAATAAGAACCTAAACTGTGTGCTCAGCACACGGTAGTATTGGAGCATGGGGATGATACCAACATGGCATCTGCTCCTCACACAGGCCAAAAAACATGAGAACTTTTTACCATATAGCAATTACATCCAATTTTGTATTGGAGAAATTTAAAATCGTACTGCAACTTTAACCACTTCAATACAGGGCATTTATACACCCTTCCTTCCCAGACCAATTTTTAGCTTTCAGCGCTCTCACACTTTGAATGCTAATTACTCAGTCATGCAACACTGTACCCAAATACATTTTTTATAATTTTTCCATACAAATAGAGCTTTCTTTTGGTGGTATTTAATCACCACTGGGTTTTTTATTTTTTGCGAACATTTTGAAAAGTAAAACACTTTTTTTTTAGTTTCTATGATAAAATTTTGCAAATAAGTCATTTTTGTTCATAAATTTTGGCCAAAATGTATACTGCTACATCTCTTTGGTAAAAATAACCCAAATTAGTGAATATTGTTTAGTCTCTTTGAAAGTTATAGAGTCTACAAGCTATGGTGCAAATCCTTAAAAATGTATCACATCTGATCACACCTGATGCACTGACGGCCTATTTCATTTCTTGAGGCTCTGAAATGTCAGGAAAGTACAAATACCCCCCAAATGACCCCTTTTTGAAAAGTAGACAGACCAAGGTATTTAGTAAGATGCATGGTGAGTTTTTTGAAGTTGTAATTTTTTCCCACAATTCTTGGGAAAAGAAGAATGTTTTGTTTTTTGTTTTTACAAAATTGTCATAATAACAAGTTATTATCATATACAGCATATGCATACTTCCAATTACACCCCAAAATACATTCTGTAACTCTTCCCGAGTATGGCGATACCACATGTGTGGGACTTTTACACAGGCTGGCCACACAGAGAGGTCCGACATGCAGGGAGCACCGTCAGGGGTTCTAGAAGCATAAATGACACCTCTAATTTCCTAACGACCTATTACATTTGTGAAGGCCCTGGAGCACCAGGACAGTAGAATTACCCACAAAATTACCTCATTTTGGAAATCAAACACCCCAACATATATTCTATGAGGCATAATGAGTCTTTTGAACAGTTCATTTTTTTCCACAAGTCTTTGGAAAACGTGGAAAGAAAATGAAAACATATTTTTTTTTTTACACAAAGTGGTCAGTTTATAAGATATTTCTAACTCAAAGCATGTACATAGCAAAAATTACACCCCAAAATACATTCTGCTACTCATCCTGAGTATGGCAATAGCACATGTGTGTGACTTTTACACAGCCTGGCCACATACAAAGGCCCAACATGCAGGGAGCGCCGTCAGGTGTTTTAGGAGCATAAATGACACCTCTAATTTCCTAACGACCTATTACAATTGTGTAGGCCCTGGAGCACCAGTACAATGGCATTACCCACGAAATGACCCCATTTTGGAAAACAAACACCCCAAAGTATATTCTATGAAGCATTATGACTCTTTTGAACAGTTAATTTTTTTACACAAGTCTTCAGAATACGTGGAAAGAAAATGAAAATCTTTTTTTTTTTACACAAAGTTGTCCATTTATAAGATATTTCTAACACATAGCATGTATATATCAAGAATTACACCCCAAAACACATTCTGCTACTCCTCCTGAGTATTGCAATACCACATGTGTGAGACTTTTACACAGCCTGGCCATATACAGAGGTCCAACATGGAACTAGTACCTTCAGGCGTTCTAGGAGCATAAATTACACATCTCATTTCGTTCCTACCTATCACACTTTTGAAGGTCCTAGAGCACCAGGACAATGGAATTACCCCCAAAATGACCCCATTTTGGAAAGCAAACACCTCAACGTGTATTCTATGAGGCATGGTCTGCAAATAGGTACTCGGGTACTCTGACGGGCTGGTGACAGGTACTCCATTACTCCGACGGGCTGGTGACAGGTACTCCGTTACTCAGACGGGCTGGTGACAGGTACTCCTGTTATTCCGACGGGCTAGAGAAAGGTACTCGGGTACTCCAACAGGCTGGTAAAAGGTACTTGGATACTCCGATGGACTGTGACAGGTATTCGGGTACTCAGGTGAACTGTGACAGGTACTCGGGTACTCAGATGAACTGTGGAAGGTACTCAGATAGACTGTGATGGGTACTCAGGTACTCAGATGAACTGTGACAGGTACTCAGTTACTCAGATGGGCTGTGACAGGTACTCCGGTACTTGGGTACTCAGATGGACTGTGACAGGTACTCGGGTACTCAGATGGGCTGGGACAGGTACTTGGGTACTCAGATGGGATGGGACAGGTACTCGGGTACTCAGATGGGCTTGGACAGGTACTCAGGTACTCAGATGGGCTGGGACAGGTACTCAGGTACTCAGATGAGCTGACAGGTACTCGGGTACTCAGATGGGCTGTGACAGGTACTCAGTTACTCAGATGGGCTGTGACAGGTACTCAGGTACTCAGGTACTCAGATGGGCTGACAGGTACTCAGGTACTCAGATGGGCTGACAGGTACTCGGGTACTCAGATGGGCTGTGACAGGTACTCAGTTACTCAGATGGGCTGTGACAGGTACTCAGGTACTCGGGTACTCAGATGGACTGTGGCAGGTATTCAGGTACTCAGATGGGCTGGGACAGGTACTCGGGTACTCAGATGGGCTGGGACAGGTACTCGGGTACTCAGATGGGCTGTGACAGGTACTCAGGTACTCAGATGGGCTGACAGGTACTCAGGTACTCGGGTACTCAGGTGGGCTGACAGGTACTCGGGTACTCAGATGGGCTGATGGGTACTCAGGTACTCGGGTACTCAGATGGGCTGACAGGTACTCAAGTACTCGGGTACTCAGATGGGCTGGGACAGGTACTCGGGTACTCTGATGGGCTGTGATGGGTGATGACAGGTACCTTGATGGGTGATGACAGGTACTTTAATGGCTGGTGACAGGTCCTCTTTATTGGGGGGTAATCAGTGTGTGTTGGTGTACACTAGGCAGTAACGAGATGTTACCGCAATCTCCTCCTCACACACGCTCTTTACTGTGATCGGGGTTGGGCTGTGTCAGGGTGACAAGCCGCATCCCCGATCGTCGCTCTACACGTGCCCTAGGCGCGTGCATGTGCATTGTGAGTGTGCACAGTACATGTGACCGGCTGTGATTGGACATGGCCGGTCACGTGTATCGGGGGTGGATTGGGATGGAAAGCCCACAGATCGGAGATGGGCTGTGTCCGAGGGACACGCCTCATCCACGATCGCTGCAGGAGCTGTGAGATACCGAGGACGTCATATGACGCCCACCCAGGATGGGAGATCCCATCTGTGGGCGTCATTTGACTTTGGCCTGGTATTGAAGTGGTTAACGTGGATCACTTTTATCGCAGCAGTTGGAGATTTTAGGGAGTGGATTTTATTTGGAAAATGACAGTGGTGAACTAGAGATTAAGCTCCAATTAAGTAGCTGTTTGATGCTACCCCTGGTGGTTTGGATAGTGACTTGGTGGTTTTGGAACTTGACCAGTAGCTTTACAGGGAATTTCCACTTGTAGGAGATTTTACACTCCACTAGGATTGATGTAACTGGTGAAAAATCTTTGAAGGTCTGTGCTGTAGCTGCGGAGATATCATTGTACAGAGCCAGCTTGGAAAAGGGGTCAGGCAGGGAACACATGGATCTAGCAGCTCACATTATTTGTTTGTTAATGTGAAAAAAGTGAACACAGGCCAGGATATCTCTGGGAAGAGAAGGTGACAGGTGCTGCGGTTTGTGTATCCTGTGGGCCTGATCAATAAGTAGATCTTGTGGCGTGAGGGCAGGTACAAGGTTGTGGAACAGTTGAAGATAAAAGGCACTATTTCGGCTGAATTAAAAGATTCTGGTACCCCCCTATTCTTAATATTGTTTCGCCTGGAACAATCCTCTAGGTCTGCGACTTTCAGGCGAAGCTGGCGTATGGTTTCTGCCTGTTCATCTTCTGTTTCAACAACTGTGTTGTGGGTTGCAGTGGCTGATGACAAGTATTGCTTGATATTTTCTGTGTGTTCCTCCAAAAAGAGTTATTTTTGAAAATCAGTATGCAGGGAGAGCAGCATAGCTTTCGGGGAGTGCTCTGAGGCAGGGACATCAGTTGTAGGGAAAGCAGCCAGAGCTTGTGTAGAGTGACTGTCAGTTGTGGGACTACTAGTCTTAGCACCATACTGCCTTTTGACTGAGGTAAGCTTTGCTGGTGATTATGCAGGGGAGATGGCAAACCTCTTCAGAAGGAGGGGGAGTCAGCTGTAAAGGACAGTAATAAAATCCCTGCAAGCCTCAATCAACCTAAAGCCTAATAGATATCACTAACCAGCTGCAAGCATTACACACATCTCATAAGCTCACGCACATAGACAAAAATAGTAAATTATACGCTGCGCTTTAGAATATTACACAATAAATGCGTGCTGAAAATGAACGAACATGTAGTGTTAATGTGAAAAAAGTGACATATGTGACATAGATGTGATATGACAAAAATAAAACAATAAGTAAAACATTAATAATGAAGTGCTCATGTGCATCCAAGTGCTTTGTAACACAGATATAAGTGTTCGGTGGTATATAGGGAACAACACTAGTCCCACTTTAAATAGCAAAAAGTGCTATTGTGCAAAAAACAAGTATTTTTATAAAACAATGCCGTACAACTGGGGGAATCCATAATGAAGAAGGATCAGAGGGTTTTGGTAGCTCATAAGGACACTTACCCGCCCAGCGATGTTGGCACCCGAAGCCGATCTCTTGATCGTTTCTCGGGTGCTGCCGCCGCTATCTTGGGTATGGGAATCAGGAAGTGGAGCCTTTCAGCTTCATTTCCCGGTTCCCTACTGCGAATGCGCGAGTCGCGCTGCACAATAAGGATGGACCCACTGCCTCTGGGATCTGTGTGTTTCCCAGCAGGCAGCGGGGGACTTTCGGAAAGGGGCGTAGATTCTGCAGAATCTACACCCCTTTCCGCAGATAGCTATGCCGGAAGTGGGTGCAGATACCTGTACTGTACAGGTACCTGCACCCCCCTCCCCCCTGAAAGGTGCCAATTGTGGCGCCGGAGGGGGGGAGGATTCCAATGAGCGGAAGGTCCACTTTAGGGTGGACCTCCGCTTTAAGAGATGTATGGACTTCAGAGAGAGAGATATAATTTTGACCCTGTACAAATCATTAGTAAGACCTCATCCGGAATATGCAGTTTGGTTTTGGGCACCAGTTCTCAAAAAGGATGTTGGGGAACCGAAGAAAGTGCGGAGAAGGGCAACCAAACTGATAAGAGGCATGGAGTAGCTCAACTATGAGGAAAGGTTAGAGGAACTGAATTTATTCCCTCTTGAGAAGAGGAGATTAAGGGGGGATATTATCACCATGTATAAATATATAAGGGGTCCATATAGTGAACTTGGTGTTGAGTTATTCACTTTAAGGTCAACACTGAGGACAATGGGGGCACTCTTTACGTCTAGAGAAAAAGAGATTTCATCTCCAAATATGGAAAGGTTTCTTCACAGTAAGAGCTGGGAAAATGTGGAATAGACTCCCTCCAGAGGTGGTTCTGGCCAGGTCAGTAGATTGCTTTAAGAAAGGCCTGGATTCTTTCCTAAATTTACATAATATAACTGGGTACTAACATTTATAGGTAAAGTTGATCCAGGGTAAATCCGATTACCTCTCTGGAATCAGGAAGGAATTTTTTTCCACTCCTAAACCAATTTAGATCATACTTTTATGGCTTTTTTTTGCTTTTCTCTGGATCAACTGTGGGTATACGATTGGGTATATGGGATTGTATGATATTTTTTATTTTATTTATTTATTTTTTATGGTTGAACTAGATGGCCTTGTGTCTTTTTTCAACCTGACTAACTATGTAACTATGTAACAACACTGAAGAAATGACACATTGCTACAATGTAAAGTAGTTAGTATACAGCTGGTATAACCGTGTAAATTTGCTGTCCCCTCAAAACAACTCAACACACAGACATTCATGTCTAAAACTCTGGCAAAAAAATTGAGTGAAACATGAAAACATATAATAAAATATTTACAAAAATGTGAGGGGTGTACTCACTTTTGTGAGATACTGTACATGTAAGGCACACATACACTTAGATTTACAATAAATATGTTGCAAGACAAAGACAGGAAAAAGTGACCATTTTAAGGTGGTTTAAAATTACCATTTATTTATATTCACAAATGTATGTTCTTTTTAATCAGTACAAGTAAACGCATACTAGATTTTGGACAGATAATAACACAGGACAATATATGATGTTCTACATGACTTTTTGTTTTATTTGTCAGGGGTGGTTGAACTTTTGCTAACAAAATGTGAAGATTTGTAAATGTTATTTGGGTGCTTTGTTAACTAAATGCCCAATGGAGAACAATATGCTGCAAAAATCTAAAGTATACAGAATGAAAAGATGTTCCGGCTTTAATATAGCAGCATTAGTCAATATGTCAAAACACATCAGACATAATAAGATGAAAAATGAGAAGGTGGAAAGACAGGATTTAACTGTCTTTATGATAACTGAAATTGGAAAGATGTTACAGCTGAGCAATATCCCAAGAGGGAAAGTGAGAACCGTGTTTTGAATATCACCACAATATCTAGATACACAGGTGATCAGCCAGACTGGGTAATTTTATATCGCTGATTGTTGTACATGTAAGGGAAATAATGTTTTTGCGATTCATGGCAAGAAGATTTTTACTGCTTTTAAAGTCTGGAATTCTGTGAGTGGCTACCTGCCTATCAGTTGATTCTGTTGACTGTATGACTTTCTAATCCTGCCAGGCTCAGGATGAAATATAATATAATATCATAAATAGAAATAACTTCTACAGTATTCTAACATTCTCCCCCTGTTGTGTAAAATTGTATGAGGGTTCATTGTGTAGCAATTGACCCAAATAGCACATACCATAGACGAGAAGAAATGGTCAATGGACTGATAAATAAGGGTTACCCTAACAAAACTTGTTTTTCAGGAGAGGGCTCATACTAAAAACTTGATTAGAGAAGATACCAGATATTTACATTTTCACATCCTCCTTACATGTATACTACCTGTCCCTAGCAGCAAAACAGATATTTGTTGCTCTTCTCCTTTATAAATATGAGGTAAACCTTGGTCATTGTCTGCTGCACCATGCCTGGTGGCATCACCTGTAAATAAATTCTCCTGTATTAAGTGTTAGGAGACCACCCTTTGTCAAAAAGTCCAGGATAAGTTAAAATGCCAATTTTCTTTTAATGTATTCCTTTTTTAAGTGAACCTTTGCTTAGTCCATACAGGCCAAATCAATAGATTTTCAGCTGCCTATACATACCTATACATACATACAATACATATACATTTACATTCTAATCATCGGTGTCTTTATCTGACAGCTACAACCTTAAGACTCCTTTCACACCAAGGGCATTTTGCAGGCGCTATAGTGTTAGAAATTAGTGTTAGAAATAGCGCCTGCAATTCGCCCTCAAACTGCTGCATCATTGTCTCCAGTGTGAAAGCCCTCGGGCTTTCACACCGGAGTGGTGCGCTGGCAGGATGTCAGGAAAAGTCCTGCCAGCAGCTTCTTTGGAGCGGTGAAGGAGCGGTGTGTTTACTGCTCCTCCACTGCTGCTCCCCATTGAAATCAATGGGGTAGCGCTGCAATACCACCAGCAAAACACCGTTATTGCGGCGTATTGCGGGCGATTTTAACCCTTTCTCGCCCGCTATCGGGGGGTATAAGTTCCCCCGCTAGCGGCTGAAATGTGCCGCAAATCCGACAGTAAAATGGTAAGACGGTAAAAATAGCGGCATTTTACCACCGACGCTATGGGCGGCGCAGTGTGAAAGCCCTCTAAGTGTAGGAAAGTATCCTAGTAGATAAATATTTTGAAAGAAAAGGGATAGGGGGTTTCAAGTTCCCCCGGCCCCTTTTTTAATGGGACAGTGGCAGCTGAAAAAGGTTTCAAGGCCCCCCTTTTAAAAGTAGGTCAGGGTACCTTGAAACAGGTGAAGGGGGGATCCTTGAGACCTGTAAACTGGCCATAGAAGCTTCTGGAAGCCTAGGGAACCCTATATATAGGGGGTTCCTTCAGGGAATAACTGCCAGTCACCTCAGGAGGTCGTCAGCGGCGGAGCTCTGTGGAGGAGCTATATTACTGAGCTCTTTATCACTATCTCCTGAGGTGACATGAAGAACCTGCTACGCCAGCTAATAGAAAGAGCTGAACATGAAGGGGGAGAAGAGTGGCTGTGCCAATGCCTCACTTTACCTGCAGGGCTAAAGACGGAGGATTTGTCCCCAACAGTGAGCTTAAATGGACCAGACAGAAGTGGTGCCAGTAGCTGGATGGAGGAAGCAGCGGCAGACATGCTGCAGGAAGAAGTTCCCCTCCTTCAGGTTCTGGTGCATCGAGGTCAAGAGGTGGCCAAAAGACCCATTGTATCCGCTAGGGAGAAAAGACGGCCGTACAGCCCCCCAGTGGCAGAGAGCGGTACAGAGAGGTCGTCTTCTCGTGGAGTGCGGGTGAAGGTGAATAACGTCAAAAGAGATGGGAACAAAACGAAGAGGAGCCAGAGTCTATCGACAAGTCAAGCAGAGAAGTTACTTAGGCAACCTAATAAACGCAATGATAGGGCAAGCAGCAGCTGCAATAGTGTCAGGCACAGCAGAGAGGAAACAACACATAGCTCAGAGCAAACAGCAGCAAGAGACAACACTGAAGTTTACAATAGTAGTGAAATGTCATTGCCTTCTGCTGCAATACAAGGCGAGTTAGGTAATATTAATCTGATGGCTACCTTGTCTGATTCTATTTCCAATTTAGCTTCTTCTTTATCATTTCTAAAAGATATACCCAAGAATAATACTTCTAATATACATGATGTTTCTAGTGTTTGAAACATACCAGATCAGTTACACAAAAGCTCTGACAATATGGTGGCAGTAGAACATTCTAATATAGATCATGTTGTACAGAGCCGTATTACTAAAACTAATGTTCCTCGAACCTGTATAAAAGAAAATATACCATGCCAGTCCTCGCCACTAGGTTTCCATTTATCAATGGTAGTTAAAGAAAAAATTTGGAATGATGAATTTATGGATTTATTATCCTTACTTCCTTCTAGTAAAGAATTTCTTAGAAATGACAGAGAAAAATCTGACAGTGATGATAGAAGAAGGCCTGTGGGCAGGAATTTTAATAACTGGCAATAGGCCTTCTGGTTTTATGCCAGTACAATTTGTGAAAAATATCCTGAACGCAGCGTGGGTTTATTTCACCACATAGACATCATTCTAGAAGCATCTAAAAATTTTGGAGGATTCAGTTGTTTTGTCTATGATGAGCAATTTAGACAAAAATTAGCAGTACAAAAAATCTTCCATGGGGTAGTAAGGATATTAGCTTATGGCTTAATCTTTTGTTACCACAAAGACCTACTTTGGGGCGTTCCAACACACAATTTAACAGTTAATAGTCCTGTAACATCTTACAAAAAAGGTATTTGTTTTGCGTTTAATGATGCACACTGTAAATGGGCTACTAATTGCAGATATAGACATGAGTGTGCTTTTTGTACTGGTCCACACTCTCTATTGACATGTTTTAAAAAGATGGCTTCAAATCAAAATTAAGGCAGGAGTCTTTATTAAAAGCTCCTTCGCCAGTGATCATTCAAAACATGCTACCATGGTTGCGCAGGTATCCAGATCAGAAGATGGCAACCATGCTTTATAAAGGTTTTACGGAAAGGTTTTTATTTACCACCTTTTAACGAAAAGGGTTGTAAAATTGTTAAAAACATGTCTTTGGTAAATTATTTAAAACACATTGTGAGAGAAAAAATTGCCAATAAAATTAAAGCAAATAAAATTGCGAGTCCTTTTAAAAATCCGCCGTTTTCTGACTTTAGAATTTCACCTTTAGGAATATTGCCTAAAAAAGAACCTAATAAATTCAGGGTTATCCATCATTTATCTTTCCCAGAAGGTAAGTCTCTAAATGATCAGATTCCTGATGAAATTTGCTCAGTTGAATATGCATCGTTTGAAGATGCAATTGAATTGCTAAGACAACTAGGTCCCAACACACTATTAGGTAAAACTGATGTGAAATCTGCTTTTAGACTATTGCCCATTCATCCAGACTGTTTCAACTCTTTAGGCTTTTATTTTGAAAGAAAGTACTATTTTGATAAATGCTTACCAATGGGATGTTCCCTTTCCTGTCAGTATTTCGAAGCATTTTCACGTTTTTTAGAATGGGTAATAAAGGATATTTCATGCTCTTCATATATTTTACATTACCTAGATGATTTTTTATTTCTTGGATCATATGGGTCTGCTGAGTGCATAACTCTTCAGTTATTTTTCAAGGTATGTGAAGATTTTGGAATTCCTTTAGTTTCTGAAAAGACAGATTTGCCCGTCAATTGCATAGAATTTTTAGGAATTACCATTGATACATCTCTTATGGAATTTAGACATCCCATGCACAAATTGCAAATTATCTCTGAGTTATTGCTAATCTTAATCCATAAGAAAAAAGCATTATTGAAAGGCATACAAAAATTACTAGGATTTTTGTCATTTGCCACAAGAATTTTACCAGTTGGTAGAATTTTTTCAAGAAGAATTTATTTTGCTATAGCAGGTTTAAAGAACCCATATTCTCATGTTCGCATGTCTTCTGACATGAAAGAAGACATGATTGTATGGATTCAATTCTTAGAAAACTTCAATGGAAGAACCATAATGGAGCATGAATTTGTTACTGATAAAAAATTTCACCTAGCAACAGATGCAACTGGTTAAATAGGCTTTGCTGCTGTATAAAATCTGGGTTTATTGAAGAATAGTGTATTATTAGAACTATTCCCTATTTTGATAGCTATTGAAATATGGGGAGAATATTTTAGTAACCATTGGCTACTTATTAGTATGAACAATAAAGGATTGTTATTTGCTATTAACTGCTTATCATCCAAATCTCCTCCTGTTACAAAACTGTTAAGATATCTAGTATCGAAATGCTTATTGTTTAATATTTGGTTGAAAGCACAATGCATCCCAGGTAAGGATACCATGCTCATTCTTGGTTACAGATGACACGATTTTTCAAGCTGCTCCCAGAGGCAGAGGTATAGTATGCCCATGCAATCTTTGGGACATAGTGTAATCTATGACAATATAAAAAAATCATTGGCACCAAAGACTTGGTTAGGGAATTCATCAGCCTGGCTTTCATGGATATCTTATTTTAATTTGTTGAATGTACATTGGACAAACTTTGTTGAAAATATGGCTCTTTCTTTCCTTAATGGAAAACAAATTTTCATGGTCACATATTAATATAATAATATGTGTTATCTCATTTTTTCTGAAATTAAATGGCTTTCCTTCTTTGTTGACATATTTTTCCTTATGTCATGCACTGAAAGGTTATAAAAAAATCAAACCTTTCGAGTTATTGGAAAAACTTCCATTACAGATAGTATTTGTTTTTCTAAATATGAAGCTTGTTTGTTTAAAGCTGCTTTTTCCATTAGTTTTTTCGCAGCATTAAGAATTTCTGAATTAATAACAAATAATAAAAAAGTCTCAAATGGTCTTCAGTTTGTGGCTGTAACAAATAGTGAACATTGTGTGCGTATTTTTCTACATCGATCAAAAACTGATCAATTAGGAAAAGGCTCATGGATTACGCTTTATAAGTGTAATAATCTGTAATAATCCATAATCTGACCAGTACAACTATTGAATAAGTATCTTACTATTAGACCAATTGGTCATGAATTGTTATTTGTTCATGAGAAGAGTGTTCCATTGACCAGATTCCAATTCAGTAGAGTTTTAAAGAAATGTCTGCATGCTCTTCAATCTGCATCTGTCCTGTATTTCCTTTAGAATTTGAGCGGCTACAGAAGCGTCAGAACTTGGTTTAGATAAGACTAAAATTAAGCGGATTGGCAGATGGAAATCAAATGCTTATGCTTCATATGTGATACCTAATGCCTAGTCTTGAATTGCAGGTACCCCAAAAATTGTATGGCTCATCAGACACTCCTTTGTGGTCTGGGCCAATAAGAGAGCATTGAACAGGGTTTACGGAGAACATTTGGATTTGGATCTGAACATTTTTCAGATTTATTGGTTTGGTAAAAGAGGCATGATTTGGGAGGAATTGATGGCAGTGTTGGGAAGATTGACTTATGGATGTCCTTTACCAGATGTTCTGATTTTATATCTTGTTGGTAATGATATTGGCAAGCTAAAAACACTGAATATATTGTTTAAAATTAGATCAACCATCCAAGAACTATAGTGCCTTCTCAGAGATTATTCCTCGATTAGTTTGGTTACAAAATTATATGTTTTCAGTTTTTGACAAAGTAAGGAAACGTATTAATAGCAGAATAGAAAAATTTATGTCGTTATGTTTTGGTATGTCTTTTAGACATATAGATTTAGAAGGAGGTTTTCCAGGGCTGTATCGGAAGGATGGCATTCATCTTTCGGATATAGGCCTGGGTATATTGAATTTGAATTTCCAGACAATATTTGAACAGGCCACGGGTTGGGGATAGGCAGGAGGCTTGTTATGGCTCCTGCCTTTGTGTGGACCAGTTATTATTCAATTTGATTGTTATACAACTCGAGCTATAAAAGCTGAGTTGTTCAGTTTGATATTGGTATTTATGATGGAAAAAAGTTATTGATGAATTCTGATGAATTAATTATAGAGTGGTTTAATAAGAGTTATTTTGAATTTGGTAAACCAATAAATAAGCCACGGCCAATAAAATAAATAAAATTATTTTATTAACCAAATATGTTGTTTTTAAATAGTGTATTTATTCAATTTATTGTCTGGAAATAATGTAAATTAGCTGCTTACTGTCCCATTGAAAATTAAGCTAAGCTATGTCATTTAGAGTTACCAATGCATTTTTCCTTCGCCAATGTTCTGGTTTACTGTGACAGTAATGACTTAGGCAATGATAAGTCACTGCTCTTGTTCATTCTTATGGTAACCATTTGCTTTCCTCAGGAGGGAAATTTCCTAATTCTGTCAGTGATTATCTTTTATAATATTTAACCATTGTACGTTTTCTAATTCTATTTCTAAAGACTGAATCACATCTCTGTAGCAACATCCTCCCAGGATTCATGTCTCATTACACCTTTACTAAAGCAAATAAATGTCTGTCTGAATGTGAAAGGGTTCAGTAGAAAAAATAATAGACTGACTCTTTGAAAAGTACTAATATCCCAAATTATATCCATGTTTTGTTATTGTATTACAGCCCAGCCATAGTCAAAACTTTCTATATCCATTTTGAATAGACTTGGGAAGACTGTGAACTTTTGTCAGTGGGGAGACCCAGTCACGTCTGCTAGAAAGGTACTGCAAGTATACTCTAGTGCCTCTTTTTTTACAGCTATTGTATGTCTTTGTGAAGGCTTGACTCTGTACTGAAATGATCACCTGTTTTATTAGAAATATGAAAGTGGTTATTGTACAATTCTCCTTTTAGGGCCAGTTCAAACCTGAATCACACAGGGTCACAAGACTTGCTCCTGTGCAATTCAGTGTGGTGTCACGCAAAATGTAATGTACGTATTACATGCACTGCACCAAATTGCATGGTACTGCAATGCCATTCAATCTGGTGCAGGCAAATGCACTGCATTTTGGATGCCATTATTAAAGTATGACACCCGCAGCAGGTTTCAAAGGTAGTGCATTTTGTAAAATTATATTTAATATAATTTTGAAAGGTACAAGAAAAAAATACAGGCACATAACTCCAAGGTATCCAAGATAATAGTGCCAGCAAAATAAAAATAAACCAAAAGGTGTCAAGCACCGGTGTGCCTGACAATGAATTTTTCAAGTGACATAATAAGCAAATGATAGCAAATGACTCAAAACCAATATGTTATGAAGTCATTCATAACGATGTAAAACCAAAGCAATTCCTAGAGGCTTGGACATCCATGAAGGCTGATGTTACCAGACAAATATGAAATGTTGGATATCCCTTGGGTACGTACTACAAAAAGAGGAAGACTATCCACAACCCCTAGGATGGATGCTAAAGCAGCCTTGCTAATCCATGGAAGAGGAGGATAGTTCTTCCACCCAATGCAACCAACTACTGAAAAGAAAATCCTTGCACTAGCTTCAATGTGGAATACATATTTTACTTATTGGATTTCAGCTTGCCTAGGGAGTTAGACAAATTGGCCATTAAAAAAAAGACACTGTGTGAATATGAATGTTGTGCCCGAAATGAGTAAGGCCCACTCCTTTCCAGCACCATGTTCTGGTGTGAACCTGTGTTTAAAAATGTTATCTTATCGGCTGTTTGGCTGATCTAAAGGTTCAAGAACTTTCTGGATTACTGAGCTAGAAGGAATTTTGATTTCACTTTGACTTCAATGGCTACATAAAAATGTTACCTTGATGACTGAGGAAGTGAAAGAATCAAATCAATTAATAATTACAGGAGTCCAGGAGAACTACAGGTGAATTACAGGAGAACGGCAGCCTCCATATTCCTGTCGGGATACTGTACTGTTAACAGTGGAGAGAAGATATCAGTCGTGCAATGAGAGATATTGTTTTTTTCATTAATTTGGCATACTCAGCAGGGGTTGATTTATTATAGGGACAGAGACTATTCACTTAGCAAAGTAAATTATCCTTTTGGAAAGTGCATCTGTACCCACTTAAGCCCCGAACCATTTGGCTGGCCAAAGACCGGAGCACTTTTTGCGATTCGGCACTGCGTCGCTTTAACTGACAATTGCGCGTCGTGCGACATGGGTCCCAAACAAAATTGACATGCTTTTTTTCCACAAATAGAGCATTCTTTTTGTGGTATTTGATCATTTCTGCAGTTTTTATTTTTTGCGCTATAAACCAAAAAATAGCAACATGGGGTTAACTGTGTCCTACGGAGTGATTCTAACTGTGAAGGGAGGGGCTGTGTGTGACACCATACTGATCACCGCTTCCGATCACAGGGAGCTTTGATCAGTGTCAGTGTCATTAGGCAGAACGGGAAATGCTTGTTTACATCAGAATTTCCCCGTTCTTCCTCTTCGTGAGAAGATCAAGGGTATGCCCGCGGACAACGAGTCTGCGGGACCCGCAATCACACTCACGGAGCTTGCGGCAGGCACATAAAGGGCAACGTACAGGTACATTAGTATGCCTGTACGTGTCCTTCTGTCGCAGTATATGTGCGTGAAGCGGTCGGCAAGCAGTTACTGACCTTAGTGAATAAGCAGAAGTTTATTTCACTCTGAAAACCAACGTTTCTTGAACTTGATTGGATGAATAAAGTGAACTCCTTAATTATTACTATTGGTAAACATTTTGCAGAGTTAACATTCTTGTTACTATGTAAACTACTTTAGTAAAATAACAACATACTTGAATTGTTACTTAGCACTTTAAATTGGAAAACAACTATAAATGAATTTATGTACGTATATAAATAAAATACTTTACTTTTCAAAATATTTTCATTTAATAAAACAGTTACATTAAAAATCACAATAAAATGATTGGTAAAATGATCACAGCAAGGTAAATAACAAAACTTTACTACATTCACTTGTAGTGGAAAGTGGAAGCATGGTAAAACAATAAAAAAAAAAGATAGTCTGTCTATCCCAGTGAGACTAAACACACTGTTTTTCTAAGTACTCTTTGAAACATTTTGTAAATACCTGTTGATCCTGTGGGTGGCTCTATTGGATGAAAACTGTAATGTCTTGTACACATGGTCGGACATTCCGACAACAAAATCCGTCAGATTTTTTCAGACGGATTTTGTCCTAAACTGGTGTTACATACACACGGTCAGACAAAGTTACAACGGCACTACATTGAGGCTAGTAGCCAATAGCTTTGGTCTCGTAATTTGATATGAGCATGCGTGGCACTTTGCCCGATCGGAAATCTCTCCAAATGATCGGAAAAAGTCAGATCAGATTTTTTTGTCTGAAAATTTGAGATCTGATAGAGCCCACACACGATCGGATTTTCCGACAATATAATCCGATCAGACCATTTCCATCTTAATTTCCGACCGTGTGTACAAGGCATAATAAAAATAAAAATGCAGCAATTTTGTCACCTTTGCTACTACTGTAGCTGCATAAGGGTGGAACCATTGATAGCCCCATCAGTGAACAGCCAAGTATAACTTTGCCTACAACCCTTTAGATTAACAGCACATCACTCTATTTTCAAGTTGTTAGTGATATTATAGAAAAGCCCTGCACAATTCTTCTTCACATCCCCTCCAATACTAACTAAGAGGATGCCCAAGAAACCCAGTTTGCTATCTGCATTTACCAAAAAAAAAAAAAGTTAATTACATTTATTTATTTACTAATAGGGATGAGCCGAACACCCCCCGGTTCGGTTCGCACCAGAACTTTCGAACGGACCCCAAATTCATACGAACATTAGAACCCCATTGAAGTCTATGGGACTCGAACGTTCGAAATTAAAAGTGCTAATTTTAACGGCTAATATGCAAGATACTGTCCTAAAAAGGGTTTGGGGACCTGGCTCCTGCCCCAGGGGACATGGGTCAATGCAAAAAAAAGTTTTAAAAATTGATTAAAATGACGATTAAAGTGGAAAAAAAAGTGAAATATTCCTTTAAATATGGTGCCTGGGGGGTGTCTGTAGTATGCCTGTGAAGTGCCACGTGTTTCCCGTGTTTAGAACAGTCCCTGCACAAAATGACATTTAACGGAAATAACGTCATTTAAAGCTGCTTGCGGTTTTAATGTTATATCTGGTTCCTGCAATATGGTTGAAAATCATTGAGAAAAATGGCATGGGTAGCCCTCCCTGCCCATTACCAACCCCTTTGGGTCTTGTACGCATATTAAGGGGAACCCCGTACCCATATTAAAAAAAGGAAATGCGTGTGGCCCCCAGGCCCTATATACTCAGAACAGCAGTATACAGGCGGTGCAAACAAGACAGGGACTGTGTAGGTTTGTTGAGTTAAGTTGAATCTGTTTGTAATTTTCAACTGGTACATTTTTAAAGTGTAGCTCCAGTCAAAAAAAAATTTTTTAAGCTTTTTGGAAAACATAGGGAAGGGTTATCACCCCTGTATAATTTGTTTTGTCGTCCATCTTTTTCATCTCACTTGCTGTTGTCTCCTTCCGTTTGCAAGTAGGAGATGTTTGTAAGTTGGATGTTTGAAAGTAGGGGCCTGCCCTATATGCTCTGCAGAAATGGCGGAACAAGGTGTTGGTTTTGCCACAACATTGTAAGCCCTCAAAGTGACTCTTGGTGGGCGCTGGAGCGCCCTGCTGTGAACGATTATATCAAGAATTGTAATTACATGCCATTGTTGAACAGTGGTAGAAAAATTGACTTTTGGTGGTTGTGGTGCTGGTGCCACAACACTATAAGTCCTCACAGTTACTCTGGGTGGGCACAGGAACGGGCCCTCCTGTGAAATATTATATCAAGAATTGTAATTACATGTCCCTGTTAAACAGGGGCAGAAAAATTGGGCCTTAGGCACTGGTGCTGGTGCCACGACACTGCAACCTCTCCCATATACTCTTGTTTTATTGCAGGAATTAGCCCTGCTGCAAAGCATTGCATCAAAAATTGCACTTAAACACCCCTGTTAAACAGGGGCAGAAAAATTGGGCCTTAGGCACTGGTGCTGGTGCCACGACACTGCAACCTCTCCCATATACTCTTGTTTTATTGCAGGAATTAGCCCTGCTGCAAAGCATTGCATCAAAAATTTTAATTAAACGCCCCTGTTAAACAGGGGCAGAAAAATTGGGCCTTAGGCACTGGTGCTGGTGCCACGACACTGCAACCTCTCCCATATACTCTTGTTTTATTGCAGGAATTAGCCCTGCTGTAAAGCATTGCATCAAAAATTGTACTTAAACGCCCCTGTTAAACAGGGGCAGAAAAATTGGGCCTTAGGCACTGGTGCTGGTGCCACGACACTGCAACCTCTCCCATATACTCTTGTTTTATTGCAGGAATTAGCCCTGCTGCAAAGCATTGCATCAACAATTTTAATTAAACGCCCCTGTTAAACAGGGGCAGAAAAATTGGGCCTTAGGCACTGGTGCTGGTGCCACGACACTGCAACCTCTCCCATATACTCTTGTTTTATTGCAGGAATTAGCCCTGCTGCAAAGCATTGCATCAAAAATTGTACTTAAACGCCCCTGTTAAACAGGGGCAGAAAAATTGGGCCTTAGGCACTGGTGCTGGTGGCACGACACTGCAACCTCTCCCATATACTCTTGTTTTATTGCAGGAATTAGCCCTGCTGCAAAGCATTGCATCAAAAATTATAATTAAACGCACCTGTTAAACAGGGGCAGAAAAATTGGGCTTTAGGCACTGGTGCTGGTGCCACGACACTGCAACCTCTCCCATATACTCTAGTTTTATTGCAGGAATTAGCCCTGCTGCAAAGCATTGCATCAAAAATTGTAATTAAATGCCCCTGTTAAACAGGGGCAGAAAAATTGGGCCTTAGGCACTGGTGCTGGTGCCACGACACTGCAACCTCTCCCATATACTCTTGTTTTATTGCAGGAATTAGCCCTGCTGCAAAGCATTGCATCAAAAATTGTACTTAAACGCCCCTGTTAAACAGGGGCAGAAAAATTGGGCCTTAGGCACTGGTGCTTCCAATAACTCCTGCAGATGGCAAGTGGGCTCAAATAGAGAAGAGCTATGTAGGTGGATATAGCGGTATGTACTGGGTACAGAGCACGCAGACAGCACGCACTAGCTCCTAACACTACTGACTGCAAGCTCTATTATAAAAGATAGATCACTAGATATATAGGTGAGGTAAATATAGCGGTGTATACTGCGGTCAGGGCACGCAGACAACAACCACTACACAACAGCAAGATCGAAAATCGTCCAAAAACGATCTGTGTGTACTGTGTTGAAGGTACACAGAACACCCACTAACTCCTGCAGATGCCTTTATTATAGAACACCAGAGATAAAGGGGTATATACAGATGTATACTGTGCTGTGCTGGAGGCACACACAACTTTCAATAACTCCTGCAGATGGCAAGTGGGCTCAAATAGAGAAGAGCTATGTAGGTGGATATAGCGGTATGTACTGGGTGCAGAGCACGCAGACAGCATGCACTAGCTCCTAACACTACTGACTGCAAGCTCTATTATAAAAGATAGATCACTAGCTATATAGGTGAGGTGAATATAGCGGTGTATACTGCGGTCAGGGCACGCAGACAACAACCACTACACAACAGCAAGATCGAAAATCGGCTGAAAACGATCGGTGTGTACTGTGTTGAAGGTACACAGAACACCCACTGCTTCAGACGCCAACACACTACACAAGGCCGCCACGCTGGTGGCCTTATATAGTGAGGGGCGTGCACTACACAGCCTGAGCTATGATTGGCCACAGGCATCCTGCCTGTGGCCAATCATGGCTCTCCTCGCTGCTGGCGCTGCGATTGGCCAAGCATGCGGGGTCACAGTGCATGCTTGGCCAATCATGAGCCAGCAATGCACTGCGCCATCGCAGTGCATTGTGGGCCATGAGCGCCACACGAATTTGGCGCGAACAGACCAAAACGTTCGGACTTCGCCGAACGGGCGAACAGCCGATGTTCGAGTCGAACGTATGTTCGACTCGAACACGAAGCTCATCCCTATTTACTAAAGGCTGCTAGGTTGTTTGGTTTGCAAAGGAAATTTTCCCCAGAGCTTAGTGAATGAGATCAAGCTCTGGCGACTTCCATTATGCAATTATGTGCAAGCAAAGATAATTTTTTAAATTCTCCTTGCATGTGATTGGGTATTTTCTGCAAAGTGAAATTACACCACATTCACTAAGCTCTGGATAAACCTCCGTCGCAAAGTGCAGCTTCCGTTGCATAGTGAACAGATCATTTGTCTTTAGAAAATCAACACCATTGCTTGACACTAGCCTTGTACAAGGAAAAATTTATAACAAATAATATGGAATAGTCTGTCATGGAATAGACTGAAAATATTCATAAATGTCAGATATGTAAATGTATGTACAGATGAGATTAGTTTTACACATTTATTTGTGTATATTATTATTTGCTCTTTCAACTAATGTAACTTTCTAAGTTAGTGTCCCTTCAAGTGTCAATTTACTTGTGTGGTGAAGTTAATATGAATTAGGAACAAACACTGAATTGAATTTCTTGGTTTGCTTCAATTTGCAATAAATCCAATGCATGGCCATTCTGTTTGGTTTGCTAATAGCTTTTCATAACAAAGTCCAAGCCTTCAAGCTCTCCCATAATAACGAGAGGAAAACATTAGAATTGATTCAAAATCCATCTGAACAGTTGCAACAAGTAATAATCTTGATGTAATCCCTGACAGGCAAATTTGATATTAACTAATTTGTAGTTTTGTAGCTCTGGGGATTAAAAAATATAATGTAAAATGTAATTGTGCCAATAAACAGTAAAACACATACTTTCTAAGTGGCATTCGTCATTTTAAAGAAAAGGTATCAATTTTCTCCTTCACTTACTTTGAACATGGTTAGAATTGCTGCCCTTATTCATTATCAGTTCCATATAACACAATTACTTTCATGTCTGTTTCCTTAGACGGTTGCTTATTGCCCTTTTTGTGATTTTATCATGGCAGAGGATTGGGATGAGTAAAGAAAATGATGCACTATGGGAAAATAAATCAAAGCTGACCTTTAGAAAATGTGCTGAATGTTCTTTCAGTGTATACTCAAATTCTCAGAGCGTCTGCCAGTCTATTGAGTAATTTGAGAACGTTTAGGTGGACATTTGTGGCAAATAGCAAAGGAAAGATTGCATAACTGTTGTCCTACAAATGTACAGTAAGTCTTTAAGGTGCAAAGAATGTGTTACATGAAATTATTTATAACATAAGATTAGGAAGCAACTGCTAACATTGTATAGTGATCTAGGCATAAACTAGACTGGCCTCTAATATTAGGAGACAACAATACATTATTTTTTTTGGTACTAGCACAGTCATTCGGGCCTTTCAGCACCAAAACAAAGGTAAATATAACTGTTTAAAAAACATACCTGTGACCTATCTCTAATATTTAGCCTGAAAAAAACACTACACCCAATTGTTCCCATTAATTCTTAACCCTTTGTGACCAAAGATCATTGATGCCCAGGTGGCTAGACCAAATAGTCGCTATGTATCAGTTAACATGGCAATAACTCTATATAAATGTTTTTTTTTTTATATTTTCTAAAAATAATGTTAAGCTTTTCTTATTTTTATTAAGCCCATAATACCCTTGTGACCCTTAAGAGAGCTAATCATAGCACTTACATGATACAGAAGCCACCCCACCTCCCGGGGTTTGAAGCCCTTTTAGAGAGGCATTGGGAGCCTGCATAGGTTGCTGCTGGCTCCCGATAAGAAACCTTGACAGAAAGCGGTCAATGACTGCTTGGTCAGTGAGCCCAGTCTCGGCATACAAACCTCATGCCACCATGGAAGAAAATGTGTGAAGGCTGAACATTACAGACTGGCTTTCTTGCCCCTGCATAAATGCATTACATGGGCAGGAAGAGGTTAAAACACTGTACTTCTTCCAAAAAATGTTTTTATTTTGTGTGTTGCAAGTGTCCAAAGAGATAACTACACCCTTTGCAAACCTAATGCCACTTTAATCTGACCAAACAATGCTTGTGCATTCCCAGGGTTGGTTTTGAAGAAACTGATCTGCCCCCAGTAGTAAATGATGGATGCTGAACCACTTTTAGATAGACGACATGTATTAACATTACCTGAGCTCAATGGAGATTTATGACCCTTTTCTAAAGCTCTTGCAGCCCTCTCCCTTTATGTTCTGTTGTTGGTTTCATTCACCGTATTCTGTTGTTGAGGAAAGAAATGATGGAAAAACGTAATGTTTAACCACTTCAGCCCCAGAAGGATTTACCCCCTGCCTGACCAGAGCACTTTTTGAGATACGGCACTGCATCACTTTAACTCACAATTGCGTGGTTGTGCGACATTGCACCCAAACAATATTTACATCCTTTTTTCCCATAAATAAAGCTTTCTTTCGGTGGTATTTGATCACTTCTGTGGTTTTTATTTTTTACGCTATAAACAAAAAAATAGTGACAATTTTGATTTCTCAGTTTAGGCTGATATGCATTCTTCTACATATTTTTGGTAAAAGATGGCAATAAGCGTATATTCACTGGCTTGTGCAAAAGTTAAAGCTTCTACAAAATAGGAGATAGATATAGGGGATAGATTTATGGAATTTTTATTATTATTTTTTTATTAGTAATGGCGACGATCTGCAATTTATATTGTGACTGTGACATTATGGTGGACACATTGGACACTTTTGACACTATTTTGGGACCATTTTCATTTATACAGTAATCAGTGCTATATAAATGCACTGATTACTGTGTAAATGACACTGGCAGGGAAGGGGTTAAACACTAGGGGGCGATCAAGGGGTTAAGAGTGTCCTAGGGAGTGATTCTAACTGTAGGGGGGATTGTCTCACTAGAACATGACAGAGATAACTGCTCCTGATGACAGCGAGCAGTGGATCTCTGTCATGTTGCTAGGCAGAACATGGAAATGCCTTGTTTACATAGGCATCTCCCCATTCTGCCGCTCAGTGACACGATCGTGGGCTCCCGGCAGACATCGAGTCAGCGGGACCCACGGACCTGCTCACGGAGTACGTGGCAGGCGCACGATTGACGCAATTTAAAGGGGACATACCTGTACACCCATTTGCCCAGCCGTGCTATTGTGCCAACTTATATCGTCTCATGCGCTGGTCTGCAAGGGGTTAAAAGAAACAGTTGAAAGTTGAGATGCCCATACAGATGAGATGGATTCAAGACATGTGTACAAGGGTGAACTCGTTTTTTTTATTCATTTGGAAACATTGTAAAAAGGTGATAAAGAGGGCTCAGCATGTGACAGAAAAGCCAGAAGAACTTTTGATTTATTTTAACCCCTTACTAATACATATAAATTGTTGAATAAACTGGATCAATACTTTTAATGTAAAAATCTTTATTTTTCATTGAATTTAGAAAGCTCCATTTGTTAGATTCAGAGCATTGAACAGTGTTGTTCTCTTTCAGGCTGAATGTTGATGTGCAGAGGATTACATGAGGCTAGTATAAAGACTGATTAAGGGAGCTGTTTAAACATCCAGGCTGGGTTCACAAAATCTTAGCAGGCGGCTCACAGCAGTGGTCCAGTGCATCCCCATTCATCATTTCAGGTCCAATTGCAGCCTGAATTTTAGGCTATATTCAGACCTGAAATAGACCAAAAGACACACAGGGCTGCTGTGCACATTCACACAGGAGCCGCAGCTGAGATATGTGAACTGACTCCATAGAGAGGCGGTCAAAATCTCCTGCTATTGTGAATTGGATGCAAGGGCCCCCCAATCCAAATCGCAATCGTGTGAACCCAGCCTAAAAGGGGCTTTATCACTAGGGGTAAGGGAAGACAAACTGCTGTAGGTACCTGCACATACCTAGAGCAGCCTCCCAAAAGATTCTGTCATTGCCAAATGCCATGAAATTCTGTTCCTGCACTTCAAAACCGCCAGCAGGCTGCCACACTTCCCCCAGTTAGATAGTCACTTTAGGTATTATTAATTAATTAATGCGTGATTTATTTGGGGTACTTTATATCTGTTACAATTACACTCAATTATGCACAGTTGAAGGTATATATAAAGTCCCCCATTTTGCTATATTTCTATGCTCAACTACCTACATCATTTTGAGAGTTTTACATATTTTAGGCCTCCCAATAAACTTAACTGACACTCAAGGGCATGTGCTCTAGTGGCTAGGTAGAATTATAAACAAAAAATAGTTTGACAGAATACTCTGTTGTCATTGCATGGTTCCCTGCAACTAATTGGAAAACAAACAAACAACTAAATTATTTGATGGCCACTGGTGGATCTACTGTGGACATAATTGAAAGTATAAACCAACCCATATGTGACCAGAATAAAGAGAGAATGTCTATGTGTTTTGAGTGTTTCCTGCTGACTGGTGGCACTGAAACAGGAAGTAAGGAAAAATCTCTCTAGTGAGACACAGACAGTAATACAAACCAATAAGAGATTTTAACTCTTCCCTACTTATTTTCAATAAAAAAAAAAAAAAAAAGGTTTTGATGGCATTCGTGCTAATGAACTACATTTTTCATGTCCCTATCAACCCTTTCAGTGTTTTTTTTTTCTTATCCGTTGTCTTATTTTGTCTTCAAAATTTCACAAAAATTAGCCACCTAACTTCTAATAATTCCATTTGTTTTTGAAACAGTCATATGAAATACAAAGCATGTCATATACTGTATTTTTTCAGACAGATATGACACAAGGTTGCGTAACACATACTCAGGGTCATCACCATATTAACAAACCCTTGCTCGTGTACCTGAGATAAGGTGAAATGGCAAAGTAGGGTAAAAGGGTGACAATAAAGGGAACCCTTGTATGAAAAAGGCTAGTGACAACCTTTACAGTGCTGGTAAAAACTGTAGCCAACGCAGACAAAATATCATAAACATAGGGAGGGAGACCTAGGGGAAAGACTAGAAGGGAAAAGAAAGGATAAGGGAAGAAATACAAGCAGATGCTTCCAATATCTCATTCTGTCCCACGAGTCCTGTCCCAGGATTACATCTCAAACAATGTGTTTACATTTCCTAATGAGGTATATAAACTGGGAATTGATTCCTTATCTCCAAGTCTTTATACAGTCCATCAGAAATGAATCGCGTGTTGTATGGCTATCTGGAATTGTAGTGACAATCTGTCCTTTGATGCTGTAGATAATCTACAAAATGTCAAGTATTCCTTTATAGAGTGCTGGACCTCAGAATATACAATATATCAAATCAAGATGATGTCTTAGATACAAAATAGCCATTTAATTTTTAATTGTTATTTTCTCTATTCTATCTACCCTCTAGAGTACAAATAAGTGTTTTTTTTTCAAAATAAGTGTTTTTTTTTGCAATATAACAAAATAAGTTTTGTTATATTGCTGTTTTCTAAGTATTGCCCTGTTGTAAAAGAATGTCCAGAAATAAAAGTTCAACATTTCTAAGGTCCTGTTTATAATGGTGTCAGGTAAAGGGATCCACCAGAGCTCAGTAGTCCTTCCTGATAAGCATATTGTTAGGGAACATAGCTGAATATGTGCTAAAGTATTTACTTAATACGGCAATATTTAATAGCAGGTCCATCTTTAATGCAGGGCAAAAGGGGCAGCTGCCCTGCGCCCTTTTATCGCTGTGGGGCCCAAAGCAGCTGCCACTTAAGTCCTGCGCTGCCCGCAGTTTTCCCAGAGTAGCCGGGAAAATAGATGACATTACTTTGGGGGAGGAGGGAGAATATGCAAGTACTGCCCCTTGTGCTAATATTTTTCTGTGAACTGTATGATACAAACACCTCAGAGTACACACTCCCAATCCTTATGTGTCATCCTGGACTCCTCTATCTCCACCTTCCCCCATCATCTTGGATTCCCCTATTCCCCCTTGAACTCCCCCATCTCTCCCCCCACCATCCTGGACTTCCCTATCTCCCCCCCCATCATCCTTCACTCCACTATCCTCCCCCTACCCATCATCCTGGACTCCTCTATCCCCCAATCATCATTATTATTGTAGAATATTTATATAGCACCAACAGTTTATGCAACGCTTTACAACATAAGGACAGACAGTACAGTTACAATACAATTCAATATACGTTTATGTGCATTTTGTTTTTTGGAGTGTTAGGGTGGAGAGAAAATTTTTGTATGGGGGGGGGGGGCAAGAAAATGTTTGCCCAGGGTCCAATCAATATTAAAGATGGCCCTGTTTAATATGCATTGAGCCCTGTTTACTAGTTCAATGAACATGGAAATCCAATATTTTCATTTCACTTTACTACATTTAAAATATTTGGATTGCTAAGGATGTAAAGCAGTGGTTCTATTTTGATACATTGATGTCCCTTGTGGAAGAAAAAGTAATTAAAAAAAATATTATTATTATGTGCACATTTTTGCATGGGTAGATTTAAAAATGAAATAATAATGCTTGGTCCATATGACTGGGTAATACTACATGTAAACTTTGCACTGCTGAAAATGTAATAGTTAAAGAAACTTACAATCTTCTCAATGATATTTTATGTATATAAAAAGAAAGAAAAGAGCTGTGTGCACTAGTCAAAACAAAAGTTTTTTTAAAAATATCCTTTTTTTTACAGTTTGATTGCCTACAATTCATCTAGTCTATGGTAGTTCAAGTTGGGTAAGGATATACAGTAAGCAATACACAGTTTCTTTATTATTGAGGCATCAAACATACATTATTTTACGAGAAATTATAAAAAAGATTGCTGGAAAATACTTTTCTGTTTCTGGGCTGGTATAAGAGGCTGTGTATTCTTTGAAAGATTATAAAAATACATGGGGAAACAGGAAAATGTTCTTGTATCCTATTTGTTTATCTCCTATAACTCCTTTAATTTAGCTCTAACAGTAATGTTAGGCAATCATAAAAAGGACACACATTTTCTTTTACAAAGGTTTTTCTTAGCAAATAGCATAGGTATACAGAACCAGCTGACAGGTATTAGAATACATGTGACATACAGTGCCTTTGCGAAAGTATTCACCCCCCTTGAACTTTTCAACCTTTTGCCACATTTTAGGCTTCAAACATAAAGATATAACATTTTTATTTTTTGTGAAGAATCACCAACAAGTGGGACACAATTGTGAAGTGGAACGAAATCTATTGGATTTTTGAAACTTTTTTAACTAATAAAAAAATGAAAAGTGGGGCGTGCAAAATTATTCGGCCCCCTTGCGTTAATACTTTGTAGAGCCACCTTTTGCTGCGATTACAGCTGCAAGTTGCTTGGGGTATGACTCTATCAGTTTTGCACATGGAGAGACTGAAATTCTTGCCCATTCTTCCTTGCAAAACAGCTCGAGCTCAGTGAGGTTGGATGGAGAGCGTTTGTGAACAGCAGTTTTCAGCTCTTTCCACAGATTCTCGATTGGATTCAGGTCTGGACTTTGACTTGGCCATTCTAACACCTGGATACGTTTATTTGTGAACCATTCCTTTGTAGATTTGTTTGGGATCATTGTCTTGTTGGAAGATAAATCTCCGTCCCAGTTTCAGGTCTTTTGCAGACTCCAACAGGTTTTCATCCAGAATGGTCCTGTATTTGGCTGCATCCATCTTCCCCTCAATTTTAACCATCTTCCATGTCCCTGCTGAAGAAAAGCAGGCCCAAACCATGATGCTGCCACCACCATGTTTGACAGTGGGGATGGTGTGTTGCTTTTACGCCAAACATATCGTTTTGCATTGTGGGCAAAAAGTTCGATTTTGGTTTCATCTGACCAGAGCACGTTCTCCCACATGTTTGGTGTGTCTCCCAGGTGGCTTGTGGCAAACTTTAGATGAGACTTTTTATGGATATCTTTGAGAAATGGCTTTCTTCTTGCCACTCTTCCATAAAGGCCAGATTTGTGCAGTGTACTACTGATTGTTGTTCTATGGACAGACTCTCCCACCTCAGCTGTAGTTCTCTGCAGTTCATCCAGAGTGATCATGGGCCTCTTGGCTGCATCTCTGATCAGTCTTCTCCTTGTCTGAGCTGAAAGTTTAGAGGGATGGCCAGGTCTTGGTAGATTTGCAGTGGTCTGATACTCCTTCCATTTCAAAATGACCGCTTGCACAGTGCTCCTTGGGATGTTTAAAGCCTGGGAAATCTTTTTGTATCCAAATCCGGCTTTAAACTTCTCCACAACAGTATTACGGACCTGCCTGGTGTGTTCCTTGGTCTTCATGATGCTCTCTGCGCTTTCAACAGAACCCCGAGACTATCACAGAGCAGGTGCATTTATACAGAGACTTGATTACACACAGGTGGATTCTATTTATCACCATCAGTCATTTAGGACAACATTGGATCATTCAGGGATCCTCGCTGAACTTCTGGAGTGAGTTTGCTGCACTGAAAGTAAAGGGGCCGAATAATTTTGCACACACCACTTTTCAGTTTTTTATTTGTTAAAAAAGTTCAAAATATCCAATAGATTTTGTTCCACTTCACAATTGTGTCCCACTTGTTGGTGATTCTTCACAAAAAAATTAAAATTGTATATCTTTATGTTTGAAGCCTGAAATGTGGCAAAAGGTTGAAAAGTTCAAGGGGGTCGAATACTTTCGCAAGGCACTGTAACTTAAGGTTCAATTTCAAAATACAAAGGCGTTAAAGGCAATTACAGTAAATAAATTATTACAATGGGTAAACTGAACCACTGTATAATGTTGTGTTCTAGCGTTTAAGGGAACATACTTTCATCTGTTTAAATAAGTCTAATTCCAGGACTATTATTTGTGTATTCTTTGGTACAAGCAAAAAGCTTAGGTCAGGCTCTACTGATACACAGGTGCTTAATTCTGCATATAGTCCCACAAGTCCCTACTCTGATGAATCAGATATTGCATTTTAAATACTTTAAAGCACTGGGTCACCAGTCAGTTTGTTTCCCTTTTTCAATATGACAATGGGAAAGAAAAAGCCTTGTTGTAACTAGATTTTTTGGAAGCTGGTAGTAAACCTTACCACCACCAAGTTTAGTTTAAAATAGTATAATTCTTAACTTTGTGTTGAATCAAGGTATGATTATTAAGCCCCATACACACTATCAGTATTTCTGAGTTTTTCCTTCAGATTTTCCAAAACCATATAATATGAGGTCAAACCTGAGGAGTTTAAATTTGTATGCAATCAGGCAGCACCTTGCACTACATGGTTTTGGTAAATCTGAAGGAAAAACTCAGCATAAAAACGAATAGTATGTATGGGGCTTTACACGTATTTCTGTCTATGATAAATGTGATTGTCAAAGCTAGTGATGCTTTTGTTCAGAATTAAATCTTTGGAGACCATACTTTGTTTTTTAATCAGACTAATCAATTAATTTCTGTTTAATATTAGGTCTTATGTATTTTCAAATGTTCCTCATTTGTGTAATTACAGCACAAATGGGTCATGGGTTGACCTGCATGTGATTTCATTTTATTACCTTGTTTATGTTGATAGTCACATCACTCTTTGACAGTTCAGTCAGTGATGCTAGCAGCTTTGCTAATAACATTTTCTACAGGATGAATGTGTATCTAATTATCACACACCCACACTGAAAGGCAGGAAGGACTTTAATATTAGCACCAGCACTCTAAAGCACTAGAACACAACAGCCAAATTACAGATGTATAGGTCACATATAAGGAGCATATCAGCAGAATGAGACAAAGGCAGAATTCTATAATTTCACAATTTCAAACACTATAAAAAAATAAGAATTATTTCATACTAAAATATTGTTTCAGTAAAGTGGTAGGTAACTCAACCAAAATGTATTTTTAAATGGTCCCCCTGCAGTGTTATGTTATAATGTACTATTATGCACATGACAGACTTACCTTTCAGTAAGCTCAGCCCTCCAGAGCTGAGCTCTCAATGGCACCTCTAACTTCATCTGGGCTTCCATCCAGGTTTGCTGTCTCCAGGGTTTGAATGGCTGGGTTTCAATAACATGATGATGTCACTCTTGTACATGAGCATGGGAGTGATCATTGCTGCAATGCACGCTCGCTGTATTTATGACACACTCAGTGTGCCCTGAAAGCAGAAAACACTGCACATGTGCAGTGTTGTTTTCAGCTAGAAGAGGTGTGAATATCTCCTAAGTATGCAAGTATAGGAAAAATGATAAACCACTAACATGGGCATTATTGTGTTTTTTTAATGTAAATATTTTTTCAATAAAAATGTAATACAATTTTTTTTAATGTACAAGGAACGTTTGACACACCACCATGGTGGAGATAAATGTACCTTTGGCTCTTAGGGACAGAGAAGTTCCACACTGTGATCACAAAGAATCAGGTTAAAACAGACTGGGACTAGATCAATGAAATGTTACTCAACAAATGCTTTTTGATCTACAACTGTACAGTCAACAAAGTCCGGTGAGTGGGTTTCTATCTTCCAGTTTGGAGGGACATTGGGAGAGACTGGAGAGGTGCCCAGTTGTGCAAAAGATTTACTTTGTCAAGCCATACAAGGCATTAGCAAAGCAAACTCAGTGTCTTCCATTTGGAGTTTAGGTCTAGTTTACCTCTCAACAGATGGCCACACATACTTTATACAAAAATGTATGGAGTGTGAAAAATGGTGTACATCTGTTGTATACCTGATGTTTTTTGAAACCCCTTTGATGTGGTCTCTTCTTTACTGCTTCTCCTCCCCCAACCTTTTGCATCTTTTTTTACTCTTTTACAGAACCTCCTGGCCTCCACCCCCTAACTTCTAGAAGCTTTTCCCAAATTCCAGATCCAGTGGGAAGTACCAGAGACCTGCCTCTGTAGAGCCATCCAGCTTAACCTGCAGTAACCCTGACCCAATTTCTGACTCACAAAACGTACCATGAGTCATTAAAACTTAAATTTGCCTGCACTAACACTACTATCACACTAGAGGGTGCTACACTAATATAGAACTCTAAAGGGAGGCAGGAACCAGCATAAGCAGCTGCAATAGCAGCTACCTCTTTTTCTACCCCCATGCATGTAACATGAGAATGCATGCTCATAAACATGACATAAATGTTAGTCACAAAGTCAATATTTCAGGTGAAATGTTTTGATGTATTATTGTTATTTCTCTTTCAAAGAAAGAAATGGCTTTCATGCAGTCATCTTAGTGAATTACAGTAGATTTCTTTGCTTATTAAAGCAAGCCCCCACTCATGGAAATGAACAGTCTACAACAAGCAAAATACTGTATTTGTATGGCACATTTATTGAAATACAACAACCACAGACCACATATCTCATATCCAACAGCTGACTTTTTGTCCATAATATAAAAAAAAAGGCATCTGCATTCTATAACAGGTAGGAATATTTTGTTTTTTTGCTTCTAGAGCATTGCAATTATGAGTGATTAAAGTGCTTAAACTTTTGACAGGCTTTACAATACTATCTGCAGTGCATACCTTTTTTTATTAGTTTACAATATTCTCTCTTGACTGGGTCAAAGCTTCAAAAAATGGGCACCCAGCCTGACATGGACAGCACAGCACTGAAAGTCCCTGCCAAATGGTGATAGCAGCAGTTTAGACCTTACTTTTCACTTCAGGTTCACTTTCACTTTAATCATTTTCCACATTATGTTCATGCACTGCACCCAAATCCAAAACATGCCAATTTTTTAAAGCTTTGACTCAGTTGAGAGAGAAATATTGTAAACTAATAAAAAAGGTATGCACTGCAGATAGTATTGTACTCTAAATCCAAGAGTCCAAATATTGACCCAGGTTCCCTGGTCGAGAGCTTGGTTAAATTCTATCCCACCTCCTAAGCCTCACTGATCTTTTCCAACATTAATTTAAAAATATATATCTAAGCCCCTGCCTATGCACCCTGTCCACAATTCTAAGCGTGTTGGCCAATGTTCATATGGTAGTGACCAGAAACTCATACATTTACCCTCTGTATGATGTGTATATACTTCTTAAAAAGAACATTATTACACCAGGGCATCCTACCAATAACTATTTAGCAAATTCAGATATCAAATTGCCAGTGCAGGAAGCTGCTAGTTCCTTGGCCATCATGTACTTCTTTTCACTTGCAGCAAAGCTGACTCTTTTGTTATAGTGTGTTCTTTGTATAAAGTACCTGGTGTCTTTAGGCACCTAAATAGAAGATGTGCACCAAGCATTTCCTCCAAACTGTATTTTACTATACTGCACGCCTTCGGAGCTGTATTTTCATTGAACACAACTCTTGCTATTTTTTGTGCATTTAATAGCATTGGGAAGGGCCTGTTTTAATCCCATTGACACCACAACAAAAAATATAATGGGTGTCTCTTAGCTGGCTCAGTCTCAACTGGGAAAATTTGCCAGTCTTGCCTAACCAGCTCTCTGTATCAGGATAAAACGCAAGTAATAGATTTTATTACTGAACACTAAAAATAAAAAAATTGTCTGGAAAAAAAACTAGCAGTGTAGCCTGGTCTTACTGTTGGTAACTTTTACTCATGCAATTTAATATTTAAGTGAATTTGCTGTGACCTTGCATTTAGATACCCTAATTTGTTAAAGCGGAGTTCCACCCAGAAATGAACTTCCGCTGATCGGATTCCTCCCTGCCTCCGGTGTCACATTTGGCACCTTTCAGGGGGGAGCAGATACCTGTCAAATCCAGGTATTTGCTCCCAATTCCGTTCAAAGAGCGACACACATTGTGAGGCAAACTTCGCCATGTCCGACCCCTCCTCCTTTCCCCTCGCTGTCTTCTGGGAGACACACAGGTCTCAGAAGACAGCAGGGACCATTCAGAATGCACAGCGTGATTTGCGCATGCACAGTAGGGAACTAGGACTGAAGCCGAAAGTCTTCACTGCCTGGTTTCCCTTACCAGGAATGGTGGCGGCAGCACCCGTGAGTCGACTCGAAGATCGGCTTTGGATGCCGACATTGCGGGCTCCCAGGACAGGTAAGTGTCCATATATTGAAAGTCAGCAGCTACACTATTTGCAGCTGCTGACTTTTAATTGTTTTTCCCAGGTGGAGCTCTGCTTTAAGATGGTAGTAAGAAAGAAAAGTGTCAGACAGGGGTACAGAACAAGTAAGCTGAGTGGTTTATTTACCCAAAATGGTTGAAGGAAAGATTGCACTAGCAACTACACGTAGGTTGGCAACAGCAACACAGAGGTACTTTTCCCACCAATTCTAAGAACTATTTGTCTATATTATCTTCTCAGATTGTAACCTGTATGACGGTTTTGAAACGACATGTGGGCCAATTAGCCTAATGAGACAGGTCATTATGGACTGGGTTATGTAAGGGTGGCCAAGGACCATCACAAGTTCTGTTTTTCATTAAGCATGCCCCTCTTTGCCTGACTGATAACTGATGATGTATCTTATGATGAAATGGTAACAGGTTGGATGGGACAATTTGTATCACAGATATGATAAAGGATGCAACACTTGGTTTGCTTGCACAAAAAGAATGTCCTCATTTTAATCATACCACAAAGTGAACATGCTAGGAGTGCAATGCACATCAATCAGCAGAGCTGGTGCATTAAAAAAAAAATGTAAGTAAAATTTTTTTTGTGTGTGTTGCCCTTGTGTTCTCAATAATTCTCCTGCTATTTTCAACAACTGCAAACAAAAGAATTATTATCCTATATTAATTAATATTATATCAAATTAAATATTTATTATCTGAAGGTTACATGCTGGTGGTCTATTAGAGTATGCAAAATTGGATGTAAAATAGACACAATTTTATTTTGGTAAAGCCTGTAATTTGCCAGGCAGATTATCTCCAACACCATGGATTTTGAGCCAATCTGTCTGGCGCTGAGGGAGAGCAAATTTTAAGCTTTCATAACCAGATTCACACCTGCCATGGAAGTTTGAATGTAATACGTAATACAAGAAGCAAAGTTAAAAAGCACACACTGCCCAAGTAAACATTTGGATATTTGCTGTAGTAGATTATAGAAGGGATATTAACACAGCTGCAATGTTTTCTTGAAATTATTATTAGCTTAGTCTGGGTCTGATCAGACAGGTGATTTATAAAATGCAGGCACGTACCACACATGTGCCAGATCAATACATTTCTTCCACTTCAACAGTACATGAATCATTAATTCCAGCCTGGTTTGAACTCCTCACTTTGGTTATGTAAGTAAGCAGTAGAATAATCTCAAGAGAGTGTTTAGTGTCAAACAATCAGTACAAACTAACTGCTCTATCAAGACTTATGAAAAGCTGACATCTCTAGATAACCAAAGTAGAAGAAGAAGAACTGCTGGTTACAGAGAAATAAATATAAAAAAACACACATCACTTATTATCTACAGTTAATAAAGAAAAACTCCAAGCGTAGAGATTTTTCTAATTTCAGGGTTGTAAAGAAACCACTGCCACGTCTAAACAGCTTCTCTGTGCTTACAAAATGTATACTTGCTGGTTAGTACTGCTCACACTGCAGATGCGAGTGTTACAATGCTCATAGACGGAATCACTAATATCATTTATCTGACACCCTCTCCCCTTGGCCATTCACAAAACACCTTGTATTCTGTGAAACGATAACAGAATATCAGCATGTATATGGGAGCTGCAGTTCACAGATTGAGGGTAAATAGCTGAAGACTTAGGCCTGAAAGGACTTAGCTTAAAATTGCCTTTTTGGCACCCCTGTTTGCAGGCAGGGTTCAAGCAAACCCACATGCACACCATGAGAGGCATGCATGGACACATATGCTCCTGCACAGAAGCATACAACTAGGAACAATTCTATGTGCACAACCAAACATATGCACAGGTGTTCATGTTGGTAATCAATTGCACAGTATGGCTCTATCATCCTACCATTGTGGCCAATGATGTGTTGGGTCTGAGGCATGCATGTGCACAGACATATATGTCACTTGTGCCATGGCTAGAGCACTGGAAGTGTTACTTTCCTTATACATATCTCTTTAAAGTATTGAAGCATAAGGACAACAGACTAATGGGTCACAGGTAATCAAAGTTTTGGGGTTAAGGGGCAGGTGATTTTGTTTTTAGACCAGTAGTTTCATTGTATCGGGGCACAGATCTGGGGAAGGGTACGGAAACAGTGGCCTCCATCATCCATAAATGGAAGAAGTTTGGAACCACCAGGACTCTTCCCAGAGTGGGTCTATTTATCTTAAAACTTCTGTAAAGTTTTTTTTTTTTTTAATTTTACTGCTGTCTGAATATTTATTGTAATTTCCTATATCAGAGACATAACAGAAAGTGAGACTTCCCACTTTTGACAGCAGTCAAGAGAACAGATGCCCTAAATGGAAGATATCACCTATAAAAGGAGGGGGGTGTGGCTAGAAGAACCTCTGTGAATACGGCACCTCATCCCTGTTACTGGATTTATTGTGTAAAGGGGAAAGAGAAGGAGGAGGAAAGGGATTATCGTGGTGCCAAAAACTACAGGGACACTACTGACTCTGCAGCTCCGCTCCACGCTGGCATAACTCCGCCGATCCCGGAGCGCAACAACCCTGCCTACGCTCGCAGCAGCTCCGCAACGGCCCCCCGCGCGATCGGGACCCGCCGAACCGGCTAAACGGACAGTATCTGTCCCTCCAGCACCCCTGGGAGGAAGCCTTCGGAGCATTCACGGGAGGCAAAGATGGCGCCGGCACCTCCGCTACCGCAACGTGCGCAGCCAGGGACACAGAAGGGAGGGAAGCTGGCAGTCACTGAGACAGGTGAGCTGGTGCACTACAACGCCCAGTATTCGGCATCATCCCCTACGGGAGACCTATTTTCATCCCAGAGCTCTGATCTGGATAAAGCACTGTGTGAGGTACTGCTCAGTCAGGGGAACGTGGAAGATAGCCCTCCCCCCATACCCCATCTCTCCGCAGCTTCACCTATAGACTATCCCGGGGACCAAACCATAATAGCACGTTTCTCCTCACTATTGGATCAGGGGCTAGAGAAGGCGACTAAACGCATTACGGCCGACTTGAAAGGTGAATTTCATGAGCTGGGCACCCGTATAGGGACTATAGAGACCAAGCTGGACGAGACCATCTCCAGGACCAATCAGAATACTAACTGTATTGAGGAGATACAACAGCGACTAGACGAAGCCCTAAATAAACTTGACGATTTGGAAAATCGCTCACGACGCTACAATTTTAGGGTACGGGGGATCCCCGAATCTTTCGCAGATGCAACAGAAGTGAGTAAAGAACTGATTTCTCATCTCCTACCAGACCTCCCCTCTCATAAACTAGAGCTGGATAGGGCCCACAGGGCTTTGGCTGCACCCCGCACCGATGGCTTACCACGGGACATCATCGTGAAACCACACTATTATTCAGTTAAGGAGCAGGTGATGCTCAAAGCTAGAGAGATAACTGATCTACACCTTCGAGATCACCCTATCCAGATTTTTGCGGACATCTCTCCTGCTACTGTTCAGAAACGTAGGGCTCTTAAACCACTGCTACAACCCCTCATAGCGAATGACATCAGATACCGTTGGGCTTTCCCATTCCGCCTAGTGTTCACTCACCAGCGTAAGAAATATTCTTTTGCAACCTTTCATGAGGGCGAAACATTACTGAAAAAGCTGGGCCTGATTTCCGCGGAGAATGCGGATTCTCCGCGCCCAACACAACAACGTACCCCGCCGGCCAAGCCACCTCAGTGTCCTCTTTCGCCAATCTGGCGCTCAACCAGAAGCAAGGCCAAGTTGAAACCCAAAAACTCTTGAAGTGATGGATGCCCTTCCGTTTTCTTTTACCATTGTGACGGCTGTCACCCTCCAAAACTTTTTGTCGCCCCGTAGGCGGGTTCAAGAATTGGAACTTTACAGTGGTTATCGCTATAATGCCTGAGACTTTATAGTTGGGGTTTTCTCTTAGTTTGATGGGAGGCTAACTCACCGGGAAGACCCCAAGAAAGTACTTTTATCCTACTTATGCAAGCGATAAGTTGAACTTCTCTATGCAGCACTGATAGTTTACTACTTTGATGTTGGGGGCTCCCTCCCCTTACCGTTACCACATGTTATGTTCATTTGTGTGATAGTTTTGCAGGGATTGGCGGAGGCCAGTAGTGGCGGTCATTCGCCCAGTTTGCTTTCGGCCCTCTCACGGTGTGACAGGACCGAGATCAGACGGAGTGCAGTGTCTTCTGACACTGTACCATTTCCGAAAGGAATTGGGGTAATTATCCCCTTTGATTTATGATGTTTTTACTGTTAAAACTGGTACAGTTTTACACAAACCTTTTGATTTTATTAGGTGGCTCTCCCTTGGGCCACTTACTCTTCACTATCTCCTTTTCTAATTTCTTTACTGATCCTTTTGTGTTTGCTCCCCACTATGTTACGGCTCCGCGGCTCCGGGCTCTGGCCCCCTCACTGACTCCTCCTCACGGGAAGTGCTGCCCCCTGCTCCTTGGGGATCAAGTAAGTGACAGTTTTTTTTTCCCTTGTGCATCATGGTGACCACTAATAGAAGTCAACCTTATGGATTCGTCTCCCACAATGTCCAGGGTATAAATGCCCCGGTTAAACGCAGAATGGCCTTCCAATATTACAAATCGTTAAAGGCTGATGTGCTGTTTCTTCAAGAGACGCACTTTTCACCGACTTATAATCCCACCTTTTTGCACCACTATTACCCTCAATTTTATTTAGCAAATGGCCCGGGAAAGACGGGAGGGGTGGCCATTTGTTTTTCTAAACGGGTGACCTTTTCACTGGAAAAGCTTGTGACCGATCCGGAAGGTCGCTACCTGATGGTGGTGGGTAAATTAGATGGTAGCTTGGTTTCATTAATATCATATTATGCCCCTAATAAGGGACAATTGCCCTTTTTCCGGAAACTCTTACACAAGGTGACCCCAGACCTACAGGGTGCTGTTCTGTTTGGAGGGGATTCTAACGTAGCCCTGGATTCCATACTGGACAGAACGGGACGACCCTCGGCCCCTCGGAGACACTTTCCAAAAATCGGTTGTAAATTGGCTAAAATGTTGCATTATCATAACCTGATTGACCTGTGGCGAGAGCTTAACCCATCCAGGAAAGACTATACATTTTATTCCCACGTCCATAATACCTATTCTAGAATAGATCACTTTTTCACGATCCCAGCGACAACTTCTCTGTTTCAAACAAGTAAGATTATAGACGTGACTTGGTCTGACCATTCAGCCGTTTGGACAGCTAGTGACTCTTTACAACGCTATTCAGGCCCGGCCCCTTGGAGATTAAATGACTCACTACTTAGCAACCCCTCGATTTGCATTGAAATTGAACAAAAGCTCGAGGAATATTTTGCTCAGAATGATCCTACGGATACTTCTGTGGCGAATACTTGGGCGGCACATAAAGCGACCATTCGGGGGTATTTCATTCAGATCGCATCGAGGTTGAAAAAAACCTCTGAGTCACTGATCAACCAAAAGGGTCGCGAACTGTCCAGTCTGTTAGTCCAACACAAAGACAATCCTGACTTGGACCTAAGGGCTCAGATTGATTCGGTCAGACTGGAACTAAACCTTTGTCTTACAACCAAGGCGGAGAAAAATGTCAGGTGGACACAAGCAAAATTGTACACACAAGTAGACAGACCGGGAACACTGTTGGCACGTAAGCTGACCCCCAGACCCCGCTGTAGGATGGTCCCAAAGATTAGGCAACCTGACGGGTCCCTCACGCAGAACCCACAAAAGATATTAAAACTCTTCCAATCCTATTTCACCTCCTTATACAAAGAGCCGGAGACTCTATCATCTGGTGCCATAAATGACTTTATCAGGGACTTGTCTTTACCGTCCCTTGCTGATCACCACAAGGAATTACTAGATGGTGCTATCACCACGGAAGAGGTATTGTCTGCAATAAAGCAAGCCCACGCCGCTAAAACACCGGGTCCTGACGGTTTCTCCGCCTCTTATTATAAGAAGTTTGCCCAAACCCTAGCGCCCCACCTATTGGAATTTTTCATGGCCTTAAGAGAAGGAGATCATCTGGGGGGAGACCTAAATAGAGCTAATATATGTTTAATACCAAAGCCTGCCAAAGACCATAGTGACATAACAAATTATCGCCCTATATCACTTATTAATGTGGATTTGAAATTGTTAACCAAAATTTATGCTAATAGACTCAACACCTTCCTAGCACATTACATCCATGTGGACCAAGTGGGATTTGTCCCAGGTCGTCAGGCAGGGGATCAAATCCGTAGGGCAGTAGACATAATATCTTTGCTCCATTCTAATTGGGATGGCTTGGGAACAAGAAGAGGCATGCTGTTGTCATTGGACCTCCACAAGGCCTTTGATTCCCTTTCTTGGCCCTTTCTGTTCCACATCCTAAGACAATGGAATTTTGGACCTAAATTTCTCTCCTTGCTATCTAAATTATATTCTACCCCATCGGCTAACATCGTCGCCTTTGGGCACAAATCAGATTTAATACAAATAAGAACAGGAACCAGACAAGGTTGTCCCTTGTCGCCACTTCTATTTATAATTGCAATAGAGACACTGGCAATTGCTATCAGAGCCAATCCCAATATACATGGGGTGACTAGCGGGGGCAGAGATCATAAATGCGCATTGTTTGCAGATGATCTCCTGCTGTTCGTTACGGACCCCATCGCGACATTACCTAATTTGGCATCGCTCCTCTCGGAGTTTGGGGCAGTATCGGGCCTGAAGGTCAATCAGTCCAAATCGGAGGCCATGAACATTAATCTAGCTGCTTCAACCCAGACCACTGTACAGGCCTCTTTCCCATTTCGATGGAGCAAACAGGCTCTCCCCTACCTTGGCATTAAACTCACTACAAATGTGTCCACCTTGTACGAGGCTAATTACGCCCCCCTTCTCTCTTCCACATCAGAGGATTTACAGAATTGGCAGAACCATGGTCTTTCCTGGATGGGTAGAATAGGCACTGTTAAAATGATGACCCTCCCTAGGATTCTTTACTATTTTAGGTCCCTCCCGGTCCCAGTCCCTGCAACATTTTTTAAACAACTCCAATCATTGATCTTTCAATTTATTTGGAATAAAGGGGGTTGCAGGGTGGCCCGATCTTCCCTGTATGCCGCAAAGGGACAGGGGGGATTAGGGGTTCCACACTTTTTACACTACTACAGAGCGGCTCAACTGACACAGCTTTACCACATCTACTCTACCACCTACCGACCGGACTGGGTTAATTTAGAGGCTCAGGCGTGCTCTCCCCTCCCCATGGATCTTTTAATGTGGTTACCTTCTAGAGAGCGTAGGGCCATCCTGAGCCCTTCCCTCTCCCACTCTTTGGACCTATGGGATAGGATGTGCAAAATATACCCTTTACGGTCACCGCATATCCCAGTGGCCCCTATTTTTGGTAATCCGCACTTTCCCCCAGGGCAACACCCGCAACTGTTTTCTTGGTGGACCAATAAGGGCCTGTTCAGGATAGCACATTTCATAGACCATAGAGGCATCAAAAAACTCTCTTATTTTCGGGACACTCTTGAAATGCCTTTGACGGAGACATTTCGATTCTCTCAAATTATTCACTATATTCAATCACTTGGTCAAAGTCAGGGAGATATTAACACTAGAACACTGTATGAAAATAAATGCCTCAAAGCACCTGGGGCACGGGGAAGCATTTCAGAGTTGTACGCCTTGCTAACAGTCCGAAACTCTAAGCTTCCTTATCAAGCAGCTTGGGAAGCGGACTTGGGGGAGACGATTGACAGGGATGTTTGGTCCAAGTGGTCAGCCGGGGTGCACAGGGGAATTTTGAACACCTCACTTGTGGAGGCCGGTTATAAAGTACTGTCGCGTTGGTATCTGGTTCCAGCGCGGATAGCCAAAATACACCCAGAGGCTTCGCCCCTCTGTTTCAGAGGGTGCGGTCAAGAGGGAACAATGTTCCACATATGGTGGTCCTGTCCAAAAGTTAATAGATTCTGGATAAGAATTTTTAATTTGGTGTATTCGGTGACTGGAGTGAATATACCTAAAAATGTTAAAACAGCGCTATTTTCTGACCTCTCAAGTAACCTGTCTAAACACCTCAGATCCCTCATTTCTTAAATTTTTTTGGCAGCTAGGATTGCCATAGCGCGTGCATGGAAAACTCCTCAAATAAACCTGGCGCTCGTCAAAAATAAAATTTCCTGGATCATGATTAATGAAAAATTGACTAGTATTCTCCGAGACCAACAAAACCGATTTGAAAAGACATGGAATCCCTGGGTTAACTATCTTCAGTCACCGTGAGGGGGGGGGGGGGGTTAGTGGGCTGGAGCGTGGGGATCGTCTATATACTCTCTCTTTTTCCCTCTTTTACTCCCTCTTTCTTTTCCCCTCTTCTTCCGCTCTACTTTTTTTCTTTTCTTTTCTCCTTTGTTTTTTTTCTTCTTTTACTCTATATTTTACGAAAAAGGCCACTTTGCTCCCATAGTTTGGATTTCAAATGGGTAAAAGTGGACTTTGTGGAGCGTCTATAACAGCAAGCGTTCACTATTACACGAATACTACAATTCAGATCCGGTTTACTGATCTCCACCTCACGACAATTTTCTATGGTAAGCCACAAAGGCTTTTGTTAATATCTGATCCTGATATTCAATGAATGGTCCTGGCAGGTGAAGGTTGGTTGTTCTATAATTTGCCAGTTTGTTGATGCGTGTTATAATATGAATACTTATGGCTTCTCTTGTACGGATCTCAGATTCAAAACTGTACTATGAAAGTGAACTAAATATGTATAGAAGTGAAACCTTGTTATTGATGGAAAAATATAACTTCAATAAAAATTATTGGAACGAGAAAAAATATTTAACAATATAATTTTATTTTAATGACAAAAATACAAAAACACTGAACAAGTACAAACAACATGACATAAACAAAAATTGATACAATGGGTACTAAGCAATTAATTATTCAGCTATTAAGCAACCAAAAAGAATCCCACAGCTATAGATTAGACATGTGCATTAGTTTTCGTTCGAATATATTTTTGGCCGAATTTCAGGTATTTTCGTTATTGTTTTAACAAACGATAACGAAAATGCCGAATCCGAAAAACAAAAGATCCGACATAAATAAATGCTTTATTTTCGTTTTTGTTGTGACAACAGTTCGATATAGATAGGAGATTCGACATGACACTGGCAATAACAATCTGAGTCTATCTAACCTGTGGTCGAATGTGCCTAACCTTAACTCTATTAGTCCAGGATTATTCTACATAGAGAGAAGAGATTTGACAGAGAGAAACGATTCAACATAGAGAGAAAAGATTCGACAGAGAGAAAATATTTGACAGAGAGAGAGAAAAGATCGCTGCTGGAATTGGGTGGGAACTAAAATAAAAATAACGATGATGATGAATGTGAATGTGAATTTGGCTGATTGTAACCAAAGAGGAGGAGCAGTAAAATAGATAGAACTAAGTACACACGTACAGCCAACTTACTTTCACTTACGATTGCTAACAGAGTGAGACACACACACTGAATCATTTCAGAAGACAGTCAATCTTAGCTGGTCCATTTGTTAGAGAACTTAAATTATTTAGCAATTAAGCATAAGCACAGCAGCAGAACAATAGTGAAGCAAGCTACAGTTCAACTTAACCTTTTCATAATGATCTGCTGCTATTGTGTTAGTGTTGTGAACTTGATAGTGATACTAGTGTTGCTAGTGTTGTGATAGCCTCAGAGGCTGCCCGTGTTGTGGGGGGGGGGATTCATTATTATAAATTCTATAATATAGATTGAGATTCTATATAGATTCTATATACTCTATCTTGTTACCTGTCTGATCAGTGATCACTATCACCAGTCCATTTTCTGTTTGCACTATATACATTCAACATGAACCCCAAAGATTCGACAAAGCAGCGAAAAACATACAAACGTCGAATCTTTGGCTTATGGTGTCTGTTGAAAATTCTAAGAAGATTCGACAGAGCAGCTAAACTATATGGAGTCATACAGTTTAGCTGATCTGTCGAATCTTCTTTGAACATTCGACAGACACCATAAGCCTTCAATGACAAATTCGACCTTAATTCATTTGGATTTTCGGACTAATTCAATTTATAACTAAAAACTAAATAAATAAAAACAAATTTTGGGAGTAACTAAATAAATGTATTTTTCGGATGAAAACAAAATTCCAAAACAAAATATTTCAGTGTGCACATGTCTAGTATAGATCTTGTGTTAGCCTCTGATTTGAGATATCAGCTCCTACATGTTTTGCCAAACCATTGGCTTCCTCAGGGAAATTATATCTGCTTGTACTAAAGTAAACAAAAAAGGACAAAATAAGAATAAATAACAGAACAATTTACTAAAACATAATAGTCTCAATTCAGAATGCATGGCATGGTCACACCCCCCCCCCCCATAGTAGCCACTAAATCAGAAGACGCACCAGCAGCACATACCCCCAAATCGCAGAGGCCACAAGAGTGGGGGACAGGAAACCCCCAAAAACCAACAGGCTCTCCCGACCAGGCGCCACGTCTATTGCTGCAGAGGGCGAATAAAAACCTAACAATAAAATATAGTGTTTATTGATTATTAAATATTTTTTAGGATAGAAAAATCTCAAAATTAGAAAGGGCTAACATAGCCTCAATTACTTACAATTATATATGAAAATCTATTTTGAAACAGGGGCACTGAAAAACAGATGTAAAATGAATAGAAGATCACAGAATATGGATTGCAACCAATTGAATCTGGCAGAAAGGCTAAGAAAGAAAAGAAAAAATCATACTAACTATCCTTCACAAACAGCAGTGTACTGTCATTAATGCAGCACACTAGGGTGCAGCAAAAAACAAGACAAAAATATCACCTATATGTAGCGCCACTCTTGTGGCCTCTGCGATTTGGGGGTATGTGCTGCTGGTGCTTCTTCTGATTTGGTGACTTCTATGGGGGGGGGGGGGGGTGTGTGACCATGCCATGCATTCTGAATTGAGACTATTATGTTTTTGAAGTAAATTGTTCTGTTATTTATTCTTATTTTGTCCTTTTTTGTTTACATTAGTACAAGCAGATATAATTTTCCCGAGGAAGCCAATGGTTTGGCCAAACATGTAGGAGCTGATATCTCAAATCACAGGCTAACACGAGATTTATGCCTGTGGAATTCTTTTTGGTTGCTTAACCTCCCTGGCGGTAATCCCGATTCTGGCTCGGGCTGCAATTTCAGTACCACGAGCGGTAACCCCGAGCCAGATCCTATCCTTCACAAACAGCAGTGTACTTTCATTAACCCCCCTGGCGGTATTCCCGAGTCTGGCTTGAGGTGGAGATTTTATACCAAAAGCGGTAACCCAAGCCAGACTCGGGATCGCATCGCTGGATACAGGGAGAGTTACTTACCTTGTCCCCTGGATCCAGCGATGTCCCCCCGCTGTGTGTGCCAGTCGTCCTCCGCTCGATTCACACAGTGCCCGAGTGCCACCGAGCTCCGTTCCCTGCGACATTACAAGGCACGGGAGCGGAGATCGGTGCCAAATTCAAAAAAGTAAAAATACACAAAACACTTATAAAAATACACATCTCCTTTGTCCCTAGTGGTCTGTCCAGTGCCCTGCATGCACTTTTATATTATAAATACTGTTTTTTTCTGCCTGGAATTTGGAGATTGTCTATAGCAACCAATAAGTGTCCTTTTATGTCAAAAGTGATTTTAGACAGCTAGAAAACAGCGATAATAAATTAGAATCACTTGCACAATTGAGCAATAGCAATTTTTGGGGAGATCTGTCGTCAAACACTAAATCTAATGACAGCGACAATTCTGCAAATGAGCAAATTTCAGTGTTTTTGGATTTGATTACATTATTGAATATTTTTTATTATTATTTGTTATCATTATTTATAGTTATTTATTATATTATAAACTTTATCATACCCGGGATGTCTACTAGACTCTTGCTTGAACAGATTTAAGAGAGTTATTCCTAACAATTGCAGGCCTACAATATAAAACGCCAAATTTCCATGCAAAATAATTGTACCACTTTCAGCACCTAAAATCAGAAATAATCATACCGCCAGGGAGGTTAATAGCTGAATAATCAATTGCTTAGTACCCACTGTATCAATTTTTGTTTATATCATGTTGTTTGTACTTGTTCAGTGTTTTTGTATTTTTGTCATTAAAATAAAATTATATTGTTAAATATTTTTTATACATATATAGTGTCCCTGTAGTTTTTGACACCGCAATAATTCCTTTCTTCCTCCTTCTCTTCCCCTTTACACAATAAAAGGAAGATATCACCTATTAGCTACTAGTAAGTTGGGTGTTAAGTGTTAGAAAAGGGTTACTTTTTTACTTTTACTTACAATTTTTTTTTAGAGCTGAAACCACCATGCCAAAAATACTATACTAAGTAATTCAACTCTGTTCTTTTATGTCTGTTCCTGTAGCTTCCATCTTGTCTCCCCATCTTCATCCTCTGAACGTTGGTCACTAAACAAACCCTAAATCTGACCCTAGATCTGTGTTTGGGAAAAATCACACATGCTCTGTCCTTAGCTTACACCATTAATTTAGTGACATTGAAATTGCTAAATGGCATGGAAGGCCTGAGGCCATTTCAATATATTGTATGCTGCTAAAATGCTCTACTGACCTTTCATACAAAGAGAAGCCTTCCCCTTCACAGATTTATCTGCAATATTCCTAACAAATGAATGCAAATGCTTGACTACATCTAATAAAAACAAAATGTTGTTAGGATTACACATTATGAGATTGATTTCCTAAAGGCCAATAGGCTGTTCAGTTTGCTAAGGGAAGTTGTGCAATGCAAGATAATTTTCCCAAGTGCTTAGTGCTTATGGAAACTTTTTACTTTGCATGAACCTCCCAATCATCTGCAGGGAAAATTATAAATAAACATTTTTTTTTGTTTGATTGTGATTGGATGATGAAAGACAGCTGAGCTTCACCTTATTCACTAAGCTCCTGGAGAAATGTGTTAGGAGTCTTATGTTTTTTAGTAAATCAGCCCAAATGACTGTGTTGTAATCATGCAGCGGTTGTGTCCCTCCATTGCTCACCAAGAAAGCTTGGTCAACTGGACTAAGATTTCTTTATTTTTGGAACTGTTCACCCATATGTATGGGAGAACATGTAAATAGGTGTGCTTGTTAACAACCATTAATTTAGTATTTTGAGTGAAGTAAAGCTATTAGTGTTAGTTCCCAAAGACCTCAATGTATCTTTTTATTCACAATCCAACAAAGGAACTTGAATGGGCTGAACTTAATCAATATTTAATTTTATAGTTTATAATAGAGGTATTTTTTATCATTTTTTTTCGAATTACACTCTTTCTGAGTTGATCATATAAACTGTGCTTATTTAGTTGTTTTGAGTCAAGACATATTAATACTTTTATGGATAACTTTCTGAATTGTTACAAAATAAACACGGACCCAGGAGCTATAATCCTTCCTTCTATCCAAAAATATTTAGGCTAAAAATACCCATTATATTTTGATAGTTTTATTGTAGGGAAAAGATTGATTGGATTTGAGGAGGGTTTTAATGATTTTTAGGAGTTCTTTTTGAATAAATTGTGTGCAAACTTAGTATTTAACTAATATGTCTTTGAGGTGGAATAATGCATGCATATTGTATTTTTTGTAATCTTTCATTTGGAAGGTATCTTAACAGATACTATGGTTTTGCTATATTAAATAATCAGGTAGGAACAATGACAAAACAACCAATTTACATTTGTTTTATTAAATGCAGTTGTTCAGAATGAACTGCTTATTCAATTTTAAACCTCCATGCAAGTTTGCAAATTTGGAAAGACATACTGTAGTTAAAGCTTTTATATTTATTTCCACAATATTTGTAAATTGTTACCTTTCTGCTATGCTCCATGAAAAGATGATGTAAGTATAATTCAAGTTCAGCATTAGAATTATTTTCATTTTATATCATAGCTGGTTCCTTTTTGTTAACATTATTGATTTTCTAACTGTTGTCCTTATTAGTTAGCTTCTATCTTTTATTTTTTATTAAGAGTCATTTATTGTTAAGCATGTGGACAAGTAAATTGGATAATCTATCTAATGCCCTAGAGCTTCCCGAAGATGTCAAATGTTTTCAGCTTGGAGGTGAAAAACGGCTATCTGGGTCTATGTATTTTCAATTAAGTTAAACAGAAGAACATATCAGGAGTTTCATTTTAATCACAGCTTCATATTTTGGTTGCTCATATGTGGCTACTTTATTGCACTTTTCATTACCGTGTTTTATTCTGTCTTTAGCTAATGGCTATTGTCAGAACATTTATACAGTGAAGCTTGATATTAATGATCAGGTTATGTGCCATATTTTACAATTTTATCAGTGCAAGGCTGCGGGGGGGGGGGGGGGGGAGGGGGCGATGGGGACAGTAATTGCCATAAAGCCTGTTTTGCACAAGTAGGGGGTGGTACTGATAGCTGGAGAAGTTCTTATGTTCTTATTACACTTCTAAACAGAAATTCATGATATTGCAGACTATACATTTAGATTGATAGAACAAGATGTAAAGGACAGAAACAACAGTTTACCAGAGTACTAATAAAACACCATTACATGAAAAAAAAAATATGATCTGAATTTGGCTGAGGTGAATAGAGTTCTTACAGATATATTTTTATTTAGCTATTAGAAATTTTGTAATAAAAAATAATAATATCAAAAGTCGAAGCCTCTCTGTTTCAAAATGAGAATAGGATAAAAAAATCTCTGAAGGCCCATTTGCATTATGCACTGAGATAACACACATTTTCATGCCTTTCATGCTGCAGACAGCCCAGCTATTATGAACAGGCTGACAGTGTGCTTTAGAATTTTCAGCAAGGCAGTACCCCACAATGCAACTAGGTGCCTTGTGGTGTGTATTACTGCAGGTACATTTGCAGCTGCTGTGCCACGTGTGCCAGTCTAACTGTCATAAATGTAAACTGGCCCTGAAGGGTTTGACTCACTAAATAAAACCTCATATATTAAAATGACAATATTTTATAGTGAACTTTAAATGCATTCTTTTTTTACGCCCTTTACAGTAATGCATTTAGTGCAGACTTTAAAGTGATTGTAAAGTCTTGTTTTTTTCTAATAAAATAACAAACATGTCATACTTACCTGCTCTGTGCAGTGGTTTTGCACAGGGCAGTCTGGATCCTTCTCTTCTTGGGTCCCTGGCTGGAGTCCTGGCCTCTCCATCCTGTTGAGTTCCCCCACAGCCAGCAGCTTGCTATGAGGACACAAAAGCTGAGCTGCAGCTCCGTGTATCTATACAGACACGGAACTGCGGTTCGGCCCTGCCTCCTCTCTCTCATGATTAGCTAAATTACTTTGATTGTCAGCAGCAGGAGACAATGAAGCCACTGCTGTGTATCAGCCAATTGAGAAGGAGATGATTGAGGCACTCATGGATATTGCTGGATAGAGATGGAGCTCAGGTAAGTATTAGGGGTACTGAGGTAGGGCTGCTGCACACAGAAGGCTTTTTATTTTAATACATAAATGCATTAACATAAAAAACCTTCTGCCTTTACAACCACTAATTTACATTTATAGCTGTATGTTCTATGTCCCAACTATGCAAAATAATTTTCACTGAACATCTTTACCATTTGAGCTCTATTGCCATTGCTATTATCATGATTTGTAGAATATATTTCTGTGAAAATCTCAATTATGAGTGTTCTCACTTACTCACCATCTTCAATTTACAAAAGTAACATCTGTTCAATGAACAGTTTTTGGTGTCAAATATTATTGAGATTTTAACAATAAATATTTTAAAAGCAAGATACTTTTTTTATACATAGGGATTGTTTTTTTGCTTTCATTTAGTGTATTATTTTTTTAAATTGGTAGGTGGGGCTTCCCATATAAATATGCTTTAATAACTATATGGTAAAGCAATTGAAGAGCAGTGTGCTTTTCCACGAGTGTGTGTGATAATATCAGTATGCTATATGAAAGAAGTTATATATTGTCAGAGGGCGTGGAATTGCTTTTGTAGTTCGCTAATAATTATCGCAGCTTTCAAATTTCAGGCTTTGGTTGGTGATTCCAACCTTTTAGAGATTTTGTGCCTTGTTTTCATGGTTCTTATTTTCAAGACTTGCCAATGCAGTGTGTAACAGTGTGTGTGAATGGAGTATGGTATTATCGAAATGTTAGTAACCTTACTAAAACAAGATATGTTTTCTGTGGAAGGCATTACTACAAAGTTACAGGTCTGGAAGCAAACACTTAACAGTCAGTTACCTCAAACCATTTACGCCTCTTCTATAGGAATACCATTTTGGCAATGTTTACTTTAAATCTTTAGTTCTGCGGAATGATGTGAAATAAAACATTTCAATGATTATATGCATTGGAAATACAGTCTAATTGTATTTACTGTAGTTTATAATTCTTTATCATAATACATTCTATAAACAATATGGTTTTACAAATATTGAAATAATTACATATCCACATTGCAAGTCATTGCCTGGTTTATTTTTCTTTGAAACACTGTGCCTAACAATGTAATTATAATCTCTGCCTCTTTCTTGCCTTTTCATATAACCTTGATTTCTATCTGCCCAGGGGAGCTATTGTAGCAAACAAGAAGACATTTGATTTGAAAGTACATGCAAATGTACTTTGAACATTTTGCAGAAATATATCTGATCAAATAGATTAAGAGTACTCGATTTTGACACCTTGGAATTTACTTTTGCTCTAATTCAAATTTCATAGTTATAGCTTCTAACTTCAGCTTGTTTAATTAGACTTGGGCAATAATACTTGGAAGCTATCTGATTTCTATGCTGCACCTTTTTTTTTTTTTTGGTGCATGCTCAAGTTTTAGTACATAACCCTCATAGGATCTTCAACCAACAGGATTTCCATGTGTGCTTAGTAAGGCCGCGTACATACGGGCGGACTGTTCGCCCAACTTTGTCCGCTGAACAGTGTTTCAGCGGACAGTCCGCTCGTGTGTGGGCTTCAGTGGACAGTTTCATCGGACAGTCTGACGAACAAAGTTTTTCGGAATTTCCGTAAGACTGTCCGCTGAAACTTGGTTTGAGCGGACAGTCCGCTCGTGTGTAGGCTTGTTCGTCAAACTAAGTTCCGCGCATGCTCAGAAAGGATTTACACGCCGAAGGTTGCATTGCAGTGTATAGGACGTCGTTTTTCGAGTCCCGTCGTACGTGCCGTTCACGTCATCGCGCAAGTTTTCAGCGGACTGTTCATTCGTCATGTGTGGTCAAGTCCGTTCATGCTAATTTTGAACGGACTGTTTGTCAAACTGTTTGACGAACCTAGTTGGGCGGACAGTCCGCCCGTGTGTACGCGCCCTAAGAGTTCAGTTGATCGAAGATGTAGTATGGACAGGTAATACAATATATGCAAAAACAAAATGTTTGTTTTCTTTCCTTCACTTTCTGTCCCAGAGAAACAACAGTAAATAGCAATATTCTATTAGACCCTGACAATGTTTCTCCACTGGAAGATGTCCTCTCTCTTCTTCCAATAACATCTGTAAATGTTGGATTTCCAAAAAGTTTATGTCCCATTGACAATAGTCATCAGTACAATTAGAGATTAAACCTCTGCAGTGATAACACAGACAGAAATTAGCATTTAACTGGGATTCTAATTCTTCGACAATTAATACAAAACTAATGCCAAAAGTTTGGCATTAGATATACCTTGAGATTGGTGGAAAACCCACAACAGACAGAAGACAGTTGTCAGGAACACAGATACGGTACAGAATGGCGTCGGCCACGAACTTGTAGTGCATATACACGGCAGGGCTTTTTCAGCCAACTTTCACCTCATGGTTTTTCTGCTCTTTACCGCCACTTTTGGTCAACTTCTGTATTGTTTCCTGATTTTTTTTGGATTTGTTCTGAGCATGCGTGTTTGTACCTTGTACAAAAGTCCTCTGGTTTTCTGTACACACGATCGGACTTTGCTCCATCGTACTTTTGTACCCGGAAAGTTTGTCCATTCGCACAGCCAATAAAAGTCAGATGAAAACCAAAAAAGTTTGTCCGATGGAGCGTACACACGGTCGGATGTTGCTCAAAAACAGCTAATTTGCTTGTTTGTTGTCAAAAAGTCAGATCGTGTGTATGGGCCTTAAGATTTATAATGCCAACTATACTTTCAGATCAGCTCTATACTGCCTCAGAAAATCACAAGGAACATCTTGGCTAAAGCACTGTTCTAGTACACTGAAACTGTATGCTTTGCACTTAAATATTGCAAACTGTTCCTAATTTGCCATGCTCATTGTGCTCTAAATCCCAATCTCAGCACATATGCATGGGATAAGCCTGGTCTAACAGTGAAGCATTTGAAGAGGTGGCTGTGCAGTGCTGAGCAGACTACAAAGTGAACATCCCAGGGCAGCAATAACAGGTTAGCACAAAGGGGCTGGGGACAGGTATTAGAGCCCAATGTAAGCAGAATAAGGGTAACAATACATTTTGACTGGCCACTTCCAACAAAAACAATGTTTCTTTTTGTTTTTACCAAAACAATCTTGAATAAACTGTGACATTTTTGTGTCTGTACATTTTATACCTCTATACTTCACTGCAGCTGGGCAAGATAACATAACTTTTTTTTACCTTCCTTTTCAGTTTTCTTTACTAATGCAGTTGTGTTTCAGATTAGTGATTTTAAGATGTTACTCAGCATTCACACTTAAAACAGACATATTAAATTCAGCTTCTGACTAGATGATGGGAATAAATACAGAACTAGATTTGTTAGAATTGAAATGAAGACTATAATGCCTTGTACACCCGGTCAGACATTCCGACCACAAAATCGCTCAGATTTTTCCGACAAATGTTGGCTCCACGTGCAGCACCCTTTGGGCTCCTTCTGCTGATCTCATGTTTATCGTGTGTTAGTAGAAGTTTGGTTAGAGACGATGCGCGCTTTTCAGACTTGTGCTTCAGATCGTTACTGCTCTTCAGTGTGTGCTTGTCGGTGAGTATCTGCTTATCAGTGCGTGTAGTCAGTTCGCATTTGTTTGTCATTGTGTGCTATTTTAGATAGTACTCTTTGATTTTCAGTTCTTATTGTCCGCTCGTTGCTGATTTTCAGTTCGTTCTTTCAGGCTGTTTTTCTTGCTGTTTATCGGTGCTTTCTGATAGTCTTTTCTGACCAGCCCACCATTGAAGCCATGTTGCGTGTACATACTCATCGTAGAGTTTGTGCTGTGCAGGGGCTTGGTGTTGGGCTTTTAGCTTTGAACAGGGAGAGGAGAAGTTCATCGAGAAAGAATTGGTTTCTCCAGCTTGACCAATTCTCACACATGCCTTTGCTTTGTGAAATCCAGGAGAATAATCCTGATGATTTCAGGAATTATCTCAGGATAACGGACCCTGTTTTTCACCATCTGTTGGCTTTTCTGACCCCTTATATCAGCAGGCAGGATACCTGCATGTGGCAAGCCATCAACCTGGAGCAGAGGCTAGTTGTCACGTTGTGGTACTTGGCGACAGGGAGAAGCCTTCAGGACCTCAAGTTCTCTACAGGTATCTACCCCCAGGCTCTGGGGATCATTATTCCAGAGACCTGTTCTGCCATCATTCAGGTCCTGCAAAAGGACTATATTAAGGTAAGATTTCTCCTTTAACATCACATTATATGTATTTAATGTTTGCTAATGTATTGTATTTCTTTCATCGTTCCCTAATTACCATGGTTGGAATATGCTGTAATATGCTGTGCCCCTTTGTCCTCATGCATGCTGGAAGCTTTTAAAGTTATTTATTTCCTTCGTGCATATTTGCCTTCACTAACCTCCCCAGCATGCTCTTCTGGGCCCATAAACACCTATATCCTAGTCACTTAGCAATGTATTTTGTCAGCTTCATAGTAGTGCTTTCCCTTAAACACCCCCTAAAATGTGTACAAATGTTATGTGTGTCCTTAAATTCATGCAGAGTGGCAGAGGCTTGTTTTTGGTGGGCCAAACTCATTAGGAACTCCCCTCCCCCAACCGCTAAGTCAGCTGATACCAATCCTCTATCTGCTTACTTTGGCAAACCCATATTCACCAAAGCATGTAGTGCAAGGGCCTGTCTCAATACTTTCAAATGCTACTGTTTTACGTTTTTTTCTCATATTATTATCTTGATAGGTAATAGCAGAATGTAAAAATCGTCTTCCATTTGTTCAGTTTTTTTTTCTTGGATTATGACACTTCTTACCTGTCCAGTGGGCTGCCAATAGTGTAAGTAAGGAGGGGCTGGCCAAAGTATCACACATTATTCATGCATCCAGCTCTCAATGAAGTGGAGAGGGTTACCTGTCCAAAACATCCCCCCCCCTATTTTTTTGCAATGGGCCATCAGACGGGGTGAGGAATCTGATAAGGGGACCTTTTGGCCATACTGATGTTGGCCAAAAATGTCTAATCTTCTTGCAATGTTGATGTGCAAAATTCAATTTTTTGCTATTTGTTTGACTCCACAGTTTCCTTCAACGCCACAGGAATGGCAGACTGTGGCCTCCCACTTTACCACCCGTTGGGACTTTCCCAATTGTGGAGGTGCAATTCATGGGAAACGTGGCCGTATCATCCCACCCCCCAATTTAGGGTCCTACAATTATAATTACAAGTAGGGATGAGCCGAACACCCCCCAGTTCGGTTCCCACCAGAGCTTTCGAACGGACCGAAAATTTGTGCGAACTTTAGAACCCCATTGAAGTCTATGGGACTCGAACGTTCAAAATAAAAAGTGCTAATTTTAATGGCTAATATGCAAGATACTGTCCTAAAAAGGGTTTGGGGGCCTGACTCCTGCCCCAGGGGACATGGGTCAATGCCTAAAATGTTTTTAAAAATGTCAGTTTTTGCGGGAGCACTAATTTTAATGACGATTAAAGTGAAAAAATAAGTGAAATATTCCTTTAAATATCGTGCCTGGGGGGTGTCTATAGTATGCCTGTGAAGTGCCACATGTTTCCCATGTTTAGAACAGTCCCTGCACAAAATGACATTTAACAGAAAAAAAGTCATTTAAAACTGCTTGCGGTTTTAATGTAATATCTGGTTCCGGCAATATGGATAAAAACCATTGAGAAAAATGGCATGGGTATCCCCCCCTGCCCATTACCAGCCCCTTTGGGTCTTGTATGGATATTAAGGGCAACCCCGTACCCATATTAAAAAAAGGAAAGACGTGGGGCCCCCAGGCCCTATATACTCAGAACAGCAGTATAGAGGCGGTGCAAACAAGACAGGGACTGTGTAGGTTTGTTGTGTTAAGTAGAATATGTTTGTAATTTTGAACTGGTACATTTTTAAAGTGTAGCACCAGTCAAAAAATATATTTTTAAGCTTTTTGGGAAACATAGGGAAGGGTTATCCACCCTGTATAATTTGTTTTGCCATCCGTCTTTTTTCATCTCACTTCCTGTTGTCTCCTTCCGTTTGCAAGTAGGAGACGTTTGTAAGTTGGATGTTTGAAAGTAGGGGCCTGCCCTATATGCTCTGCAGAAATGGCGGAACAAGGTGTTGGTTTTGCCACAACATTGTAAGCCCTCAAAGTGACTCTTGGTGGGCGCTGGAGCGCCCTGCTGTGAACGATTATATCAAGAATTGTAATTACATGCCATTGTTGAACAGTGGTAGAAAAATTGGGCCTTTGGTGGTTGTAGTGCTGGTGCTGGTGCCACAACACTATAAGTCCTCACAGTTACTCTCGGTGGGCACAGGAACGGGCCCTGCTGTGAAATATTATATCAAGAATTGTAATTACATGCCCCTGTTAAACAGGGGCTGAAAAATTGGGCACTGGTGCTGGTGCCACGAAACTGCAACCTCTCCCATATACTCTAGTTGTAGTGCAGGAATGAGCCCTGCTGCAAAGCATTGCATAAAAAATTGTAATTAAATGCCCCTGTTAAACAGGGGCCGAAAAATTGGGCCTTAGGCACTGGTGCTGGTGCCACGACACTGCAACCCCTCCCATATAATCTAGTTGTGGTGCAGGAATGAGCCCTGCTGCAAAGCATTGCATCAAAAATTGTAATTAAATGCCCCTGTTAAACAGGGGCTGAAAAATTGGGCCTTAGGCACTGGTGCTGGTGCCACGAAACTGCAACCTCTCCCATATACTCTAGTTGTAGTGCAGGAATGAGCCCTGCTGCAAAGCATTGCATAAAAAATTGTAATTAAATGCCCCTGTTAAACAGGGGCTGAAAAATTGGGCCTTAGGCACTGGTGCTGGTGCCACGAAACTGCAACCTCTCCCATATACTCTAGTTGTAGTGCAGGAATGAGCCCTGCTGCAAAGCATTGCATAAAAAATTGTAATTAAATGCCCCTGTTAAACAGGGGCCGAAAAATTGGGCCTTAGGCACTGGTGCTGGTGCCACGACACTGCAACCTCTCCCATATAATCTAGTTGTGGTGCAGGAATGAGCCGTGCTGCAAAGCATTGCATCAAAAATTGTAATTAAATGCCCCTGTTAAACAGGGGCTGAAAAATTGGGCCTTAGGCACTGGTGCTGGTGCCAGGACACTGCAACCTCTCCCATATACTCTAGTTGTGGTGCAGGAATGAGCCGTGCTGCAAAGCATTGCATCAAAAATTGTAATTAAACGCCCCTGTTAAACAGGGGCTTAAAAATTGGGCTGGTGGCATCACCCAGAACCAAAAATGTTCTTCCAAAATATCAGCGGAGGAGGAAGAGGATAGACAATCAACATACCAGGACAGTCACTCAGCATCAGCATAGGCAGTCTTGAAGGGATGTGATATTTTAAAAAAAATTATTCGGTTACATTAGCTTCAGGTGCTTAGTAGCTGTGGGTGATCCAAGACTGATTCATCTTTATGAAGGTCAGTCGATCAACCGAGTCGGTGGACAGGCGCACCCTGTGATCGGTAACAAAGCCACCAGCAGCACTGAAGGTGTGTTCCGAAATAACGCTGGATGCAGGACAGGCCAGTAGCTCAATTGCATACTGTGCATGCTCTGGCCAGTGATCCATCCTCAAGACCCAGTAAGCCCGAGGATTTTCGGTGGGAAAGGTGTCCAAGTCTGACCTTGCCCCTAGGTATTCCTGCACCATGTAAATCAGACGCTGGCGATGGTTGCTGGAACCGATCATACCTTGGGGCTGTGGACTAAAAAAATTGTCTGAACACATCGGTCAGACCGCCACCTTCTCCACTGCTCCTTCTGACCGATGCCTCAGCAATAATCCAGGACCAGGAGTTTGTAACCTCCCAGTCTCTGGGAACGCGTTGTACAGACTTTTCTGCAAGGCCTCCCGGAGATATCTCATCCTCTGCTCCCTCTGCAACGGCAAGATAAGGTCAGCAAACTTACCCTTGTACCGTGGATCAAGGAGAGTGGCCAGCCAGTAATGGTCCCTCTCCTTGATCCGAAGAATACGAGGATCCTTCCGCAGGCTTTGCAGGATCAGGGAGGCCATGCAGCGTAGGTTAGCTGAGGCATTCAGTCCGGAGTCCTCTGGGTCACTAAGGACAACATGATCCGCAGCTACCTCCTCCCAGCCACGTACAAGTCCACAGGTTTCTTGGGACTTTAAATCATCCCTACAAGACTGCTGCTGCTGCTGCTGAGTGCCAGACTCCACCTCCATGCTGACACAATCATCCTCCTCCTCCTCCTCCTCCTCCTCTTCCTGTGTGAAGGGTGGGACAGCAGGAACACTGTCTGGATAAAGGGGACCTTAAGAGGCAAGGAAGTCCTCCTCTTCCTGCCTCTGTTCAGCCTCAAGTGCCCTGTCCATTATTCCACGCAGCGTATGCTCCAACAGGTGGAGAAGAGGTACAGTGTCACTGATGCATGCACTTTCACTGCTCACCATCCTTGTGGCCTCCTCAAATGGTGACAGGACAGTGCATGCATCCCTGATCATGCCCCACTGGCGTGGTGAGAAAAACCGAGCTCCCCTGACCCTGTCCCGGTGCCGTAGTCTCACAGGTACTCATTGATGACACTCTGCTGCGTGTGCAGCCGCTGCAGCATGGCCAACGTTGAGTTCCACCTGGTGGGCATTTTACATACAGGGCGGTTCTTGGGCAGGTTCAACTCCTTTTGGAGCTCAGCCAGCCGAGCACAGGCATTAAATGATGGGTGGAAATGCACACAGACTTTGCTGGCCTGCTTCAGGACATCCTGTAAGCCCAGGTACCTGCCCAAGAACCACTCCACCACCAGGTTAAGGATGTGAGCCACACAGGAAACATGGGTCAGTTGTCCCTGTCGGAGGGCGGAGAGGAGGTTGGTGCCATTGTCGCAAACCACCATTCCTGGCTTAAGCTGGCTTAGCGTCAACCACCTCTCGGCCTGCCCCTGCAGAGCTGACAAAATATCTGCCCCAGTGTGGCTCCTGTCCCCCAAACAAACCAGCGCAAGCACGGCATGGCATCGTTTTGCCTGCATACTTGCGTAGCCCCTTGAACGCCTACGGAGCACCGCTGGTTCTGAGGACAGAGCACTGGAAGAGGCCATGGAGGAAGAAGAAGAGGAGGGGGTGGAGGAGAGAGGTGTGTCACTTCCCAGCTGCCAGAAGAGTGACCCAATGGGCCGTGAAAAACAGGTAACATCCCTGTCCATGCCTGCTGGACCATGAGTCAGAAGTAATATGCACCTTACCACTGACCGCCTTGTCCAACGAGGCAAGGACATTGCCTTCCACATGCCAGTAGAGAGCCGGAATCGCCTTCCGTGAGAAAAAGTGGCGTTTGGGGACCTGCTACTGAGGAACCGCACATTGTACAAACTCACGGAAGGGGGCCGACTCTACCAACTGAAAAGGCAGCAGCTGAAGTGCTAGCAATTTAGCCAAGCTAGCATTCAACCACTGGGCATGTGGATGGCTGGGAGTGAACTTCTTTCTATGGTCCAGCAGCTGGGGCAGGGAAATTTGCCTGCTATAATCGGACATGGGTGTACTGCTAGCAGAGTGCCCGCAAGCACTTGGCTGTGACACACCTAATTCTACACCTTCATTCCTCTCAGAGCAGGTTTCAGAGAGGACTGAAGGTCTAGTGGGGTTGGAGATCCCAGCTGATGAGGAGCAAGGAGAGGTCCGCTTTGTTCTTTGGTGTGGGTCTTTGAGGTATGCTTGCCAACGAGCTGCATGGCAGGTCAACATATGTCTGGTCAAGCATGTGGTGCCCAAGCGGCTGATGTTTTGGCCACGCGAGATACGCTTGAGACATATGTTGCAAATAGCAGCGGTGCGATCTGATGCACTCGTCTCAAAAAAGGCCCACACCAAAGAACTTTTAGAATAACGCGCAGAGGCAGCGCCCTGCACAGGCGGAGCTCTGCGGTGTGATTCGGTCAGTGTGCTGCCCCTAAGCTGGCCCCCGGAGGGCATCCTGCCTCGTTGGATATGCGCCTCCTCCTCCTCTCTCCTACCAGGCACCCACGTGGAGTCAGTGCCCTCATCATCCCCTCCCTCTTCATCGCTGGAGCAAACCTGGCAGTATGCTGCAGCTTGTGGAACATGACTGCCAGATTGCTGTCCTTCTGGAGCATCCCCTCTCTCTGCGCTCAAGCTACTGCCTTCCTCTAGCTGAGTATTATCATCAGAGCCTACAAAACACTGGGCATCCTCCTGGAGCATGTACCCAACACTGTGCTCAAAGAGTTCAGGGGACTCCTCAGGAGGACGTGGTGGGTCTAGGGAAGGAGTCACTGATGATGACATTGAGACGAGGGAAGACGATGCGTTGGCAGCTGCTTTGCTAGTACCCTGAGCCTGGGTGAGAGAGGATGAGGAGGATGAAGAGGGCTTGGCCATCCACTCTACCAAGTCTTCGGCATGATGCGGCTCAACACGTCCAACTGCCGAAAAGAAGGACAAGCGTGTCCCATGACCACGTGCTGATGATGACGGTGCACCGCATCCACGGCCAGCACTGTTGTCTCTAGACACAGAGCCTGCTTGCCCTCTTTTCTCTGCTCGTGCCTGTCTGCCTCTCCTTGTTGGCCTTCCAGACATGGTAATGGCCTGAAGGGAGATGGGAAAACCAGCAATTGGGTAGTGTATATTGTGCAGGAGGCACACAACACTCACTATCTCCTGCAGATGCCTTTATTATAGAACAGGAATTAAAGGGTAGATACTGGTATATACTGTGCTGGAGGCACACAACACCAACTAATTCCTGCAGATGGCAGATGGCTCAATTAGAGAAGAGCTATATAGGTGGATAATGGTGTTTACTGCGGTCAGGGCACACAGACAACACCCACAATCTACTACAGCTGACTGAAAGCTCAATTACAGAAGAGCAATATAGCTAGCTATATAGGTGGATATAATGGTGTATACTGCGGTCAGGGCACGCAGACAACACCCACAATCTCCTACAGCTGACTGAAAGCTCTATTACAGAAGAGCAATATAGCTAGCTATATAGGTGGATATAATGGTGTATACTGCGGTCAGGGCACTCAGACAACACCCACAATCTCCTACAGCTGACTGAAAGCTCTATTACAGAAGAGCAATATAGCTAGCTATATAGGTGGATATAATGGTGTATACTGCGGTCCGGGCATGCAGACAACACCCACAATCTCCTACAGCTGACTGAAAGCTCTATTACAGAAGAGCACTATAGCTAGCTATGTAGGTGGATATAATGGTGTATACTGCGGTCAGGGCACGCAGATAACACCCACAATCTCCTACAACTGACTGAAAGCTCTATTACAGAAGAGCAATATAGCTAGCTATATAGATGGATATAATGGTGTATACTGCGGTCAGGGCACGCAGACAACACCCACAATCTCCTATAGCTGACTGAAAGCTCTATTACAGAAGAGCAATATAGCTAGCTATATAGGTGGATATAATGGTGTATACTGTGGTCAGGGCACGCAGACAACACCCACAAACTCCTGCAGATTGCTAAAAGCTCAATTACAGAAGAGCAAGAAAGCTAAATCGTCCGATAACGAACGGTGTATACTGTGTTGAAGGTACACAGAGAACACCCACTAACTCCAACAGACGCCAACACACTACACAAGGCCGCCGCGCTGGCAGTCTTATATAGTGTGGGGCGTGTACTACACAGCCTGAGCTATGATTGGCCACAGGCATCCTGCCTGTGGCCAATCATGGCTCTCCTCGCTGCCGGCGCTGTTATTGGCCAAGCATGCGGGGTCACAGTGCATGCTTGGCCAATCATGAGCCAGCAATGCACTGCGATGGCGCAGTGCATTATGGGCCATGAGCGGCACACAAATTTGGCGCGAATGGCCCATAACGTTCGGTATTCGCTGAACGTGCGAACATCAAGCTCATCCCTAATTACAAGGGGTATAATAGCATTGTGATGTTGGTGGTGGTGTCAGCTACCTACTAGTTCCTGTATGTGGATGTGGGGAAAAATGGATGGATGTCGGATGGTGGAGTGATTGCGCAGATGGAGTTCTACTGGCATCTCCAGAGTGCAGTTTGGCTTGCCACCTCCAGAGGAGAATGTGGAAGGACTCCCTTCGCCTTCATCGTGGATGAAGCGTTTGCGCTGGGGGACTAGGCTTCAGCACTCAGAAGAGCCAGATAAAGATGACAGAGGTCTATTTAGGTTGATCACATAAGGGCTGATCATCTATTGAGGAATCTGAGTCCGTCCACAAATGCCAGACCTTATCATATTTTTTGGGGCATCCTTGGGACAAAAATGTTGCTTTATAGAGGGGTATCATTGCGTTAATCAAATGCTTCCATGAGGACAGTGTGGGAGAAGTAATTGACCTCTACTTCAATACAATGGCTTTTCTGGCATAAAATAAAAGGATACATATTAGGGTGCATGTGGCCTTGGCAAATGCCAGCTGTTCCACCAGGCCAAGAAGGCAAACACTGACTGTCTGCAGGGGTACCAGAGCATCTCCAGCAGCTGGCCGACATGGCCAGGTATATGCGGTGGAGGAGCTGGTGGGTATAGTAGATCCTGTGTAGGATTTTGAATTGGATCAGTTTATCCCTAGTAGCAACCAGTGGCTGGAATAGATAATCCCACATGTCCTCCCAGTCCTCGCTGTCCAGCTCCTGCACCTCCGCCCGCCACAGATCACGCAAACCATCCAGTCCAATCTGAATGGATGGTAGGAGTGCTCAGTAAATTTGGGATAGTGGTTTTATGAGATCAGCATCTTCTAGAAGGGTTTCCATGTCATCATATTCCAGCCGAAGCTGAACTGTCTTGAACTGTGAGTCAAAGACATGGCGAAGCTGCAGGAACCTGAAGAAGAAAAAATTCGGAAGTTGGAATTTATTTTTCAGCCTATCAAATGTAAAGAGTCCTGACCCACACAGATATCCCTCAAATATTTGATGTCCCTACCTGCCCACAAACCCGGGTCCTGTAGAGAGTGGAATTCTTTCAGTCTTGGGTTACACCAGAGTGGTGTATTAGGGGACCATTTGGCTGAGAGGCATTTTTTAATAAATTTATCCTTCAAACGGCAATAATATTTGTTTTCATTTACTGCTTTGGTTTGTTTTAGGTGTCTTCTAGGTTTTTTTTGGTTATTTTTTTGGGCCTTTTTCTTCAACAGTGCAAACCAAATTTCTGTGTGAGATGAGGTGACAGTCCCTTTTTCAGATAATATTATTATGTTGTGGGTCTGCTACACACACACACACACACACACACACCTTGTTTTTGTTGTTAATGTATGTAGTGCATTACTGACAAAAATATTCCTAATTTTCAGCACCATGGCAGAAATGTGTGGAGTCATGAAAATGGTGTGATTGGGGCAAATTCAAAAGCACTGTGGGTGTTATTTACTAAAGGCAAATCCACTATGCACTACAAGTGCACTGCAAAAGTGCACTTGAAACTGCACTTGGAGTGCAAAGTGGATTTGCCTTTAGTAAATAACACCCATTGCCACAGAAAACCACAACTTTACTACAAATACTGCTTTTGCGTATTGAAAAAGGAAGCCTCACATTGTTGATAATTAAACTTTTTACTCAAAACACATTCACATGTGCGTTTATAAAAGGGTTTTACAACAAACCAACATGTTTGGTGTATATAACATTATTTTTGGTAACATTAATAAAAGATGCACACAAATTGAGATTCAAACTGGGCATTTTCCTTCTGATCCCATGCCTAATGTCAACATGTGCTATCTCCCATCATGGGGATCAATGTATGTGTTTTGGGGGTGCAACCCCTTCATCTCAGCCACTTTAGTAGCAAGGAAGGGGTTGCACCCACAAAACGCGTACATTGATCCCCCATGAAATCTAGCTTTTGTGCATCTTCCAAATTTGGCTTTTGTCAAAATATAAAACTTTTTTAAAAGATAAAATTGATGCTAGCTAGTTTTGAGTGTTTCAGATTCTCCCTAAAACATCAATGATGTTTTTCATTTTTTGTTGAACCTCATTGATGATTTTCTTGAAATTATCTAAATCGCAATTGTATCCCATTATCTCCCCGATGAGGATCTGGGCACTTTCACTGGTAAAATGCGATTCTTCTTCCACAACATCCACATCACCTAAAAAAAAAAAAACACCATGTATTATAAAAATGCAGGCATACATCTATTACCTGAAGCTGTGGTCTCAGACACTCACCTGTTGTGGTGCCAATTTCGCCAATTTCAACAACCTCTCCTTCCTCCTCCTCCTCTGCTTCTGTTTTTTGGAATCCCCCTTCTTTGGGAGGTGTGGGGTCCCTGGTGTCCTCAGACGTTCCGAGTCTTCTCTCCCCTATGAGAATGTAAAAAAGGAATACTTTTAGCACACAGATATTTGAGGGCAGAAATAGGAATATGAAACATTGCTTGGAAGTGTCGTAAAATTGTATTTTTTGGCAGAGTTCAAGCTGAAAACATTATTTGAGAGACTTTCTAAAGCTGGAATACTTACCTGTTTTGTGCAAGTTTCACAGATGGAGACACTCCTATAGTATCCACTGGAGCAAGTGTGTGGGACACCCTAATAAAAAGGGTGTTCTGGTCTCCCACACTAGTACTCCTGAGTCCAAATGTGTAAACAGCTACTGAGTGTCCTCTCCTTTACACAGAATCAAGTTTGCATTTCATTCTAGTTACAAACCCCTCTAGACAACAAACTTCCTTTCACTAGAAATAGGCATGAACAAATGTAGTTAACTGCAACTTTCAACAACATTGTATTTTAAGTGGGCGAACGAATGATGTTACTATGAACGATTGTTGAACCCATGAACATGAAAGTGGAGAGCTGAATGCATAAATAATGTGTGATACTTTGGCCAGCACCTCCTTACTTACACTATTGGCAGCCCACTGGACAGGTAAGTCTATACCTTCACAACTTTAATCATTATCTTTGCCTTTCTGATATTTGGGTTTGGGTAAGGTCCATACTTCCCATCATAGGCATTCCTCTTCAATATGTCCACCATCTCCAACATCTCTGCAAAATACATATTTGAGGGCTTAAATCTTCTCCTCCGGGATCGGGACGTTTCTGGCTCCGGGCTTTCGTTGTCCTCCTCCTCGTTACTGGAATAATTAGCACACACCTGCTGTGTCTCCGCCATGTGCTCTCCCCACTGCGCCGAAAGAGAAGGGGCAGGGAATAGACTAGAAAGAACATCAGGGCACTGTATATAAAACGTAACATACGTGCGTCGTATGTACGATCTGTGAGCGGAGGAAGGAGTAACTGAAGCGCAGATCTTTCAAACGAACATACAGTGGTGTGAAAAAGTGTTTGCCCCCTTCCTCATTTCCTGTTCCTTTGCATGTTTGTCACACTTAAGTGTTTCGGAACATCAAACCAATTTAAACAATAGTCAAGGACAACACAAGTAAACACAAAATGCAATTAGTAAATGAAGGTGTTTATTATTAAAGGTGAAAAAAAATCCAAACCATCATGGCCCTGTGTGAAAAAGTGATTGCCCCCCTTGTTAAAACATACTATAACTGTGGTTGTCCACACCTGAGTTCAATTTCTCTAGCCACACCCAGGCCTGATTATTGCCACACCTGTTCACAATCAAGGCATCACTTAAATAGGAGCTGCTTGACACAGTAAGGTCCACCAGAAGATCCTTAAAAGCTACACATCATGCCGAGACCCAAAGAAATTCAGGAACAATTGAGAAAGAAAGTAATTGAGATCTATCAGTCTGGAAAGGGTTATAAAGCCATTTCCAAAGCTTTGGGAATCCAGCGAACCACAGTGAGAGCCATTATCCACAAATGGCGAAGACATGGAACAGTGGTGAACCTTCCCAGGAGTGGCCGGCCGCCCAAAATTACCCCAAGAGCGCAGCGACGACTCATCCAAGAGGTCACAAAAGACCCCACAACAACGTCCAAGGAACTGCAGGCCTCACTTGCCTCAGTTAAGGTCAGCGTTCATGCCTCCACCATCAGGAAAAGACTGGGCAAAAATGGCCTGCATGGCAGAGTTCCAAGGAGAAAACCACTGCTGAGCAAAAAGAACATCAAAGCTCGTCTCAATTTCTCCACAACACATCTTGATGATCCCCAAGACTTTTGGGACAACATTCTGTGGACCGATGAGACAAAAGTGGAACTCTTTGGAAGGTGTGTGTCCAAGTATATCTGGCGTAGAAGGAACACTGCATTTCATAAAAAGAACATTATACCAACCGTAAAATATGGTGGTGGTAGTGTGATGGTCTGGGGCTGTTTTGCTGCTTCAGGACCTGGAAGACTTGCCGTGATAAAAGGAACTATGAATTCTGCTGTCTACCAAAAGATCCTGAAGGAGAATGTCCGACCATCTGTTCGTGTACTCAAGCTGAAACGAACTTGGGTTCTGCAGCAGGACAATGATCCTAAACACACCAGCAAGTCCACCACCGAATGGCTGAAGAAAAACAAAATGAAGACTTTGGAGTGGCCTAGCCAAAGTCCTGACCTGAATCCTATTGAGATGTTGTGGTATGACCTTAAAAAGGCCGTTCATGCTTGAAAACCCTCTAATGTAACTGAATTAGGACAATTCTGCAAAGATGAGTGGGACAAAATTCCTCCAGGACGCTGTAAAAGCCTCATTGCACGTTATCGCAAACGCTTGGTTGCAGTTGTTGCTGCTAAGGGTGGCCCAACCAGTTATTAGGTTTAGGGGGCAATCACTTTTTCACACAGGGCCATGATGGTTTGGATTTTTTTTCACCTTTAATAATAAACACCTTAATTTACAAATTGCATTTTGTGTTTACTTGTGTTGTCCTTGACTATTGTTTAAATTGGTTTGATGTTCCGAAACACTTAAGTGTGACAAACATGCAAAGGAACAGGAAATGAGGAAGGGGGCAAACACTTTTTCACACCACTGTACAATTTTAACTTGGTACATCACTGGCTTATACTGCTTCTAGATTGATGCTTGTATTGGGACAAGATTAGGAGAGTTTAGCCTGACATTAGGGTTTGTCTTGTGTTATTACTTGCAGAGAAAATGGATGGGTTCAATGACCACAGCTTCCTCCCCCTATTCATAGACAAGTACAGGGAGCTGCCCTGTCTATGGCAAGTGAAACACCCACGTTACAACAACAAATTAAAGAAGCAGGCAGCACTGGAGAAACTGCTGGAGTTGGTGAAGCCAGGTATAGTATTGTTCTACATATTTTTGGAGTAAAAATGAATGACGTTTAACTAGATGTGCTTATTGATCACTAATTGTTGATTTAATAAAGTGTTTTACATATCAATAGACAGTAGTTGCCAAATTATTTGGGACAAGAATGAAAAATGCTGGGGTCAGAATGATAGTCTTTTCTATTTGTTAACATTAGTCCCTTTTTCATACACAGGAAGACCTCAGCCAGGAGGAGGGCGTGGAATGTTGCAGCCAGGAGGTGGCTGTGGAATGTGGCAGCCAGGAGGAGGCAGAGGTTAGTGGCAGCCAGAAGGTGGGCAGGCCTAGGAGCTTGACAGAATCCCAGGTCCCTCCCCTCCGCCTTCCAACCAAAAGGGCCAGCAAGGGGAGGGGGGGACGTGGAGGAGTCAGTGCTCAGGCTGATTGGGGAGGCTTCTTTGGCCCTCAAAGCCACCCCCACTCATCAAGAGGCCTTTGCCACCTTGGTTGCCTGCAAACTTGAGAAAATGGGGGAGGGGCAATGCCTCATGTGTAAGGAACTCATTTACCTCACACTATACAAGGGGGTGAAGGGCCAAATCACCCCAAAAACCCACCTGTGTGATTTGGACCATATTCCTCCTCCTCCTCCTTCTGCCACACCTCCAATACCACAGCTACAGCCTGGAAGGAAGCGTGCAAGGAAGACCAGAGAGTGGTGACCTGGGTTCAGTCTGGTCTGGCAAAAGATGCAGGCTCTTGTATGACCACAGCCTGGGGACATAGATGTAATCTACTGCTGTTCCTAATCTCTTGGACTTTTGGACCGGACTGTACTCCCTTAGATATGGATTCCTCAGGCCACCAATTTTTGCCTTTAAATAACTGATGTGTACCCTGGGGGCCAAAGGCTTTGCCAATTTCACCAGTTTCTGCAGCGTTGCCTCCCTCTTCATTTGCTTATGACACCTAATAAAGGTTTTTCTTGTTTAAAGAAATACTTGCCTATGTGTTTTACTTCAAAAAGGATAGTCTATTTGTGAGTAGGCAGGTACATTTCAAAAATACAAAGTCAAATTAATAACAAGGGACACCAACACCAAACAACCTCCTCGAGATTAAAAAATAAATAAATAAAAAACAATAAAATAAAAAGATAATAATGGTGTTGTGGTAAGTTGACACACAAAACACACAAAAAAAAATACGAAGATGACCAAAATTAAAAAAAAGGAAATCTTGATTAAAAAAGCAACCACAAAATAAAAAAAAAAATGAAAAGATAAAAATCCAAAATGATTCGGGAGATCTGGCGAATAAAAATATTCTATTCATGAAATCAGGAAAAAGAATAAAGAAATAGTTTTACTAGACTGAGCGCTTCCATCTCATAATTTATTCTGAGCATGTGTGGCACTTTGTGCGTCGGACTAGGCTACACACGATTGGAATTGACACGATCGGATAATTTTGTTGGAAAATTTGAGTTACAGCTCTAAAACTTTGTGCGTTGGAGATTCTGGAAAAAGTCCAATGGAGCCCACACATGGTCGGATTTTCCAACAACATGATCCGATCGTACATTTTCCGACTATTAACCAAACTTGGTATTAATTGGCCACAGCCCTTTTATTGTTGGTATTAATAATAATACAGTTATTGCTTATACATATCATCTTTAAATATTATCAACCATGTATTCCATAACTGAACTACTTACTACACATAAATTAGTCCAGACATCATAGCTCGAACTAATAATAATATAAACTACCCAACATCAGGCTACGACAACCGGGTGGGAGGGAGACTAACAAGCTGAAAACAAACAAACTAAAAACTCATCCCAATTAAGCCCTAAATTAGCACCATAAGTACGAACAGAAGCATGATGTTTTGTCCAATAAATGTAGGAATGTCCTAGTATCCAGATAGTTTGTTTGGTACCTGAAATCCAGAAAGGACAGAGATTAGGTCTTATATAAGTTTTAAAATTAGACTTCCAACTACCCAATCCCTTAATTGCAGGGGCAGGCAGGCAAACAGGGTTCACGGGCACCACCCCCTCTGTCATGCCATTCCCTATATGTTAAATGGATAGATTCATGCATTGCATTGCATTGTATGAATCTATCCATGGCCGCCGCTGCCACCCCCTATTCAGGTGTCCGACCCCTTTTGATGCTGGGCACCTGTATTCCAGGGCAGGTTTTTTTTTAAGCACCTGATTAGAGCCATAAGCTCTAATAGGCTTCAAAAAAGGTGGACTTGGAGCGCAGAGCATTGGGCTTGCAGTCCTCCCAGGTGTGTAAAAAAAAAGCAAATGAATATTTGCTTTTCTAACAATGAACCGCCTCTCTGCCAATTAGCAGGCCCTGTCTAATAGACAGTTGCGCTGTCAATAAAATTGTTTTGTTTTGTTCCGTTCCATTTTGTATTAGCCGTTAATTCGTATTTTGTAATTCGTGTCCGAAATTCAATTTGGATTCGTACAAAATACGAATTTTCGTTAGGTTAGTTAACTTTTTGTAACCATTACAAACGTTCGTTATGAAGAATTTAAAAAGCAAAAAATACCTTTCTCAATATGGCAGTCGTCGACTCTTTATGCTCATTATGAAGGGCTCCCACCATCCCAGTGCTGTGCTGACTTTCTGGGTTTGTACCCCTGCTGTGCTCATTATGAGGGGCTCCCACCATCCCTGTGCTGTCTTCCTCCTGGGGCTGTACCCCTGCTGTGCTCATTAAGAGGGGCTCCCACCATCCCTGTGCTGTGCTCATTACAAGGGGCTCCCACCATCCCTGTGCTGTGCTCATTATGAGTGGCTCCCACCATCCCTGTGCTGTGTTGACTTCCTCCCAGGGCTGTACCCCTACTGTGCTCATTATGAGGGGCTCCAACCATTCCTATGCTGTGCTGACTTCCTCCTGGGGCTGTACCCCTGCTGTGCTCATTATGAAGGGCTCTTACCATCCCTGTGCTCATTATAAAGGGCTCCCACCATCCCTGTGCTGTGCTCATTATGAGGGGCTCCCACCATCCCTGTGCTGTGCTCATTATGAGGGGCTCCCACCATCCCTGTGCTATGCTCATTATGAGGGGCTTCCACCATCCCTGTGCAGTGCTGACTTCCTGGGTTTTTAACTTCATCATAATGAATAATCATAATTATTATGACAATAATAAAAGGATATTAATGAACATTCTTATTTTGTCCGATTCTGAATCTCCCATCGACTACCAGTACCAGTCTCCCACTCCTATATTAAAAAAGGTAATTTTCCCAACCCTCACTCAGCAGCAGAACTCAGCACCCTCATTGGTCAACAAAACACCAGTCACCTTTCCGTTGTAACGGAATTTGGATCCGAAATTCATCAACAAAATTTCGTATACAATTCAGAAGCATAGAAATTCATATTTTGGATGCTTCCGAATTTATGAATTTTCAGAAATTCGTACGAATTTTTGATTCATGCGAAACGAACCGCACATGTCTACGGTCTAATACCGGTCACCTGATTGGCTGAAGGCACAGGCGATCCCAATAGCCAGCTAGCAGAAGCGAAGAAAAGCTGCACAGAGGGCACAGGAGCCATCTTCTGACCCTCGCTACCCGTCTCACAGCTCACCACCGTCACCCACTGCCTGACCCACCACCAAGATGGGGCAAGTGCCGATCAGACAGCGAGCGGATGGGCAGGGGGGCACAGTGGCTGCATATGATGGGCACAGAGGCTGCAAATGATGGGGCACAGACGCTGCATATGATGGGCACAGTAGCTGCAATTGTTGCATTTCATGGGCATTTCATGGGCACAGAGGCTGCATATGATAAGCACAGTGGCTGCATTTCATGGGCACAGTTGCTGCATATGATGGCACAGAGGCTGCATTTTATTGGCACAGAGGCTGCATATGATGGACACATTGGCTGCATTTCATGGGCACAGTGGCTGCATATGATGTCACAGAGGCTGCATTTCATGGGCATAGTGGCTGCATATGATGGCACAGAGGCTGCATTTCATGGGTACAGAGGATGCATATGATGGGTACAGTGGCTGCATTTCATGATCACAGTGGTTGCATTTGATGGGCAAAGTGGCTGCATTTCATGAGGCACAGTGACTACATTTGATGGGCACAGTGGCTGCATTTGATGGGGTACAGTGGCTGCATATGATGGGCACAGTGCCCGCATATAATGGGCCCAGTGGCTGCATTTGATGGGCACAGTGGCTGCTGTTGATGGCACAGTGGCTGCAGTTGATGGCACAGTGGCTGCATTTGATGTTTTTGTTTCAGTTGTTTTCAGAATTTTTCAGTTTGTTTGCACCCCCCAAAAATTTTGAGCACCAGCCGTCACTGCAAACCAAGTCTAGACGCTTCGATAGCTGCCCCAATGCGGAACGAATGAGAGGTAATATGCAAGTGATCAAGCTGCAGGTTAAACAAACACTTCTTTAGAACAGCAGAAAACTGGTACAGAGTAAGTGGGGGGCCATTCTCATGAGCAAATAAATGAGAAGACGAATTGGGGCGAACTATTAAATACTTATGCATTAATTGTAATGCACACATTTTACCGTCATTAATTTTAGAAATAGATCCACTGACCTTTCTCCACCTGATCTTTTTTTTTTTCTGCAAATAACGTAGTCTTTATTGGAAGAGTAGACAATTACAAGCTAATAACATTGGCATCAGCCTCATGTGGTAAAGAATACATAACATTGATCACTAATTAGGCAGCACACGCAACTAAGTCTGTACATTCAGGTTTGTAATACATAACAGGTTGCATTGTTTATACTCAGCAAGTGGTTGTATGCCCGTAGGGGGAAGCCAAGCACAGGGTATTTACCTGGGGGTGGGATTTTTCCCAGTGATGAACAGAAATTCTTTATTAATAGGGTCAATCGGGGATCACATTCCTGTATTTGGCTGGGCAACCCCTGCAGACATAGGTCTCTTTTTTATACAGTAAAACATTGTTAACAGCAGCTATCCATTGTTGGATCGTTGGAGGCAAGACCCTCAACCATTTTCTTGCTATCAATAGTCTAGCTGGGAATAATGATTCTTTCAAGAAATGTTGTGAAATTTATCCGAGTCTGGGTCCGGAAATATACCCAGCAGACATTGTTTAGGGCATAGGATCAGGGGGACCCCTATCTCGTTGTGAAAAAACTTAACAACTTGAGACCAGTAGTCCTGTATTTTTGGGCATGACCATAGGAGGTGAAAGAAGGTACCAGAGGGGCTGTCACATCTGGGGCATCATGGGTTGTAGTCGGGCCTGTATTTGGCCATGCGAAGAGGGGTTAAGTATGATCTGTGCAAGATGAATAATTGTGTGAGACGGTCTGAAAATCTAACAGAAACCTTCTTACTGGCATCCAGTGCATCCTCCCATTCATCGTCCTCCAGCCCCCTCCACGTCTCCAGCCCATCTCTCTTTCAGCTTGTATGTGAGGACCATTGCAGAGGGGTGGAGAAGAGAATTATAAAATACTGAAATAATTTTTTGTGAGTCTTGTCCCATAATTATACTTAGGATGTCCATTTGCTCTATATTGGGAGGTGTGTCCTGAAATTGGGTCTGAAGGGCCTGGTGGAGCTGGAGGTAGCGAAAGTGCATAGGGTTGGGCAGGTCAAAATCATCCTTTAGTTGTTGGAATGATTTTAGAATAGTACCATTGTAAATGTCAGACAGTGTTGTCACCCCCCGATTGATCCAAAGAGCACAGTCTGGTATGGTTTGCAGCTCTTTCAGGCCAGGGTTATCCCATAATGGTGTGTAAGAGTGCGTGGGTGGTATGTTCAATCTGCGTCTTGTCACCTCCCAAATTTTGCATTGAGTATAAAGTAATCCTTACGGCTGTCCAGGGGTCCATGGGTTCCCTGAAAATAATCTGGAAGGGGTGAGTGTATCCTCGAGTGTGGGGGGAGCAAATTAGTGTCATGTAACATTCCTTATCATGTTTGTCTAGATAGTAAAATTGGGATAATTGCACCGCTAAGTAATAAAGATTAAAATCTGGTAATGCTGCATCCCCTAGATCAGTGGGGTTTTTCAGCACCCTCCATGACAGTTTGTGCCGGTTCATGCCCCACACAAAGGAATTAAGGATAGCCTCAATAGCCTTAAAGATTCTTAAGGGTAGGTAAATCGGGGCATGCCATAATATATACAATAATTTGGGGAGCAGAATCATCTTTATCATGTTTACCCTACCCATAACGCCCAGGGGTAATTTGGTTCATACTTGTGTTTTGGATTTCAAGGTCGTGATTAGAGGTTCTAAATTGAGTCTAACAAAATCTTTTGGGGACGGGGTAATTATAATTCCCAGATATTTCATAGAGCTAACCCTGACTAGGCGGGATAACGCCTGAATTTTCATTGGGGCACCTATATCAATGGGAAGAATCTGAGACTTATCCCAGTTTACTTTCAAACCTGGGTAATGACCAAAGTACTGTATCACGTCTAGAGCCATTTGGAGGGATGGGCCTGCATCCGCCAAGTATAGCAGCATGTCATCAGCATCAAGTCTGATTATCTCTACCAGACCCCCACTCTGCAGTCCCTGGATATTCGTGTGGTTTCTAAGGGAAGATGCGAGGGGTTCCACCGCCAGGGCGTACAACGGGGGGATAAGGCACATCCCTGGAGCGTGCCCCTAGAGAGTGGAAAGGGGGTAGAGACTTTCCTGTTGACCAATATCTTGGTGCTAGGCTGCGGTATAGAAGTCGGATCCACCTAATAAAGTTAGGTCCAAATCCAAACCAACCCAAGCATTTCCAAAAGTACTTCCATTCAGAGTCGAACGCCTTTGCGGCGTCGAGAGACACCACGACTCTGGATCCCATCTGATCATGTTCAGCTTGCATATTCATGTGGAGCCTTTTGAGGTTATATGCCATATTTTTGCCTGTCATAAAACCAGCCTGGTCTGGGTGGATCAGGGTAGAGATCCCCTTGTTTAACCTCAGGGCCAGAACCTTAGTCAGGATTTTAATATCTAGTTGAAGAAGGAGATTGGGCGGTAGGATTTGGGTACTTCTGGGTTTTTATCTGGTTTGGGTATGAGCACGATGTAGGCTTCACCCATGGACGTAGGCATGGACCCGGTTTGGAATATGTGGAAAAATAGCTTGGAAAAATGTGGAAAAATGTAACTTGGGGGTTAATGTGTCGGCATATGTGGTGTAGAATTCTAGGGGGAGACCGTCAGATCCAGGTGCCTTTGAGGGGTTGAGGTTGGACATGGCTTCTGCTATATATATCTGCTATATCATCTTTGGTGATTGGGGCCTCCAGCATCTCGATCTGGGACTCGGACAGTGTAGGCAGCTCTATATTGGTCAGGAGAGTCACTATCTCTTCCCTGGGGTTGTTGGCGTTAGAAGTGTATAGAGTTGGGAAAAAGGAGCGAAATTCCTCCACCACCTCCTCAGGGTCGGTAACCAATGTGTCATCAGCTTTACGAAGCGAGACTACAGTTGGAGGCTTATGGTATATATGGGCGAGGTATGCCAGGAGCCGTCCCGCGTGTTCCCCGCACTCGTACACTCTTTGTTATAAAATATCTTACGTTCAGATTTGAAAAAAGTAGGCTATTCACCACCCTTGTCTGTAGTTTTAGTTGTTCAGCCTGAGCCCACGTACACACGGTCGGAGATTTTGCCAACCAAATCTGTCGGATTTTGCCAGTCGGATTTAGTCCGAACGATTGTGTCCGAAACTGTTGCATACACACGGTCGGGCCAAGTTGGCGAAAAATCCGATCTTTCAGAACGTGATGACGTAATTTCATTACGATGGGACTACATTCAGGCTAGTAGCCAATAGCTTTGATGTAGGAATTTGATCTGAGCATGCATGGCACTTGGTCCGATGAAAATGCTCTACACATGATCGGATTAGGTCCGTCCGGCCCAGTTGGTCGGGAAATATTTCCAACATGTTGGAAAATTGGGTCGGACGGAGATTCGGACAGAATCAGTCCGATGCATACCACACACAGTCGGATTATCTGACGACACTGTCCGATAAGACTCATCCCGACAGATTCTCCGACCGTGTGTACAAGGGCTTAAAGGGGGATGGGTCGGCAGAGAATCTTTTTCTATATCTGCTAATGCCTATTCTGCCTGTGTGACCACTTGAGACGAGGTCCTCCTATATCTGGATATACGTTGGGACAATATCATGCGGGCGTGGGACTTAAAAGAATCCCATACCACCTCGCATGGTGCCGTGCCTTGATTAGTTTGGAAGAAAAACTCCCACTCGATCCCAGCTTCTTCCATGCTCGGTACAACCGTCAACCAGAAGGGGTTAAGCTTCCAGGCATAGGTCGCAGAGGGAGAATCCAGCCGGAGCTCAACCCAATAGGGAGCATGGTCAGAGAGGATACGGGAGTTAAAACCTACATCCCCTAGTATAGGAAAAATGGATCGGGATATCAGTATAAGATCTATACGAGACATGGAGTTAAATGTTGTGGAAAAACAGGAGAATGCCTTATCCTGGGGATGTCGGTGTCTCCATGTGTTAATCAGGGCGAGGTCGGTTAGGAGTTTACCGAATCTTGTCTGTGAGTGAGTGGGGTTAGTGGAAGGTGTCAGTGACAGTCTGTCCAGCCCCATGTTGTTGAAGTCCCCCATCCAGATTGCTGGCACAGTAGGGAATTGAGACAGACCCTCTGTCAACACTGTAAATTGGAAAGGGGGGTACATAAATAGCAAGTATTAGGAGCTCCAGCCCATTTATTCTGACATGTAAAAAAAAAAATCTGCTCTGTGGGTCTGACCCCAACTGGGTCTGAGTGTCAACAATGTAAATTGTGCTGTCTTGGCCACCAATATTGCGACTCCTCTGAAGTTAGCAGTATGGGGAGCCTGATATATCCATCCCACCCAGGGTTTTTTGAGGGTTTTTTGAGTGTTAACATGAGCTGACCCATAAGCCAGTGGTTGGCGCTGTTTTTCCAGTCTGGCCAGGCCAGGGAAATATTACTTGTGCTATATAGAAACCATTGCAGTTGGTATTGAAGAAATTAGGACCCGTAAGGGCTCCCTTAGCTAGGGGGGCGGCTGTCTGCTACAGATCAAACCATAGTGCGAGGTGTGAAACTCCCAGTTTTGGATCATAAGGATAGCATGCATGAGGGAAACAGAAGGATATGAAGAATAAGGTCCATGTCCTGGTCGTCATGACGGGTAACGGCCTGCCATACATACCATATATACAGGGCTAGAGTCAATACCTGTCATCCACGAGCATGAGTAAATTGAATAAAGATCTTCTGGGAGAAAGGGAAAAGCACAGGGGGAGGATGCCATGGGGATGGCCAGGAGCATTGTAGCGGGGAGAGTAGGCCATAGCAGAAGTTGTAGCGGTCTGGGGGACCCAGGTGTCTCAGGGCAAGAGTTATAGAGCACAGTACCTTGTCAAGTGGTGAGAGACTGAGTCCCCAGGTTGTCTAATAGCAGTTCAGATCTGTTCCTGCTGGCCTGTTTCAATGCGGATGACTAATGCCTTTAGAGTGGTGCGCGGTCCAGTGCTGTCCTGTTCTCCGGAAATACAAAAACAGCCTCCGGTGTATCAAAAAAATGTGCTCTGTCCTCAGCGGAGACCCAGAGTCTGGCCGGGAAGAGCATAGCATAGGAATAGTGGTGGATCCTCAGCTTTCTCTTGGCTTCATTGAAGTGCGCTCTCTTCTTCTGGACCTCTGCCGAGAAGTTCGGAAAGACCTTGATCTTGTCATTCTTAAATGGTATGTTGCCTTTCAGTCTGGTCACGGAGGTTGAGCATCTTTGCATAAAAGTCCAGGGAGGTGCACCTTGTGGAGGAGGCTTCTCCGCCAACCTGTGGGCCCGTTCCACAACAAAGGACGTGGAGAATTCAGCCCGTCTGAATGTTGTCCCAAGTAGGTTCTCTAGGAAAGAGGGAAAGAGGGAGGTCAGAGTCCTCAGCACCCTCAGGTAATCCCACAAATCTCAAGTTGCACCGTAGGAGACGGTTTTCCATGTCGTCTTGTTTGGTTAAACCATGTTAAGTTGGTGCTGTAGTCTTTTGGTGGTGGTCTGTAATGGCGGCATCTCGTTCTCTATCCGGCTTATGCAATTCTCCATTTCCGCTACCCAGTCCCTACGTTTTTGTAGTTCTCTGGCGGATCAGAGACACATCAATTTTCACCTCTTCGATCTTACAGGTCAGCGTGCTCTTGCAGTCTGAAATAGCTTCCAGCACTCTTGCAGTATCTTCCGCCGTTGAGTCTCTCGGAGATTCGGCACTGTTTTCCCCTGAGGCCTCCCTCTCTGTATAGCGGTCTTTGGCCAGCTTTGTGGCCGTTTCCTTTGCCGCTTTCAGTGGTGACATAGTCTGGGCTTCAGATATCGTGCTGCTCATGTGCAGACGTGTTAAGCTGAAAATAGCCTCAGGATATGCAGTATCGGATATTAGGCAAGCTGAGCTCCCATTCAACACTCCTCACGCCATGCCGTCAAGGCCACGCCCCCCCACCTGATTAGTTTTACTGAATCGCAAAAGGATTTTAAGACAAGTATCCTCCAAAATGAAATCCGAGTAAAAAAGACCATTGGAGGCAGATGAAGATTTAGGTACTAATTCCGAAATTCAGAAAGCCCAGAATAAATCTACATTAAAAGAAAACGTAAAAAGCAAAGCCTCAAAATCTGAAAAACATATAGATTTAGTCACACTGATCAAGTCCCGTAGGATGGTAACTGTAATGGTAACTCTGGAATCAGTAGAGGAAGGACATCTGTGATATCCATGTAGAGCTTGTCGGACCGAAAAAAAATCCAGAGCTGGGTGGTATGTTTCACTATTTGACAAAAAAGGAGATGACAGCAAGGACTTAACAATATGTGAATATGAATATGCAGAGGACATTGAAAATTCAAGAATTAGTTGTTCGCTATAAGCATATGATTGCCGATTAACAGAACGCAAAAATGAACACCAACATGCCCATGCAGCATTATAATTTGCCCATGTGGCAGGAGCCAATTAAATCTAAACCGCCAATTGAACATTGGTTAGATTATGGACCAAAGGGCATGGATGGCAGGGATTTCCTCACAGATCAGACTCTGCAACCAATTCCCGTAAACGATCCATCTGGAATTGAGATAATGAGTCAGCTATAGCATTACTATGACCTGGCACATATCGCATTTATTGACGTATAACACGCGCCAACGTCTAACACACACCCCAAGTTGAGGAGGGAATTTTAAAGGAAAAAACTTTTAGGAGGGAAAAAACTTACATTTAAATGCTGTGGTAGTATGGTACCCCACCAGCAGAAGAATGCAGGGTTCTCAACCAGGCAGGTTGAGGGGCTCCAGGAAAGATCTTTGTTTGTGAGGAAACTGGCTTTTCAGTTTCCTCATTGTTTTCAAGAATCCAGTTTGGGACCTGGAGCACGGAGATTCCATAGTGTTATGGGTGGGACGGAATCTCCAATCCTGGGACCGGGTTTTGGGAACAGCCAGAAGTCTGGCTGGATGATTGCACAGGTGGGTCCTGGGCTTATAACAGAGCCAAGACCATGGTTCTGGGCTCCACCCTCCCGAGGAGTCCAGGCGGGTAAGGGAGAAGTGTGCATGTCTGCACAGGTTGGTCTGTCAGAGCAGACTGAGGGTCCAAGCTTGTGGGCTGAAAAAGGAAGCTAGTAAAGAGTGCTGAGGTACTGGGTGTACAGGAACTCTGTTACAGAGCCGAGAGGGCTGCAGCATAAGTCTGAGCAGCAGTGCTGCTAAAGAGAGCCAGGTGGCTTGGTATTTTTGGTTCTACTTACATTATTGCTGTGGAAAGCTGAAACCCCTGTGTGGGCAATTCTTCTGTTATCGGATTTTTCTTTCTTTAATAAAAGTGGGCCTACAAGCCCTTAAAACGCCATATCTGGCGTGGACTCAGCTCACTGGTAAGCTCTACCCTTAAGCTAAAATAACCCCCAAATATCACAAGTGGTGCTTGGATGCGGGCAGACCTGGAGATCCCTGCAAAAAGTGAGTTCCTCTGTTATATGAACTGTGTTTGTGTGCATGAGACAGCACAATCTGTGTGTGCAGGTGAGGAGAGACTGCAAAGATGAAGCAAGGGTTTGAGCCTGCTGGAGAGTATTGCAGACTGTTTTTTGCTACACGAACCCCAGTTAAAGGGGACGTGCATATTGTTGCCCCTGACAAGGCTGGTGCAAGCAGGCCAGTTATCAATGTGCAGAAGCCTAATTTTGAAAGAGGATGCAATTGTTAAGGCTCTGAAACAAGAGCGCTGTTTCTGGTGCAGAGAGTGGGGTCATGTTGTCTCCACGTGCCCATTGTCTCTGTCTCCAATACAAAGTGACATGGCCAGACAAAAGTCTACAATAACGTTTGGGAAGCCTGATTTGTGTGCCAGGAGTGATCAACATGCTGAACGGAAGTTGGAGAGGTATGTGGTTCCCCGTAGCAACAGTGGTAATGTGAAGGATGCAGACCACCACATGAGAAAAGTGTTGCCTGCAGAGGGTGGTGGCAAGGTGAAAGCAACAATGCTGCAAGGAGTTCACAATCGCTGCATTTGGGAGAGTCAAAGTACAGCTGGAAGAGTGCCATCTCCCTTGGCAACAGGAGATGGGGTGTTAACTGCAAGGAAGAGCTACAGTGGAGATGTGGAGCAGCGTCCCACTAAAGATATGTGCAGAAATGTACCATGCCTGGAATGTGGTCAACTGGGGCATGGAATTTTTTCTTGTCCCAGGTTATGGAACATGCCTGGAGATATGGTTACTGGGCAGAAGTCTTTGTCCGCAAGCCCAGATTTGTGTGCAAACGTGTTTTCAGTCACCTCTGGCAACAGTGAGGAAGTACCTGTTGTGCTTGCAAGGGGTGCTAAGGAGTCAGAAGTGGCTGCTGCAGTTTCGTTCCATGGCCACCAGGGAGAGCTGGCCAGTAAAAGAGTAATAAAGGAGAGACAACGTACTCAAATGAAGCCAGAGTTACCTGCTACAGATTATGGTAAGACTGTTGCAGTTTGTTGGACTGATCCCAGTGAAGTGGGAGTATATCCGACTGGGAGATCAGCAGAAGGTGTAAAAATGGACTTGCTGCAGTGTGCTACCCTGAGTAGTGAGGAGGCACAGGTTGAAGATCAACCTGCAGCAAGGTTAAGAACTAAAAAAGCCTGGACTCTGTGTGTGCCTGGTGTAATCCACCAGAGTGCTGGAAGTGGTAACCTAGGGGTGACCAATATAGTTTGTGTGCCAGGTTCCCTAGTGACTGGTGCTACAGAGATGCCCAGGGAAACCTACCAGGAGCCCGCAGGAGTGAGGCACGTGGTTTCCCAGGACAACTGTGAAGCCGCACTAATAGCCAAAATAATGCCTTTGGAGAAGAAGGGTGGTGTGCTGAGCGGTACACGGGGTGCTGAGTGTACTGACCAAAAACAGCCTGTTAAAGCTTATAATACTGCTATGTCTATGAATGCTGATGGTAAAGGTATTGCTGATGATAAATGTACTTATTCTGATTTGTTCAAAAGTAATGAGGAAAGAGGGATGTCTCCCTTGGCAACCAGACGCAGAGCCACAGGGTTGTCCATGGAAGTCTCAGGGGCTCTCCATGCATTTGAGATAGAGATTTTCCAGGACAGCACTGAATTTGCTCTGGTGGAACAGACTGGGTCTACACCATGCAGAGATAGTTTGTGTGAGCAGTCTGTTTACCATATGTGTAACCCATTTGGTAAGGGGTTAAGTCCACTGGCCAAAGCTGAAAGTACACAGCTGAGTGTGCTTGCACCCCAGAAGCAAGGTGGTGATGGTGTATTGCAGACTGCCTTGTTTGATGAAGCATTAGCAAAGAATAAAAGCATGTTGTCAAAATGTGATTTATATAGA